>NC_081327.1:56742777-57350000 GCF_026419965.1 Kogia breviceps | reverse complement strand
GGGTGGGCGTGGGATGGCCTCCTGCTGCCTTTGCTGCCCGCTGGGTCCCCTAACCCAGCTGTGCTAGTTCCTTCCTGAGAGGGTCCCGCCCAGCGCTGAGGCACTGTCTGCACCGCGTTAACGAGTCCGGGGGGCTGGTGGGGCCACTCTGTGGCTGCGGCAGCTCTGCAGGGCCGGGTGGCCCTGGGACAGGATGGACAAAGCGGCGGCTCCGTGGGGGCAGGCGGGTGGGGCTGGCGGGAGGACAGAGGCCACAGAGGAGGAGCCCTGTGGAAACAGTGGACATATATTTGACAGCATGGATGCGCTAAGATGTTACAACCTCAGAGCGCCCGCGTTTATTCATCAGCACTACAGAGGCACTCTCAGTGGCACACGTACCTTCTACAAAGGCAGCATCGGCCTGATTTGGTTTCTTTCGAAATATCAAAATTAAAACTTTTGACATACACATTGCACCCGAGGCTAAAATGAAGAAATAGAACGAAACAAACCACAAACCTCAGAGACACCTAAGAACAGAAGGAAGCCTCTCCCTGCCTCCTGCCCCCGTGAAGACATGATTCTGTAGAAAGGACATGCGAGCCAGCCCCCGGGTCGTGTCAGTGCATGAGCTGCCCGACTGGCTGCTCTGACCTGCCCGTGGGGCTGCAGCCTCCCACCGACGGCTGGGAGCCAGCGAAGGGCTTCTCGGGCCACCGGTGCCTTGGGCCGCCCGTGTGGCACACTGCACCTCCTGGCCTGACCCCACGCCCCCCCAGGGAAAACCAATCAAGGAAGCCTGTGTTCACATTACAACATGAAAATAGCACCAGGATCTTCAGAGTAAAATTGCTGATACTTGGCAGCAGAGAGCTCCGTGTAGAAGGAAGGCTCTAGAGGGGGCAACTGCGGAGGCTGGGCTGGGGGTAGTGCGGGTGGGGTCAAGGTGCACCGGAGACTGGCTCCTCCGTCAGTGGCACGGACAGTGGCCCGCATGACCCTGTGGTCAGAGAAGGCCTGTTGTGCTCGGGGTGGGGGGGTTGGTGGTGCGGGGGGCGCCGGGCAGCTCACAGATGGCTCTTCCGCCCCCATGTGATTTCTAGGGTCGCTTTGGAATTCCAGCAACAGCAGCAACGACACTAAGACGGAGGCTGCCACCATACGACGGGTGGCTGCCTCAGCTTACTTCCCGCTAGATGACACAGGTGGGGCGCCTGTGCAAACCTTTAAAGCGAGGGGTTCTCTGGCGTACCGGGCCTTGGCTGTGCGGCACACGGGGCTGGGGTGGGGGTGAGCGGCTCTCTCTTTAATGTCTTGGTACTGAGAAAACAGCTGCGTGGTCTCAAAGAGGCTGCAGCTGGCCCGCCCCTCACCCTCACCTTCCAGCTAGAGAGGGATTGCTGCTCACCCCAGGCCCTGTTCAAGGCATCAGAGTCGCAGGTCTAACACTAAAGTCTGAGTATCTGCACGCTATGGCAGGTGGATTAAGTTGTGGCCACCAGGCCAACTCTCGGAGGACTGGAGCTCCTCAGCATAGATCAGGGTCCCCCATTTGCCGGTTCGTCCCCAGACCCACTCCCAGGCACGCGCCGGCTCCTATAAATTACTCGGAAGCATCCTTTTTTAAAGGGATCTTGAAGCTGGTTAGTCTCTGCCCAAAAAGCTGGCTGAGGAGGTGGCTCTGGGACTCGGCTGTCCGGCAGGCCCGGGAGGTGGGGGGTCCAGCACCGAGGACAGCCCCGCCCCTCCTGGAGGGCCTATGCAGGGGTCTGGCTTGGGGGAGGGCCTTGCCCAGCCCCTCCTTGCCGCGCCTGCTGTTCCCTTGGGTGTGGCCGGGCTCCCCCTTCCGCGGCTCCGAGGGCTGGGGCGGTGCTGTGCCGTTCTGGCTACTGGGCTTGGGCTTGGCAGGGAGCACGCGGCTGGGAGTCGCCTGCTTTCGCGGGGCCCGGGTGGGTTTGTCGGGGACCGCGGGGCCCCTCCCTAGGCTCCCCACAGCTTCACTCCTGGTTGGCCCCGGCGCCCGGCCCTTTCTCTTCTTCTCACTGCTGTCCCCGTCCTCCCTGGGGCCCAGAGCCCCTCGCGGCCCCAGGTCACCGGCTTCCCTTGGTCCCTTGGGGTAGCCCTTGGCTGGGGCTCGAGGGGGGGCCTTGTCTGGGGCGGGGCCCTGGCCTGGGCCGTTGGGCTTGGCTGGGGTGGTGGCTGTCTCACTTTGGAGCTGCCCGCTGGCCGGCTGGGGCTGGCTGCCGCCCGCTGCCTTGGTGCCCTGCCGGGGGCCTCCAGCACCCTGGGAGCCGGGGCCCGGCTTGACTTTGAGGGTGGTGGGCTTTGGCCTGTCCTCAGTGCCTTGGGGGAGCTCTCTGGGCATTGGGCCGGGCACCGCCTTCTTCAGCTGTACTGGGAACTTGGGTGCTTTGCTGGAGGTGGACGAGGCTGACCTGTCCTTGGACGAGCTCTGGCAGCCCGCGGGCTTGTTGGCACTGCCTCTGTGGGAGGGGCCTCCTGCGCCCCCGGCAGGTGCCACCTGACACGTGGACACCGGCTTCTCCTTCCAGAGCAGAGAGGGGGCTTCTGGGTGATGGTCAGGGTCACATTTGCCAGGGGCAGTTGGGGTCCTGTGTTTCCCTGAGAGCGGGCCAGCTGCCCTCTTTTCCTCTGCGTCTTGGCCTCCGGCCCCCGGCTGGGGCAGAGAGCCCTCCAAGGGGAGAGCCTGCTGGAGGCAGCGCCCAGGGCTGCCTGGGGAAGCCTCGTCCTCGGAGCTCTCCAGGGCCTGGTCCGGCTCGTGGCCATCTTTGCCATCGGCCGAGGCCGCCAGGAAAGGAGACAGAGACGGGGGCAGGAGCTCCTGGAGGGCCGAGGGCAGGTGGCCGCCGCCGACCGGGTGGCCCACGGGGTCTGTGGGCCTCTCTGGGCTCCCGGGCTGCCCTGCTGTGGTGCTGGGAGCTGCCTCCGGGCAGGGCTGGGGCAGGGCTGGGAGGGACCGCTCGCTCAGGGTGGGGCCGCCGTCCCGGGACAGAGGCCCGTCCACGCCGGACCCGGGGGCGCTGCTGGACGCCGCCACCCTGCGCCGTTTGCTGGGGAGCGAGCCCTCTCGGGCCGAGGCCTTGTGCCCGGGGGCGCCGGGCCTCCGCACGCCGCGGAAGGTGAAGGGCTGCTGCGCCCTCCTCCGGTGTTTGTCCATGTGCCGGTCGAACTGCTCCTTCTTGGCGAAGGTGTAGTTGCAGGAGCTGCAGACGAAGGACCTCTTGCTGATGTGCGTGACGTTGGCGCAAAGCTCGCAGGCGTACAGCGGGGTGTGCTGCAGCTCCAGCTCCCCGCTCAGCCCGTGCTCTCCGCCCAGGTGCGCGCGCAGCTCCTGGTGCTCGGCGTACACCCGGGGGCACTGGGGGCACAGGTAGACGCGCTGCGGGCTGTGCACCGCCAGGTGGCGCTGCAGCTTGAACGGCTTGGGGAACCGCTTCCCGCAGTGGTGGCAGTCGCGGGCGGGGTCCTTGCAGTCCTGGTGCACCGGCACGGCTGGGGGCGGGGACTCGCCGCCGGGCGGGGCGGGGTTCACGCAGGCGGACGGGCTGCCCTGAGCCGGGGCGCTGTCCGGCTCTGAGCCGTTGGCGCGGGCCTTGGGTCTTGGCCTCTCCCTCGGGAACTGCTTCCCAGCTCCCACATCCGCCCCTGACGCCTCCGCGGGGGCCCCGCCTGCCTTGCCGATGGAGCGCCGGCCCCGGTGGGCTTTGGAGACCTGTCCCACGATGCCGCTCAGGAAGTGCGCGACCACGCCGTCCCCCTCCCAACACCCGGGCAGGTTCCCCGGGGACCTCCGCGCCTGCCCCTTGCGGGCGAAGCGCACGGCGTGCTCCCGCAGGTGCTCGTTGTACATCCAGACGCCGGCGACCTCCCGCCGGCACATGCCGCAGGCCCACAGCCCTGCCCTGCTCTGCACGTGCTTCTCCCGGAGGTGCTCCCTAAGCAGCTCGCGGGAGCCGAACCTGCGCTCCACGCACATGTAGCAGGTGGGGGGCGGCGAGGGGCTGTGGGCCAGCTTGTGGAGGTCCAGCTCTCCCAGGCCGTGGAAGCGCTGAAAGCACACCCTGCACTTGTAGGACGCCCTCCTGGCCTTGGTGGGCCGGCCTCCGCCCGGGGCCCTTCTTGCCCCGGCCGCCTCCTCTGTCCTGCTTTGTGGGCCCTGGGAACTGGCCGTGGCCTTGAAGTCCAGGAAGCTGGCGCCGGGGAGACCTGCGGCGTCCTCGCAGGGTCCTAGAAAGCACAGCTCCTGCATCTGCAGATCCACGGCGCTCCCGGGGACGCCACACTCGAAGGGCTCTCGCTCCAGGTTGGGGGGCTCGGGGCTCGCGTCTCCCGGAGAAGAGGTGGCCTCGTCGGCGGGGGCCTGCAGCTCCAGGCCTCGCCAAGCTGCCGGGACCATGTGCAGCTCAGGGATGTTTTCTGACGGGTGGTCCTCGGCGCAGCAGGAGTCCGCCTCCGCGTGGGGCTCCAGGGCCCACAGGCTGGGGCCCATGGCCCAGGGGTCAATGCCGGGCACCTTGCTGCTGAGGAAGCCCTCCAGGAGGAAGGACTCCGGCAGACCCGCAGCCTCGTCACCCCACGGGTCCTCGTGGGACAGGCAGAGTGAGCCAGAGTCACTGAGGTCTGTGGGCAGGCTGGGGGGGGAGGACAGCGTGACACCGCCCCCCGCCTGGCTGCTGGGCTCGGGCTGGGGAGGTGGCTTCGACTTTCTGCAGCGCTTCCCATAGACACGGGGGTTCTTCTTCCGAGCCAAGCGGTCTCCCAGGGGGAAGAGCTGGGAAAAGGAGGCCTCATCATCAAACAAGCTCAGAGGGTCTCCGAGATCCTGGCTGGGGGCTTCAGGAGCAGGGCCCTCCTGCTCCCGGACTCCCGCTCCTGGACTGTGCAGGGGGTCCTGGAGGCCACTGCTGACGGTGCCGCCTGCTCCAGAACCACGAGTCTCGGGAGGGCCCTGGGGGTCCCGGGGGGGCTTGTGCCCCTCCCAGACACCTTGCCCTGATCTGCTCTCGGCCACTCTGCTGTCCCCTGCAGGTTTACCCCCGGCTGCCCTCGGCGGCTCTTTGCAGATGCCCGACATCCTGGTCTCTCGGGGTCCCCCGCACCCTCTTGCCGAGGCTGCTTTCCGCCCCGCTGGCCCTTCTGGCCCGGGAGGTGCCCCCTCCACCATCCCTGGACAGGCCACCCGATCCCCAGGAGACCTCCGTGCAGGCCTCTCCTCCAGGTCCGCGGCGACGAGAGGCGGCTGCGTGGACTCGGTCTCCCGCTCTGCCTCTGGGGAGAGGTGGCGGCTGGGGAGAGCCGGGCAGCTGGCCACGGCAGTTGACGGACTCCAGCCTCTTTTCCCTGAAATCACACCTGCGGGGCCCTGGAGACCACTCTCCTCCCGGAACCTTCTCGCTCGTGGCTTTCTCGCCCTCTTGCTGGCTTTCCCCTCTGACTCGCTGGGGAGGTCTGCGGGCGGCCTGCCCCGCCTCTGGCCCCCGCCTTTCTTTGTCTGTTTGGAGAGGGGCTCATCCCTCTCCAGCTGGTCCTGTTTCCTGGGCTCTGCACGCCTCATGTCCACCCCTTGCTTGACCATGTCTGGGGGATGTGGTTCCCAGCGAGGGGGACAGCCTGGTGGTGCTCCCAGGAGGCTGGGCCCCCGCCTAAGCCCCTTGGCCGTCTCGGGACCCAGGTCACCCTCGGGAGCCACAGAGCCGCAAACAGGGGTCGGCTCACCGGCCTGGCCGGGGTCTCCCACCAGGCGCCTCGGTTTCTCCTTCCCCGGTGCCCTGCGGCTCTTCTTCCCGGCCGGGTGGCACGTCTGGGGAGCAGGTGGGGCCGCTGGGCTTCTCTGGGAGGCAGCACCCCTGTGCAGCCCATGTTTCCTGGCTCTGTGGCGGCTCAGACCCGGCCCGGAGCGGAAGGAGGCCGAGCAGACCTCACAGGTCACGGGCTGCCCGCTGCTGGGGGCTCCGCCCTTCCAGTGGCCGTTCTCAGTGAACGCGGGCTTCTTTTTAAAGCCACGAGGCTTCTGTTTGGGGTCCTGGGGACTGAGGGGACCACCCTGGGGTCCCTGGTGGAGGATGTTTCCGAGGCCCTGGGGGGAGTGGGCTCTGGCGTCGCTGGCTGTGCTGCTCGGAGCCGTGGTTCTGCCTGGGTGGAGCTCTGTGGCAGGGCAGGTGGCCCTCAGACCCCTGGTGCCAGCTTCGGATGCCTCTGTAGTGGCAGGGCGCCCAGCCCCGGGCATCTCTAGGCCCTCCTGTTCCTGGGGGCTGGCCTCTGCCTCGTCTTCCTGGCAGGTGTGGGCATCTGGCCCCACGGCCCCCCGTGTGGAAGGGTCCGTGGGCACAGCGGTGACACCGTGGCTCTCCCTGTTGCCTGGGGGTTCTGAGGAGGGGCCCTTGGGCACCCCATCGGGGTGGGTGCTGGACAGGGCTCCCCTGGGGTCTGGCCACTCGGCCCTGGGGCCTCTGACTGCCCCCAGGCCACCGGTGGTAGGGACGCCGGACAGGGCAGCGGCCTTGACGGTCACTCTCGGGGAGGTGGCCCTCGCTGGGTGGGGAGGGGTGACGCAGGCAGGAGCTTCCCTTGGCCTCTCTTTTCTGGAACCCTCTAGGGTTCTTGCCATGCGACCTCCAGGGCAGTCCCCTCCATGGGCGGGGGTGGAGACACCGACGCAGCTGGGCTCCTCGGGAGGCCCTTGCAGGGGGCCACAGTCCCCCCGGAGAGGGCGGCGAGCTGGGCCTTCCTTGGGGCCGCAGGGATCGGGGGTGGCTGCAGAAGTTGGCGAGGGCGCGTGGCTGGCCGGGTCGCTGGTGGGGGGCGCTCGGCTCCCGCCAGCGAACAGCAGATGCTTCTGAAGGCCTGGGCCAGCTGCTGCCTCTGGAGGCCGGTCCTCAGGCCCATCTTCCGTGTCGGCTGCTGCCAAGGCTGGGACCGAAGATTCTGCCCCACAGTAGGTGGGGCCTGGGGTGGCCCGTGCCCCGTCCCAAAGGCCCACGGCCGCCCTGCTTCTCTGGAGCTGCCCGGCTAGCTGGTCCGGCCGCCCCGGCCTCCCCCGGTCATCTGGCTGCAGTTGGCTGGCTCCGACTTGGCCCTTGGGCTTCTCGGCCTGGCCGTGTGAGCCCGGATGTCCATCTCCCTCTGGCCCCGGCTGGCGTCCGGCCACAGCAGGGACGGCCGTCACCCGCACACCCCCCGGGAAGCCCCGGGCAGGGCTGCGGGCCATTTTCCCACCTTCCACGCTCTGCTCTCCCGGATCTGAGGGGTCGCTGTGCTGAGGACTCTGGGTGTCATCAGGCGGGGGCCCCTGTGAGCCCCGGGTGTCATCCTCTCTCTCAGCCGCTCTGGCCACCAGGAGCTGGAGCTGATGGAGGGGGCTCGAGGCTGGGTCCTGGGGCCTCCTGCCAGGGCTGGGGTCGGGCACGGAGGCACGACTTGGGGAGGCCCCCGCTGGGACGAACTCCTCACTACCCTCAGGGCTAGGGCCCCCTGCTGCAGGGGGCAGGAGCCCTGCTCCTCCTGGCCCACCTGTGCTGCTCACGGAGTGTCCCTTGGGGGCGCTGTTGGGACCGGCACCAGAATGTGGGGTGGCGCCCAGGGGCAGAAGCTCCGTCCCCCGAAATGCCAAGCCAGGTGCCAGAGGGGCAACAGGGCTGCCCAACGCTTCCAGCTCTGAGGGGTCTCGGCAGGGCCCAGGTGCCTTGTGGGACCCCGGGGAAAGCCCCCCTCTCCGTGGGCACGGAAAAAGCAGTGGGAGGTCTTGGCCATGTTGTACTCTGGTGGCCCTGTCACCCTTAGGAAGCGCAGGCTCAGGGTTGGGGCTGCACTTCGCTAAACTCGTGTCCCACGGGGGGTCCGGTAAGCAGACTTCCAGGTGGGCCCCGAGGCCCCCTTCGGCCCTGGGGAGCCCCGTCTTGGAGACCCCGGCTTTCTGCGTTGGCCGGAAACTGAGGCTGGCCCCAGCGGGCCTGAAAGGACACCCAGGAGCCACGTCCTTGTGGGTGCCGGGGGCCAGGGACGCTTCTCCAGGGTGGAACGAGGGCCACTCCTCCTGGGGACCCCCTGGAGCGCCCCCCATGGTGGCCACGGTTGCTTCTGCCCCCTCCGGGTGTGCACTCAGTTCCCCAGGGACGGTGACGCTGGCTCCGCACGGCTCTCCCGGGGCCTCCCGCGCGCCCTTGCTTTGCAGCTGACTCTCCAGTTCCGTGACCAGCCTTTTGATCTCGAGCTCCTCCTCTGACAGGTCACCGCTACAAGCGGTGCTACGCTCAGTAACCTTGCCGGGCAAAGCGGGGAGGCTGGCGGCCACACTCCCGTCCCCGGGGCACCTCTGACTGAATGCCTTTTCCCCTGAGAGGCCGGGAAAAGGGCCCAGATGGCCAGGCAGCACGGGGGACACTTCCTGCAGCAGGGGCCAGCCCTTCTTGGGCAGAAACGAGGGGTACGGCGGGTCCAGCTGAGGCTTCCTCGGGGCAGGGGCGGCACACGCACGCGGCAGCCGGGTGTCCCCGTTCCCAGAGAGGCTGCCGTAGACTGGCGGCTCGAAGCCGTCCCCGGGCAGCCCCGAGAAGAGGGCCGTGCGCTCCGAGGCCGGCGGCGATTCAGCCTTGCCTGGGCCCGTGACCACGGTGTGGGGTGGGTTCCCGGGTGGCCTGGGCTCTTGGGAACTGGCATCCTCGCCATCCTGCCGGAGGCCTGCCCTGACGGCCGGCGGGCGGTCCGCGGCTGAGGACTGGGAGCCCAGGTCTTCGTGGAAACAGCCAGCCAGGTCTTTGGGTCCGAGGAACAATCCGCTGGGAGGGCTGCTGTAGGGCTGAGGCCCCCTTGTGGCTCCTGGAAGCCGCACGGAGTCTCCGAGACCAGGGCTCTTCAAAAAGAGCGTCCCGGGTTCGGGGCGGGCCGTGCCGGCTGCGTTAGCGACGGGCGCCAGCGATGCTGCCGGCGGGGAGGCAGGGGGCTCCTCTCCGTCCTCGGAGACGGCGGGCTCCGCGCCGCGGGGGGCACCCGGCGTGGGCGAGCTCACGCGCGGCGACGCCGCGTCCTCTTTGCGGGGCCGTGGTCGCTGTGGGCTTGGGGGGCAGGGGCCTCCTCCCCCACAGGTGGCTGGAGAGGAGCTCAGAGCCTCTCTGTGAAGTTCTGTGGCCTCAGGGGGAAGGTCTTCAGCAGCTTCAGGGCTCTCGGTGTCTTGGGGGAAGTCCAGAGGGGGACGGCTTTCCTCTGGGGTCTCGGCGCCCCCGAGACTCTGCGGGAGGCGCTGGGGGCCTCTCTCCTCAGGGCGCACCCCAGCCTCTGGGCCGGGCGACGGGCCCTGGGCCTCGGGACTCTTGATGGGACCTGGCCACGGCCTGCCCGGCTCCTCTGGGCGCGGGGAGGCCCCGGGCCTCGCGGCCTCCCGCCCCGCGGCCTCCCTGGGCTTCTGCCGCCCGCCCTCTCTGGGACCCGGGGCCACGTCCACTTCCTTCCTCTTCTCGCCCCGGCGCCATCGCTGGCCGCTGGGGCGGGGCCGGCCTCTGAGGCGTGAGCCTCGCAGCCGCGGGCCATCCTCCTCCTCAGACTCGGAGGCGCCACCGCAGCCCTGGGGGCCGCCACCCACGGCTCCCGGCGCTGGGCCGCGCCTGCCCGCCCGGTTCTTCTGCTGCACGATCTTGTGGATGAGCTCCTTGCTCCAGGTGCCGCCCCGCGGCCGCCTCCGCCTGCAGTCCTGGCCGGGGGTCAGTCGGAGGCGCCTGGAGCTCCGGGTCTCCACCAGGAGGGCCCGTGCCCCGGGGTCTGCGTGGCTCCTGGGGGCCTGGGCTCTGAGGTCCCGCGGGCGGGACAGGGCCGGCTCAGCCCGGCCTTTCCTCCTCGGCCTCAGGCGGCTGGCCCTGGAGCCCCTGCCCGGCCTCTTGGCGGTGCTGACCGTGTCCAGCTCTTTCCGGAACAACTTAAACCGCTTTCCTCTTCTCTGCTGGCCGGCCAGGCCGGCCCCCTCTGCCCCTGAGGGCGCTGGGCCCAGGGAGCGGGTTTTGGGCCTGGGGCCGGCCGGGTGGCCCCTGTCGCCGGGCCGGGGCGGCTCGGGCTCCAGTGGGGCTGCCACCGCCGGGAGCGGGAGCTGGGCTTTGTTCTCTGGCGTTGCCCCCAGCCTGGTCTTGGGGGGCTGTCCGGTGGCGGGGCCCCTGGGGCCGGAAGGTTCCTCATCGGTGAAGACGTCGATGAAGCTGCTGTCGATCTCGGGGTTGTCTGACTGGTACTCCAGGCCGTTGAGTGCCTCCGTGATGAGGCTGTCCAGCTTGGCGGCGTCCTCCAGGTCCAGGTCCCCTGCCGGCAGCGGGAAGGGGGCGGCGGCCGGGCTGGGCAGGAAGCTCATCCTCAGGGGGTCATCTCTGCCGTCGGGCCGGACGTCCCCACCCAGCAGGAAGGGCGCGGTCCTGGCGTGGCCGAGTGGGCTCGGGGTCCCGCCGGCCGGTGCTTTGGGGGCAGCCAGCGCGGAGGGGGTGGCGGGGGGCGCGGGGAACCCGGGGGGCTGCCGGTGGCCGTCCGTGGCCCTGGCCGGCAGCAGGCTGCAGAACTGCCGGTGCCCCAGGAAGGCGGCTAGGCTGCTGTAGTTCCGGTCACACTGTCTACAGGTGAGCAGCACATCCAGCTGGTCCAGGCTGGCGCTGCTGAGGGGGAAGTGGTGGGCGGGGTAGGGGGGCGGCTCCTGGGGGAAGCCCTCCAGGCCCACGCCGCCCACCTGGAGCCCCGAGCTGGGGAAGGGGCTCTCCTCCAGCCCCTCCGTGGGGAAAGGGAAGGCCTTGACCGGCTCCGGCTGGTAGTGGATGGGGAGGGCGCGCGAGGGCTCGGGGGACGGGAAGGGGCTGCCGGTCTCCTGGGGGTGCGTGGGCGGCGGGTGGAAGAAGGCGGAGGGCCCGAGCAGCGGGGGGAGCTGGCCCTCATCCGAGCTGGGGTTGGCTGGGCTGCTGGACAGAGGGGACAGCGACGAACAGCTGCTGCTGGCCGTGTGGGTGGCCGGCGAGGGCAGCGGGGACTCGCTGGGGGAGGCGCCCAGCACCCTGGGCGGGGGCGGGCCGGGGGGGCCCCTGGGGGAGGCCTGGGGCTGGGCCGCCCCGAAGAACGGGGGCTGGGCTCCAGGGTCCTTCAGCCCGTTGTAGGCGAACAGCCCGGGCGAGCCACCGCTGCGCTGGCCCGGGCTGCTTCTCAGAACCGCTAGCTTCTCGCCCGGCCCGGGCGTCTTGCCCGCGGCGGCAGCCAGAGCACCCTGGCTGCCCCCCTGCCACTCTGTGACGTCCGGGGGGAAAGGCAGCTGGTTCAACATCTCCATCTGGTGGGGGCCGGGGCCGCTGGCCGGGAGCACCTGCGGCCAGGGCAGCGGGGGGCTCTGGGGGAGGCTGAGCTGCTGGCCCGGGACGGGCTGGGCTTCGAAGAATGCGCTCCTGGTGGTGGCGGCCAGGGGGCCCAGGGGAGGTGTGGGGTAAGGGGCGGGGGCGGGGTCCCAGAGCGGGGGCAGTCTGGCGGCGGGGGGCCCGGAGGCAGTCAGCTCCGTGTCCCGAGGCGCTGGGCTGGCGCCCACCCCGCCGGCTCCGGGGCTTCCGTACGCCTGCCCGGGAAACTGCCTCTGGGCCAGCGGGTTTGGGGGCCCCCTGGGGCTCCCCAGCCCATCGTGGGCCGAAGGCGGCCTCTCGGGGAGCACTTTGGTCACGCTCTCGTGCAAACTGTCCCGGAAGGTGGCCGTGCTCTCCGAGAAGGGGCCGGGGGCCGGGCCAGCAGCACCAGGGGGAGGGAGCGCACCGCCAAGGTCGCTGGGGGCGCTGAGGCCGCCCGGCCGGCTGGGGTAGCAGGGCGGGGCTGGGGGGCCCGAGCGGGCGGGCAGGGGGTAGGCTGGGCCCGTGCCCACCGGCTCCTCGGGCCACACTCCCCGCGGCTGGCGGAAGGCGAACGCCAGCGCCCCCTCGGCGTACGCGGGCCCGGCGGCGTCCTCGGGGAAGGCTTTCGGGCCGGCTCCGCGCAGCTCTGGGAAGGGGTACCGGAAGGCAGCCACCCCGGCGCTGCCGCCTTCGGGAAAGGGCTCCGGCTCAGCGGGCGGCACCCCGAAACTAGCACCTGGGAAGCTGTTCTCAGCCGCGGGAGGCCAGGTGTCCGCCCTGCTGGCCTGGAATTCCACGTAGGAGGCCGGCCGGCAGGGGCTGGCGCCGCTGCTCTGGGGGGCCCTGAGGGGCGGGGGCCCAGGGGTGGCGCTCGGTGAGGTATAGTTGGTGGAGGTAAAGCTGGAGGGGGTCTCCTGGAAGCACTTTTGGAAGCTGAGCTCTTCCGGGCCAGGCGAGGCCTCAGCCCTGGGGGGGCCGGGCCCGAGCCGGGCTCTGGTTCCTTGGCCCCGGGGGACCTCGGCCTCTGGGGGCCGGGGGGCCTCTTGCTGCGGGCCCTCCGGGGTCTTCTCATCCAGGGCGGGTTTGGGCCTTGAGCTGGCGACGCTCAGACCGTAGAGCTGCTGCGGGCTGCCTTCCAGCCTGCTTGCCCGCCGAGCGCGGGCCTGCACCAGGCTCCTCCCTGCCGGGGCCTGGGGGCTGCTTCCCTTCCCAGGGGAGCTGCTCAGGGACTGGGCTCTGGGCCCCACCTTCCCAGCCTGCCGCACCTGGGTCTCAGGGCTGCCCACGGCTTGGGCCCCGCCGCCCGTGGCCTTGCTGGTCCCGTTGGCTGGGGCACTGACCTCACTGGGAGGTTGCAGGGGGCCCCCCGTGCCACTGGCCGCTGGGCAGGGCTGCAGGTCTCCGGTCATGGTTGGGGGTGGCGCTCCGAGGGGCTGCTCCCCAGGCATGGCCCCTCCGTCTTGGGTGCTAGGAGGACGCTGTGGTCTGAGGCGGGCCGCGGACAGCGGGCTGGGCGGACATCCTCGCCCCTCGAGGGGCCCTGGAGGGGCCTGCTCTCATGGTCCCGAGTGGAGCCTGCAAGGAAAGGACAGAGTGGGTCGGGGACCGTGGGGCTTCGTGGCTCCCACGGCGGCGTGGCAGGCCGGGAGTGGAAGCCGCGGGCATGTCACCTGTCCTTTTAGGGGAGGGGGCTCGGCTCCGTCAGCACCTCGAGAGAGGAGAGGGGAAAAGAGTTGCTGCCAGATCGAGACAGGGCTTAGCGGGGGGTCGGATTGGGGTTGGGGAGGAAAAGGAAGGAAAAAGAGAGAAAATACTGTTGGGGCCTGAGATCTGAGAAGACCCCTAGCCACCCCCAAGCAAGCCCTGCTGGGCACCAGCCAGGCCCTGAGCAGGAAAGCCCTGTGTGGCATGTGGCTCCCAGGGCTGCAGTGGCCCCGTGCGGTGGGGTGACGGGCACCTGATGGCCAGGACAGAGAGCCCAGGAAGGACGGAGGGGGCGTCTGGCCGAGGCTCCCACCTGGTCCTTCACCTGCCCCATCCCCTGCCCCTGGGATCACACAGGACAGCCCCAAGGCCCTCGCCCTGCGGACCCCCGGTCTCCGGAAGGTGCCGGCTCCTTTCCTGGGCCCCTGAGCTGAGCTCCCGTTTTGGGGCACACGTATCTGGCCTGTGCCTGTGACCCTAGCCCAGAGCACAGCCCCATGGGCCTCTGGAGAAAAGCCCCACCCAGAACACTGAGCTTCTGGGGCATTGGGTGAGGGGAGCCCCCGGGGGCACGGCCCTCACCCCTCCCATCTGTCTCCATGACCCCACTCCCATCCCCGTAGCGGCTCTGGGGGTCTCGTCCACAGGGCAATCCCGGGGCTGGCTCTCAGCATCACTGATTTTCTTGGCTCTCCCCAGACTGTCCCGGGAGCTCAGAGCTGCACGAAGGCCACCAGCTCTGAGGTCGTGGCAGAGGCTTCCTGACCCAGGTTGGGCGTGGTTCCGGTGCCGGCCGGCAGTGGGTGCCACGTCGCCCCACGGCCGCCCCCTCCTCTTCCAGGCCAGCTCCACCATTGGATCCTCCCCATTCCATCAACCTGGGGGCGCCCCTTCTCCTAGACAGACACCCCCCACCCCCCACCCCCGCCTCCTCTGGGCTCCATTGCCTGGGGCAAGTCCTCAGCTCCCCTTTCCGTATGCGGACTGAGAGCCCTTGGGGCGGGACTTGCGGGTGAAGTCTGCTGAAGGAATAAATGACGGCAGGAGCAGGAGCTCCTTCTGGGCCCTCGCTGGGGGCCGGGACACTGAGTGCTTCTCAGCTTCTCCTCTGGGGGCCCTCACAGTGGCTCCAGAGTTCAGAAGCGCTATTGTCATCGCTGATTGACGGTGAGATCACGGAGCGCAGGGGATGTGGGTAACTCGCCCGAGACCTCACGGCTGGGGAAGGACACCGGGGGTTCCTGCGGGGCCTCCTCCCAGCCCCACACGGCCCTGTCTCCGGGCTAGGCCGGGCCACACGTGGTCCAGACACCTGCTCAGAGCCGGGCTGTGCCTGGTGTAGGGGCAGCAGCAGCCAGGGCCCCCGGGACGGCCCCCACACGACAGAGCTGTGGGGGCCAAGGGGACGGCGGGCCCCCTGTGACGCCGCTGGGGCGAGTCCCTTAGGCGCTGTGTGCCTGGAAAATGGGTATCCCGGTGGAGACCCCGGATGGGGCTGTGGCACAGATGACCCTCTGCCAACTCTGGGTCAGCCCCTCGTGGCACGTGTGCTGTCTGGGGGGCGTTGCCGACTCGCCCTGTTGCCGCCCAAGCCTGGGCCCTGAGGGCAGCGAGTCTGCATCTGCTTCTCTGCCTGCACCCGCGGCCTGGAGTCTGGCACACGGTAGGTGCCCAGGGCTGGGGAAAGTGGGCTTGGACGCCCTCGGGGTAGTGAAGGGAACAGCCTCCCTGCAGGGCTGTCCTGAGGTTCAACAATGGACAGAGCCTGGCCGGCCGCTGGCACGCAGGGGCTCCCCCGGATGCCAGCGCCTCGCGGGCCTCCGTGCCCCGTCTGCGCACGGGCTGCCGAGCTGCTTCTCCCCCGCACTGCTTGAAGTCACACGAGGGTTGGGGTCCGTCGGGGTCACCTTGGTCGTCCTGCGTGAGTTTGTTTGTTTGTTTGTTTTTTGCGGTACGCGGGCCTCTCACCGTCGCGGCCTCTCCCGTCGCGGAGCGCAGGCTCCGGACGCGCAGGCTCAGCGGCCACGGCTCACGGGCCCAGCCGCTCCGCGGCACGTGGGATCTTCCCGGACCGGGGCACGAACCCGCGTCCCCTGCATCGGCAGGCGGACTCTCAACCGCTGCGCCGCCAGGGAAGCCCCCCGCATGAGTTTTTAAGGAGGAGCGGAAGCCCTGGGCCCAGGCGCCCCTCCCCTGCTCTCGGGCACCTGCGGCCTCGGGCCCGCACGCCCGTCACTCTGAAGGCCAGAAGCCCGGGCTCTGCCCAGAGGGCTCCCCATTGGGCTCAAGGTGGGGAGACTGCATCATGACCCAAGAGTCCGCTGTGCCCCGTGGAAGGGTTGTCTGTGTGTCCTGCTGCAAGCCGGACAGGCCACATGGCTCCTTCTGGCCGCCAAGCTGCGAGCAGCAGTGCCTCATGCTTCCTTCAGGCAGAGACGTTCAGAGCCCGGACTCGGGAATCGCCTTGCTGACTTTCAAGGGCCGAGGTCACAGGCTGTGGTGGGCTGGCTGCCTGGCTGCCTGGCTGCCAGCAACACGGTCCATCTCCTGGCTCGCCTTCTCCATTGGCGGAGGGGGACGGTCGGACCCGGTTGCCTGAAGGGTCCTTTCAGTCCCAGCAGCTGTGACTTAGCTGCTCCTGGTGGAAAGGCCCCCTGTGGGGGCTGACCCCTTGTTCTCAAGTTCAGGTTCACACGGCGCTTCTGGACATCTGCCCCGTGCCTAGCGTCCAGGGGAGCAGACACAGCACAGCTGTGGAGACCTGACACTGGCTCAGAGCCCCTGGACGACCCAGAGAGGCTGGGCATGGGGGGCAGTGGGCAGGGAGCACCTCCTGCATGCTGGGTGGGACTTGACTCAGGGCCTGGAGGGTCAGAGGAGGGGCTCCCGCGTAGCAGGCATCAGGGGCCCTGCACCCGCTTGGGGCTGGTGTCCGCCCCTCCCTGGGAGCAAGGAAGGAGCAAGGACGGGCTCTGGTCTGTGGGGCCTCTGCTCCTGAATTTGCCAGGCAGTGAGGCCCTGGGTCCAGGTGGGCAGATGTGCGAGGGCCCCCGACCTCGAGGGGCCTCCCTCACCAGCCCTACGCACACTGCCTAGGCGCTGGTGTGAGGAGCGGGGAGGGCCCAGGGCTTGGCCTCCCCACAGCTTCTGGAGCTTTCTGGGGGTGGCCGGTCACGCCCAAGTAGCTGTCGGACACCACGGAGGCCCCGCAGGTCCAGGCTCCGAACCGTGCCCCCTGAGAGGGATGGGTGGGCGGGGCTCGGGGCTGGGGGGCTGACGGCCCCGGTCCCGATCCCCCGGCCCCTCCCCTGCCTCAGCTGGGCTCAGGGTCTCCACCCATATGCCCCGGGACTGGCGCTGGCCCCTAAAGAGCGCAGTGGACAAGCTCCCCACGGGGCGTCCAGCAGACGGTGTGGAGGGAACCGACGTATTTCCCTGTTAATACCGTAACCTCTGCGCCCCGTCAGCCCGAGTCCTGGTCTGCGCACGGGCACAAAGCAGATGTGGGGCGGCTTGAGCGGAAGGCTGGGCAGGGTCTGAAAACAGGAATAAGAGGCTCATGTGCTGGTTTGGATCAGCTGTGCTGCAGGCCCCTCAGGGAAGGAGGGGTCTGGCCCGAGTGGCCTGATGAGCTGGCCAGGGGACGGAGCGTCAGGTGACAAGGCCGGCCCAGGGCCGCGGTTCGGAGCCGAGTGCCGGCCCTGACACCCGGCCCCGGACGTGGCTCCGGGGAGGCAGCTGGCAGCCCCCGTTACTGCCCGAGCGAGCGAGACGGAAGGAGACACGGGTGGCGGGGCGGGGACAGGGCGACTCCGGCCGCGTGCGGCCCGCCAGCCTCCACTCCAGCGGTCCCCTCTACGTACCTGGGAGTCGGCCCTCGGCTGGGTCGCCACGCAGCTTCCACAGGGATGGGGATTTCTTGGCTGCAAAGAAAATGGGAAGCGTGTCAGCATCGATCTGGTGCTTGGCCGCAAGCCCTGGGGGGGCGGGGCCCGGAGAGAACATGGAGCCTGCAGAGCCCCAGGAAGCCGGCGTGGGCCGCGGGGAGCTGGGTGTTCGCAGGAGGCCCGTGGGCAGCTCAGCCCCGCCCGGCGGGTGGGGGAGCCCTGCGGGGGTGGGGTCAGCTGGTCGGCTCCCCGCTGGGTTGATGGTGATTTTACGTTTCTTGTCGTGGTGTTTCGTGTGCGTAGATCACACGTTCCTGTGGTTGAAGTTCTGCAGTGAGAGGTCTCCCCCCACACCGGCTGCCCCGGCCCATGGACCCTCTTTCGCTGCCCTGCTGGGTCAGCTCACGGGGCAGCTTCTTGTGTTTCCCTCCAGAGTTTCTTGATGCAAATACCAGAATATATGAATAAATATTCCGATTCCCCCCTTTCTTCAACAGAAGACGGTCTACTACACGCACTGCACTTTTTGCATTAAACGGTGAACCTTAGCGGTAATCCCACAGAACCTCATAACGCGACGCCTGGCTGACGTCTGCCTGTCCACTGCTCCACCCACACGCAGCTCTGGAACGTTCTGCAGAACAGCTACTCGTATACCCAGATCCCTCCGGACGGGTGGATGCTAGGTGTCCTATTTGGGCCTTTACAAATAGCAGAGCAACGACTACGGGTAAGTGAGACCAGCAGGATAAACCCAAAGAAGAAATGGCACCGTCAAGGGCAAATGCATTTGTGATTTGGAGAGAGATGGTCAAGTTAAGCACTATTGCGGTTTTAACACTTGGCCAGAGATTCTTTCATCCTCCTCCCTCCAAAAGGTGGAGCCCAAATCCCTCCCCTGGAACGGTGGCGACTCGCGGCTAACGCACAGAATACACGCCCAAATTCTGAGCCTGCGGAAACGGTACATAACGGTTCATTGTTTCAAGCTGCTAGGTGTCAACACAGCCTTAGGGAACTATTGGGACAACTCTTGGGGGTTGTAATGACTTGCATCCCTCCTGACAACGTGGAGACTCCGAGGCTTTAAAGTGAGTCCCGGCGTCACAGGGCGGGAAGCGTGCCCTTACCCAGAGGTGGGCAGGCCGAGGCCTGGGGAGGGCTCTGCCTTCCCTGCAGCTTCCCCTTTACTCATTCATTCATTCGCTCACTCGCCCGCTCACTCACTCAGGGATCTCCATGTGTCTGCTGGGTGATGG
This sequence comes from Kogia breviceps, assembly GCF_026419965.1. Taxonomy (NCBI): domain Eukaryota; kingdom Metazoa; phylum Chordata; class Mammalia; order Artiodactyla; family Physeteridae; genus Kogia; species Kogia breviceps. The sequence goes on along the minus strand of NC_081327.1, from coordinate 57,331,823 downwards.
GCCGGGCGTTGGCCACACAGTGCTGAGCGACTGATTCCGCCTCTGCTGTGAAAAGTCAGCAGGAACTATGGATGAGGAAACGAAGGCTCAGAGAGGTCGTGTGACTGGTCCGAGTCACACAGCATGCAGTGAACACGCAGGGGTGTGAGGCAGCTAGGTCCCCGGGGACCACACTTGCCCCGTGCAGGACAAAGCGGCTCTGCACCTCAGCCCCCGCCTCGGGGTCCCTCTCCTCCCTGGGGTGGCCCTGCCTCCATGTGCTGACCTGTGGGCGGGGCTCAGCCACCCCATCAGCCTCTCTCTTCTGCCCCAGGATGGCGGGCCTGACGTTCTCTGCCTGCAGCACCCCATGCTGGCTGCCCCTCCGGGGGCGCAAGGGCCCATCTTGGGTGCTCAGACCGTGGGGCAGGGTGGGGACAGCGTGTGCCCGGGTCTCGGGTTCCCACCCCTGCCCAGGCTCTTGGCAAAGCCCCTTGGTGCTGGCTGGTGTGGGTTTCAGCAGGCCTGGGGCCCCTTTGAAGTGGGGAGATCCAATCCCCCAGATCCCGGCCTGCCCCCAGGAACCCCACGAGTTCAGGCGTCTCCTTTTCGCTGAGAAACACCACCTGCCCCAGCCTCTGGGTAACTCAAGCCCGCGGTGGTGCCGGCTGGCTCCAGCTGGGGTGTGGGCGGCAGCTCCCGGCGAGGGGGGTCCCGCCACGGGCCTTGGGCCCAGGCCCTCCGGTGTTCCCTCCCCATGGACCCCAGGCCCTGTACGGTGTCCGGCCTCTGCTCCCAAGCCTCTGCCCTCACCTCCCCTTTCGACCTGCCCCGTTTCAGCTGGGGCCTCTCCGTGCCCTCCTCTTCCACCTTCCCGATTCTCACCCACTTCCAGGGAGACCGTGAGGGAGAGGGGGTGTCAGCTGGGCCCCGGCTTGAATCCTGGCTCTGGCACCTCCTGGCTTCAAAACGGGGTGATCACAGCTCTGGTGTCAGAGGGCTGTGGCCAGGGGGTTGGACGGAACAGCAAATCATTCACACGGTCCTGCAGGCGTTGGCTCCGGACGTGCTCACTGCTCCTCCAGGCTCCTCTCCAGCCCACCTCTTCCAAGGAGCCCTCCCAGTTGCGTGTGTGTCCACCTGCGAAGCAGGTATGATCTCGGGAGCCCTCGGAGGTCGGGGGACTGGGCAGCTCAGCACACAGATGGCCCTGTCTGGTCAGAGCTCTGGGCCCCGACCCCACATGCACCCCTGGGTCCCCCGGCCTTCGTTCCCCCAGCTCTAGACGAGGGGTTCGAGCCGATTACCCCTCAGGCCGCCCCGGCCCCCATCTTCCATGACCCGGTGACATTGCCGCTTGGGGGCCCGGCCAGCACCGGACCTCGCTCTCGCCCTGCGGCCCCCTCGGCCTCGCTGCTGCTGACGTGCCCAGACGTGGGAGGGTTTAATTTTCCTGTTATGATGCTTTCTCAGCAGGGTGGGGCTGTACCTCCTGAACCGGCAGGGGCCCGGCCTTCCATTTCCCATCCTGCCAGAGAGTGAGGCCACACGGCCCAGTGGGGTAGAGGCGTCTGCCCTTCCGTCCCCTCGTCCTGTCCTGGCTTTGTCCCAAATGTGTGCTGAAGCCGTAGCCCCCAGGGCCCTGGGAGGTGCTCAGGGTTGGATGGGGTCGTGAGGGTGGGCTGTGTGCCTGCTCTATCCCAGCCTCGGCCCGGCGGCGCCCGCGTGTGGCGTGGCGCTGGGTGACAGGACGGGTGCGCGGAGGAGGGCACGGGTTGGGGCAGGCCCAGGCTGCTGCCCCCTCTCCTTCACCAGCCGTCCCTCCCCGAGGAGCTCACAGCTTTAGGGGATGGCGCCAAGGCAACAGCAAGGACCCCAGAGGACGGTGTGGACACAGCCTCGACCTCATGGCCTCCCTGCAGGGTCAGCGCTCACCCCCGCTGCAGCCAGGAACAGAGGCTTGGAGAGGGGAGGTCGGGCCCCAGAGGGGTGCGGGCGGGCACAGGCATCGTGACGCCCGTTAGGACGGAGCTCGCCGCAGCCGGTCGTGAACAGGGCAAAGGGAGGGAGGGGGTCTGGCCGAGGCGGGCGGGGACATGGGGTCGGAGAGGCCCCTATGAGGAGGTGAGCCTCAGCGACGCGCAGCCGGGCCTCGGGTGAAGTCCCTCTGGCACGGTGTCGGGGACGGGTGTCCCGGGTGGCAGGCTCAGCGAGGCTGGGGCGGCGAGTGCGCCGTGCTGGCGAGGGGGCGGGCCAGTGCAGACTTTACTGGCGGGTCAGGGGTGCCGTGGACACACACCTACCCCAGGCCCGCACCCCCCTTCCCGGACGCCCATCAGGAAGCGAGACGTAGGCGCTGTCGGGTGGGACCAGGCTGTGGCGGGCAACTGGGCTCCAGCCTGAGCGGGTGCAGATGGGGAAACTGAGGCTCCCAGGGAACCCCAGCCTGTCCGAAGAAGAGCCTGGAGCAGGACCCCGCCTTCCCCACCACAGTGGGAGCCACCAGCCTGGCCCACGGCGCTGATTGCCCATCCTGGCCGAGCCTCCGGAGCTGCGCCTCCCTGGGCGCCGGCCTGCGGCTTGGTCCAGCCTCCCCCGCCGGCCCGCCCCCCCGACGGGCACCCTGCATGCAAGCTCTGCCAGGCAGGGGCCTCCGCTCCAGGTCAGCTGCGACTAGCGTGGCCGGAAAAGCGTGAGGCGTGCAGCCCGGGGCCCCGACCCTCGTGGCTGCACCCACAGCCTCCCCCGCCAGCCCGCTCTTGCGGTGCCCCCTGAGCCCACCCCTCGAGCCCATCCCTGCCCCTTTCCTGGCCAGCCCAGCGGCGGCCCCAAATCCTGGGCAGCGAGCGGAGCGGTGCGGCCCAGGATGACGCGGGGTCTCCGCTGGCTGACCCTGAGCTGAGGGGCTGTGATGGCGGCTCGTTCTGACATTTATTTTACAAACATTCCCTTTTCCTTTCGCTTCAAAAGCTGCCGCTTTGCTTTAAAAACTATCTGTTACTCGAGCGCTCAGATAAACCTTTGCAGGTAAAATTATATCTGAGATATGGCCCGAGGGTCCGTTTAAGAATACCGGGCAAATTATCAGCTGCATTTATCTTAATTACTTTGGGGGAAAGTGGAGGCTGGCGTTGGACGGGGCCGGGAAGCGGGGGTGCGTTCCGCCTTATCGGGGTGCATATTTGAGATCCTTTAACGGGAGGGAGATAAGACGAGCACGTGGGGAGAAGACAATGTCTTCGAAATTGACAGGGAGGAGGCCGCGATTCGCGCTTGAAGGCAGGACCTGTCGGCCGCGGAAGCCGCCGAGGGCTCACGCCGGGTACCGGCCACCGGCCTCCGTCCTCGTGTTCCTCATAGACCAACATTTGGAGGGTGCGAAAAGGCTCCCGGCTCACATCGTGGCCGAGTCCTCCTGGAACAAACCCCGCGACCTGCCGACACCACACGCCCTCACTCCGGACACGACGCAGAACCGGGGCCTTGACCCTGAGGGTGCTGGGAGCCCTGGAATTTCAAGCAGGGCCTGGAGGGTCCGGCGGACGCCGCACAGGATGGAGCTGGGGGCGCAGACGGTCTGGGGCGGAGCGGACACGGGAGGGGAAGGGGCTGGCTGTCCAGGCCGCGGCTCTGCTCGAGAAGCTGATCCCTGGCCTCAGCCCCGAGGCGGCAGCGGCCCGCCTGGCGCATCCCAAAGGCCCGCGTGGATCCGGAAGGCGCTCGCTGGCGCTGCTGACCGCCGGCTGGCACCAGGAGGGCTGCCAGAAGTCGGAGGCAGGATCCCCGCCTGGCCACCACTCCCACGAGGGACCGCCCCCGACACCTGTGCTGACCGGCGCTCTCTGGGCCCCTGGACACGAGCGGCTCTCCAGGGGCCTCGGCGCCGGAACTGCAGGATGGGAGTGGCCCCCACAGGCTGAGCAGGGAGGGGCCGAGGAGCGGGACCGGCGGCTTCAGAGGAAGAAAGGGGCACAGTCTGCGGAGGTCAAGACGCTGGGGCCGCACGCTTGCCTGGGGCCGCGGGGACCCCTGCGCCCTCGTCCCTGAGCGCCTGCTTCAGGGCCCACCTGCGAGAGGCCTGCATCTGGGCTGCCTGGGCCCTCCCACCCCGCTGCCCGCACCTGCCACCACTCTCCCGGGCACCTGCTCGCCTCCGCCGCCCTCCGCGCTGCCGCGGGCCGGGCCCTCCCTGGATGCCTCCCTCCCTCCTCCCCGGGGCAGCCCCAACGCTGCCTGCGCCGGGAAGGCTCCCCGAGCTGGGGGCCGGCACGGCCTCTGCCCGAGGCCCGTCTGTCAGTCGCTCGGGGAATGTCTTTTTCCGCCCTCGGCCGACCGCTGCACCGTCCCCCGCTCCGCACCGCCGCCGCTCGAGGTGGGCCCCGGCTGCGGAGGCTCAGGCCCCGCTCTCTGCCCCTTCCTGCCCAGGGTCCGGCCCAGGCTGGAGAGGAGCCGGGTCTGCCCGGCCCTGCTGCCGACCTCACGGGGCGCCTCGGGAAGTGCTGCGGCCTCTGTCGGTAAGGGGGCGTGCCCCTGACCCCTCGACACAGCCACAGAACAGGACGAAACACGCATCGGGGAGCCTGGGGCCCAGCCCTCGAGGGGGGAGGATGCGCTTCAAATCTGGGGCTCCAGGTCGGGGGGGCCGGCAGGGGTGGTGTGCAGGGCGGGGTCAGGTCCCCCTCAGCACACACGGCTGCACACACGTGTGCCCACAGGCACGCGCGTCCACAGACACGCGGACGCACGCCCAAACACGCTGATTTGCACACGTGCACACACGCACACACACGCACGTTCACACGCACACGCGTGCCCCACACCCGCACACCCCTCCCGGGGCCGTGCAGGGGCTGCCCGCTCTCTGCCTCTGGCCCTCGTTTCTAAACGAGGCCCCGGGGATGCTCCACGCACAGCAGCCAGCGGGCGGGGGGCTGCCGGGGCAGGCAGGCACGGGGGTACAGAGACCGCGCCCTGGGGCTCCCCGTCTCTCCACACAGCGCCTGAGTCCAGGAACGCGTGCTGGCAAGGCGTTCTGGGAACACGTCTCACACCCTCGAGGGGAGCAGTGTACCAAGCTCAGCCTGGCGCACCCTGGCTGCCCCTCACCTGGCCCTTGGAGGGTCCCCCTCCCCTGCTTAGAGGGACCACCCGGGTCCCGTGTGCAGGGAGCATACCGGGACTCAGCAGCCCCGGGAGACCCCCAGCTGAGTCCGGGGTGAGCGAAGCCGACGGTCCCAAAGCCAAGAGGCGGCTCGTCCGGGGCAGGCTGGCCAGGGCACGGAGGGCCGCGGCGCTGTGAGGGCCTGAGATGGTGGAAAGCCACAGTGAACGGGGCGCCTCCTTCAGGCTCACCCAGCGGGCACTTCGGCCTCGGAACTCCAGGACAAGGACCTCTGGGGGCACCTCGCCCGGGGCGCTCACTTCACAGCTGAGGAGCGGCAGCTCAGAAAAGGCGCTGGTTTGTCCAAGGGCGCACAGTGGCGTTGCCAGGCCAGGGCAGCGGCCCAGCGATGCTCAGATCAGCCGACAGCAGGAGCTGGGGTGTCGGTGGGCCCAGCCCCGGCCTCCCGGAGAGGGGAAGGGAGACACCACTCTGAATGCCGAGTAGCGGTTCCGGAAAAGCACCAACAGTGCCCAGGCCTGCCCTTGTCTCGGAGCTGCAGCTAAACGAGCCTCCATCCCGTCCGCAGAGAAGGGCAGGGCAGGTGAGAGGGAGGGGCTCTGAGGGCCCTGGAGGGGAAGCTGGAGGGTGGAGGCGGCTGGGGCCCTAGGTTGGACCTGGCCCCCGGTACGGCTGCAGACCCAGGCGTGGGCTCGGTCTGGAGCAGACCGTCTCCTCTTGGAGACCCGAATCCCTGTTGTCCGTAAATACCCGCCCCCCACCCGAGGGCCCCAGCAGAAAGGCAGGAAGCCCAGCATCCCAGCCTCAGTGGGCCCTGGACCTCGGGCTCAGGGGCATGCTGGGAACACCCTGGAGGGTGAAGGGTGTTCAGGGCTCCATGAGATTTTGATTTTGTGGGAAAGGCTGTCTCCGTCCTTTCCCCCAAACGACCCACACTCGACTGTTGATTATAAACATCGAAGCTGTCCTCCATCACTTTAACCGTTCAACACGGAGTCCTGCGGGCTCTGTCCGTGGCCCTCTCCGACTCCACTACCCTTGGGACAGAGAGGGACCTCCAGACCTTTGCTGTCCAGGGTAGACCAAGGACCAGTGCCCAGAGGCCCCGTCTGGGTCTGAAGCCTGAGTCTGAAGCCCGGGTTGGGGTCAGAGTGTGTGGGGACGTTTACACGCTGTCACCCTGTGACCCCGACGTGTGACAGAGAAAAGCTGGGATCCCGGTGGGAGGAGGGAGAGGTGGGGACGCTGCAGAGGGGGGCTGGGAGCCCGGCACGCATCGGGCCTCCCCGCGTGCTCTGCGGGCTTGTCTGGGGCCGGGCTTGGTTCTGGCTCCTCCAGGCCTCAGGACAGGGCGTCCCGGGCAGTCCTCTCAGCCGCCAGCCAGCCCGGGGTGTGCATCAGACCCATTTTACAGGAGAGGAAGCTGAGGCTGCGGCAGGTAAACGAATTGGGACACGGCTGTGGGATTCCCAGCCTGCGCTCCCCCCAGACCCCCGGATGGGGTTTGGAAACTTCCTGGCTTTTGGAAGCAGCCCACCTCGCCCCGAGCAGGCCTCCACATGAGAAACGGGGGCCCACGCAGAGGTCACCGCGCTCGGCGGGGACGGGGGAGGGCGGGCTTTAACGAGCTATCTCCTGAGTGACGAGATTAGTGAACTTCCTTGGCTGCGTTAATTACTGTCCCGTCAGGTTCAGAATCCTATCAGCCTCTTTTCTCAATTAAAAGTGATTATGATTTCACATCCTCAGGACCAGAGAGCAGTGAATCCCCCCACTCGGGGTTCTGAGTTGGGGGCTTGGGGGAGGGTCATGTGCCAGGCAAGGCATCCCGGGCAGTCGGTCCGATGAGACGCCTGCTGCCTGCCGGACGCAGGGCTGTACCCCCGGGAAGCGGGCAGGCACTCAGCCGCCCGTTACGGATGAGGAAACGGAGGCTCGGCGTGTAGGGGCCGGGCTCCTCTGGGCTGGGCGCCCCGCTCTGGCCACTTCCAAGCTCTGTCCACTCTCCTGCTGCCTCGTCCTCCACGGACAAGCCGGGCCCGCGTCCTGAGAGGGACGCAGGGCCTGGAATCCTGCTGTGGGCCCCCGATGCTGCAGAGGCTCCCTCGGGACACCGGGGCTCTGAGAAGGGATAGATCCGTCCACAGCCACACAACCGGAAGTGGCCCTGGACTGTCCCCCGGTGCTTCCTGCGAGGCTGTCCTCTGGCAGTGCAGCCTCGGCCAGTCTCTGGGCAGCTGGGCTCTGAGGGCCTGGCTGAGCTCCCCGCACGCCTGCCTGATCCAGCTGACCGAGCCCCCCCGTGAAGCATCCTCGAGGGCGCCCTGGCTGTGGACGGCTGACCCGGGCTTGGGAGGGGCTGAGCTAGGTGGTGGTGGACCTCTGGCTGCAGCGGCCTGGCTCCGAAGAGCCCCAGATCCCAGGAGCGGGGGTGGCCGCCCTCCTTGGGGCGTCCTCCGGGCTCCGCCGTTCCAGAGGGCGGGAGGCCACAGGGCCGGAGGGTGGAGGTGGGTCCGCGGTCAGGCCACCCTCCCTCTGCAGCCTGGCGGCCTTTGCTCCTCCTCCATCACAGCCCTGACCCACCTGAGGGCCTCGCCCCTGCTGCGTCCCCTCCTCCCCATGCCTCCTGGCCGGTTTGCTCCCACCTGGCTTTGGACCCCGGCTCTGTGGCCCTAGCAGCCTCGCGGGACCTCCCGGGGCTCCTCTGGCTGGAGCTGGGGAGGAGTGCGTCTTTCCCTCCTCACTGTCCCTTGCCAGCTGTCCAAGGGGGCCAGGCTGGCCACCTCTGGCCACATTCACTCCCAGTTGCTGAGGCCCGGCAGGTGCTCACGTCTGGGGAGCCCTCGGCTTGTTGGGGTGAAGTCTGTGGGTAGCGGGTGGCACGCAGGCAGGGGGGAGGAGGCCAGGCAGGGCAGCCCCTTCCTCCCTCCTGGAGACACTTGGGACTTAGGGCCCGAGGGACACGAGGTGTGACAAAGTGCAGGGAGCCAGAGGCCCCACCCACGGCCTCCAGCCCGTTCCCCGGCTGCAAGGCCAGCTTGTGTCACGGTCCAGCCCCAGCCCTCATGCTTGCTCTGTCACAGCTCAGCGTCCCCGGCTCACCAAGGCCCCTCCGCCCTCCTCCCTGCCGGCTCCTCCTACGAGGGCACCTGTCACCCCCCCCTCCTGGAACACAAAGTGGGGAGGGGGATGGTGGTGGGAGGGGGCTGGGCTGGGCTCCCTCCCCACTGTCCCCAGAGCTCCCCCAGGGCCCGGCTGCAGGGGGCACCACTCTCCACAGGCGGGAAGGCCAAGGCCGAGGCCACGGAGCCAGGGGCAGCGCGGGGACGGAGCCACGCCTGTACTAAGCCACCCGCCCCTGCCTCGGCAGGGCACCCCTCGGCAACCTCAGCCCAGGCCCGGGCAGGGAGCCCCCCCATCACGGCACCCACCGGCTCTGCGCGGAAGGGGAAACCAAGACCTGGAGGGTGAACGCGGAGCCAGCGGGCGGTGGAGCGGGGCGCGAGGCCGACGGGGCGGGCGCTCACCCACACGGCCCGGTGCTGGAGACAACGGGGCCGCTGGGCCTCCAGGACAGCAGCGGTTCTTCCCGGAGGCCGCCCCGTCCCAACCTCTCATCTACCTTCTGGTCACTTGCTCAGCACCCTGCTGTCCCGTCCGCCCCCCTCTGGGGCTGCAGGAAGGAAGGAGGGCTTCCGAGCGAGACCTCCAGGCCTGCGCTGCTGCTCCGGCCTCGCCACCCCCCCCCCGCCCCGCCCAACCCCGGGTGGGGCGGCCTCCCTGGTCTCACCGGGTCCCACCCTCTCGGACACGCCTATTCGGCCGCTTCTCCCCACAGACAGAGTTTTTCCTTAGTTTTATGGGTTTCTGTGTCCCCCAGTGCCAGCGACCCTGCCCGGATCACCACGTGTTTCTCAAGGACGGGGAGGGGCCAGGCTGCTGGCGCCCGCCCACCCCTCTTCTTCCCGCTGACGGGTCCACGGCTGCACGAGCGCCTGGCGCCCACCCCGCCTGCTGGGCAGCCGCTCGAGCCAGGAAATCCAGCACAGAGGCAGCTCTCTGATTTTTCAGGAAAAGCCAGAAATCTAGGTTTTAAAGTGAAATCTCCCCATTTTGAAACTCTGGCAACAAATTCATCTAAGACAGAATAAGGGCTGTGGCCGAAGCGCCTGGGGCGACTGGGTGTGTGGTTGCTCTCTGTGACCTTTCTTTGGGCAGGGTCCCTCCCAGACCGGGCCCACGGTGGCGGTGGGGGGTGGCGGGGGTGGGTTCACCCAGCCGCTCATTCACTCTTTCACCTGGTGGCCAGGCTCTCCTCCAGGCGCTGGGACAGGACCGCGGACAGAACAGGATGGACACGGACCCCACCCCACGAGGCCCAGTTTAGGGCAATCGGGATGTGAACACAGGTCTCCCGACACCACGGCTGGTGCAGCCCTCCGGTAACCCCTACTGGGGTGGGAAGATCCTTCGCTATGGGTCAGAGAGGTTACTCTGTGTGCCCCAGGTCACACAGCAGGCTGCCTGGGCTGCAGAGAGGGCCAGCTGAGCAGACGGGGGGCAAGCTGCGCGCTGGGGCCTTGAGCCAGGCCCCCACCCAGGCATGTTCCTGGCCTGAGGCCGGCCTGGGTTCCAGCAGGGACAGAAGTGTTCAGGCTCTTCTCCCGGGTGGCAGATGCCAGTGGCTGCCTGTCACCGCCCGTCACCTGACCACCCACAACGAGCAGGCGGGCCTCGCCCTTTCCAGATCCACTGCCAGCCGCCCGCCTGGTAAGGGTGGGGTCCCTCCCTGGGGAGGGCAGGGCTGGCTGGTGGTGCAGCCTGCTAGATGCCCAGGACACTGGAAGGGGGGACGGGGTCCCTTCAGGTGTGTGACAAGCAGGAGAACTTCATCCTAACTCTGCAGAGAAGCCCAGAGGGGTTGAGACAGTTGCCCGTGAACACACAGCCCACAAGCTGCAGGGCCCGGAGACCTGGGTTGGCCTCCGTCTGGCTGCACCGCTGGTGCCCCTCTCTCGCTGGACCAGGCCACCATCTCCTGCCAGGTGACGGTGATGCCTCATCCCTGCTTTCCCTGGTGGCTCCTGTACTCCACTCTCCCCAGAGCAGCCATCGGGGGGGTCTCTCCAAGCGCAGATGGGGCCATATCCCCCTCTGTAAAGACTCCACAGCGTCGCTGGTATTGGAATCAAGTCCCACCCTGGCCCATACGCCCCTGCACCCGTCGGCGTCTTGCCTCCTGGGCCTTCGAGAAAGCCTCGAGCTCACGCACACCTCGGGGCCTTTGCTCTGAGGTTCCCTGTGCCTGGAACGTTCCCCTTAGACGTTCTGTGTTGGCTGCCTGGGCTCTGGACCCCTCAGCTCAATGCACCTCCTTGGAGAGTCCCAACGGGAATGATCCACCTTCAAGTCTGTGTCTCGTCGCTTGTGGCCCCTCCACCCCCCGAGTCTGTCTTTGCCCAGGCAGTGCGGGGGGCGGGCGACAGGGGTGCTGTGGGCTGAACAGTGTCCCCCGCCAAAGGTATCACCAAGTCCCAACCCCTGGCACCCGCGAACGCAGCCTCATTTGGATACAGGGTCTTCGTAGAGGTGACCGATTTAAGGTGAGGTCATCCTAGGTTAGGGTAGCCCTAAATCCAGTGGCACCTTCCTTATAAGAGACAGAAAAGGAGAGACACAGGCACGGAAGAGAGACCATGTGAAGACGGAGGCAGAGGCTGGAGGAACGTGGCCACAAGCCAAGGGAGCCGGGAGCCCCAGGAGCTGGAAGAGGCAGGAGGGGCCCTCCCCAGAGCCTCCAGAGGGAGCGCGGCTAGACCAGCCGTCCACGTCTCTGTGAACAGTCCGCTCTGGCCAAAACGCTTGGGGTCCTGCCACCCCCTCCTCTCCGCCCCGACACCCAACCTGTCAGCAGCTCCCGTCGGCTCCGCCTTCAACCACATCCAGGGTCTGACCTCCTCCCGGCGCCCGCACCGCAGGGGCCCCGCTCCCGCCTGCCGGAACACTGCGGTCGCCTCCCTGCACCCGTCACCACCTCCCCGCTGCCTCCTCCCAGCAGCCGCCAGAGCAGGACCCCTGCCCGGAGCCCTCGCACACCCGAGCCAGGGTCTTCACCTCGGCCTCCTCTGCCCAGAGCCGGGCTCCCCAGCCAGCCACGGACGGCTTGTCTCTGGCCACAGGCCGACTGCTCGGCGGGCACCTCTGACCACGGGGTCCACCTCAACACCTTGTCCCCAGGACTTACTATCTCCTTGCCCTGCCTTATCGAGTTTTAATTTAAATGTCAGGGACTTCCGTGACTCCGTGCTCCCAATGCAGGGCGCCTGGGTTCAATCCCTGGTCAGGGAACTAGATCCCACCACATGCCGCAACTAAGAGCCCGCATGCCGCAACCAAGAGCCCGCATGCCGCAACGAAGATCTCACACGTGGCGACGAAGATCCCACGTGCCACAACCAAGACCCGGCGCAGCCAAATACATAAATAAATAAGTAAATACATATTTAAAAAATTTCATCATGAAGCGTATCATACGTAAAAAAGCACATATTTACATATATTCGGAGAGCATACACGTTTACACAGCATATACATGCGCGTACGTATGTGTGTACACGCACACACAGCACACATGCACACACAGCACACAAGAGGGAGCACGCTGTCCTGAAGACCCCTGTGTCCCCACTGCCCCTGCGGGGCTTCCCCACGCGGGCAGGCCGCCAGCCTCCATCACAGACGCCAGTTTTGCCCGGGTGAGGTCGGGCTCCGCGGTCTCGCGCCCCCCTCCTCTGTCCCCAACTCTGTTTGCCTGCATCCTGCCATTTCACGGCTAGCTCTGCGGCGTCCCCCGGGGCGCTGACATGGCACCTGCAGAGCTGCAGGGGGGGCGGGTGGGACGGAGCCACGGCGAGGTCGGGGGTGTCCTTTCCCTGCACTCTGACCTGAGCTCAGGGTTCCGGCGGGGGGGCCTCCGTGGACCGCACTCTGGGGGTCTCTGGAGGCACGACGCACGCTGTGGTCCCGGAAGCCGAAGCCCCCATCCCCTCGCCTCCCTGCAGAGGGGCCCAACGCAGAGGGCTGGCCGGGGAGGGGGCCGTGGCCAAGGAGGGGCCCCGGCCCCACGGGGTGCAGCCCGAATAACGCGGATATTCATCCCAGACAAGCCCTGGCTCTGTTGGCCTCTGAAGGCGGCGCTGGCGGAGGCCCGAGGAACGTGCCTCCCTCCCCAGCCCGCTGGCTGTTTTTCTTTCATCAGTTGGAGAGAAGGAGGGAAGAAAGGAAGAGAGTGCAATACTTTGCAGGGACCGAAAAGGCACTGTGACCATGTGTTTCCTTGATGGCCACGGGGTGCCCGACCCGGGGAGTCCTCTCCCTCTGGCCTTGGAGATTGGGGTGGAGGGGGGCCGGCCTCGAGCCAGCGAGGGTCTGCGGGGACTGGAGGGGACAAGGCCCATCCAGGAAGCCTGTGTGAGCCAACCCCCGGGGACCGGAAGGGGGCCTGAGAGAGACACAGAGGAGCGAGAAGATTCCGGAAGGGCAGTGCTGTGCATACAGTCGGTGCTAAATGAGCATCTGCTGGAATGACTTCTGGGTGGCTGGCAAAGCCGTTCTGAGCCCCCGGGAGTCTGTGACCCTGACCTCTCTTTAGGCCCGTCCCCTCACACGGCCTGACGGCAACAGCCCTCTCCCCCTCTGTCCTCGGGCTTTGATTCCCCTTAGTTTCTGTAAAGCTTGTACTGCTGCTCCAAAAACGGACGAACCGGGGCTCAGGAAAAACGATGCCTGCACCACAGGTGGTCAAGACAGAAACCAAAAGCCAAAAACCTCACAGGAGGTTCAAAGTAAGCTCCGCGCTCCCGGGCCACCGAGGCATCAAGGGAACAAAGCATGGCGCTCTTGTCTCTCCCGTTATCTGACCAGAGGGGAGCACACGCCGTAAACAGTTTTCCTGCAACCCTGCTAATCAATCCCTACCTCCCAGTATTGTGGTGAGATTAAAAGAGACGCCAGGTGTCACACGCCTGGCCCATAGCGTTTGCTCAGCGGCTGTAAATTCCCTCCTCTGGGTTACAGGTGAGGAAGCCGTGGCTCAGAAAGGCACGTGGCTTTCGAGGTCACTGTACAGCGAGTGAGTACAGGAGGCCAGGTGCTGAGGCCGGCAGCCAGGGCTCGTCCTCCGCTTTCCCTTCTTGGCGGGGGAGGGGGGTCCCGGCCCAGGTGTCGCCTGTGTCTGACCGCGTGCCCAGCCGAGGTCTTGGAGCCGCCATGAGCCTGGAGGGGCAAATCACCAGGGCCAGCCTCTCCCCAAAGCACGCGTGGCAGCTCTGGGGGCCGGGGGCACAGGGGCCTGCCACGCGTGGTCTGCCCTCCTAGGCCGCTGGGGGCTTCTCATCTCGCTAGGAGGGACCACTGGAGACCCAGATGCTTAGAGGGTCTCGAGTGGGGAGAACACAGAGTAGGGAAGGACGGGGCAGCGCCTGCCTTTTGGCAGGAAGGTGACCCTCCGGGGTGATGCCGACCCGGGCGTGGCCGTGACCTGGGGTGACCCTGACCTGGAATCGAGCCTGTGGAGGCTGCAGCCTGCACGTCCTGCTGTTCTGGGATGAGGGGGGACCAGAGCCTCAGGGGCTCAAGGACATGCTTGCCATGGGCTCCAGCTGCCGCGAGAGGAAGGGGAGGCAATGTGCCGTCCCACCCCCTGCCCAGCTGGCGCGTCCCCGTGGTCCCCTGGCTGTCTCCCAGGCAGCGGGAGTGAGCCCCACTGCATGCACTAGAAAGCCAGACCCTGCCCTTGACCTGGGGGCTCTGTGGCCTCCCCACTATGGGACCAGGGACCCCGCCCTGGCCATTGTCCGTAGGGTCAGGTGGTGTGAACGGCAGCCCGAGGCAGGTGGACCCCAGAGAGAAGGGGGCCCAGGCCAGTCAGTTCCCTCTCAGGAGAGTGGGACCGAGGCCGTGTGGTGTTGTGATAAGAGCACATGCACCGCCATTTCCTTGCTGTGTGACTTCAGGCAACTGACCTAACCCCTCTGAGCCCCATTCAGCCACCTGTCAATGGGTCTGACAATCGTCCCTACCTCACAGGGTCTGTGGGGTTACAGGAGACAGCGTATGTAAAGCACTGAGCTCGGTATATGCTTCAGTGAATGTCAACTATTATTTCACCATCATTGTTTTTGTATTAATTCACCTCGCCCATTGCCCGGAGGATGCACACACAGGCCTGGATGTCAGAGATGAATTTAGATATTTTAAAAGTGACGTCAGGAAGACGTCTCTCTGGGAGCCCAGTTCCCCATCGGAAAAATGGGTATGGCGCCGCCAGCCCTGCCCAGCCCCGGGGCTCTGCTGGGAGGGTGGCGTCTCTGCTGAGCTGGTTCTCGGAGGCCTGGGGACTCCCTCCCAGTCTGTGCCCCTCCCCCGCCCCAAGTGTCCAGCAGATCGTGCCCGTCACGAGGTTCCCGCCCAGGCGGGCTCCGAGGCGGGCAGGGTGCACGCGTGCACGTGGGGGACGCTGGCCTGCACGCACACGGTCAGGCACGCGCGCTGGCAGACGCACACAGGCAGCTCCGGGCCAGCCGCTTCTGCCCAGGGACGCCGGCCCCCCAGGGCCCTGCCCCCTGCCCGGCTGAGGCTGGCCGCCGGCTCCCGCTGGGGTCGCAGAGGCTGGAGGGAGAAGGCTGGGTGCCATCCCGACAGGCTGGCCTCAGGCACCTGCAGGGGACCACTGACAGACGCCACCACCTCCAAGCCTGTAGGCACAGCCTGCTCATCTTTTTTTATCCCTAAAACAGTGTGTTTATGCTAATTTTAAGAAAAAGATTGGAGGACACAATAGAAAAGCAACCTGGAAGCCCAAAATGCCATCCATCGGACTTGGTCACCGTGTCACAGCCCCCAGGCGCCCTGGAGAGCCGACTTGGAGATTAACGGGGAGCCGGTGGGCTGAGGCTGAAACGCCCACCCCGTGCGGCCCCAACAAAGACGCGAGGTACCAACGGCGCACGCGGTGCGATCTGTCTCGTAAAAAGCGAAAACAGAAGCCGTCTAGGCCCCGGACCCGTGCACACGGAAAGGATTCTGGAAGTTTGTGGAGGGGACTGGAGGGGACTGACAGGGCCTCGCCCGCTCGCTCTTTAAACATCTGTGCCTGAGTTTCTGACACGGAGCAGAGATCGCTTTGATGATGAACAGAGTCCAAGAGGTACCTTCTGAGGAAGCCCGTCCCCCTCTGCTGAGCTTGAGATGCGGGTCCCGGCCACGGGGGGTGCGGGATGTGGGGTGCTCCTCTGGGGGAAGCGGGCTGCACCCCGGAGGCTCTGCAGGGCACCTTCAGGAGGGGCAGGACCGCCCCCCCCCCCCCCGCAGGCCCGAAGGTGAGCAGCTGTGCCGGCCCCTCCCCCCGCACGCCCCCCCCCACCCCCACCCCCACCCCCCCGCGCCGGAACGCAGCTCTGGGCTCCACGCACGCGCGGTTTCCTGGCTGGCGTGTCCTCTGGCCGGGCCGGGCCGTCGCGGGGCCTGGCCGGGCACCGTGGCTGGCGGTGGCAGTGAGCCTGCTCCGAAGCCCCGTGCAAAGCCGTCCCTGGCTCCTGCCACCGTCCAGCTCTTCACATCTCAGCTGCTTTTAATTAGTTTCCTTCAAAGTCCCCGACGGCAATTCAGCCACGTTAGCGCTCGCCAGCTGCCAAGACTTGAGCGCGCGCGCGTGCGCGTGCACCCGCGCATCAGCCTTTGGGGGGGCACGGGGGGGCGGGAGAGGAATGCAGGAGCCATCTTGAGTTGTTAAAGTGCAGGGGCTTTTCTGCTTCTGGGACCAAGAGCTGCGGGCTGGAGGGCGTCTGGGGCCTGGGGCGTGGGGCGGGCCGGCAGGGCTTGGATGGGCTACCGTGGCCGCGCTGGGGCGGATGGGAGGGGCTGGTCTTCACTGTCCGGACACTCCGACCCTTGTCTGCATTTCCTGGGGGCCTCTGGGGCCCCCCCCCGACACTGCTCTGTTCCTGTTCATGCTACCGGGCTGGAGAGCCAGGCCCCCCCTCTCTCAGCCTCTTCCACCCACGATCCCCTCCAGGCCCTGAGGTGCAGATGCAAATGCCCAGAGGGGCGGGGCGAGAACACAGGTGAGGCGGGGGCGCTGCGGGTGGGCAATAGGGACTGCCGGGGACTGTGGCCGGCGGGGGCCTCAGGCCCCAGCTGACTGTTTCCTGGCGGCACGGTGGGCCCAGTGTGGATGCTTCTCTTGGGTCTCCACCGGAAGCTTGGATATCCTTGTGGAGTTCTATGGTTTTAAAAACAGTGGGGCCGACTAAATGCACAAGGCAGATTTGACCCGGGGCTGCCAGTCTGCAATGCCCATCCTGCTTGCGGACGCACCCGAGGTTCAGGGCCTGACCCTTCTTGCTCTGCCTTATTTCTACTCCTGGACCCTCCCTGCACCTGCAGATGCTCCCTCGGGGGGTTCATCTGCTTCCGGCCTGCCCAGCACCCATCCTCCTGTTCCTGGCAATAGCACCTTGGGTTTCCTCCGGGAAACCACCCTCCCCTCTACTGTGAGCATGTGGTTCTGGTGGGGCTGACCCTCCCCTGTTCTATTAGACTGAATTCTGATGCCACTATTTGAGCACCTGGATCCAGCTATGCCTGAAGCTTGCCCTGCATAACCCAGTTATGTGAGCCAACAGAGTCTCCTTTTTATTTAACCTATTTTGAGTTGAGTTCTAGTCCCCTGTGGCTGAAAAGCATCCTGACCAATATAACCTCATGGGGGTGGGGGTGGGGGTGGGGCGGTCACAGGTGACCCTGCTGGGTGTCAGTTTTGTTTTGGGTCAGCCGCTGGCTCTCCGGAGGGGCCTGACGCTCCCAGGGACCTGCTCGTTACCTTTCTCCTCACTCGGCCACCCGGCCTCGCCTCTCTCCCCGAGGTCTGAGCCTCCTTCCCACCGTGTCCCCCACCTGCCAGCTGAGAAGAAACAAACCACCCCTCGGCGCATTTGTTCACACTATGGCACATGCCTCCTGCCCCCCGTGGGCTGCAAAGCAGCATCCTGCACCAGAGACTTCCAAACTGCTCTTGTCCACACTCCCAGAGCCCCATAGCTTCTGGGGCCCAGCCCTCCTTCTCTCCGCCGAGAGGGCCTAAGGGGATGAGACCGTAAGGCGATACAGCGACAGGATGACCTCCGATTCGTTCTCATTTAGGTTAAAAAGGCAAATAACCTTTCACACCGGAAACTCACTAACACACCATTTGAAACGCCCCCGCTGCTAAGCACCAGTTCGTCTCGCCTCTGAAGGCTGACTGCTCTTCTTGAAGTCTTCACAGGCAAAATGACACGGCATCTGGCATTTGCTTTAGAAAATGCAGCAAGAATAAGCATGGGGACAGGTCACCAGGTGTTAGTAACCATCGCAGCAGGTGATGGGCAAGAGCTCAAGGTGCCTTTCTTGCGGCCTTTGTTTATATTTTAAAAGGTCCACCGTAAAAACATGAAAACAGTTATCCTATAAAACAACTACCAGCACAAAAATTCCAACTGTTTTTCTAAGGATCCCAGAATTGCCAGGGAGCTCTGGGCCAGCTGACAGCATGCGGACACCGTCTGCGCCGTCAGCAGCTCCGGGAGGAAAGCTTTCTGGAGGGAGGGTCCCTCAGCACGGTGAGGGCACTGGGCGGTCCCTTCTGGGGCCTCCACGCAGACCAAGAGAATGTACGGTCCAAACTGGGCACCCGTGAGAGTGCAAGGGTAGTGAAAGAATCCAAGCTATTAATTCATAGCAACTGCAAAATAGAAAGGGTCCCCGATCAAGACGATAAAGGAGCAAGTAGCGATTCTCACAGTGAAACAGCGGGATGCGCTCGTGGGCACCTGAGCCTTGCTCTGGGGGCTGTTGCCCCACCGCGGTGTGCCCTCCACAGGCAGCCTGCAGCCTCCCTGACCCCACCCGCCCCTCCCCTCCCTGCGTCTGGACCTTGTAAAAGTTGAGTGTCCTGATCGCTACGTATCTCCCACATATTTGAGCTCTGGTATGTGTGGCTGGTGTTAGCATTTATGGTCTTATCTTCCTAGGGTGAACTGGTCTTTTTATGGGGTCTTTCTGTTCCCCTCGGGTTGGTCAGACGAGAGAATCGGCTGAGCTTGGGGAAGCTTAACTGGCCATGTGACACACTGGGTGCCCCCCCCCCCACCTGGAAAGTAACCCGGTGACGGTGACGAATGGCCGACGGGCCCGCACGGACTGAGGGCCCCAGAGACAGCAGAGTGAGGCCGTGAGGCAGGCGCGCCCCCCGCCCCGCTGCCGGCACAGCCGTGAGGGCTCAGAGAAGGCGGTGAGCGCCGGAGGCCTGGGGTACACGTGTGGGCCCAGGTGGACACCATCCATCCATGCACCCATCCACCACCCATCCATCTACCACCAGGACTAGAATTCTAGTCTCGGGGCCCTGAGTGCGGTACTTCACCTCCCAGCTCAAAGTAGGGCTGCCGGTGCTGCGACGCTTTGGAGTAAGCAACTGCCCCCCTCCCCCACCAGGTGAACCCCCTCCCCCCGAGAGAGGACCTGACACGACTGGCACTGGATGGCATGGGTGCCCGCGGCACAGACACCGTCTCCGACACCGACAGCCCTGTCCCAAGGCTGGGAAGGGGACTCGCCCTCCTTCTCCCCAGTGCTCACTCCTGGCCAGCGCTGTGATCCCATGGGGGCAGGGACCTTACACAGCCAGCTGGGCATTGGGTCCCTTTTCTCCTTGAGCCTGTGGAGGGTCCCAGGGCCTCATGGGCCAGAGAGCTGGCAAGGGGCCGGGGCTGGGGGAGCCAGACCAGATCCAGGACATGGTCCGTCCCTCTCCTCAGGGAGACGCTCCTGCATCTCCCACAGGGAGACACTGCCTTGCTGGCTCCGGGCCCCTTCCCATCCCCGTGCCATCCCTAGGCACCTTCCCTGGGCTGGCACAGGCCCCGGCCGCAGTAACCCGCTGTGCTGGGGGTCCTTGAAGACCGTCCCGTGCCACCTGGAGAGCAGGGCACCTCTGCCCGCTATCAAGGTGCCCGGTGGCAGAGATGGAGCCAGGGTGCGATACCAGCTCACCCTCAGCCTCCGACTGGGGTCCCTGCACTGCCCCCAGCTGACCCGCAGCCGAGCCAGCCCTCCTGTTGCCGCTGCTCTGTTTTCACAGCTGAGAGGAAGGACTGACTGGAGAGGCTGGGTCCCAGGCCCCGAGGAGGCCGCTGGGTGCGGGGGCTCCAGAAAGGAGGCCTCAGCAAAGTGCTTCCAGGAGCCACAGTGGCCGCGGGGCTGTGCTCCCTCCCGGCCAGCCTGGGTGGGGTGCTCCTAGGGGAGCAGAAGTCACCCTCAAAGGCCTGTGGGGGCCCCTCTGCCAGCAGGCGGGGCCTCCGGTTCCCCATCTGGAGAACGGAGCCACGTTTCGAGCTGCCAGACCCCGGCAGAAGCCGGGGTCATGAGGGTGTCGAGGTTCAAAGGCTGCCGCGGGCTGGGGCAGCACCCAGGCTCGGGGGTGCTGACCCTGGAGGTCGGGCTCGTCCACCGGTGCCCCCGTCCCCTCCCACCACGAGGGCCACTGGCTCCGGGCTCCCCAGCGATCGCCACGACGGCAGGTGCTGACGGGAGCAGCTCACCCGGACCCTCCATTCACCCCAAGCTGCCACCTCCACCGCCTGGGCTGCTTGTCACGCTGATCTGTGAGCAGGCGCCATGATGTAATCCCCAGCTCCTCCCTGAGGAATCGAGGTCCAGAGAGGTGGGGAGCACCGTCTGGGGCCACACTGTGCTTGCGTCACGCAGAGTCTAGCAGGAGTGGGGACTGGAACATGGCTCCCACCTCCTGGGTGCCCTGCCCCTGGGGTCCCAGTGCTCCTCCTGGCCTGTGGGCACGGTCCAGCCCTCCCACTTAGGTGGCCCTGGGCCCAGCCCTGGGGAAGGAACACCCGTGAGACAGGGCTGCCTGGCTGGGGTGTTCTGAGCTGGCCTCTGCCCAAACCACCAACCCCCGGCCACACGAGCACAGCCGGCTGGGAGCAGCCGGCCTTCCGCCAATCTAGTGGTGCCCCCTGAGGGGCTGGGGCAGGACCAGCGGAGGCAATGCCGCCAACCTGCCGGACCATGAGAAGTGAGGAACTGCAGCTGTGTGACTCCCCTAGGCTGGGGCTGCTTGTTACACAGCAGTGGGTAGCTGTAGTCCTCAACATCTCTCAGCTCGAGCTCTCTCCTCTAAGTGGGGTGTTGAGTGGATTAAACAGGATGGTGCAACTCAAGCTCTCAGCACCATGAGTGCAGACCAGTGACGGCTGTTGTAACTTTATCACCATCAGCTTTGTCCCAGGACCCATGACAATGACTGTTTTCCTATGGGAAAGCGACTTGGATCCCACCTGACCGCCTGCTCACAAGCCCTGCTGTCCCAGACGCTCCGGGCCACTGCCAAGGATGCAGGTCCAAGTTCGTGTGCAGAACTGCTGTCTCCCTTCCTCGGGGTGCCGGCCCGCCCATCCTCCTCCCCAGTGAACGCATCTTTGCACCCAGATGTGTCCTGAGCAGAGGGACCTCGGTGAGAGGCGAGGGGAGGGCCCCGCGCCCCTCTCGCTCCCCCCACGGTCACTGTAGGAGCCCCTCGGACTCCGCCGCGGGAGGGGCGGGGATCAAAGGCCTCATCCGAGGGAGGGGACACTCACTTCCTCCAGCACTGTCTCTCTTTGCGGATAGAAAGCGCTTTCTGAGGGCTTTGTTTCGCTTTCTCTGACGCAGCTTTGTCCAGTGTGCTGATGGAAGCGGCGCCGTCTACCATGTGCCAACCCGGCCGGGACGGAGATGCCTCTGACCTGTGCCCCAGGGCCCGGGAGCCCTAACACCCAGGGGCCTGCGCCCCAAACGGGAGGCTCGGGGGGCAGGGCCAGGTTCCTCTCTCGACTGTCACTCCCAGATGCCAGGATGCCAGGACGTCTGGAACAAGGGGTCTGAGGTCGTCTTAGCCTGGGGGTTTCCAACTTTTGTAGCCACTGAAACCTTGGTTCACGTCTAAACGAAATCTCACAGAGAGAATCTATGTACGTATGCATCCATCCGTCATCTGTCTCACACACACATACAGGACACCTATATAAATAAATATTCGGACTCATACTTACTGACTTAGGAAGACGCATAGCCTTGCCCTCCCCCCCCCCGAGAACCCTGAAATCTGCCCACCTCCCTCTGGTCTCACCCTCCCTTCCCCAGCAGCCGGGAGAGGGGCGGGCAGACCCTGCGATGAGGGACGGAGGATGGGGAGACGGAAAGGCCCAGGGGATGAGACTGGGAGGGCCGCTCCCACCTCCGGTCGGGGGTGGGCGCACAGCACAGACCTGCCCCAGGGCATCCTCGGGCCTCGGAGACCCGGGAGCGGTGAGCACGAACCCACCAGGGAGAGGCTGCCCAGGACCTTTTGCTGGGCTGGCGGGTGGGACGGAGGCCTCAGCCATGGGGTCTCCTGTGAGGCCAGGGCGGCAAAGGCAGAGCCGGGCGGCTGCGAGGCCGACGCGCAGGCGTCAGGCGTCGGCCGGGAACCTGGCCGTCCCGGGGCCCTCTCAACCCCACGTGCCAAACAGCGATCGTTCCGTCACTTGTACTCAAGAGAATCAATGCGTAAGAATGCGGTCAAGCTAAAAGTGGGGTGACAAGGAGAAAGGACCCGGAGTGGGGTGTAAGATGGGGACGGGAAAGGAGCGAGCAGACAGCAGACACCCCTGCGGGTGACGCCGCCTGTGCGGGGGCCTGGGTGCAGGGGCCTCGGCCGGCAGCGAGATGTGACCAGCGTGGGCTGAGGCGGCAGAGTCCAGTTGGGACGGCCCAGGGCCGTGGCCTTCGGGGACAGCTGTCCGGAGGGGAGGGACAGTCTCGAGGCAGTGAGTGCTCTTGGTGGTGGGGGCCATATGGTGGGATGGACAGACGGCCTCCTGGAACCGACATCGGGGTTCCAACCCCTCCCCCTTGCTGGGTGTGTGAGCTCGCACAAGTCCCTGCGGCCTCGGAGCCTCAAATGGGAATTACAGTGTCTTAATATTACCTGCCCGGCGGGGTACGGCCAGAGGAACAGCAGTCATCCGGGCAAAACCCTAGCACAGCGCCTGGCACGTGGTACCTGGCACAGCATCCCAGTAACCCAAACGTGCAACTTATGTAACATTACATGTGTACTTACAGACAATTAAATACTTAGTGTGATACGCTGTATACAACACTGTAGAGTATACGGTGTTACACACGTAACGATATATCACGTACGATAACCTGCGTACTTCCATGTCGTCTATGTGTCCACCCAGCCACCTCCAGAGCTTCCTAACTGGCTGGCTGTGGTCACAGGGAGACTTCCTCCTTTCCGAAACTTCCTGAGGACCTGCCTGCAGAGTCTGTCCCAGGTAGGGGGGTCCCGGGGCTGATCCAGTCCTGTGGGGGCTGCCGCCTGAGCCAGCCTGAGGCTGCCTGGGCCGAGGCGGCATCCAGGGGAGTAGGGAGGGGCCGGGCGGGCGCAGGTGCAAGGCGGGCTGAGGGGCGTGGGTTCCCGGGGTGGACACGGCTGTCTGGGGGACCATGAGGGCGGAGACCCCACGGAAACCACGACGCTGGGAGTCCCCGAGCCCCGAGTCCCCGCGGACACCGCGAGTCTCCTCCACTCACCCACTGGAACCCGCACGTACCCTGGCCTCCGGGGCCGTGACCCCACCAGGCGCAGCCGGGCTCCGGGCCGGGCCAGGCGTGACCCGAGGGAGGAGCGCGACCGCCTCCCCCCGCCCCCAGGCTGCCCTGAGCGCACGCAGTGACGCCCCCCCTCGCCCCCCAAACCCGGCCTTCGAGGATGAGCCCGGAAGAGCGTGAAATGGCTCTCTGGTCACTTTCACAGATGGCACGCTGAGGTGCTCGCCAGATAAAACACGTCGTGAAAGTCCACGCCACCTGCTTCTTCTCCTCGTACAGCCACCAGAAAATCAGAAGAGGTCTCTGTGGCTTGCACCCCATTTCCCTCGACGGCACTGCTTTCTTGAGGTCCCATCGCTGCTCTACACTTCGGGGCCTGACAACCTCTCCCGAAGGCACATGCCCGAGACGCCTGGATGCCAGATGGCATCCGCTCCACCTTCTGGGGGAGCAAGGTCCGCCGCCGCACACCAGGCCTGGCCCTCGGGCGACAAAGCCCCTGCGGACCGACTGCCGGCCACACAGGTCTGCACCCCTGTGCCAGGAGGCAGAGCTGTGCTGCGGGGCGAGTGGGGAGACTGAGGGCCCAGGAGGGGATATGCTGAGGACCCCGGCCTGGCTGACCCTCCCCGAGACCCTTGTCCTGCCCGACACGACGGGGTCCCCCGGGCCCTGCGGGGCTCAGCTCACAGCCCCCTGAACACCAGCCTCAAGCTCTGGCTCAACAGGCCCCGGGCAACACGGCACAGGAGGCTTCGGGGCTGCACACACAGATGCAGCACCTACGAACAGCAGGCAGGCCCTTCCGGAGCCTCTGAGGCTTTAATTACTCCCCAGGCACCAGCCCGGCATAAACATAGCCTGGACATCCAAGAAAAGCACGCTGCCGGCACGAGGAGCCTTTCTCAGAGCTAGGCGCAGCCTGGGCACCGGCCTGCCGGTGAGCTTGTTCAGATAACAATCGGATTCGGGGGCCCTGAGCTGACCCTGGAGCACGCACGCTCCCGCTCGCCAGCAGCGACCACCCCGGCCAGGCCTGGAGGGCCGCCGGCTGCCTTTCTTCCGCTGGGAGGGCACTCCGGGGCGGGCAGCAGGAATGCATGTGGGCCGGTCCCAGTTTAGAATGTATTTATAGACGGCTGCCAGCCGAGTGGTACCCTCGAGGTCAGCTTCCTGCCAGGCCCTGTGGCCAGATGTTTACTGAGATTGCAGAGACCCACCCACCCACGCACGCCCGGACTCATTCCACATCCACGCTCAGAGGCTGCTCCGTACTGGGGCCTGGCCAGA
Source organism: Kogia breviceps (assembly GCF_026419965.1). Lineage (NCBI taxonomy): Eukaryota > Metazoa > Chordata > Mammalia > Artiodactyla > Physeteridae > Kogia > Kogia breviceps. Next base: position 57,307,738 of record NC_081327.1, on the reverse strand, counting down.
CTCCGGGAGCTCGGAGAGGAGCTGGCACCGGGTCCCAGCACACCAGGGACTTGAGACATGGAGTCATTGTGCGCAGGACAGAATTAAGAAGGAGCGATGGAGGGGAGGAGACTCATGCTCCCTTGGAAGGGAAGCCTTCTCAGAGGAAAGGCAGGGCAATGTTAGAGGTGGGTTTTGAAGGATGAATAGAAGTTTTCCATACATCCCAAAGAGAGGAAATTAGCACGTGTAATGATATGGTGGTGAGCAAGGAAGTGGTGTGCGTGGGCACAGCTGCTGTCCAGCGTGCCTAGAACATGGCATCTAGGGACAAAAAGATAAGGGCTCAAGAGGGTCTTGAACTTCAACGTGGGTAAAGCCTTAAAGTCACCAGGGGAGAGCTTATGAAGATGCAGACCCCAGGCCCTCCTCTAGCAGTTCTGATTCAGCAGACCTGGGTGAGACGGGAGTCTGCTCCAGGGTCACAAACCCCACCTTGAGAGACTGAGGCCCAGAGAAGGAAGTGCAGTCTGGAGAGACTTCCTGGAGGAAGCAGGTGAGCAGGGTGAGGAGGGCTTGGATGGCGGAGGGGCCCTGTGCTAGGGGGTGGGCGTCAGGGATCCCACAGGTGAAGGGCACCTGGAGACCAGCACTGCATACGGTGGCCACGAGCACACGCCGGACCTCAAGAAACTAAACTGCCTCACTGATTTTGTACCGATCCCACGCTGGAGTGACGGCCTTTGGGACATATTCTTTTAAATATAATTAATTTCACCCGTTTCCTTTTCTGTTTTTAAATGTAGTTTCTAGAACATTTAAACTTACCTGTGTACTTTGGTTATATCGTATTATATGTGTACATGCAATACTCACGACACGTCATACATGCACACAACGCCCACACACGTGCACACACGTGCACACCCACACGCACTCACATGTACCCACGCGTGTGACACGCTCGTGTGCACACTCACCCAACACGTGCACACCCCATAATACACACAGGCACACGCTCACAGACACGCCCCCCCCCCCCCACGCACACGCCTGCCCCGACGGCTGCACACGGCCACAGGCTGCGACGAGGGCAGGCCCCGGTCTCGGGCTCCCTCGATCTGAAGGCGGCCCCGCAGGGCAGGGGCGCGGGCAGCGAAGCTCCGGCCTCTCATGGGTTCTACAGGCCAGGAGGCGGGCCGGGTGCGCTGGCGGCCTGACCCGCCCCTTGGCCGGGCCCAGGCCCTCGGGGTCCTGATGCCCGGGGCCTGCTTCCCTCTGTGCCTCAGCTCCCCCGCCTGTAAAATGGCACCAGCCGCCCCGCTTCCCGGGGGGCGGGGACCCGGCACCGGCCGCCGCTCCGGCACCTGCCAAGTGCCCACCTTCCCATCGTGGTGCAGACCAGCCCGACAACTGAGTGGGGGTGTGACTGCCGAAGGGGGGCCCTGCCCCTGCAGCCCTGGCCAGGGCCGCACGAGGGCGTCACCCTCCCCGCGGCGGCTCTCGCGTGGGCCCCCGGGCCCCTGGGACAAAGAAGGCTGCGGTGAGAACCAGGGCGGGTCCGCATCCCCGCTCCGAGCTGTGTGAGGGAGGCGGAGGCCGCTTCACCTCGCCCTTCTCTCCCCAAGGCGGGGGCTGGCCGGGCCCGTGCTGCCTCCGGGCCTCCCCTGGTCCCGCCCAGACGCCCCCTTGCCGCCGTTCCTGGAGTCGCTGCCCCCAGGAGGACTGAGGGGGTGGCCCGGTCACAGCGGCCCAGGCCTGGAGCACAGCCTGGCCCGCGCAGATGGCCGATCGCCAGACGCAGGCGCGAAGCGCAGAGGCAGCCCGGCACGCAGCGGTGCCGCGCTGCAGCCGTCGGGGGGGACCCCACCCCCTCCCAGGCTCCGCGTGTCCCAGCTAAGGAAAAGCCAGCCTGCTGGGTCGGGGTACCGAGCCCCTGCGCCTCGCTCCCCCTGTGCCGTGCCCGAGCGGGACGGGCCCGGCGCGAGCCAGCCTGGGAGTGCCCGGGGCAGGGAGCGCCCCTGGACGGAGCGGGAGGGCACACCTGGCCCCCGACCCTCTGACTGCTCTCTGCTGGGTGGGCTTTGGGCAAGTGTTGTGACCTCTCTGGGGTGAGAACCGTGGACTCCGCTAGCTGTTGGGCTTGTCTCTTCTGATCGTGTGCTCCGGAACCGTGGAAATAATCACGGAACAGGTTACGGACGGGCCTGAGCTAACACTCCACAGGTCACCTGACCTCAGCAAGTGATGTTGGCATCTCCTGGGAACAGCGTCAGTTCAGAGCCAGGGTCCCTGAGTGACGTCCTCGGTCCCTCTCGGAGGGCACCTGGGAAGAAACCCCTCGGGAAGTCTGGGGGAAGGGCGAGTACCATACGTTTTTAGCAGAGTAGCGGCGTCTGGCCTCAAGGGGACCTGGCCTCCCTTTCATTCAGGGGAGACGCCTCTGGGAGGGGCAGGGGCCAGAGGACAGAGCCTCCTGCAAGACTGCGGGACTGTCCTTAAAGACACGGCCTCGGGGTCAGGACAGCCACTCTTTGCCTCCGTCTCCCCTTTGCGTCCAGGCAGAGGTTGAATCCGGGCCCCTCTTCCTGGCAAGTGACCCCAAGCCAGCGCCTCTGCCTCCCTGGCCCAGTTTCTTTGTCCACAGAAAGACGGTAAGGTCCCCACCCCCTTACCCACTGGCGGGAACGGGAAATGGTGCAGCTGGAGTGTGGAACGGTCTGGCAGCTCCCGGACAGGTTAGAGTGACCACGTGACTCCACGGATGTCTACCCACGAGAACCGAAAACACACGTCCACACAGACGCCTGTACACGCATGTTCACGGCACAGCCATCCACGCAGCTCAAGGGTGAAAGTGCCCACGTGTCCATCGCGGATGATGGACACACACAGTGTGGCCGTCCACACGCTGGAATATTATTCAGCCTTAAAAAGGAACAAAGTTCCGATCCCGGCTGCAATGTAGATGAACCCGGCGAATGCCACGCCAAGCGAAGAGAGTCATGGGAAGAAAAACACTGTGGTTTCGTTCATGTGAAACGTCCAGAATGGGCAAATCCATAGAGGAAGAAAGGAGCTTAGTGGTTGCCAAGGCTGGGGGAGGGGCAGGAGTGACTGCCAGTGGGTACCAGGTTTCTTTCTGGGGTGATGAGAATGTTCTAGAACAAGACGGTGGTGATGGTGGCACAGCCTTGTGAACACACTAAAAACCACCGGCGGCGCGTACGCTTTAAAAGGGTGAATTCTATGAGACGTGAACTATATATGTGTTTTTAAAAACAAGGTTCCTGCCGAGTAGGGCTGACGTAGGACACGAGATGCCCACCAGCCCACAGCACCACAGCCTCTCCCAGCGGGGCCGCCTCCTCCAGGACCAGGACCTGGTCCTGGCTCCCTCGCCCCGTCCAGCCACGGCCGTGCCAATTCCCCACTGACCGCCCCCCGGCCCCGCCCCTCGCCAGGAACCCAGTGAGACCCTGTTCTGCAGCATCCCCAGAGGGCAGCGCCCGGCCGGCCGCATGCAGGGCCCGGAGAAGCAGTCCCCCATTTACACACGGCCACCTTGGCCCGGCCGCCCCGGAGGAATTCAGAAAATGCAATGGTCACATTCTGCAGGGCGGTGGGCCGGGCCTTCGGAAAGAGTCAAGGGCCGCTCATGAATGTGGATTCTGTTTAGCTGCTGGCTGGGACGCCCGCCTGCGAGCAGCCCCGAGTCAGGACGGAGGCCGTTCGCGGACAGCCGGCTGCTGGCTCCTGCCGGCCTGCCCGCCAGGGGGCTGAAGACGGCCGAGGAGGCGGCCCTGGGCCCGGGGCCCTGTCCCATCCACCTGCTCTCACCTGTGTGGTCCCTCCCTCCTCCTCCCTCCTCCACTGGCTGCTGACTCTGGGTACAGGTGGGTGGCCGGGCTCAGGACACACCCTGAAGGCCACCTCCCCTGGCCCTCTCTGTGATGCAAACTGGGCCCCCAGGGGGCCACTGCCTAGTTATGGCCTCTGGGAGGCTGAGCAGGCCTTGACCCGGGGCTCTGAGTTGCCCCCAAGCCCATTTTTCACTCGAGTGAGCCCCACCCCTGTGTGGGAGGGTGAGAGCTGTGGGGGTGAGGGCCCCCCGGGGGAGGCAAGGAGAGCCGTGCTGCCAGCGCCCGGGCGGCGGGCCGTGGGCCCCTCCTGCTTCTCGCTCTGGGTGACGCAGAGGACGGGGCGGTGAGGGGGCCTGGGACGGCGTGTCGGGACGCGGCAGGTAAGCCCGCAGGGTCCCCCACACGAGCCCCGCATTCTGGAGGGGGCGCCCCTCCATCCTCAGGCTCTCCCCACCGTCATAAAGGGAGCTCATATTTGGAACTGTCCTCCAAAGAGCCAGCTTTATTTAGACGGGGATGTGATTCTAAGAGACCACTTCAATCCTGACAAGAACGGGATGAGTAATGAGCAGGAAACCTATAGTTTGACGCCGGAGTCACAGCCCCCGGAGCCCTGCCGGCGCGGCCGCCGATCTCACTTTCTGGTCACTGGGAGCCAGGACGGGCGACCGCAGGCCGGCCGTGCGCAGGGGCGGGGCCGCGGGCGCTAGAGACGGTCTGGAGGCGGAACGCACGACGCAGGCCACAGCCAGGCCCGGCCCCCGCCTGCCACCCTGCCTCCTACCCTTCCCCAAGTCAGCCCGGCAGACCCCGTCCGAGGGGGCATCTGCGGGCGTGACGTGGACCCCTGAGAAGGCTGAGGGGCCGAAGCGGGTGACAGCACCCGAGGAGGAAGGAGGGAATCCCAAGTCAGAAGTGACAGAGGCCTCAGCCCTGCTGGAGGGCAGCTTCCAGGGTGCACACGCGACGGCACTGCGTGCAAAGAGAGCAGTCCGCGCGGGGCACGCACGTCTACAGTGGGGCCGCCACTCGTGCTGCCGGGACCTTTGGGTGCGCAGGACAAGGCACCCCCAGCGGGGACACAGCCTGGGTGTGCGGGGGGAGGCCTGTTGAGCAGAGTCCAGACTCGGCGCCTCTGTGCACTGAACAACCTGCCCAACCATACGGGCTTCCTTTTCTTCCCACCCAGGGAAACGGTGGGGCTGAGGGAAGTACAAGATTGCAATCAGTCCCCGAGGACAGCGCCTGACACTCCAGCTATGGCCACCAGGCGAAAGGTGAGGATAAACTAGCCCCAGGCCACTGCAAGGATGTCTCACAGAGCTCACCCCGCCCCCACCCTCCTCCCTCCACCAGGCTCAGTTGAGCCCCCAATTCCATCAGAGAACGAGGTTGGCAATAGAACCTGAAAGCCCCCCAGCCGGGGGGTGCTGAGTGCACTGAACGGCTTGGCGGGGACAGAGCTCTGAGCGCGGCATCATCTTCCTGTTCATGAGGGACAGTCTAGCGGGGGATGGGCAGGTCCACAGGTGACGGGGGGGGGGTGCCAGAAGAACTGCGGGCGGAACACAGGAAGGGGTGTCCTCATGGAGAAGGTGGGACGGTGGAGATGTGGGGGGGGGGCAGGACGCCAGGTGTCCAGGCCGCAAGATGGGAAGCGGCAGCCGGCATCCTGGATGCCGAATGGACCAGGAGGGCTGTCCGGGAGAGGCCGGGCTGGACCGCGGCTGTCTTTGAATGCTGGGCTCCACCTCTAGCTCTGTCTGCAGCGGGCAGGAGAGTGAGCTGGTCATGCACTTTCCCAGCTCTCTTCCCTACCACGTCTCTACAATGAACCAAAGCCAAGGTGGGCAGGCCAGCCGGGGTGGGCTGGGGAGGCGGGCCCACCGGGACCCGGGCTGCGTCCTGCCTTGGCTGCACGACGGTTCCCTACAACCTCCCTCTGTCCTGGACTTGCAGCTGGCACCTCGCACCCTTTCAAGTATCTCGCATCTTCCACACCCCTCCCACAGACCCCTCGGGGTCTCCGTGACCCCGAGGGCAGTAACCACGCAGCATCTGCCCACTCGACACGCTTGCCTGTGCCCCGGCGCTCTGTCCCTCAGCCTGTCCCATGACGCCCTGCGAAGTCCCCCACCGTCCTGGTGACTTGCCCACACAGCCCGTGGACAGCTGTTTCTGGAGCCTGCGTTCTTGATCTGCCCTGCCTTCCCCCTCACTCTCAGCCCCTCCTTTTGGATGAGGAAGCAGAGGGTAACTGAATTCTCACAGTCAAAACCAACAGGGATGGGGTGGGGCTTGGCTCGGAAGTCTCAGGGCTCTGGAGGAAGCAGAGGTGTGAGCCGAAGTCCAAGAGCACATGTGTCTTTGGCACCATCAGTGCTTGCAAGGTTCCAGAAGAAAGGAGGTGAGGGCAGGTCTCTGTTTCCCGGCCACCTGGTGCTCACAAATGTGAAGCCAGGTGGAGACCCGCTGACATTCTCCCAGGGAGGGAGGTGGGAAGGTGCCTGGCCTGGAAGTTAAGTTGGAAAAGGAGCAGGCCCTGAAAAGAGGAGGCTAAAATGGGACATAATCTCTCTATTAACATTCTGCAGAGGCAACCGTGTGTGAGAGTTAACCCAAGTGTGCTGCCCCCGGATGACAGGACTGGAGTTGACAGAAACCACAGGTAGGAGGCTTTCTGCTCTACTTGCAGCAGAGCTTTCTTGGAACCCTTTTGCGGATTTCAGGGGTGGGACCTGGCTGCTGTGACAGGAGTGAGTTCCCCGTCACCGGGGGTATTCAAGCAGAGTCGGTAACCCAGAGGCAGGGTCTGGTGGAGACCAAAGCCTGGATGAGGGGGTTGATGTTCATGACCTCTAAGTTCCCTCTGACCCTGAAATCCTGGGACTTGCTGCTTCCACACTGCCCGGAGTGGCAGCCAGACAGGGGTTCAGGTGCGGGGCCACACATGCTTCATCAGGCTGAGATGCTGTGCTTCCCAGGTTGAGACGCTGTAGGGGCCATGGTCCCCCTTGAGATGGCCTGGCCTTCCTGTTTTCTTCAAACAGGATTCCCCCTCTTCCTCCTCACAGGGAGGCTCCTGGCAGGCTCTGCCCCGTGGTTCCCGACCTGCCAGGCCGGGCACAAGGTACACGAGGGCATGCCCTCCCAGGCCACTTTCTCAGAGGTGGCCCTGGCTGTCCTTCCTTAAACTGTAACTCCGCCCCCCCACCCCCGCCCCGCCCCCACCCCCAGCTCCCTGTCTGATACTGTCCCCGGCATTTTTCCCTGTTACCTTGCCTGTTATCAGGAAGGCAGTGGTCTTTGCTGGGTGAGGGGATGCCTGGGACATTGTGGGACACTGAGAGGGTTCAATGCACATTTGCTCGACCAGGAGGCAGACGTGAAGTCTATCTGATGGAATGGAGAGGGGTTATCAGCCGCTGCTGCTCACTAGCTGTGCTGCGCTGGCCCAGTTACCTAACCTCTCTGGTGCTCAGTTTCTTCATCTAGAATATGGGGCACCACCTAGCTCATGATATGAGGATTAACGCAGTAACACGTGGCACAGTCCCTACACAGCAAATAGTGTCCGCTCAAGCGCCAGTCCGGAAAGGGTTAAAGGCCTCACCAGCTGCCACGGCACAGGAGCCCCCCACCGCCACCGCTGCACCCTGTCCCTCCGACCCCGTGGCCCTCACCCCCGCCCCCCGGCGGACGGTGCAGGGGCAGGTCTGGTGGCCGCGGGAAGTCCCCGCGAGCCCGGCTGGCCTTCCCTTCCGGCCGCCGCCGTGCGGCGCCGCGTCCCCACGGGTCCCTCTGGCCCGGTTCCCTCGGCGCGCCAAGCCAGCCAGGGGCGCGGGCCGGGTTGGGGCGCCGCGTGGCCTCCCCCCGCAGGAGCACAGCGGCGCGGAGCCCCCCGGTCGGAAAGACCCCACCCCGCTCCGCGCGCTGCCTCCGCCGCAGTGTCTGAGTGCCACGGGGCCAGCACGCCCGGGGGCGACCCAGAGGAGGCAGCGGCCCGGCTCGGGGACCAACTGCTGCGATCCGAAATGAATGGCCGGCCCCCGGCCGCTCGCGCCCCCCGCCCGTCCCCCGCTCCCCGCAGTCCGGCCCGGCGGCTCCCAGCTCCCCGGAACCCACCGCTCGGCGGCCACTTGGGCTGCACTTTGCAAAGTGTCCCGCGGAGCTGGCCCAAGCTCTGTCAAGGGCGCCGGACAGGGCTGAGGCCAGGCGGCACGGCCGCGGCCCCCGCCGAGCCCCCGGCGCGCCCTGGCGTCTGCGGCGCTGCACGTCCCGGGCCGGGAGCGAGGTCGGGGCAGCCGGGCCGCGGAGCAGCGAGGGCCGGGAGGGTCCGTCCGGCCCCGCCGGGGCGCGCCACCGGGGGCGCGGGGACGCGGCGGGGAGCGAGCAGCCAGGTGACCCCGGGGGCCAAGCCCCGAGTCCCTCCACAGCCGCCCGAGCTAGTGCCGCTGCCCGGGAGCCGCGGGCGGCGCGGGGCGCGGCGCGTCCACACTCACCTCCCGCTCCGAGGGCCCCGCGCCGCTCGCCGCGCTGGCGGATGCGAACGAGCTCCCGGAACGGCAGCGGCGGCTGCCGGCGCCCGGCCCGCGCGCAGCGCTCTGCGGCGCGGAGGCGCAGTCCTCATCCCTGACCGCAGGCCCGCCCGGGCCGCGCGGCGCTCTGCCCCTCCGGGGCGGGGTGGGGAAAGGAGGAAAGCAACCTCCACCCGCTTCCCAGGTCGGGCCGCGCGGGCCAAGTCCTCTCCAAACAAGCTCCCGGCAGCCGGCTGGGTGCTCCGGCGGGCCGCGGGGTCTGCCCCCAGGCACCGGCGGCGGCTTCGGTTACAAACTTTGCTCCCCCCGCCCCCCCCCCGCTATTTTTAAGCACCGCTCTTCCTAGGTGTTTGTTTCAGGGGGATCCACCCTAGTGATGGGGGTCCTCATGGGAAAGGTGCGTAAGCCAGCAAACCCTGCCCAGGCCCACTGCCAGCCCACCCCCAAACTGGCAGGGCTTTTGCTGCTGCTCGGAGGCAAAGGCTGGATTTAGCACGACTTCCCAAACTGGTGGTGTGAGTGTGCCCATGTGGTTTCCAATTGCTCTCCCCTATCTCCATGCCCGCCTGTCCTCCTCTCCGGCCCTCACCTGGTACGGGCGGGGTGGGTAAACATTGCCCCCTGTGCCTCTGGCGGGGAGGATAAGCGGTGGTGGGGGGCACACCACTGTCGCTTTGCACCTGCTTGGGGAACTTCAGCTGGAGGTCTCCCCACGCTTTGAAGGTGGGAGGTGATGGCCCCTAAAATCATAGTGCCTTTGCTCTGGGCACCCCCCCCCCCCCGCCCCATCCAGCCTCTGGCCTGTCCCAGACCGGAACACAGACAGCCGGTGGGGAGCTGGAACCATGCAGGTCCCTCGAGCCGAAGGGACCCTAACAGGTCAGCTGCTCAGTGGTTCATTCACAGATGAGGACATCCAGGCCCAGAGAAGGCAAGGGATCTGCCCAAAGCCACACAGCCCAGCGTGTGTGACACAGGCTATTCTGGGGCAAGCAGGAGCGAGAGGCCGGTCCCTGGTGTGGACATGTGGGTCCTTCAAGGTCAGGGGGCAGCCCTCATGGGAGGCGTCCAGCAACAGATGCAGCCCCTCCCCACTTTAGACAAACCACGGCACGGGCTTAGGGCACTTCTGAGAAGTGAAATTGAGGGGAATTCTTCCCTTTGCAGAAAGGCATCCTTTCAGAACTAGTCGTTTGAGCCACGTTCCCCCCGCCCCGCCCCCAGAGTGCTGCCAGCACTGCTCAGACTACAAAGTTCAAGTTTCACACCCTCTTAGGAACACCTTTATTATGTAAAGCGAGGTATAGGTAACACAGGGCCTTTGGCCCAGAATCCTGCGCACGGGTGTGGAAATGAGTGAATGGGCCGCCCGGGCCGCCTGTGGCCTATGGTTTTGCACCAGTGGTCGGGCGCTGAGCTCTGCAGGTACAGTTCATAATCAGCTAAAGCACACTGCGAATCAAAGCTGGTTTTCCTATCGCCGCTCATTAGAGCAACCGAGGAGGTTCCAGAAATTCCTGCCAGTTGTCTCGAAAACTTGAATTGAACAAGGGGCTAGGGGCTCGGAGGCCCCGCCTCCTGGCCCTGCTGGCGCTCAGGGGCTCCGAGCCTCAGCTCACATTTCCGTGGCATCATTCTGGGCCTCAGGGTCCTGGGATCGCCCTCTCCATGGAAAGCGGCACAGGAAAGGGCTAAGAAACCCCCTCCAGTTAATCGGTATTTCAATCAGTTGGTTTCCTAAAGTTTCTAATGCCGGGGGTCCCCTGGCTCAGACAAAGTTCCCAGAAGGTATTTCCTTCCTGATCCTTCCTAATGGGTCTATTCTTGTTTCTAAGAAAGGCCACAGTTTCAGAACTCACCCGTGTGTGTGTGTGTGTGCGTGTGTGTGCGCGTGTGCGCGTGTGTGTGCGTGCGCGCCCAGCGTGGACACCCGTGCACCCCTCGTGTGAGAAGCGCTCTCTCTCACGAATGTGCAGAAACAACAGAGGCCCTCGCTCCATATGCTGCTGCTGAGCACAGTCCTCAGAGCTGATGTACAGGTGCTGCACGAGTGAATGAATTTGGCTACCCTAGGAGGTAGCCTACCGACCTCCCCATCTCACAAGGGGGCTTAGAGCGCGCCCAAGGCCACGCAGTACGCCTCTCCTGCGCCAGGGCCAGCATCCCACACAGCTGGGAGCCCGGCCCTCCCGGTTGGTGACTCCGGACAGCCCCCAAGCCCCCACCCCAATCCTCCAAGCGCGCCTGCTTGGGCGTGAAACCCAACGCTTCTCGGTCGGGGGGCTGCTGTGACGTTACCGACCCTCCTGCGAAGCTCAGGTCGGCCCCCAGACGAAGGATTATTGGGCAGTACCGAGGGTGGAAACCCTGGGGCTAGCGGCCTCCAGGCGGTTGGTGACCTAGGCCTCTGGGTCCCAGAGCCTCCTCTTCCTCCTGACCGGCCCCTCCGCTGGACGTGGAGCTGCGGCCCCGTGCCCAGGAAGAGCTGCCCGATAGGACATCCCCGGGGGGCTCTGTGGGGGGCGCGTGGCCGGCAGGGTCTCCTGCACGGGAGGCCCAGCTTCTGCCTTGAGAAGCAGAGGAGCTGGAAGGTTCCCAGCTGCACTAAGCCTCCACTCTCCAAGAGGAGGCAACCCCGCAGGGGTGTTGACCCGACTCGCCCGAAGTCACCGACACGGAGCCCGGCTCTCCCACTGCCCGCCTGTCCCCTCGCTGACGGCCCCTGGCCGCCGCCAAGGCGCAGAGGCTCCCTGGGCCCCCCGCGTGTGCTGGGACGGCCGGTCAGCTCCTGAGTCATCCCCTCTCACTTCTGCCCGATGTCAGAATGAAACCGCGGACCCAAAGGCAGAGCAGGGCCGGGGGGAGCGAAACCTCCAGCAGATTCCAGGGGTACAGTGTCACATGGCCGTTCCAGCTTGACACTGACAGCGCCTGGCATGTGGACACCCACCCGTCCAGGCAGCCCCCCACCTCGAGAGTGATGCCCCCCCCTGCCCTGAGGGTGGGTCCTCTCCACTGGGATCCCCAGGGACGAGACCCCCGTCCCTGGGAGATGAGACCTCAGACCTCGGACCAGGGCTGTGGCCGTGACGTGCCGGGTCGGGTGTTTCAACCCTCCTGGAGTTCTCCCGGCAAGTGTCACCTGCCATCTTGGGCTCCTTAGCCCCCTTTGCTGGACGGGGAGACCGAGGCTGGAGGAGGCAGGGGGCCCACCTCAGGACGCAGGAGCTCACGGTAGAGACTGTCCCACCGCTGACTGCCCCTGCCTGCCGCTGGCCTCCTGGCTGAGTCCAGGGCGAGGGCGTGGTGGCAGGCGGCTGCCTGAGCCCTGGGAGCCCGCTGCCGGCCTCACAGAGATGCCTTCTGGGCGCCCCTCACTTCTTCAGGGGTCCTGCCGGTTAATGGGGGAGTGTGGATTTGGTGGCTCTTGGGCCCCGTCCCATGAAGAGCCTCTCCAGCATGGACGCAGCAAACATCGACATACATGGAACCCAAGACCTGCCCAGGAAGGTGTGCCCTGTGCACCGTCCCTGTGGGTGCCAAGGAACCCACGTTAGGGACATAACGCTGGCAGAATTTGCCCAATAGTCCGTGAGCTCGGGGAGGCTGGCGCAGGCAGGCCTGGCCTCTGTCCCCAGCTGCGCCCTGCCGGCTGTGTGTCCTTGCGCAAGTCAGCAACCTCTCTGAGCTTCTGCCTCCCGGTCTGGGAGGTGGCAACGGTGATGCCCACCGCTCTGGGAGGACGTGAGAGGCTGGGAGGGCAGAGCAGGACCCGTGGGGTGGCGGGGCAGCCCCAGCTCCTCCAGACAGTGGCCGGGGGTCTCTGAGCTCTTGGACATAGTAGCGGTGTCCAAGGGAGGAGGAGCAAGTGGTCCCAGGACATGAGGGACCTTGATGACCCCTCTGGCCCTTCAGGCACCCGGGGGCAGGGCCTACCGACAAGTCTCCTTCCTGACACCAGGGAAGAAAAAATCCAGGCCTTAGAGGACACTAGGGAAAGTACAAAATGCAAATGAATCCATCTTTATCTATAAAGCATGGCGTGAGCTTTCCTGCCCGCGTGCAGCTCAGGTCCCCAACAGGCATGCGTAAAAGCTGCTTTGATGAGCTGTCTGGGGCCTTTGCAGGGTCTGCTGTGATGGGGGTGGGTCCCCCAGCGAAGGTGGGGGGGGGAGGAGGGAGGGGGAGGGCGGGAGGCCTGAACGGTGGCCGCGCGGGTGGGGCCAGAGCAGAGGCAGCCGCTTTCCAAGGAGACATTCCAGACTGACGGTGGCGTGACTCAGACACCCGCCTGGAGCGCGATTGTTTCTGCCTGTCTTCCTGTCTTCCCAGTGGCCCTGTTTGTGAGCAAAAAGAGGGAGAGGAGAGGGAGCTCCTCCCGAGGAGGCTGTCACACACAGACAGGCACACCCTCCCGCCGTATGCCACGCACAGCCCCGCGCTCTCCCACGTGGGGGCTGCGCGCCCCTGGGCCCGGCGGGGGTCCAGCCCAGGCCGAGGGACCCAGGACTCGGCAGAGGGTTGGGCTGTGCAGGACTTCCTGAGGCGGACACTGCCCGGGACTGACGGCTCTCCTAATCCTCCTCCGCCTCCAGGAAGACCTCCGTGCCCTGCGCACCGGCTCAGGACTCCCGTCTTTCCCAGGCTCCTCCCAGCAGGGCATCAGGCCGCTGGTGGCCCAGGTCCAAACCCCAACCCTGCCATCTGCCGGCCACGGGGCCCGAGCCTCAGTTTCCCCATCCGCCGCGGTAAGTCCGACCCGTTCACGAGGGTGCTGGGCCCCGCGGGCGGCTCTTCAGCACCCGACATTCTCAGCCTGAGCACCCTGAATTCAGCCTCTCGCGGGCCTTCAATATGGGAATCCTTCTAATGCAAAGAAAACAGAGGTGGCGGAGACCAGCCGGCCGGCCGAGGTAACCCAAGCCAGTGGCCTGGGGCATGAATGGGCCCTTTCATGGGGCGGCCACAGAGCGAGGGCCTGGGGTGGAGATCACCGTGCGGCCCAAGGAATGGCAGGGCCGGGGGCAGGGAGGAGACGGACAGTGGCCTGCAGCCCCGGCCTCGGGGCCTCGGGGCCCAGCCCCCTCCCCGTCCCCGTCCTGGACGCCCCCCCAACACCCAGCCTGGCTGCAGGAAAGGAGCCAGCCGTCCTCCGTCCGAACGCCACTGTCGTTGTTTTTCTCCTGTAATTATGTCTCCGAGGGCTAACTACAAATATACCTTCTGCTCAGGTCGGGCATTTATCTGGAGCCGCGAGGAAGCCCCCGGCTGTAAAAGGCGCATTCATGTGTGTTTCCGCGTTGCTTGGGGCGACGGGCCACGGCGCACGGACACAACTGGCCCTTTTAGCCGGGGCGGCTCTAGGAGCAGCGGCGCCCTCACTGCCTGGCCTGTGTAAACGCCTCCATGCCACTGGCCATGAATGACTTCAGTGTACAGAGGTTTTCTCTTTCCATACCTGGCCACCAGGACGTCCAACATTCTTCTAGAAAAAATGTGGCAAGGTCCCTGGGATTGTTTTCTCTCCAAATGGCTGATCCGTCCCAGTCTGGGCCCGACACAAGCCAGCTCTCCTTCCACTTTAATGACGTGCAAGAAAAATCGTGCTTCCGTTTTTGCCACCTGCTGGGATGGCCCCAACCGTAGTTCCCTCTGACTTCCTGGGGGGTGAAGGTCGGCGATGCAGCATCCCTCCTGGGTCTTTGAAGAGACATGGCCGGCTGGCGTGGGCCGGCCTGCAGGGGCAAGCGGCCCCCGTCTGGGTGCAGAGCCGGCGGGCCTGGGTCTGGGAGCAGCCCAGGGAGCGGGTCCCTCTCTGGACACCAGTGGATGTTCAGGCGGCCCTGGGCCTGGGCGCAGGCCGTCCGCGATGTCCCCGCTTGTCCATGCCGGGCACTGCCAGGGCGCTGCCTCTCCTCCCCAGGGGCCGGGCCTGTCGTGGATGCCTCCTCAGGGGTGGACGCTGAGGGCAGGATAGGAGGGACACGCTGGGTAGGTGAGTGGGCGCCCTGACCTCAGCTCGGTAAGCGTGTGTGACTGTGTCCGAGTGTGTGTGTACTCGTGCACGTGCGATTGTGTGTACGTGTGTATCGGCGTGTGTTGGGGGAGGTGTGTGTGTTCACACATACGTGAGGAGCATGCGAGAGCGTATGTGCGTATGTGAACGTGTATATATATCTACGAATATGCATGAATACATGTGTCAGTGTGTGTATGTGCGTGTGCATGCTTGAGTGTGTGTGCGTGTACACGTTTATGTGAGAGTGTATGTACATTCAAGAGAGTGTGTGTACACGCGAGCGTGTCCGTGTACATGCGCACGTGTGGGAGTGTGTGTGCGCGCTCACACCTAGTCTTCTGGAACTCAGGATCCCCGAACCAGAGGCCGGGCCTGCTCCCCTGCTCTCCACCCCCACCCCCCCTGCCTGCAGCAGGGCCGACGCCCAGGAACACTCGCGTCTGCGGAGAAGTGAACCAGCAAAGTGCGTACAGCCGCTGCGGGAGCCTGTGAACGTGTCCCCGACGGCTCCTCCCGCGGCTGACCCTGCGAGGACTTCCTCCCATCACGCCTCTGGGCGCTGGGACCGCGCCCAGCCGGTGAGGGTTCAGAGGTGCTGAGCCGCAGCGCTGAGGGGGCCGGGTCTCACCCCAGGCCCGCCTCTCCCTCCCGCCCTGTCCTTGGCCTCCCTGCCCCGTCCCCGTGGCTGCGTGCGAGCATTAGCGGACAGAAACTCGCGGGGTCACCGTCAGCGACTTCCCTGCCCCACTTCCTTCCCCGTCACGCTCCCCCGGTTCCCACAGGGGTCGCGACTAACAGCCCGACGGCGGCCCCCCCGCCCCCTCCTTCCCGGGACCCGCGCCGAGTCTCCCAGCCACAGCCCTGCCTCCAGCCCCCACGTCGGCGGCAGCGGGTGCCCTGCGGAGCCGTCTCACAACGGCCAGGGAAGGTCAGCTCAGCCCCCGCATCGCCCGGCTCTCTCTGCTGGTCCAGGCCTCGCTCACCAGGGTCCACCCGGCCACACTGCCACGAAGGGCTGGACCCTCCCTGGCCGCCTGCCGAGCGCAGAGGCTTGAGCAGTGCGTTCTGTGGGCCCGAGCACAGGGCAGCCAGTGGGGAGGCCCTCGCGAGGGGCCCCTCGGTACCACGGCCCCACCCTGACGCCCAGGCCACACACTGGGCTGCAGGAAACACGGTCCCGCGGCTGCGGCCTGACTCCAAAGAGGCCTCGTGTCCACAGGCTCCGCACAGCCCCAGGCCCCCAGCCCCAGTTCCGAGCCTCGGACCCCAGCGTGGCCACTGGTCCTTGCCAACAGCTCTCTGCCGCGTCCTGCCCGCTGGCCCGCAGCTGGTCCTGCCTCCCGCCCCGCCCGCCCCCCGTGGTGCCAGCCTGCGGAGAGAGCAGAAAGCCCAGCTGGGACTCCATCCCCAGGGCAGCCCCTTCCTCAGGAGGACCCGGAGGGGCTACGGAGCCTCCCGGGGGAAAGCACACCGCGGGGGTGCGGCCTCGCTCGGGCCTCCTCTGCCATCGCCATCGCGGGGCGAGCATGCCCCCCCCCCGCCCCCGAGCTGTGCTGTCTGCATCGGGGCCACAGGCGGTGGTTTGTGTTCAAACGCCGTAAGAGGAGGAATTCACTTTCCAGCTGTGCTCGCCCCAATCCCCGTCCCCAGCGGCCACGTGTGGCCGAGGAGCTGGGCCGGACAGCAGGACAGCACGTCCGCCATCGCAGGAAGACCGTGGGAGCCGCCGGCCGGGAGGTGTGCACGTGGCGGGACCGACAGGCCTTAGGAAGATCCGAGCAGCGCGTCCGGGTCCGCGGCCCGGTCTCCTCTTCCCACTGTATCTTGTAGAATCAGCAAAAAACCACTCACGCACCTACCGAACCCTTGTGCTTCACCAAACGAAGCCACCGCCTCCCCTTTGGGCCCCATCCCTTCCGACGGCATCGGATGGCAAGGGCAGGAGCAGGGCCAGCCCCGCACCCAGGGAGACGCCACCCGTCACCCGCGTGCCCCTCCCCCCGGTCCTTCTCAACCCCCCAGGCAGCCTTTCCACGGAGGGGCGTGGGTATCGGACACCTGCTCACAAAGCCTCGGCCCTCGAAGGCCTGACTTGGGCGAGCAGATCACCTGACCGCGGCCTGCGTGGTCCTGGTTCCCTGCGCACGCGAGGTCGGTGTGAATGCAGTAAGTGGTTCCTGCCCTCCAGGGCGGCCACCGTTGGGCGCCGACTCAGAGAAACAGGACGTGCGCGTGTCATGCAGGCTCTGGAACACACCCTGCACACGGTGAGCCTGCACACCTCCCAGGGCTCGAGCGCGGCCGCGCCAACTCAGCAGCAGCCCAGGCCCCGCACAACCCCACGTGGCGTTTGCTAGCGACAGTCTAGCTGTTCAGGGCTGCAAAGGTGGGTTAGCGTCAGTAATGGAACAACTCATCGCAAAAACATCCAGGACATGGGCTTCCCCGGTGGCGCAGCGGTTGAGAGTCCACCTGCCGATGCAGGGGACGCGGGTTTGTGCCCCGGTCCGGGAAGATCCCACGTGCCGCGGAGCGGCTGGGCCCGTGAGCCGTGGCCGCTGAGCCTGCGCGTCCGGAGCCTGTGCTCCGCAACGGGAGAGGCCACAACACTGAGAGGCCCGCGTACCGCAAAAACAAAACAAAACAAAACATCCAGGACATCATGGTGGTGGTGGGGGGGTCTGCCACAGCAGACCCCCCGACATCCGAGAATGCAGACACCAATGCCTCCAAGACCCACAAATTCAGCACAGCAAATGCACTGACTTCATCAAGAACAAACAGTCAAGCTCCAGTGTGGCTCCTGGGTGGCTGGCTAGGTTCCTCCATAGTACACATCCCGGCAAGGGCGGGGACAGGAGCACCACACCCCCAAAGCCGCACCCACTCCAGTGGACCTGTGAATGCCAGTCGCGACTTTCCAGCCCAGACCTAGGGGACTGGACTGGAGCTCTGCTTCCAGGAAGCGTGGCTGGAGACCTTGAGCAAGTCACCTCTCTGCTTGGAGCTCAGCTCTCCTCCTGTTCCCTGCGGGGACGGTCAGTCCCGCCCGGCCTCTCTTGAGATTACCGTGAGGACTGAACTGCTGGACGTGTACCAAACCCTCCGTGCACTGCTCGGTCCCGTGTGAGCACGGGGCTGATTTTCCGGGCGTGCGGGCGCACGCATCTTAGGATAAGTTAGCACCTGCGATCGCAGACCTCCTCCCGGGGCTGTGCTAGGGATGCAGGATGCTCAGTGCCCAGCTCACAGCGAGAGCTTCGAAAATCAATCTCCTTCTCCTCTTCCTCTCTCCCTCCCTCTTCATTAGAATCCCTATTATTAATTGTTATTCTACACAAAGCGAAGACATGCTTCAGTTAGAAAACACGGAGAGGGACCAGTGATGTCTTCAAATGGACACCACCAGCTCTTAGCTCGCTCCAGAGCAGATGCTTCTAAAACAGCCTTCAGGTGGTGGTGGGGGTCTCAGGCCCCCGCCAGCACTGTCCTCGCTGTGAGTAGTGGGGCCGAGGGGCTGCGGGTGCCGTGTGGCCGTCCCCTAGGGAAGCCTGTCTCGTCCCCATCCTGTCTTCCTGTGGCCAGGGCCTCCTGTGAGCTGCAGGGGTACGTGGGCGGGAGCCGAGCAGAGGGTTCAGGGCCTGAGAACATGCAGAGTGTCCCTCTGTCCCAGGGCCGCCCGGGGCAGGACCCGGGGGACATTACGCTAAGCTGGCTCCGCCCCAGGCAATGGTTTGGTTTGGTTTTGTTTTCAGCAGGAGACTAAATGTTTGAACATAGGCAGACTCGCGTGACGGAGTGGCCGCAGGACCTGGGAGCTGGAAGCCGGGGGCGCCAGGACGCGCAGGCGAGCGCTCAGCGTCTTGCCGGGCTGAACGGTGCCCAGGCGGCCGCGGAGATGGGGCCGTGCGGCTGAGGACCGGCTCGCGGAGCGGACGTGGGCTGGAAGTTGTGGGGTGCGCAGGGACATGATGAGGAGCTGCGGTCGGGGGAGGGGACTTTGCTGCAGCTGCTCCAGTCCTGGCTCTGAGGCACCTTAGCTGTGACCCCCCGCGAGCCGCCCTGTCTCCAGGGACAAAGGAGTGAGCGGTACAGGAGGGCTTCAGGCAGCGGTGACAGTGTGCTGTATAGCGGACCATCTAGCTTAGGTGGCCTGGGGCACGTTCTGAACCCCCTGGACCTAGTTCCCTCCTCGGGGTGACCATCCCCACCTCTGGAGGAGGGCTGGACACACGGGTTACAGCAGGGGAGGGCTGGGCTCCGCACACACGTGGGGACACCCGCCCTCTGCCCGGGACACAGCGCAGGAGACAGATGTCATCCCGGGAGGGGTGGGTCCCGAGGTGCCCAGCCTGCGGTCACCTGAGAGCTGGGGGCTCAGGTCCCCTCTCTGAATCCTTCTCGAACCCGAGAGAGCCCCGCTCGGAGCAGCTCGTAAGAGATCTCTGCAGGGAGACGCCTCTTTCATTCACCAAGAGAAAAGCAAAGTGTAGCGGAGTGAGTTGTGTCCCCCTAAAAGATATGCGCAACTTCTCACTGCCATGACCTGTGAATGGGCCTCATTTGGAAACAGGGTCTTTGCAGATGTCATCAACTTAAGATGAGATCCTGCTGGACTAGGGTGGTGACTCCAATAGCTGGGGTCTTTATGAAAAGAGGGGGATTTGGGCAGACTCAGGAAAAAGGGCCATGTGATCACGGAGCCCCCTGGAGCTGGAGGAGGTAGGAGGGACCCCCCCCATCCCCACCCAGAGCCTCTGGAGTGAGCACGGCCGCACGACACCTGGACCTGGGGCATCTGGCCCCAGAACTGTGAGGATACATGTCTGTTGCTTTCACCCACTCAGTTTGTGGTGATTTGTTATGGCTGCCCTGGAAAACGCCGGCACCACCCGGGCACCAAGCAACGGGCGGTGACGCAAACAGGCGACTTGAGGAAGAAATACCAGGGCCGTGCACAGAACACGCTGCTTCCGTGAAGCATGGAGACATCAAAGCGACGGGACACTGTGCTGTTTTTCTTCAGCAAATTGTCAAAGATTTAAAACTCACAGACGCTGTGAGTCTGGCGAGGGCATGCGATAAGGGTAACTCGCAGGGCTGTTTCCCCTCTAGAGCCGTCTTCCCTTCCGTGAGTTCATCCTGGAAGCGGTCAGGCCAGGCGAGTGGTGTCCTCCCCCCACCTCGTGATGTCTAAGGTGGACGTGATCTCCATCAAGGCCGCGATAGAGCCCGACGCCAGAAAGCACTGGAATCCCCCGTCCGCCGCCCAGGAAACGCCTCCTCCTGTGTCAGCGTGAAAAGCTGCTTACGAGACACATCCGTGCGAATTTTATGAAAAAGCAACGAGACCTGTGTGCTCGGGGCACAGGAGCCTGTCGAGTCAGCACTGGGCTTCCCTGGGCTGCAGAATCAAGGGTAATTTTGAAATTTCCCTGTTTGGGTTTGGCTGTAGTTTCCAAACTTTGTGTAAAAAACAGTTATTAGTTTTGAAACCGGAAAACAATGCAATTAAAAGCAGTGGTCTTGGCCCAAGAGCTCAAAGCCACCGCTGCTGGCCTGCTGGGGCTCAACTTCGCGGTGGGGAGGGGGGGGTGTGTGTGTCCCTGGGACGGTAGCAGACAGAGCAGGCGGCTGTGGTTCTGAGGGCGCGGCGGAAGCACCTTGTGTGACTCTGCTGAAGTCCCTGAGGCTGCAGTCGATGGTCTGGCAGTGGCTTCCGTGACTGCACAGCCCCCACCGCACCCCCCCAGCCCTGTGACAGCCTGCCTTGTCATCTGAGAGACGGGGTGGTGGGACAGTGTCACCCCGTGGAACTGTCACAAGAATGCCCACGTGCTCAGGGAGTGCTATGTGAACTGAGCACCGCACCGCCAGATGAGGGGCTGGGCCCAGAGAGGCCAAGTGATTCACCCCGGGTCACACAGCAATGGGCTGCGGGGCCACCATCAAACCCCACTTTGTCCGACCTCAATTCCCATGTTCTTTCCACATGGAGAAGTGGGAGAGGAGGCCTCAGAGGTCCGGGGGTGGATGGGCGGCCCCCTGGACCTGCTGCACCGACCTCAGGCTGATTTGGAGCACCACGAGGGCCCGCTCGGCCCTGCCTCCAGGCCGACGGTGTGGAGGGGCCCGGGGAAGCAGCAAGCAGGCCTGATCCCAAGGGCTTGGATTTATTTGCATGTCATTTGCATGCCAGACTGCACGTGGTCCCCCGATGGTGGGTGCAGGGCATGGCCTGGGAGGTGGGCTCCTGTGCGAAACGGCCAGGGAGGGACTCCTGAGGTCAGCTGACGTGTGGCCAGAGCCCGTGTGGAACTCAGTGTCACTGGCTCAGTGTTGGCTCCTGGATACTTGTTACCAGCCTGGGGTCAGCCGGACTGGGTCCTCTTGGAGGAAGTGGCACTGAGTCCAGGGGGGCGGGGTGACCTGTCTGAGGGCGCCCAGCAGGAAGGGCCCCTGCTCCAGGAGAGACCGTCGGGCTGGGCCTTCCTCCAGGGAGGGCTTATTCCCCGGCGGGGGAGGGGGCAGCCCTGGCCAGAGAGCTCCCTGGGGCTGGGCCCCTCCCCACTCCCCTCAGAGGAGGAGACCGGTGGGGACAGGCCCTCGGGTTCAACAAGGAGCACAGCCACCGCAGAGGCCACGCTCCCCGGGTTGCTCCCAGCCAACCACCAAGCTCCACCCCCGGAGAAGCAGAGCCTGACGGCATCACAAAGCCTTCAGAGGCCTCTGAGACCGGGCAGGGGGCTCTGCTTTGTCTGCTGCCGGAGCGGCGCTGCGTCCGTCCCCAGGGGAGCCCTGCACAGACTCGCAAGCACACAGCGTCCTCGTCCCCTCCGTCCTCCCCTCTCCTTGGTCCGTCAAGGCCGCCACGGGCTCCGGAGCCCGACCCAGAGGCCCGGCCATCTGTCCAGAAGGCCCGGGCCCTCGATGCCAAACCCCCTTCCTGGAGCAGAGGCGGGGTGAGCGCACAGGCCTGCCTGTGTTTGATACAAGCGCTGGATTGTTCTCTCTGCCCTTGTCGGCTATTATGCGGAGGCCAGTCCTAAAATAATATCACATTTCCTCTCTCATCATCTGGACGGAGGACGTGCATCCGGGATCGAGCTGGATGGCGCGTGCTTTCATATGCGGGCACCGGGGGCCTCCGTGCCGCCTCCCAGGGGCTCTGCACCGGCCGCGTCCCCCGAGCCCCCGGCGGGCGAGCTGCTCTGAGGGAGGCACTGCTGCTCTTTCTGCGTAAATACGTCTCTTGGAAAGTTGGTCTCTTCACCGGATCGTGCGGCATTCCAGACGGGGCCCTGGACCCCAGGGGCCAGAGCCAGCGACTGGCTGGTGACAGAAGGCAGGTCTGGCTCGAGGAGGCACCCCCGGGAGGTGGCGGTGCCTGGCGCGTGCTAGGTAGTCGGGACACACTCGGGTGGACCCCGGCGCAGGGGACACTCGCACGGGCAGCCTCCTCTGTGTGGCCCCGGTCGCTGTGCGGTGCTTTCTGAGGGCCCGCTTTAGTTTACCACAGCGCCTGGGACGTGTGCTCCCTTCTGAGGGCCTCGGGGCCTCCCTGTGTTCCTTGCCGTGGCCAGGGCTCCGGTGCCCTCAGCGCGAGGGAAGGAGGAGGAGGCCGCTCCTCGTGGGCCTCCTGGGCGAGGCTGAAGCCCAGGCTTCCGCGCCACTCAGACCGCCTTCAAATGCCAGCCCGCCACTAGCTCCGGTACCCTGGGCTTCGGCTCTCCTGGTTAAGCAGTTTCAAAGGCAGGACCCGGGACGGAGACCCAGCTGTTTGCTCCCGCTGCTAGGATCACTGCGACGGGACAGCTGCACCTGCAGGATGAGGGGGGCTTAGCGTCCAGAGCAGCGCTGCCCACGAGGTGTCCCAAGGGAGCACGGACTCCTGGTCAGCCTCCAAAAACCAGAATCGGCACCTCCTCAGATCCAATTAGCGGCTGTGTTCCTGCAAAAGTCGGTGCCTTAAGATCATGCATATCGTGATGGAAGGAAAACAGGAGCCAGATGAGGAGACGCCCGCAGGACGCTCCAAAGGCAGGGGGTCCTGTGACACTTCCTCGCGCGGGCTGGCCTGTGCGTGGCTGGACGTGGGCGAGCCCGGCCCCAGGGCCAGCAGCGCCCTCCGGGCCTTGGCAACCACGGCGCTCCGACGGGCTGGTTCCACTGTCTCTGGGAAGCCCTGGCTTCGCTTCCCGTGCAGCCCCCCAAAGCTTGCCGGGCCCCGGCCGGCGCCCGGAGACTCCCATCATGATGTTCCTTTAGTCGGAGCTCCAGTGGGAAACGAGCAGCCTCGTAACTGGCCCTGTCGTTGTGCCGCCTGGACCGCGGAGACCTCGGCAAGGGTGACTGCGGGAGGCGCCCACCCTCTGCCCCACTGGCCCACCCCTGGGACACAGAAGTCCGCTTCGTGAAACCCCCAAACCAAACGTGGACACGCGAGGGCCAGTTTAGGTGGGCTGAGGTCGCGGGTAAGACACGTCTTCATCCTGAAAGAAAGACAGCAGCTCCCAAAGTTTGGGGGGACCCCCAAGGGGTGCCTCCGCTCCTCCGCCCGTCCTCCACAAACCTCCCTTGAGAGCTGAACACTGTCACTGGGGTGTCGGCCGTTTGCTGTGTCCGTCTGAATCGTCACAGCCCCTCTGAGGTCTATGAGCCCCAGGCAGAGACGGTCCTGTGTGGTCTGCAGGGGCCAAGGGCCCCAAGCAAAGGAGAGTTTGCTTTCACTTTGGGCACAGGATCCCAGTGACGGGTTCCTATTTGAGCGCGAAAAGTCCAGGCAAGCCTGGGACAGTTTCAGCAACAAAATTAATCACGACCGGAACGGAGAGATAACCAGCAATTACAGTAACAATGGCAGAGGAGTGACCAATAGAATAAAACAACTGTCCGCGAGCGCATGACGGTTCGGAGCATCGCTTCGGCCCCTGCGCGCGGAGGGCAGGCCTCTCCCAGCACCCGGGAAGTTGCCGCGGGGCAGTGTCCGCGCCTCAAACGTGGCAGGACGAGCTGCTGCCGACAAGGACCATCATGGATGCTAAAATCAGCACACCGGAGCGCCACCGGAGAGAGGATGCTTACATATTCACGTAAGACGCTCCTTAATTACAAAGAGAAGAGGGGTAGCTTACGGCGCAGCCACGCGGCACCGCTCAACCCAGCGACGGACGTTACCACGGCCGGGCGTGGGGCCCAGAGGCACGGGTGGCCCCAGGCTCACAGGCTCCGAGAAGGACACGACATTGCTTCTGCGGGATTCCTGCCCAAATACACAGCCACTGTGTCGTGGTGGAAAACATCACACGAAAGCAAACTGAGGGACGTGTTCAAAATAGCTGGCCAGTACTCCCTTTGCAAAAGTGTCAAGGTCACGGGCGACTGAGGAACGATCCCGGATGGGAAGAGACAAAACTGAGGGGCCACGACCCGCCGATGCCGTGTGGGACCCCCGGCCGGACCGTCAACCAGAGAAAGGAGGTCACGGGTCAGCGGTGAGGTTCCGCCGAGGCCGCAGGGTGACGGATTGCCGGGAACCAACACGAACTGTCCCACTCTACGTCGCAAGTCGGTATCAGGAGAGCCCGGGGGAGGTCTCCGAACTCTGTGCTATTTTTGCAATTAAAACGGCTTCAAAATAAATACGTGAATGAGAAGGCCAGGGTCAAACACCTCACAGCCTCTGGCTGGAACCTGCCATGTCTTCCGGAGCGTGGCTCTGGCTCCTGCGTGGATGCCTCCACCGTCCCGGCCACGGCCTCTGAAAGGACTCCAGGTGGCAACATCCGTCCTCAAGGCAGTGTAGACACAGGAGGACTGGGGCCAGGGGGCGGAGCGCTGACCTCCCCCATCCCCCCCCCACCGTGATTCTCTTACTGGAGCAGCTCCGCTAAACTTGTCAATAGGATGAGTCCCTGCCCCCGCCACCGGCCCCTAGCCCTAGCCCTCTCCCCCTGGGGCCCCTGGGGCAAGGCCCTGTGGAGAACGTAATAATGAACCCCAAAGATGTGGCGCTGACCCAGAGCCTGTGAGCGTGACCCTGCACGGCAGAGTCCCTGTGCGGAGGTGGACAAGTTAGCGACCCTGAGATGGGAGATGACGCTGGATTATGGGGGGGGAGGGTGTGCTCAGTGTCACCACGAGGGGCCAGGTAAGAGGGAGACAGGGCGGCCTGAGTCCGTGACAGGTCTGAAGACTCCACAGGCCCGGTCTGGAAGGTAGGGGAAGGGGCCACGAGGCAAGACACGCAGGTGCTTCCAGAAGCTGGACCGGGCAGGAGACAGACACACTCCTGGAGCCTCGAGGGCGTGTCCCTCTGCCGACGCCTTGACGTTAGCACCCAGGGAGATTTCTGACCTCCAGAACAGTAAGGTAAGAAATGCGCGAGGCTTGAAGCCACTCATTTTGGGGCCGCTTGCTGTGGCAGCCACAGGACACGTGTGCACTGAGCGAGGTGGTAGTGATGGTAACGGATTAGGCTGCCTTGAGTGTAAACCATGTGCCCAGCTGTTGTGCTTTATACACGGTAGCACCTGAACCCCCCCAAGGGTGCCCAGATAGTCGGAACTGTCCCCACCCCAGAGATACGGCAGCCTGGGAGTCGCGACGTAAAGCCAGTGCCCACGGTGACCAGATGCGGGCAGGATAGGGAGGGGATGGGATTTGGATCAGGAACCCGAATGCGCTCCTTCTGATGGCTTGTGAGGTGGCACCCCCTCTGCTGTGATAAGTTAAATGGGACCCTCGGGCCCCCTCACTTGCCCCCATCACAGCTCCTATTTGCCAAGGATGGTGGAGGACATTCATGACCAAGCTCAGCCCCCAGGCCGGTCCAGTCGCAGGGAGTTGACTTCTCACGGCCAGGACCCTCTGGTGGCAAGTGACAGAAAACCCAGACCAAAGAAAGGGAATGTTTGGCTCACGTAATGGGAGGGACCAGTGGCAGCCCTGGCCCCTTGCTGGCTGCTTTCTCCCATGGTGCAGCCTCAAGCCCTCCTGGTCCAGCAGCAAATGGTCCTTCCTGACAGCCCAGAGTACGTGGTCACAGCCTCTGGAGGGCCACAGTGGCCGGGGGACGGATGCTCTGATCCCTGGAGCTGTGGGTGGAGACAACACCGGCCTGAAGCCCAGCAGGTGGGGAGAGAGTGACATAGAGCAGAGAAGGAGGGAGACAATGTTGAGGGTTAAAAACTCAACACATACCCAGCACCTCAGCTTAGCTTCCACTCTGCAGGTAAGAGAACTGGAGTCTGGATCTGCCTGAGATTACGTGGCAAATACTCAGCAGGGCTGGGACTCTGCTCAGAGATCCCAACGGTGCTATTTTAGTGTCTCCACATACAACTGGAAGATGAAATCTAGAACTCAATACCATCTGAAACATCACAAAACAGCAACTATGTAGGAATAAACTCATGAAAGATATGCGAAACCTTCAAGCAGAAAAACTGCATCACATCACTGAGGGAAGTTCAATGAGAACCAAATAAAGGTAGGGATACACCACATCCATGGATTGGGAGACTCAACGGTTTCAAGATGTCAGTTCATCCCAAACTGATCTATGGATTCAATGCAATTCCAATCAAAGTCCCAGTAGGTTTTTTGAAGTCAATAAGTGAATCCTAAAATTTATGGGGAAATGTAAAGGAACAAATATAATAGAGTCTAGAGTTTCTAAAACATGTCACTCACAACATCTGGGATACAATCCAAAATACGTGACATACAAAGAAACAAGAAAACGTGACTCTTTCTCAAGACAACCAACAGAGGCCAACCCTGATGTGACCCAGATGTTAGACTCAGGAGACAAGGATTTTAAAGCATCTATATCATTAGGCTCAAGGATGTAAAGGAAATTATGTTTATAATAAGTGAAAAGACAGGAAACCTCAACAGAAAAAAATAGAAACTATAAAAAGGAAACAAACGGAAATTCTAAAACTAAAAAAAATACAATGTGTGAAATTAAAAAAATCACTAGATGGGCTATATGGCAGAATGCAGATGACAGAGGAAAAAAATCAGTGATCTTGAACACAGATGAATAGAAATTATTTAATTTGAAAGCAGAGACATAAAGATTGAAATTAAAATTCACAGAGACTCAAGAGACATACAGAACAATATCAAAAGGTTCACTGTACATGTACTTGAAGTTGCAGAGCAGAGGAAGGTAAGAATGGGGCAAAAATATTTTGTGGATAAACAACAGCTGAAAATCTCCCCAATTTGCTGAAAGACATAGATTTACAGATTTAGGAAACTCATCGGATCCCAAGCAAGAGAAATACAATGAAAACTACACTTAGGTTTGTCACAAACTTCTGAAAACCAAGGATAAAAAGAAAATCTTGACAGTAACCAAAGATAAGTGGCACCAAAAAGCCAGGGGAATAATGACCCAAACTACCACTGAATTCTCACTAAAATCAATAGGAGCCAGAAGCCAGTAGAACATCTTTTTTTTTTTTTTTTTTTTTCGGTACGCGGGCCTCTCACTGTTGTGGCCTCTCCCGTTGCGGAGCACAGGCTCCGGACGCGCAGGCTCAGCGGCCACGGCTCACGGGCCCAGCCGCTCCGCGGCACGTGGGATCTTCCCGGACCGGGGCACGAACCCACGTCCCCTGCATTGGCAGGCGGACTCTCAACCACTGTGCCACCAGGGAAGCCCGAATATCTTTAAAGTTCTAAAATTAAAATTAAAAACTGTCAACCCAGACTTTTGTCTCCAGCAAAAATATCCTTCAAGAATGAAGGTGAAATGAAGATATTTTCACTAGGAGAATTCGTCAGAAGTCATATTATGAGAAATACTAAGTTCTTAAGGCTGGAGGGAAATGATACCAGACAGAAATTCAGATCTTCTGGAAGGAAAGAAGAGTAACTGAAATGGTAAATAGGTGGGTGAATTGTTGTGAGGATGGCAGCAAAGCTCTTTCCAGATTCCTACATCCTATGCAGAAGCCAGAGGTCTCCAACTGATCTTTAAGCTTACACAATTCCAAGGATAATCTTACCAGGATTTTTGTGAGAAACTGACAAGCTGATTCTAAAATTGAGATGAGAATGTATCAAGAACAGCCAAAGCAACATTGGAAAAATAAGAACAAAGTTGAAGAACTAATACTAGTTGAATTCAAGACTTATTCTAAAGCTATGGTAACTAGCCAGTAGAGTACTGACACAACAGTCAATAAATAGATAAAAAGAACAGAACCAACAGTTCAGAGATAGACCCACACTTAGTCATCTGATTTTTCAACAAAAGTGCCAAGACGATCCAAGGAGAGGCTTCTCAGCAAATGGTGCTGGCACAGCTGGGTGTTTACACACCCAAATTCATTCAAGATGGACCACAGATCTGAGTTAAAGATGAAAACTATAATGCTTTTAAATAAAATTTAGACAAATAACTTCACAACCTGGGGATTGGCAAAAGTTTCTCAGGACATAAAAAGCAGTACCATAGGGGGCTTCCCTGGTGGCGCAGTGGTTGAGAGTCCGCCTGCCGATGCAGGGGACGCGGGTTCGTGCCCCGGTCCGGGAAGATCCCACATGCCCGCGGCTGGGCCCGTGAGCCATGGCCGCTGAGCCTGCGCGTCCGGAGCCTGTGCTCCGCAACGGGAGAGGCCACAGCAGTGAGAGGCCCACGTACCACCACCAAAAAAAAAAAAAATTGCAGTACCATAGAGCTTCCCTGGTGGCACAGTGGTTGGGAGTCCGCCTGCCGATGCAGGGGACATGGGTTCGTGCCCCGGTCTGGGAAGATCCCGCATGACGTGCGCGGAGCGGCTGGGCTCGTGAGCCATGGCCACTGGGCCTGCGCGTCCAGAGCCTGTGCTCCGCAACGGGAGAGGCCACGACAGTGAGATGCCCGCGTACCGCAAAAAAAAAAAAAAAAAAAAAGCAGTATCATATACTAAAAATATTTAAAAATTAGATTTTAATAAAATGAAAAACTAGTGCTCATCAAAAGCCATCATGCAGAAAATGAATAGGCAAGCCACAGACTGGGAGGAAACATATGCAAAGCATATACCTGACAAAGGATTAGCATCCAGCATATATAAAGAATCAGAACAAAAATGTTTTTAATGGGCAATTTGAACATTGAAACCTTCGCAAAGGAAGATATACAAATAGTCAATAAGCATATGAAAAGGTGCCAACAGTATCAGCCAACAGGTAAATGCAAAATCATTCTGATTCCCTTCTTGGATTTTTCCCAACAGAGATCAGTTTTGCTTGTTCTAGCTCTTTATATAAACGGAATCATGCAGTGAGTTCTCCCTCTGGGGGTGCTGGTGGGGCCATGGATTGCCTGGGAAGGGGCATGAGGGCATTTCTGGGGTTCAGCATCTTGACAGATTTTGGCTTATATTTGTTGGGACTTTTGAAAGGCGTCCTTAAGATCTGTGCATTTCACTGCATGTAAATTTACCTGAAAAGAAAATCCAGATCATAAACAAATACTGACCCTTAGTTAACGATGCACACGTTCAAGTATCTTTGGCAACGCGTACTAATGTCTGCAACTTACTTTGAGACGCATCAAAAAAAAAAAAGATGCATTGATGGGTCAATAGAAGCACAGGGATGTGCTACAACAATTACATTCAGAGTCAATTGTAGGATCCGGGTGGTGGGTATGTGGGTGGGTCACTGTAGCATTCTTTCAAGCTTTATGTTTGAACATCTTCATGATCAAATGTTGGAGAAAAAAGAAGAAAATGCAAAACAGAGTTTGAGAATATATTTGCAGCACTTTTTTTTCTGGAGCTGGTATCCAGAAAATATTTAAAAATACTTCTAAAATCAATAAGAAAAAGACAACAGCATCTTAGATAAGTGGGCAAAAATTGGGGCAGACACTTCCTAAAAGAGGTATCTCAATGGACAACAATTTTTGGAAAAGTTCTCAAGACCCTTAGTCAACAGTGAAATGAAACACAAGATGTTCCTTTGCACACGCAAACCACAATGACTAAGATGGAAACAAAAGACAGCGAGCAGGAAAGCAAACCATAAGAGCAGACAATACCAAATGCCGGCAGGGAGACAGAGCCCCCGGAATGTGCTCACGCGCGGCTGGCGGAGGGTAACTTGCTACCAACACTCCGAACGTGCGCTTGGTGGCCGAGCATACGCCCGTTCAATGATCCAGCGGTTCTACCTCTGGGGACGGTCCTGACAGAAGCGGGTGTGCCCGCGTGCACACAGGCATATCTAAGAATGCTCAAAACAGTGCAAGCTGTAATCGCCCGGTGCCGGAAACAACGCAAATCTCCACCAGTAGCAGAATCGCTGCTAAAACGTGCTACCGTAACACGATGGAACGTGACACACCCCGACGTGTGGGTGAATCTCAGAGACACAATGTTCGCTAAAAAAAAAAAGCCCAGACACAGAAGAGAACATTCTGAATGATGTCACGTACGCAAAATTCACCATCGTGGGCCTGCCCTCTGGGGACGGAGGGCAGACGGTGGGTACTAGTGGGTGCCTTTGGGGTCCTGGCTGGGAAGGATTCCGGGTACTGGAATGTCTGGATCTCAGTGGCCGTTACATGGGTGGGTGGTTGCATGCTATACATGTTCCAGTTGTGTAGCCTTCCGTATACCAGCGATCTGCCAACATCCTACAGGAAACACGCACCAGCCTATAGAGTGCTCACTTAGTGGGGCTTTGCTGGAGGCGGGTTCCCGGAGGCCAGGTGGGAAGTCCAGCCCTGCCCTGGTGCGTGGGCCTTCCAGCTGGTGGGGTCCGGGGGGTCCGGGGTCTGAGGCCCTGGGCACTGGGGAGAGACCAGGCCTGTTCTGTTTGCTTAGCTGGGCCTCTTCCCAATGCCTCCTTCCATTCTTCCCGGGCTGATGTCACCCACCCACTGCGACCGGGGCAGGGCTGGGGGCGCACGGAGGAGGTGGCCCCTTGTGCAGCGCAGCCTGCGTGATGGACCCACCGGGCCGGAGGCTGGAGGGCGGGGCCTCAGCCCGCCCAGACCCCGTGTCTACACGTGATGCCTCCCTCCCAACCCCCCCGCCCTCCAGTTTCCTCCTGGGCTAAAAATGAACAATTGGGGCAGCGTCTGCGCCCCAAGCAGCCCGAGGGGGTGAGGAGGGCTGAGGGGAGGGGAGCAGCTTCTCGTTCCCGCCCACCCGCTGCCGCCCACGCTGGGTCCTCATCGCCCGCCCCGCCGGTCTCCCTGTAGACACCTCCCGCCTGAGCCACTCACTTAATAACACAGCGTGGGAAACACTTGAAGCACGCCGCACGTTTTTTTCATCACATGAGCAACAACAGGGTGCGTTGACTCATGATCGCCCACGAATGTGGACGGGAAGTAAAAGAGCTCGCACGGGCTGGAAACAGAGTTGCTGGAGTTTAAGCCCAGTTGTGGCGAAACCAAACCAAACCTGCGGCTTTTCACCGGCTCAGCTGCCGCGCGGGGACAGCCCCGGGGCCCCCGGTGACGGCAGCACGTCCTCCTCTGGGGGTCTGGGAAGCTCCTCACAGCCCCTGAGGTGGGGTCACCGTGCCCACTTTCCAGCTGAGAACACTGAGGCCGTGGGGCTGCCTAAGGGGGTAGCAAGTGGGGGGTACCATGCAAACCGACCTTCGAGTCTCATGCTGTCACTGCAGCCTCATTTTTTGTCCCCCAAGGAGCACAAAGCCGTCCCCGATGCCCCTCACGCTGACCTGGGGACACACCCCAGCCTCCCAGGAGAGGGCAGCCTGGGCACTCTGTCCACGCAGAAGCAGCCCAGCCCGGCTGCTGGGGGCTCTGCGGGGAGCCGGCCGGGCGCCCGCCACGTGCCGGGGGCGCGGTGCCGACAGCAACCCTACCCCCACTTCCGTTTCACAGCGGAGGGAACCGAGCTTCCCGAAGGTGCCCTGGCGCCTGCTCAAGGCTGCACCGCTGGCAAGAGGGGTAGAGATTCAGCGCAAATCGCCAAGCCCTGGCCTGCAGCTTCTCACCCATCTCCACCGAGCTGGATGTGGCTCCCGCAGACGGGAGTCTGCCCGGCTGTCCCGGGCTCTGCGGGGCCACCAGGAGGGTGGCGGCTCCCTTCCGCCATCTTGCCTCCTTCATTCACCCCCCCCCCCAACACTCCCTGACTTGGCCCTCCGGAAAATTCTGATCCAGATCCAGTAGCAGCTCGTAGGAAAACGATGATGATGACAAAAATAACGGTGTGCACACACACATGCACACAGGTACACACACACGCAGGTACGCACATGCACACAGGTAGACACACACGCAGGTACGCACATGCACACAGGTACACACACACACACAGGTACGCACATGCACACAGGTACACACACACGCAGGTATGCACATGCACACAGGTACACACACACGCAGGTATGCACATGCACACAGGTACACACACATGCAGAGGTGCACACACAGAGTACACTCCCCCAGACTGTGCCCCGTGCACACACGTAGCTGCACACCACACACGTGCGCAGACGGAAGTTCCCCCCACAGGTATACACACACCCGGGTACATGCACGGGTACGCACATCCACACAGTCAGAATCGGCATTTCCTGTGGCTCGATTCATGGGATCCTGACACCCCTACAAGCGGGGCTGTGTTTACTCCCACCCCCTGCAGGCCCCCTGAGGCTCAGAGAACATAAGCTCACAAGGCCACAGGGAGCCAGCCGGTGGATTTGACCCCGGAGCCTCCGACCCCACCAATCCTCTCCGACCTCTAACCTATGGCTCCCACACTGGACCCGCGGGCTGGCAGGGGAGGACACGGGGCCTTGGATGCCCCCTGAGCCCCAGGGAAAGGCCCCAGTTGGAGAGCCAGCCATGAGCTGGGTTGGGGGGAATGAAGCCCGGGGATCTGATTTTCGTGAAAACGGAGAGAGATAAGAATGGAGCGGCGCGGGGCGTGGCGGTCCTCTGCGCTGACTTCTGACAGAGACGATGAAGGCCAGCGGCACCAGCTGCAGGGCGCTGTCCACCCGGCGGCCCGCCAGAGACCCTGCAAGACCAGGGCTTTGCCCGAGCCCCGCCTCTGCTGCGTCTGCAGGACCCACGTGGCATCGCATGACCGGCCTGCCCCGAGGCCGGCCGCCAGGGACCCCGGCCCGTCTGGGTCCTCCTCAGCTTCCCGTGGGCTCTGCACTTGCTGTGCACTCACTCACACGCGGCGGGCCGGCCCGGGGACGCCTCTTGTTGGCGCCTGGGCTGAGGAGCCTGCCAGCGCTGTGGGGCTTGCGGCAGACCCTGCGGGCGGGCGGGGTGCGGGAGCCCGAGTCCCTCGAGCTTTCTCATGCTCCTCAGCACCGTCGCCGGCCGCGTACAGGCCGTCGGGGAGATAAAGGCAGAGCGGCCTTGTCTGCGGGAATGGCTGGACGTGGGGAGGCCACTGTGCGGAGCCCACGCTTGAGTTTCAGGTTTTGCAGCGGGGAAACCAAGGCCCAGGAAGGTTAGGGGTTACTCAGGGTCACGGAGAAACCAGACGGCCCAGATCTCCAGAGCCACGGGCCGTGGTACCCAGTGCTTTGCGCCCTGGATTCCGAGAAGGAGGCGGGACGGTCCCATTTCAGAGCCGAGACACTGAGGCTCGGCGGGGCCGAGTGGCCAGCAGGTCACCGGACGGGCCCAGGTGGACCCAGCACCCTGTTCTGTCCAGCGTCCTGTGCCCCGGCCCCCTCGGCACACCTGAGACGTGTGGGAACAGGCCTGTGCGTCCACATTCCCTGCATATCAGCGGGGAGATGCGAGCCCAGAGCAGATAAGTGGGGCTGGAACCACCGACGGAGAGTCTTTCCAGCCCAGACACCCTCCGCTCGGGACCCCCCAGACCTGACGCATCTCCAGCCCTCCCCTGGCAACACCCCGATCTCAGCCGCCCATCAGTTGTGGAACATTAGAACTAAGAGGCCCCTTTGAAGCCGACAGAGGTGGTGCTAGGACACAGAAAAGGAAGCACTGTTTAATAGGCTGCGCGGAGGCTTGGGGGACCTGGTCCCCTCGGGAGGCCATTTAGGCTGAAAACAGAAATTAAACTCAAGGAGGGTTTAGATAAATTAGCGCACGATAGTAACAGCTGCTATTTCATTTGTGTCGGTGAGCCAGGCCCAGAGCAAAGCCCTTTCACAGACACCCTCTTAATCCTTAAAAAAAACACGTTGCTCTCAAGCAGGTTTCAATCTCCCGACTTGACGGGGGAAACCAAGGTGTGGACGGCTTGTGTGGCTTGCCTGAGGTTACACGGCTTGTAAGTGGGCGAAGTAGGGACTTGATCCTGCTTCCTTCTCATTCCAGAGACGGGGCTCGTGGGTAACCACTGTGCAGACCGCCAGCGCCCCCGTCTGTGTTCTCACCAGCCTCTCCGCTTCAGACCCTGCATCCTGGGCTCAGGGGACCTCAGAGCTGCAGGAGCTGGGCCATGAGCAGGCGGCCCCTCATCCGTCCCCGCCCTCTTAGGAGAGCTGTGGCCGTGGATCCGCAGGCTGGCAGGTGCTGCGGTCCCGATCCACAGTAACAAGTTTGCACCCTCCGCTCCCCGAGGGCTGACTTCCTTCCCATGGAAGGTAACTCTTGGGGTTGAGGGTGGGGGCGCCGCAGGGAGCTGTCTGCGTTTTTGATTTATTCATTCGACAATTGAATCCACTCGCATTTACTGAGCGATTACCGTGTGCTAAGTAAGCACTGTTCTGGAAGTGCTCAAAAGGAAGGAGACGACAGAGGTCATCACAGCAGAAATGAAGGAAATACAGACTAGACAGACAACAGAAAAGTTCCACAAAACAAGAGCTGGGTTTTTGAAGAGGTAGACAAAATTGACAAACCTTTAGCTAGACTTAGAAAAAAAAGAGAAAACACAAATATATACAATCAGAAATGAAAGAGGAGACGTTGTGGCTGATACCACGGAAATACAGAGGCTCCTAAGAGACCACTGTGAACAAGTTATACACCTACACATTGGATAACCTAGAAGAACCAGATAAATTCCTAGAAACTTACAAACTACCAAGACTGAACCACGAAGAAATAGAAAATCTGAACAGGCCAAAAATGAGTAAGGAGACTAAAGAGGAAACAAAGACTGCCCGACACAGAGAAGCCAGATGGTTTCACTGGTGAATTCTACCAAACGTTAAAAAAGAGAATTTAACACCAGTTCTTCTCAACTCTTCCAAAAAACTGAAGAGGAGGGAACACTTCTACATTCATTTCACAAAGCCAGCATTACCCTCGTACCGAAGCCAGACAAAGATACCACAAAAAGACTACAGACCAATATCTCTGATGGACATAGATGCAAAATTCTCAGCCAACTACAGCTGACCTTTGAACAACAGGGGTCTGAACTGTATGAGTCTGCTTGTATGTGGGTTTTTTCAACAAATAAACAGTTGGCTCTCTGTATTCGTGGGTTCTGCATCCTCGAATTCAGCCACAACTGCGGCTCAGATTTTCCATCCTTGGTTAGTTGAATCCACTAGTGCAAAACCCACGTACACGAAGAGCCAAATGTACTAGCAAACCACATTCAACAGCACATTAAAAGGGTTATACACACCATGATCAAGTAGAATTCATCCCTGGGATGCAAGGCTGGTTCAATACGCCCAAATAAACAAATCTGACACACACCACATTCAGAGAATGAAGTATAAAAATCATATGATCATCTCAATAGGTGCAGGAAAAGCATTTGACAAAATTCAACGTCCCTTCATGATACAAATACTCAATTAGGTATAGAAGGATCGTACCTCTATGTAATAGACCCCATGTATGACAAGCCCGCAGATAAAAGCATACTCAGTGATGAAGAGCTGAAAGCTTTCTCTCCAACATCAAGAACAAGACAAGGGTGTCCACTCTCACCACTGCTATTCAACATAGCACAGGAAATCTTAGTTCAGAATAATTGGGAAAGAAAAAGAAATAAAAGTCATAAAAAACTGGAAGTGAAGAAGTAAACTTGTCTCTGTATATACGACCTGATCTTATACATAGAAAATCCTAAAGACTCAACCAGAACACTGTTGAACTAATGAATTCTGTAGAGTTGCAGGATACAAAGTTAACATACAAATATAAGTTGCGTTTCTATACACTAACAACAAACTATCTGAAAAAGAAATTACAAAAGCCATCTCACTTACAATAGCATCAAAAAGAATGGAATGCTTAGGAATAAATTTAACCATGGATATGAACGATCTACACACTGAAAACTATAAAACACTGAGGAAAGCAACTGAAGAAGACACAATTAATTGGAAAGATATCCCGTGTACATGGGCTGGAAGAATTAATATGGTTAAAACGTCTATACTACCCAAAGCCATCTACAGATTCCATGCAATCCCTAGCAAAATTCCTATGGCATTTTTTACAGAAATAGAAAAAACAATCCTAAAATTCTTATGGAACCACAAAAGACCCCAAATCCAAAGCAGACTTGAGAAAGAAGAACAAATCTGGAGGCATACACTTCCTGATTCAAACTATATCTCAAAGCTTTAGTAATCAAACAGTATAGCGCTGGCATACAAACAGACACACATATCTGTTTAGAACAGAAGAGAAAGCCCAGAAACAAACCCAGGCATGTATGGTCAACTAATCTTCGACAAAGGTGCCAAGAATGTACAATGGAGAAAGGATGGCTTCTTCGATAAATGGTGCTGGGAA
Source organism: Kogia breviceps (assembly GCF_026419965.1). Lineage (NCBI taxonomy): Eukaryota > Metazoa > Chordata > Mammalia > Artiodactyla > Physeteridae > Kogia > Kogia breviceps. Next base: position 57,271,651 of record NC_081327.1, on the reverse strand, counting down.
AACTGGACAGCCGCTTGCAAAAGAATGAAACTGGACTCTTATCTCACTAAAATCAACTCAAAATGGATGAAAGGTTTGGATGTAAGAGATGAAACCATAAAAGTCCTAGAAGAAAACATAGGGGAAAAGCTCCTTTATATTGGTCTCGACAATGACTTTTTGGATATGACATCAAAAGCACAGGCAACAAAAGCAAAAATAAACAAGTGGGACTGCATCAAACTAAAAAGCTTCTGCACAGCAAAGGAAACAATTAATAAAATGAAAAGACAACCTACAGAAGGGGACAAAGTATTTACAAACCCTGTATCTCATAACGGGTTAATACCCCCAATATACTAGGAATTCACGTAACTCAATAGCAAAAAAAACAAATAACCTGATTTAAAAACGGGCAGGGACCTCTCTGGCTGTCCAGTGGTTAAGACTCCACGCTTCCAATGCAGGGGGCGTTGGTTCGATCCCTGGTCAGGGAACTAAGACCCCACGTGCTGCTCAGCCAAAACAAAAACAATTTGGGAACTCCCTGGCGGTCCGGTGGTTAGGACTAGGCGCTTTCACTGCCAAGGGCCCGGGGTTCAATCCCTGGCTGGGGAACTAAGATCCCACAAGCTGCGCTATGTGGCCAAAAAAACAAACAAAACACCGTTATACGCCTTAAATAGATACGACTATTATTTGTCAGTCAAACCCTAACAAAGATGAAAAACAAACAAAGGTGAGAATACGGCCACAGCCCAATGGACTACGTCCCTGATCTTGTGTCCTTATGTTCTGGGGGTGGTGGCGGGGGATGGATCGTAAGCAAGTAGACACCACATAGCTCGGGGTGGGGGACGTTATCAAAGGGGCGGCTGGAACAAATTACCACAAACCGCATGGCTTATAACAACAGAAACGAATCTTCTCATGATTCCAGAAGTCCCAAGTCCAAGTCAAGGTGTGGGCAGGGCCCCCTCCCTCTGGAGGCTCTGGGGGAGGGTCCCTCCTGCCTCTTCCAGCTTCTGGGGGCTCAGGTGTCCTGGGCTCGTGGCTGCGTCCCTCCAGGGCCGTCTTCCCTGGGTGTCTCTATGTCTTTCCTCTTCTTGTAAGGACATCAGTCATTGGTTTTAGGGCCCACCCAACTCCAATACAATCTCAGTTTGATCCTTAACTAATTACCTCTGCAAAAACTCTATTTCCAAATAAGGTCATGTTCACAGATTCTGGGTGGACGTGAATTTTTGGAGGACGCTGTTCATCCCGCTACAAACAAAGATGAAGCAGGGAAGGGGCTAGAGTGACTGGTGGGGAGGCGCTGCCTAAAACAGACGGGTGGGTGGGGGGCGGCCTCTGGGAAGAGGCCCAAGAGAGGGGAGAGTGTGAGCTTGTGGAGGCGCCAGCCGTGCAAAGGCCCCGGGGCAGGGAGCCACGGCTCCGAGCAACGTGATGGAGGCCGGAGGGGCTGACTCCGTGGTCACGGGAGGAGTGGCCTGTGTTGCGAGTGTGGGGAGAGGAGAACCCCGCTGACTGGCTGCCAGTGCAGCTCTTGGGAGTGTGTGAACTTGGGGGCCAGGGGCCCCAGAAGACTCGCTCTGCCGTGAGAACGGGGCCTGGAGAGTGTCACTGTCTGCCTGACTGTTCCTTAGGGGGCCTGGCATTTCCCACGCTCCCCCACCCCCGCCTGAAGCTCCTGGGCGCCCAGCCTCTCCGCAGACTCCCTCCTGCTCTGTGCTGCCCAAGGATGCCTGGCCCAAAGCCTGGTTTCTCCGCCGGCAGCCCCAGAGAACTAGCATCGGCCCAACTTCCCAGGCTGGGCCGGCACTCGCCCACCGGTGCCTAGGCCCCTCACCCCGACGGGGCCCCGCCTCGGGCGAGAGCCCAGAGGAGCCGACGCACACTTGCCAGGCTGGGGGGCGGGGGGCAAGTGTGCGTGCCCACAGGTGCCCCACGCTGAGGGGCCAGGGGCGCCGTCAGAGCTGGGAGGCCAGGGGTGGCCAGATGCGGACATCTTCCTGAGACACAGCGCTGCCCAGGGAGGGGGGAGGAGGGGGGCGAGGACCCGCAGGGAGGGGCTGCGGCCGCCCCGGGGAGGTGACGGGCGCGCTCCCACGCTGGGCTACTCAAGGCAGCTCGCGACCAACGTGCTGGTCACCCAACCCCCCCAGCGACGCTGTGACACGAGCCGCACGGTCACCCCGAAGTACACGTGAGGACGCAGGCTGCAGGCCACAGCCCGGCACACGCACGGCCCCGCCACGCGCGTCGGTATCCAGGGCCGCTGAGCCCGGCGCTCCGCAGGGGCTGAGAAAATGGCTCTGCTTCAGCCCTACCCCCCAAGGGTGACGGCTCCGTTTCCTTTCAATTAAAGATAGTGTTTTTCGTTTGGGTGCTAGAGCTGCGTAACACTGTCATTTCCCTGTGTTTGCGTGGGCTTTACTGTCGTGGTAAAATACGCATACGTAAAATTTCCTACTGCGACCATTTTAAAGCAATGCGCGATTCAGCTGCACCAGGTACATTCACGATGCTGTAATCATCTCCTCCACCTGGTTCCAGAACTGTTTTTATCACCACAAAGTAAATCCTGAACCCATTCACAGGGATCCTGGCAGCCACCAATCTACGCCCTGTGTCTATGAACCTGCCTATTCGGATGTTTCGTATAAATGCAGTCGTGATGACGGTCGGAGACTGGAGGGAGGCGGCCGCCGGCCAAGGACGCGTGCAGCCCCCGGGAGCTGGAGGGGGCAGGAAGGACCCTCCCCCAGGCCTCCAGAGGGAGCGTGGCCGTGCGACACCAGACACCAGACCTGGGAGGGGAGAGATTCCTGTGCCGTCCCGGGGTGGGGTGGGGGGGCGGATCTGCGCACCGCACCACGGCCCCGTTCCCCCAGGCCAGGCTTCCTCGAGCCTGGACATCGCAGGGCAGGTCCACGGGGGCCCCTGGGGATCGGGGGTCTCTCCGGGATGTACACGGGGGTCTGAGGGGCTCCGCCCACTGCCCCTTTGCTCCCTCCTTCCCTGCACAGCTGGGGTCTTCCCCTGCCCTCCTCCCCTCAACCTCTGGCAGGACTAGCCCCATCTCTGTCTCTTCTGGGGACCTGAACTGATCCTCTGGTCCCTGGAGGTCTGGGGGCTGGAGAGGGCCCTCAGGTGGAGATGGGAAGTTTAGGAGACAACGGAATAGCAAGGGCGGAGCCCCAGAGGTGAGAGTGGGGTGGGGCGAGATGCCAGCACGTCTTGGACTCTGGCTGCCTGAGGGCTCGTCCTGTGGCTTTGAGGTGACACCGTGAGGGGTCCCGATCAGGGTCAGGCAGAGGAGCACCGGCTAGGCTGATGAGAGTTTCCTGGAGGGCCTGGCCAGGGCCGAAAAGCTTGGCTGCAGCAGAGACGGGCCGAGCAGGGACGCCGAGCCCTCCACCCACACGGGCTCCCCAGCTAACCAAAGGCCAGCTCCTCCCCGCTCAGCTCCCCGGCTGCCCGTCCTGCGCCGGGGGCGGCTGGACCAGGGGTGGAGAGAGGCATCTGGAGATATGCGCGTGGGACGGAGCCAAGAATTCCAGTCCCCAGAGATGTCAGCCGGGCACCAACCAAGAGGGAGGAGAAACAGAATAAAACCTCTTTTTTAATGCTCTCGGCTGCTAAGTTCAGCCCTTTAGCCAGAAATCTGAGCGCGGCGCTCACGCTGAACCCCGTTCCAAAGCTCGGCCTCGTCCAAGAATCTGGGGAAGAGGGGCGCCTTTCCCGGTCCCTCCGGGGCCCTGCCAGGTCGGCACAGAGATACCAGATTGGCAGCAGAGCAAGACCGTTCTCCAGGAAGAACAAGCAGGCCGGGCACGCAAAGGCACAGTCAGGACCAGCCCCCCAGGTCGCCCCCGGGCCGACGGGGCGGCCACGCGTGAAACCGATACCGACCCGAGTGGCTGCACTGGCCCAGCATCTCCACGAGAAAGCTCTCTCACAAAATCTGCCTCTTTCCACGCCTCGGGGGTTTCACCAGCGAGCAGAGAAGCCACGCCAACTTTCCAGGGCAGCCTCTTGGAAAGGGACCGTCAACCGCACCGCAGCCCGCGAGGTCCCCTGTGAAGGTATAAAAAGGCTCCAGAGGATCCCGCTGTGGGAGAGGAAGGGCAGGTCCAGCCTGCCCAGGACCGAACCTGAATTCTGAAACGTCGGCTTGGAGGGGTCCTGGGGGGCGCTGTCATTTTACAAGGGGGAGCCTGAGGCTGGGAGGGGAGTTGGGTGCCCAAGTCACGTGGTGAGTGACCCCCGAGGGGCCTCACCCAGCTCTCATCGTGCCCGGTCATCCTGAACCAGCACCAACTTACAACGAAAAACGGCACCCATGACGTTTAGCCCCGGAAGCTTGACCGGGAGATGAGCTTTTTCAGCAAAGATTCACTCTTTCCTCCCCAGATCTGTGGTAGCGTGAGACTTCTCTGCCCCGTGGGTGCTGGCCTTGCCCGGTAAAGTGTGGGTGGGCGAGATGAAGTGTGAGCTCCGAGCCCAGGACTTGCCCTCGGGCCAGGAGGAGCAGGTCCTGGGTGTCCCACTGGACCAAGAAGAACGTGGGGCAGACCTGAGTGAACCCACAGTCTGGAGCAGGCACAGCTGAGCACAGGCGGGCTCCGTCGTGTCCTCACGGGCCCAGCGAGCGAGAAGGAGGCGCGCACGGCTCTGAGACGTTGTGCTTTTTGTCGCACAGCTGTAGCTGATGGATAAAGCTTGAGAGCTGGTAAAGACACAGGGAAGACAGGGAGGGGGGATGCAATCTACAGCGAGCTTTCTGAGGAGGAGGCTCTTACGCGGATGGTTGGTAGGGCAATTTGCCCCATTTTGAGACAAGGAAACTTAGGCTCAGATCGGTAAAGTGACCTGCTCAAGGCCACACAGCAGAAAGCGGCGGCGCCACGTCTGAACCCAGGTCTACGTTCCCAAATGCATGCGTTCAGCCACTACGCCTGCACCGTCCGATGCGACAGCCACCGGCTGCCTGTGGCTACTTAAACGTAACGACCTAAATTAGGTAGCACGACAAGTTCAGGTCTTCACTCACACTTGCCACCTGCCAGGTGCTCCGAGGCCACGTACGGCGGGTGGCCGTCACAGGCGACGGCGCAGACACAGCACGTCCCCGGCGGCCAGGGACGAGGGTGGGGGCCCGTGCTGCCCAGGGGCTAGACACATCCCCCAGGCGGGGACGCTTCCGCTCTGTGGGTCACTCAGAGCACAGAAAAAAGACAAGCGTCTCCGTGTCCCACACACACATGTGCTTCTACGCTCAGCTGCCGCAGTGAGGGGCGAGGTTCAGTCCACTGTCTTCCTCTCAGAGGCCGGCAGGTCCCTTGCCAATGGGCGTGCTGCCCGGGGGAGAGGGTTGGAGATTGGGGTTGTGGGCCCCCATAGGCACCAGCAGACAGTAAGCACTTCATAAACAGGGGTTAACACTGCCTGTGAAAGAAGTATACTTTTAAGTATACTTAAAAGCCTTATGCTTTTAAAGGTTCATAAAAAAAGTGACAGACACCATATGTGGTCTGCTGAGGCTGAAAGAATTACCGTCAGCCCTTCACAGGAAAAGTCTGCAACCTCTGGGATGGAGAAAAGGACTTAGCACACAGGCCCCAGGGGAGGGGGCCTCCTGGGGTGGCCAGGAGCCTGCAGATGTGCTCCACTCCTCGGACACCAGCCCCGCACCTGCCCAGACACCTGGCGTCTCCGGAGGGTCCACCATCCGCACCCAGATCCCTGGAGACTCTGGAGGGCGCACCTCCACCACAGAGATCCCTGGAGTCTCTGGAGGGTCCACCTCCCCCACCCAGATCCCTGGCATCTCTGGAGGGTCCACCTCCCCCACCCCGATCCCTGGAGACTCTGGAGGGTCCACCTCCCCCACCCAGATCCCTGGAGTCTCTGGAGGGCGCACCTCCCCCACCCAGATCCCTGGAGACTCTGGAGGGCGCACCTCCCCCACCCAGATCCCTGGAGTCTCTGGAGGGTCCACCTCCCCCACCCAGATCACTGGAGACTCTGGAGGGTCCACCTCCCCCACCCAGATCCCTGGAGACTCTGGAGGGTCCACCTCCACCACCCTGATCCCTGGAGACTCTGGAGGGCCCACCTCCCCCACCCAGATCACTGGAGACTCTGGAGGGTCCACCTCCACCACCCAGATCCCTGAAGACTCTGGAGGGCGCACCTCCCCCACCCCGATCCCTGGAGACTCTGGAGGGTCCACCTCCCCCACCCAGATCCCTGGAGACTCTGGAGGGTCCACCTCCCTCTCCCAGACCCCTGGAGACTCTGGAAGGTCCACCTCCCTCTCCCAGACCCCTGGCTTCAGGGTCTGACACCTGGCTCTGGCGCCTGGCCTGCGGCCCCTGGCCCTGCCCTCTATCTCGCTCCCACCTGTGAGGTGCTCTGGCCCGAACCACAGTGACCCCATCCTCAGGCCACGTCCACCAGCTGGCCGAGGGGGCCCGGCCGGCGCGACGGATCGGCGATGTCCGCTGGAGCTGGGGGGGCGGTGACAGGAGTGCTGGCTACTCGCCGACCCCGCTTTACAGCGTGGGCTGTTTTCCCGAGCTTCCGTTCTTGGGCCCTTCTTCCCCCAGAAGAGAACGCGAGCTCGTCATGTTGGTAGCGAGGCCGTCCGCTTGCTCCCCTGCGTCGGCCGCCCGGTCACGTCAGGGCCCCTTGGTCCGGGGCTGATGGCTCAGCTGCCTCCCTGTGATCGCTGCCCTTTCTCTCGCCGGCCCCCTTGGGCTCCGTGACGGTGTCCCACCGCGGCCTGCAGCCCTGCCGGCACAGGGGCCTCTCTCCCCCTTGGGAGCTGCGGTGGGGGCCAGAGCGTCCGGGTGGGCGCTGCGGCGACGCCGGGCGCCTTGCGACAACACAAGGTCTTCCGGAGGGGCGACAAGCACACGGGACAGTTACTATTTTCGGGGACACGCGGGGGGTCGGGGCGGAGCGCCCGGGGGGCGGGGCGCTGAGTGACGGGGTAGGCGGGGGCGTCACCCGTGTGCCCTGTCCTATTTCCTGCGCAGGAGGCGGCGGGAGGGTGCGTGAGCTTGTTCTCGACACCTCGCGATATCACCAGAATATTGCAGGATGATAGGAAGAGAGCCGGCGGAAGAGGAAGGGGCACGCGGGTGCCTCCGACGTGCCCGGGGGCATGTGCGCGAGGGGGCGGGGTCGGGAGCCCCAGGGAAGCACCTCTTCACACTCGCGGGAGCAGAGGGAAGAAGAGGGTCCCCGTCTTCCACCCCTCGTGACCGTTCCAGACCAATCAGCGTCCCCTGCCTGGAGGGCGGCGCTGCAGGCCACGGCCCACCCCCGGGGAGAGCCCAGGGGGACACTCTTGCTCACAGGCTGGTGTCAGTGCCCCCACGGCGCCCCAGCTCTGCCGCCGCCATCACAGGGCCTCTCCTCTGTGTGTCTGCGCCCCCCCCCCCCCCCGCGCATCAGGGCACCAGTGTGACCGCCTCTTAACTAATTACGTCTGCCAAGACCCCATTTCCAAATAAGATCACCCTCACGGGTGCCGGTGGGTGTGGATTCGGAGGGACTCCGTCCAGCCGGCACACGGGCCATGCCTACCCCAGCTCTGACTTGTCTGGGACCGGGTGGGTCTCACATGGTAACAGCCATAGGAGAGAAGATGGTCCAGTAACTCTGAAGGGGACAAAAGTGTCCTGCGGGGGTGGGGCCCCGGTGTATCCAGGAGATGGCCCTTCTCTACCAACTGGCCAGCTTGTCACCGGAGACACTAACAAATCAGTGGCCAGGACAGACGTTACTAGTAAATCACAGACCACCTTCCCTACGGGCAGTAGCCAGCACCAGCTGGGAGGTCTCCTTCCTGGAGCCAGAGGGTCCCCCCAGGTAATCAGAGGGACTGCAAGGGCTACTCAGAGCTGGGAAGGGGCAGCCAGGCAGTTTGCACGCGGCCCGTGGAACGTTCTGGGGCACAGGGAGAGCTCACAGCTACAAGCGCTGGTCAGGCTCCATCATTTTTCTGAGATGTGTCACCCCAAGCGCAGGCAACCAAAGAAAAGCAGATAAGTCGGATTCACTGAAGTTGAAAACGTGTGTGCTTCAAAGCGCACCGTCGACAAAGTGAAAAGACCACCCACAGAAAGGGAGAAAAGATTTACAAACAGTATATCTGATAAGAGTCGAGTATCTATAGAAAATCTATAGGACTCTTAAAGCCCAACAGACCTGAACAGACATTTCTCCAGGGAAGGTGCCCGAACGGCTGAGAAGCACAGGAAAAGATACTCCACATCATCAGCCACGGGAGGAACAAACCCAAACCACAGCGAGAGGCCGCTTCATGCCACCTGGGGTGGGCTCGGCTCAGAAGCACGGACGATAACGAGTGTTGGCGAGGGTGTGGGGGAATCAGCGCCCTCCTGCTCAGCTGCTGGGAATGCAAAATGGCGCAGCCGCCCTGGAAAATAGCTCAGCAGATCCTTGAAATGGTAAATGAACGGCGTGACGCCAGGACTTGGCAGTTCCACACGTAGGTGTACAGCCAGGAGAAACGAGAACGTAGGTTCACGCAGAAACTCACACCCGAATGTTCGCAGCACACCAAACGCTCGTGAGTGATCAATGGGTAAATAAAATATGCTCTACGCACACAACGGGATGTTATTCAACTGTGAAAAGGAATGAAGGTCGAACACATGCTACAATGTGTACAAACCTCAGCAACATTACACTAAGTGAAAGAAGCCAGATACAAAGGGACCATAGTACATGAATCCACCAACAGCAAATGTCCAGAAGGGAAAATCCACTGAGAGAGAGAAAGTAGCCTTGCGGTTGCCAGGGGCTGGGGGAGGGGAAATGTGAGATGCTTGGGTTCAGAGTTTGTTTGGGGATGACGAAAATTTTGTGGAGTTAGATGGTGGCAGTGGTTGCATAACTTTGTGCATACACTAAAAGCCACTGAATTGTACACTTTAAAAGGAAGAATTTTATGGTGTGTGAATATATCTCAATTTTAAAAGTTTCATCCATGCATCCATGCATCCGTCTGTGCATCCATCCATCCATCCATCCATCCATCCACCCATCCACCCATCCGTCCATCAGTCCATCCGTCCATCCATCCATCCATCCATCCGTCCATCCACCCATCCATCCATCCACCCATCCATCCACCCATCCATCCATCCATCCATCCACCCATCCATCCATCCATCCACCCATCCGTCCATCCTTCCATCTGTCCATCCATCCACCCATCCACCCATCCATCCATCCACCCATCCATCCTTCCATCCTTCCATCTGTCCATCCATCCACCCATCCATCCTTCCGTCCATCCACCCATCCACCCATCCACCCATCCATCCACGTACCCATCCATTCATCCGTCCATCCACCCATCCATCCATCTACCCACCCATCCATCCATCCATCCATCCGTCCATCCACCCATCCACCCATCCATCCATCCTTCCGTCCATCCATCCATCCATCCATCCACTCATCCATCCATCCATCCACCCACCCATCCACCCTCCCATCCATCCACCCATCCATCCATCCATCCGTCCATCCATCCATCCATCCATCCATGTACCCATCCATTCATCCACCCATCCACCCATCCACCCATCCATCCATCCTTCCATCCATCCATCCATCCATCCATCCACTCATCCATCCATCCATCCATCCATCCATCCACCCACCCATCCATCCATCCACCCACCCATCCATCCGTCCATCCACCCATCCATCCATCCGTCCGTCGCTGCCGGCTCTGGAAAGCTGCTAAGCTGGTTCTGTGTGAGGCAGAGGTGGGCGGGTAGGGTCTGGCCCCCACGGGGCTTCCCGTCTGGGGGGCTTGGGATCAGGTTGCTGCTCACACTCCCCCATCAGCCCATCACTGCTCTGACGAACCAGGAAGTCCTGTCCAGTGAGCCATCCTCAACCAGGTGAGAGTAGGGACAGTGGCTCCAAGCCCAGCCCTGGGCGACCCAGACCCGCAGGGTGGCCAGAGATGAAATCATCCTCTGCTGCCCCGTCCCCGGTGTCCACACGCGTGACCAACGGGACGCGGCCGAAGGAGGTGCTGGGGAAGGCGGGTGAAGGTCCCGGCCATCAGAAGGCCCCTTGGGATGCTCACTGTCAGCGCTGAGCTGCCACGGAAGAAGTCTGACCGCTGCTGGAGGCCAGCCCACGGTCGCAGCTGGCTAGCCTCCCAGCTGTCCCTGCCGAGGGGCCCAGTGTGGGACGGACGCCGTCTGGGACCTACTGCAGCAGCCTGTCTGCCCGCCGACCACCACGGGGGGACGCTTGTTGACGCCACAGGGCACGGAGGGACCGTGTTGCTGACCGTGGGGGGCAGGAGACGCAGTGGCCCGGGCTGTGCTGGGTGCTAAGTTTGGGGGGTCGTCACGTAGCAGCAGAGGGCTCCCCCTGCGCTGCCCGCCTGCCTTCCCGTGGAGCAGGGGGGGCGCCCCACGGGGTCGACCTCACCTGCCCCGTCCCCATCCTCACCCTGGAACCAAAGCCACGGCACGCGGCGCGCTGACGCTGCTGCTGGCCCACGGCTCGGGTGGGGAGACGCCTGCTGCGTCTCTCGGGGCCCAGAGCGCCAGCCCGAGGCAGCAGCCCCTGACCGGGCCCTGCGAGCCGCTGCGTCCACGCCGGTCCCCGGGGCTTCGTGTGCTCGGTTCCACGGCTCTGCCAGGGATCTGGCCCTTTGGGTTTCCCCGAGAAGATGCAGCTGTGTCCACACCCCAGCCCCGGCCGCAGGGGCCCCACCTGGGGGCTGTGCTCCTTGTCCTCCGTGGCCGGGGCTGGGGGTGTGCCTGGGTGAGGAGGGGACGCAGGAGGGGCTGAGGACTGAGCGGGCGGGAAAGCAAAACGACCGGCTGGCGTCAGGGCCTGAGCCGATGCCTTTGCCAGGCTGGCCCGAGTGTGGCCCCAGGTGGGCGGGGAGGCCAGTGGGCAGTGGGGCGCACCTGCACGGAGCCCCGCCCGGCCCTGCATCTGCCCTGCGGGCCGCCTGGCGAGCTGGAGCCTCCAGAGCCGAGCTCCCCGGCAAGGCTGGGGCCTGGTTCTGGTCCCATCTGTCTAGCGTCGCCGGACGTACACAGAGACCTTCAGGTTCAGCTTCCGGGTGGCTTACACTGCGGTCCCTCCGTGCGCGCGCGCCGCCGCCCTGGAGCTCAGGTCCCCCCGGAGCCCGTGAGGGTGACGTTGCTTGCAAAGGGTCTCTGCAGATGTGACTGAGTTGAGATGAGCTCACACGGGACAGGGTGCGCCCTCGCCCCGCAGGACTGGCGTCCTCACAAGGAGACAGGCACAGAGCACGGGCCGTGAGGAGACGCTCAGGCCCGGGGGCTCAAAGGCCTGCAGGCGACAGCCTACGCCTTTCAAGCTGCTTATTTACATAAATCCATTCATAAGAACCCACAATGGATAGACAGCATTTATACATCTTAGTTCCTTTTAAAATGGAGACGTCCGGGGGCCTCCGGGGGCCTCCCTGGTGGCGCAGTGGTTGGGAGTCCGCCTGCCGATGCAGGGGACGCGGGTTCGTGCCCCGGTCCGGGAAGATCCCACATGCCGCGGAGCGGCTGGGCCCGTGAGCCATGGCCGCTGAGCCTGCGCGTCCGGAGCCTGTGCTCCGCAACGGGAGAGGCCACAGCAGTGAGAGGCCCACGTACCACAAAAAAAATAAATAAATAAATAAAATAAAATGGAGACGTCCACTCTTATTTTGTCTTATAGCGAAGGTAACACGTGTCTGGGTCTGGCAGGGACGGTCCCAGTTTATGCCTGTTGTCCCAGCGCCCCATCCAATTTCACTTTTTTTGTTGTTTGTTTGGTTTTTTTTTTTTTTTTTTTTTTTGCGGTACGCGGGCCTCTCACCGTCGCGGCCTCTCCCGTCGCGGAGCACAGGCTCCGGACGCGCAGGCGCAACGGCCGTGGCTCACGGGTTCCCGGATGTGGGATCCTCCCGGACTGGGGTGCGAACCCGCGTTCCCTGCATCGGCAGGCGGACTCTCAACCACTGCGCCACCAGGGAAGCCCCCAATTGAACATTTGACCCAGAGTTTAAAATGTTAATATTCTTCTGTTAATAGTTGAAGTAAAATAGGCCTAGGTAAGCTCGGTGTACCTGCCTGTATTTTCTCCTACTAGCTTGTGCAGGGTTCTTGTCTAGGAGGGCGTGAGGTGCACGGGCAACGAACAACTTTCATACTTTACCACGTGGCAGAAACTGAAAGACAGGGGCTAACCTATCACGTTTCTGGACCCGTCTAGACAGATTTAAATTAGCATCTTGCTTTAAAGGACGGCACGCACGGGGATGCGAAGATGAAACAATATATCGTTAGACACGATTGGGGTGGGATAACTAGCTCTTTCCGGTCTCTTTCCGGTGAAAGGAGCAGCCTAGTCTGGGCAGCAGCAGGCGGGAGGGACCTTCCCCGGAGCCTCTGGAGGGGAGAGCAGCCCTGGGACCCCTCGATCGCAGACTTCCAGCCTCCAGACCGTGAGAGAATAAAACGTGTGAAATATCCATTCTACGAGACAAGGAGAAGTGGGGGGGGGGGCTGGGGGCTCAGAGACCCCCCGGCAGGCAGTGGCAGAGCCACCCCATCTCGCTGAGGAGGGAAACGCCACCCAGTGTCCACGTGCTGGGGGGGCCCGGTGCTGGGCACAGTCGGGGTCTGGGGCCGCGCCGGTGGCAGAGGAGTGAGCGAGGGGCTGGGCCCCGCTGCCCAGGACCAGGCCCCCTCCCCAGCTTGTCTGCTGCAGCCCCTCGGCGCACCGCACCCTCCCGTGAAGGCTCCGGGCCCAATCAGCGGCTATCGGCCGCCCCGGGCCGGCTCCAAACCCCGGGCTCCTCGTCCCTGCGCTGAGGACGGGGAGCCGCCGGCCGGCAGGAGACGGAGACTCATCTGACTGCAGCCAACGGGACCGGGAAACGCACAGCGCCCTCCTGAGCAGGGCCTGAGGCGGGGCGGGGCCTCCTGCCACAGAGGGGGGCCACAGGGCACAGGAACCCTGACTAAAGGGAGGGGGGAAGAGTTTACATAAACAGGGAGGCCGCAGACTTGGCGACGAGTCAACTGACGTTGGAGAAACACCCCAAAGGACTCAATCCCCGCAAAACCTGGCGACGTGTCTCACGTCAAGAGTCTTCAGGCTGAGATCGAGGGCTTTTAAGAGGTGCCCTCCGCGTGCTGTGGGCTCTGGGCTTGGTCTTCCCGTGGCAAGTTCAGCTGGTTTCCCTGGTCCGGGGACTCACTCGGCGTGAGTGAACAGAGGAGATCCCGGGGACCTGACCCAGCCACTTCCCCCTGCTGAGGAAGCCAACTCTCCTAGGAGTGACCTGCAGCAGCCACAGTAAACTAACACAAGCTTAGCAGCTTGGAACGACAGACACTCATCCCCTCGCAGGTCTGGAGACGAGAAATCCGAAGTCCAGGCGTCACAGGGCCGAGCTCCCTCTGGAAGCTCTGGGGGAGGGTCCTTCCTGCCCCCTCCAGCTCCCGGGGGGGCTCCAGGCGTCCTTGGCTTGTGGCTGCAGCCCTTCGGGCTCTGCCTCTGTCCTCGCGTGGCCTCCCCTCTGTGTCTGTGTCTCTGTCCTCTGCTTTTCTCGTCTCAGGGCACCTGGATTTAGGCCCATCGTGATGCAGGACGAACGCTCTCATCTCATCCCTCTACCTTAACTACGCCCGGAGAGACCCTTCCTTATTCTGTGTAAGGTCCCATTCTGAGGCTCCAGGCGGACCTCTACCCGGGGCCATAGCTCAAGCCCTGCCCCCTCCTGGCCGGCCGAGCCCTCGAGGCTCACGGGCTCAAGGGGCCCGAGGTGCTCACCCTGCGTCGCTGGTGGTTTCCTCAGGTGTCCCCATCAGCAGGCCGTTGCTCCCTTCGGCTGCGTCATTTCCCCTGATATCCCCCGAACGGCTGGCAGGCCCAGCAGCGAGGGGGCCGAGGTGGGACACGGGGACCTAAGCCCGCTCTTCACCCCTGCCCCCGGGGAGCTGGCGTCCCTCACGTGACGCCGCTGAACCCCACGTGCCCAGTCTGGCCGCTGCCTCAGGGCCTGTGTCCTGTCTCCCGGGGCATCTGCAAAGATGCCGGCGGCGGTCGAGTTCCAGTGGGTGGAAACCACTGGGAACGACATCCACAGACCTATGGGCATTCAGACGCTGCACACACGAACCCCACTGGAGGAGTGAAAACCGAGAGGAGCATCCAAGGGCACACAAATGACAGCACAGGGAGGTTCCCTGCCGCGTGCTTTACGGGAGCGGATTCTGGAGCAGCTAAGGTTCAACACCGGGGCAGCGGTGAGGGAAGCGACAGAACAGCCCCCTTGGCGACGCACCGGCAGCAGCGAATCGCGTTCAGGAGGCCTTTTCACGACCCGGAGAAGTGACGGGATGGGACGCTGATGCAGCATGATCTCATCTGTACCGTGTGCACAGCCCGCCCCCCCTCCACGGGTCAACGGAAGCGCACTCCAGGGTCCGAAAAATAACGGATGTGTCTCAAGTCTTCAGTTTCTTAGAAAAAGGGGGCCACATGCGATGCAAGAGCCAAACTCCTTGGGACTTCCCTGGCGGTGCAGTGGCTGAGGCTCCGCACTGGCAATGCGGGGGCCCGGGTTCGATCCCTGGTCAGGGAGCTGGATGCCACGTGCGCGCCACGACCCAGCCTGCACGTGGTGGCGAGGCTCCTGCGCGCCGCGGCTAAGACCCAGGGCAGCCCGACAAGCCAACGAACACATCAATAACTACTAAAAAAAAAGAGAGAGCAAGACTTCTTAAACTTCCCTCCTGCCCCCGCTTCACTGAACTGACCACATTCTCTCCAAGCCCAGCTGCCCTGTTTGCTTTTCTCCTCCTCAGATCTTAGGAGCAGACCAGCACCCCCGGCCCAAACCCGTCAGAAGAACAGAAGCTCCCACCCCTCGGCAGGAAGGCGAGGCCGCCGTGAGCAGTCGTGCGGAACCGAACCCGTTTTCCTGACATCTCTCTCCGTCGCTCTCTCTCCCCGTCTCCGTCTCCATCAGGCTGGAAGGAAATGCCCCCGACTGGTAACCGTCACTGTGAGTCACCTTGGAGCCCTCTTCCGTGCCCAGCCACTCCAGAGGCCTCTCTCAGCTGAACCCCAGGACCCGGTTTCTGTCCGGGTTGGTGCCGGAGAACAAGGATGCCTGGGTGGGCCGTGGAGGCCAGAGCATGGCTGGGGGTGCGATGTGAGGCCGGCTCCTCCCCAAGGCTCAGGACCGAGGCAGCGAGAGGCGGCAGCACAGACAGGACGACAGCTCACGGGAGGCTCGGCTCGGTGGCTCTGAGGGGACGTGAAGGCTGCGGGCTCTGAGGCAGGGCCCCTGGGTCTCAGGTGCTTGGACTGAAGGGGCACCTGGGGCGCCCGAGTGTTCTCATCCGCGGAGCGGAGCAGACACCGTTTGCACAGATGCTCCACACGCAGATGCCCTCTGCAAACTGTGAAGTGATGGTTCTGGGCAGTGGGTACCAGAGCAGCCCCCGCCATGTTCCCGGGCATCCTTCCCTCCAACTGGCCCTTCTCAGCTTACATGTTATGGGGTCAGCCTTGCTTCATCCACTCAGGCGGTGCCTTCCTGCTGCCCACGCGCTGCAGGATGTGCCTGGTGACCGCACAGAAAGGGGTTCTTCTACTAAACCGCCCCCAGGCCATGACTTGGATTTGGGACCAGGTCGACGCCACCCCTAGCCCTCTGCCCACGAGGACCCCGGCTCTGAGGCTGAGCCCTGGCGTGGAGGTGCGGGCACCCCCTCGAGGGCCGCCGGGGCCGAGTGTGTGCCGACGCCTGTGTCAAGGGTTCCTGCGGGTGTTTCCGGGCGGCGGGCGCTGCCGCCAGCTCCCTACACCGACGGCATCGTTCCCTGCGGTAAAGCCACGGCGTTCTTGGCCGCCGCACCGAAACCTGACCCACTTAATACCTAATGGGAAGGCGCACTTGGAATACGCTTCCTATGAGTCATTTTCCATCCTCCACCTGTCGAAAATGCAACTTTGTTTATTTCTGAGAGATGCTCCCAGTGGTTTTACTGATGACAACAAAACACAAAGGAAGGGTGGCAAGAGCCCCCGTCTCGCTGCGAGGAGAGCCCCCGTCTCGCTGCGAGGAGAGCCCCCGTCTCGCTGCAAGGAGACACTGGAGACCCAAAGGCCCACCAGGAGGGAGAGCGCCCTAGACAGAGGGGCTGGGGCCAGACCCAGCACTGCTCTCAAAACAAAGAGGGGACCGTCCCCAAGACCTGCATCCTAAGGTTTCAGGACACAGGGGTGCATCCACGGAGGGGAATATGAGTGCTGCTGCTGCTAAGGGTGATGGTGATGGTGGTGGTGATGGTGGTGATGGTGGTGATGCTGATGATGATGGTGACGATGGTGGTGATGATGGTGATGGTGGTGATGGTGGTGCTGATGGTGATGAAGGGGATGATACAGCTGCCCAGTGTTTAGTGAGCACCTACTGCATGCCACGTGTTTCCTCACCCATGCTCTCTTGCTCGGTCTGTGTGCTCCCTTTTTGTGGATGAGGCTCCGATGAGTGTAAAGATAAGTCCAAGGTCACAGGCAGCATGGTGGTGTGAGGGTGTACCCAGTCTGGCTGCCTCTCAGCCGCAGCTTTTGTGCAGGCACTTCAGGAGTAGAGGTCAGGGGAGGGCCAGAGGAGGAACTGGCCCCTTTCCCAGGGGCATGAAACCTGCTTCCCCCACCTCTGGAGGCAGCGAGCCAGATGGGGGGGGGTTCTTCCTCAGCCGTGTGCCCCAACAAGTGGAGGTCCAGGGGAACTGAAGAAAGGCAGAGTGAAACTAGGAGACACCCTCTTGGTTTTTGACTTTCGTTCCAACATGGGAACACTGGTAACACGCAGTGCTAATGCAGGAGTGGTGACGCAGCCCTCTTGGCTCTGGGGTGGCAGCCTAACTATTCCAGCTTTTCGGAAGGCTTGGCAATAGGCGTGAATATTTTACAGTCCCACATTTAGGTACTGAGTCTACAGAAATGCTGGCAAAAGCGTCCACGCTTACGGGAACAGAGGATGCTGGCAGCGGACGGCTGGGAAGAGCAAGAAACGGCGGCAACCTGAATGGCCATCAACAGGCTGGCTCAAAGCACCTGCCGTGGGAAAGTGTCCCCTGGTGTCATACGCGAAGCACATGCTTTCAGATCCCGTTAGTAAAGACGCTATATACCCATGAAGGCATGGAAAGTTCTGGGAGGTTACAGATCAGTGTTAACAGCATTCTCTCTGCAGAAGGGGAGGGGCTGGGGCTTGTTTGGGCAGGAGCTGAGTCTTTCCTGTGTCTATGCATCCCCGGCCCTGAGCATCGTGTCTGGCAGGCGCAGGTGTGTGAGGAGCGTGGGGTGAGTGGGGGCTGGGGGCGGTGAGCGGGATTTAGTAGGGCCTGAGTGATCAGCTGGGCAGACGAGAGCAAGCCCAGGGCTTACGGCCGAGGCCTTGGTCAAACTGCTTGCCCTCAGCCTCAGTTTACCTCTCTGTGAACCGGGGTGTGACAAGCCCCTCCTTCCTAGGAGAGCTGTGAGGGCTGGAGCCCAAGAGGGTATGAAGGGTGAGCACCAAGTCTATAAATGGTACTACCGTTCCCCGGTTTCTCCCTGGCTTTGCCAACTACTTTTTTTTTTTTTTTTTTTTTGCGGTACGCGGGCCTATCACTGCCGTGGCCTCTCCTGTTGCGGAGCACAGGCTCTGGACGCGCAGGCGCAGCGGCCACGGCTCACGGGCCCAGCCGCTCCGCGGCACGTGGGATCCTCCCGGACCGGGACACGAACCCGCGTCCCCTGCATCGGCAGGCGGGCTCTCAACCACCGTGCCACCGGGGAAGCCCCCCTGCCAACTACTTTTAACTAGGGGGGCGAGGGAAGAAATTATGGTTGAAAAAGATGGAGAATGGCCACTAACAAAGGCACGGGCCCGAGGACCTTCCCCTGGCTGGGCCTTGTCCTGCACCCCCCCCCCAAAGCCTGCAGTGAGATTCCTAAGCAGGAAGGTCGGCCCCTCTCCCCACCCTGCCCCCGCTCACCCAGTGGAGGCTCGGGGCTCAGGAAGAGGGTTCAGAGAGAACCAGAGGTGGAGCTGCCTGGAGGCTGGGGTTCTGCACCCTGCAGACAGGCCAGCGGGGCCCTCACAGCGGTCTCGAAGGGTGTGATGGCAGGGTGCTGGCCTGGGTGTCGGGGGAGGGAGTGGGAGGCCTTGCTGGTGGGGCCCAGCTTCAGGCAGGTCACCGGGGCGTCTGGAAATTGGGGTGTAGCCGGGACGTCTGCTCGGTTTGCCCGTGATGAGGGGGTTTCCGGGATGTGGGATTTTTCAGCGTTTAATGTGGGAATGCCGGTCGCCCCCGGCCGTGGTCCCGCTTTGCGTTACTTTTGGGGCATCTCACCCCACACCCCCGAGGCTCTGTTGTCTGAAGGGATGGGATCAAACCGCGAGGGCTCATCCTAGCCTTGCGGTTGGCCTGGCCCCCGGGGGTCCTAGGCGAGGAGGACGCTGGGGTCTGTGGAGCCCCTGGTCCGCCCTCCAGGAGGTGACTGGGGGGAGGACTGTGGGGAGGGGGCGGGGACTGTGAGAGACATGCTCTGGCCCCCGAGCGACGGACACAGAACCCCCAAACCAGGCAGGTCAGCGTGAGGCAGGAGCCACCGGGCAGGTGGGGAGGCGAGAAGGTGCCAGTCTGGGGGGTGGGCACAGAGCTGGGAGGCGACGGCATACGCAGAACCAGGGGTGCCTGCACCGCGGGTAGGTGGCCGCTGAGCCACCGCCTGGTCCCACGAGCCACCCCCTGGCTCTCCTCTGCGGAACCCCAGGGTGCACGTGTCGGCTGGATCACGCAGTTTTGCTGGAGGATGCGGAGGCCTCACCGGACACCCTGTCGGTGCTGGGGTCTCAGAAGGTCCGGCGAGCTCTGCTCTCAAGTGCCCTCCACCGGCTGCCAGCCGTGGGTCGGGACGGGCGCCAGCACCTGTCCCCATCCCCACCCTGCAGCTCTGGCTTCGCCTGCGGCCAGGGGACATCCCAGAGATCTCGGCAGTACCGAGAGGCCCACCAGCCCGGCGGGTCCCCGCCTCCCGCCGACCTTGCCCGTGTGTTTCCAGGCCCGTCTCCTGGATCGTGGAATTTCCAGCTCAGTTCCTAACCAAGCCAGCCGCGGTCCCTTTAAAAAGAAAATGACCCCCTTAATCCTCAGTAAGCCCCTCCTGGGATGCGGTTGCAAGCCAGGATTCCTCTCTGAGGTGTCATCGCTTTGTGGAGGCGGATCTGGGTCGGGCGGGCCGTCCCGAGCTGTGGAAGGAGCCCGTCCAGAGGGGCGGCCGCCCTGGGTGAGGGGAGGGCAGCCGCAGCCGCGTGGGCCCGGGAAGGCACCTCTGCCCCCACCCGGCCCGGCCACCTGCCCTGGGGAACCCACTGTTAGGATGGAGCTTGCCGGGGGAGAGGCCCGGCTCGGGCTGGGACTTGCTGAGCAGCCTGGCCTGCGCCCCTGGCCAGCCTGCAAAGTGCTGGGTCTGGGGCAGGGGCTGAAGGCGCATGGCTGGGAGGGGAGAAAGAGGAAGGACGGGAAGCAAACCGAACCCACGAGCGGCCTGCAAGGGATGCGGCAAAGCCCGTCCCACAGCCTCCGGGGCCGAGCGCCCTCTGCAGCCCCGTGGATACCTTCCCGGCAGCAAGCACCTGCAGACCCCTTCCCTCGCCCCTGGTTGGGGCTGCCAGACCCCGGTTACTGGGGCACCGTCCAAACGGCCCTCTGTGCGGGCTCTGACCTTCGGAGGCCTGGCTGCCGGCCCCCGAGGGCGTGCAGCGGGGCAGAGAGGGGGCAGAGCAGCCTCGGCCCGTGGCTCCGGGCCCACGGAGCTGGCCCTGCAGCGGCCCCAACCCCACGCGCGGATCGGCCTCTGACGGCAGCCAACTACCCAGGAAAGAGAAAAGCGGATCTGGACTGGAAATGCCTAAACGCTTCGAGTTCCCGCCTTCCAGCAGGATTCTTAGTTCTTCTGCCAAAACAGAGTCGAAGGGAGGGCCCGGCCGCCACTGTCACCTCACCCGGTAGCTCGACACGCTCAGCTCACCTCTGTGTATACGCGTGTGTGCACGCGTGCGGCGCCTGTCAGGCCCCGCCCAGACAGAAGCCAGAGCTCGGGGCACAGCTCTCCGCTTGGGCTCCCACACTTTCTTTTGTAATTTAAAGACCATCAAAGTGATACTTAGTGCACGGAAGAGTCCAACATACAGAAAAGGATGTTTCTCTCCCACCAGATGGGGCCGCTGCCAACAGTTTAGGGCTCGTTATTATTTTAGTCCGTATAATTTTCAAAACCGTGAATGCCTGCCAATCACAGAAGAAATCCATGCTCCTGAGAACAATTCAGGAAGGAAAGTGCTGGCCTCGGTCCCCAGGGCCAAGTCGGGGGCTGTGCCTGGTGGCCCCTGGCCCTCCACCCCACTGGCACCCCAGGGGGATCCCAGGAAAGGGCTTGCGGAGAAAGCAGCCCCGGATCTGCAAGGGCTGAGTAGTCACGTGGCTCTCACTTGTAAACTCTGGGGTCTGTTTTTAATTGAGATGTAATTCACACACCATCAAATGCACCCTTTCACAGTGCACGATCTGGTGGCTTTCAGTATATCAACAACGTTGTGCAACCGTCACCACTACCGAATTCCAGAACTTTTCCATCATCCAAAAAGAAACCCTGTTCCCATTAGCAGCCTCGCCCCTCCCCCTCCCCCAGCCCATGGCAACCACCCATCTGCTTTCTGTCTCTGGATTTGCCTGTTTTGGACATTTCACATCAATGCAGTCATCCAGTATGCGGTCCGCGTCTGGCCTGTGTCACTCGGGCTGATGTTCCCGAGGTTCACCCGGGCTGGGGCGCGGCCGCTCCTTTTTACGGCTGAGTAGTGTTCCGTCGGGCCGACGGGCCGCACTTCGTGACCATCAGGGGACGGGCTTCCGGGCTGTTCCCACTCTTTGGCTAGTGATGTGCTTTGAGAGCGTCCGGGGTGAGCTCCTCCACTTCTTGGCCTCGGCTGCGCTCCCCCTTTGGACCCAGGAAATTTTAAGCCCAAACGTCGTTCAAGAAGTTTTTCCTTGACTCCCCCGCCCCGGGGCAGTCAGGAGACCAATACTGTCAACAAAAGCCAATCGCAGCCAGAGTGACCGACCTTCCCGGACTGTCCGGGACCAAGGGGTTCCTCGGGTTCAGGTGGGGACCCCATCCTGGGACACGTGACCTGGCGTTGCTGAGACCCTCTGAGGAGCGTGGGGTCAGGCCCCTGGCGTCCCGCCCCTCCGAACCTCTGAACCCCCCTCCTGCTCCTCTGGGCTGGCCTGGTCCCCACGTCCCAGCCCCCTCCTCCCCTGCTCCAGCTCTGCCAGCTGAGGCTCCTCAAGGAAGCTTCCCGACCCGACCCTCCCGCCCAGGTCGTGACGGGTGATCCGTGGAAGGAATCAGACCACATCACATTTGCCGGCCTTCTTATCTGCCAGCTGTTTCTACATCTGGACCGACTCTGACCCAGGCCTCTCCCTCTGGAGGAATTTCTATGAGTTCTCAAAAGATGAGGAAACCGAGCACAGGAGAAAGTCAAGCCCTCCGGAGTCCCTTCACCAGTGGTAACCCTATTACTGGCAGTAATAGTTCACAGGCAGACCCCTGGACCCCCTCGCCAGGGTTGGGTCAGTGGGTCAAGGGCAGGGCCCAGGAACTTGCATTTTAATAAAAACCACAGGAAATTTGTGTTGGGTGTTCTCCGAGTTTCCTTTGACTATCCCAGCTACAGTCAAAAGTCAAAAGTAAAGGCCTGGGGCTTCCCCGGTGGCGCGGTGGCTGAGAGTCCGCCTGCCGATGCAGGGGACGCGGGTTCGTGCCCCGGTCCGGGAAGATCCCACGTGCCGCGAAGCAGCTGGGCCCGTGAGCCGTGGCCGCTGAGCCTGCGCGTCTGGAGGCTGTGCTTGAAGGAAAGGCCTGGAAAAGTCACCCGACCCTCCTTCCCACTCCCTGGGCCTCTGTTCCCTCTCTGCTCCTCAGCCAAACTGTGCTTCGTCTGCCCGTTGCTGTGTCCATGCCGTTCTCTCTTTCGGGAACCTGACTCCCCCGCGTGTGTCTATGTTCTGGCCGAAATGCACGAGTGCTGTCTCCCCGGACGGGTCGCCACTGTCACTCACAGGCTTGTCCCCTCCCCGGCACCCAGCTCCCCCACCAGCCCACCTCCCAAGACTTACGTCCGCCTTGATTCACTCCCCTCACCCAGCGCCTGCCACGTGGGGGCTGCCCTGGGCGGTGACTGCAGCGTTCCTGACGGGGTGCGGTGTGACCACCGCCCGTGCTTTTTCTGACCTACCTCCCCATTTTCCTAGCAACCCGGAGTGACCCGTGCCTAGTTCCGCCCTAGTGTGTGGAAGCGAGGTGCGCGACACCAGGGGGAGCCCTCCCCTGCCCGCCTCCCAACTTTTGGGGAGTGGAGCGCAGCTGTGATGGCAGGAGCTGAGGCAGTTACCTTAGGCCGCTGAAGAAATACAGTACCAGGGAGAAGGACCAGGGTCCCGGGCCCTGCAGATGCCCTGTCAGCGCTCGGCCGCCTCTGCTGGGACTCCTCAGCAGAACGGGGCCACTGCCGCTCCTCGTGGGGCTGTGGCGATGTTTATTTCGGCAGCAGAAACTTTACATTAGCTGACATGGCCAGACCCTGAGCTGGGGGCTCCAGGCACATTTTCTTAGCGGCTGTGAAGAAGGCACTATTTCACAGGTAAGGAAGTGGAGGTTTGAAGCAGTTCTGTGGCTTAGCCAGGATCAAATGCTCGATGGCAGGGTGAGAATGTTGTTCTTTTAGAAAACATTTTACACCATCTCTAAAGAGAAGATGGTGAAAGTGGCACACCCCTCCAGTGAGGACTCTGGGCGAGAAGCAGAACGTGCCCGGCCCGGCCGCCCTCCCCACGGCGCGTCCCCCCGCCCCCCGGGACCTCCCTCCCTCTTCTCGGCTTCGGGACCTGGAAGGACACCGTGCGCGGGCCCCACCACGTCGGGGAGGTGGGTCGTGTGCGCCCTCGCGGGCTGCTGCCCGTGGGCGGGCGGGCTGGGGCGGCGGAGGACCGTCACGGGCGCCTGACGCCGAGCGTGGTGGCTGCGACCCGCCTTCCAACGCGGCCCGTGCCCTGCCGAGCTCCAGCTGCTTGCGGGCGGGGAGCCGTGACCCCAGGTCTGAGCACACGGCCGGACCCTCCCTTTGGCGCCTCAGAACGCGTGCGGGGAAGTGGGGGGGCGGCACAGAGCAGGGAGGAGGCGCGAGGGGCAGGCGTGGTGTGACTGCCCCGCCCCCGCCGAGTCACGGGAGCGCACCCCCCCCCCCAGACGACCACGGGCCAAACGTCAGGACGGCCCTCCCACGCGGCTGTCCTGTTCCGACGCCAGCACAGCGTGTGGCCCCAGCTGGCCCTGGGAACCTCCGTGTGGACACCTGGCTCCCACAAAGGCCCAGCCCTGCCTCACGCCCCGCAAATTCCACACGAGCAACAAACACCCACGGCTGTCCGCGCCTCCGGGTCACAGACGGGCCGTCCCGGGCCCAGGGGCACGGGGCGCCTGACCCAGCGGGGCCCCGGCCGGCCCTCGGGGAGTCGGAGGGGGTGGAACGGCCTGGATCGTCCATGGCAGGAGGGAGGGACACAGCAGGGCCAGGTCACAGGCCTGGGGCCTCCAGCTCCATCCCTGACGCTCCCCGGCCCAACCCTGCTCTCTCCTAGTGGACGTCCAGGGGTCAAGCCTCCGCTCAGCTAGGTGCTCGGGCCGGGCCCGCCGCCACTGGGGGCCACCCCTGTGATGGGGCTGCCTGCTGTCCCCCAGACACATGGCTCGCGCCCCACGCAGGGGCGGCCACAGCCAGGCCCTGGGGCCCCTCACACCCGTGAGCAGGCTGGATCCCTCTCCCTGGGTGCAGAGCGTCGTCTCCCCGGAGACCCCACGGGAAGGATGTGGGGACAGAGGAAGGAAGGACGTCCTGGACGTCAGCCTCACGCCGAACGCGACTGTTCTTACGGGGCCTCGACACGAGCCGACAGCATCACGCCGGAGGCGGAGAGACGGAGACACCGAGACAGACAGAGAGACAAGGGGGCATCGGCGGGCACCCTTTGGGTGATGAAGGGCTGAGTCAGGAAGTGCTGCGGGCATCAGGGCCGGGCTCCAGAGAGCAGCCCGCCTGGCTGGGGGAGGCCTGGGTGCCCCACCCGGCCCGGCTAGAGTCCCTGCGGCAGTGAAGTGGATGCAAACACCCTCCAGGGCTCCTGCCGTTCCGGGGCTGCTGTGCTCCCACCCGCCCGCCCCAGCTGGGCTCCTGACGGAGGCTCGGGACCCACCAGGCAGTCGGCGCAGCAGGATGCGGGTTAGACCAGGGCTCTGGGGTGCCGCCGGCCCCCGCCCCCCGCCCCGATGGCTGTACGTGGGGTCCGCATGCCACAGATGCCCCATCCGCACTTGCCCTTGCTCTCCTCTCTGGGCAGTTCCGAGGCGCAGTGAACCCAGAGGCCCGCCCTCGGGGCCCAGACTCGAAGCGCCCCGGCCTGTCCTTGGCTGGGGGCTGGGAAGGCCCGTCCTTCTGCAGGAGACAAGGGGGAGGACGAGGGTCTCGGGGTCTCTCCTTCCTCCACAAGGGTCCTCCCACCCTCCCGCTGCCATCACCCCAGCAAACCAGAGCTCGGGGACTTGGTCAGGTGCTGGCCCTCCGGGCAGGCGGGGGCTGAAGGCCAGCTGGCAGTTGAAGGGCCGCGCCCAGCGGCTCCAGGCGACTTCTGACCTCTCCCCAACACTGCCTACCCCACCCCACAGAATCTGACCAGCTCTGGCCAGCTTGTGAGTGATCAGGACCTCGCGGGTGCAGATGTGGCGCCCCGTGTGAGAGGCTGGGATCCCTGCCTCTAAGATGCAGTTACAGATGGTGGCGGCTCAAGACCACACCCTGTGGTGGCCCCCCACCGGCTCCTGGGCCAGGGCTGGGATGCCAGCAGGCCCTGGCACGCCTGGTGGACCAGGGTTTCTACTCGCTGAGTGGGGAGTCAGAAGCTGGCAGCTCTAGCCGCCGTCCTCGGGCACTAGCCGGCCCCGCGGAGAACGGCGCAGGAGTGGGTGCCCAGCGGACAGGCGTGCCTGCGTCTGCACCGGGCCTCTGGGCGAGCAGGTGCCCCGCTGCCCCATCGCTCTCAGCACACACGCTGCAGACACAGGTCCCTCATCCGAATCCCATGACCCAAGACACTCTGCGGCCCCGATGCCTGGGAGAGAGGGAAAGGGAGGGGGACGTGATGGCAGGAGCAACAGCCACTGAGACGAGGGCTCGAGCTGTCACAGCTGGGTTCATGTCACAATCACGATTGCTGTGAACAATCTGCAGCCGGGGGAACCGAGCCCCAGGGGTGAGGTGGGGACCCCCGAGTCCAAGGGGGGGGGGAGTCCAACGTGTGTTGAAGGGGGCAGGGAGGCAGGGTGTTGACCCATCACTTAGCGGGCAGGGCCGTCCTGACTCCACTGTGGGGCTGGGGGGAGGCCCCGGGGAGGCACCGACGGCAGTGGCGTGGGAACCAGCAGCCCTCGGAGGCCCCTCCAGCTCTAGTGCCAGGGCCCCAGGGCCCTCCAGGCCCAGGCCGTGGGGCACCACCCCCTGTGGTGCCCCCTGGTGGCCGACGGCGGGGCCACACCTTCTCCTGGTCCTCTGTGGAAAGTGCATCCCTGCCATTTGGGCCTCAGGGCAGAATAGAAAGCTGTGCCTCTCCCTGTGCAGCTCCACAGCCACCTCCACGGGGTACCGGCCATGAGGCCTGGCGGGAACGTCCTGGGCCTGAACCCCCCGAGCTCCTGCCTCCTAGAGGTGAGAACTGGGTGGCCCCGGGCCTCTCTGGGCCTGTCCCCACCTTAGAACATGTGAGGACTGAGGTCACAGAAGTGAAAGCGAGGGGTGGGAGGGACTGCAGCTCCTCCTGTGGGGATGGAAGCTTCCAGGTCTGCTCCGGCCAGTGGATGCCACCAGCCAGGGGGGCTACTTGGAACCTCGGGGGGGGCAGGGTGTGCAACCA
The DNA here is from genome assembly GCF_026419965.1 of Kogia breviceps. Taxonomy (NCBI): domain Eukaryota; kingdom Metazoa; phylum Chordata; class Mammalia; order Artiodactyla; family Physeteridae; genus Kogia; species Kogia breviceps. Next base: position 57,245,543 of record NC_081327.1, on the reverse strand, counting down.
AGGCCCGAAAGCTTCCGTTTTACCATGCCTTAGCGAATTTACGTTTAGGGGCCCCACGTGGCCAGTGGTGACGCGCTGGACGGCCGAGGTGGGGGCAGGGAGACCGCAGGCAGAGACTGAAGGTGAACGCTGTCGTTCGTCAGCAGAAAGCAGCTTGGGCTTCCCTGGGGGCGCCCTGGTTAAGAATCCGCCTGCCAACGCAGGGGACTCGGGTTCGAACCCTGGTCCTGGAGGATCCCACATGCCACGGAGCAACTAAGCCCGTGAGCCGCAACTACTGAGCCTGCGCTCTAGAGCCCGCGAGCCACAGCGACTGAAGCCCGCGTGCAGCAACGAAGACCCAACACAGCCAAAAATAAATAAATAAATAAATTTATAAATAAATAACTTAAACAAACAAACAGAAAGCGGCTATGGGAGAGTCATTCATCACCTGAAACTCTGTGTCTGAGAAACAGAGTTTCTCAAACTCCGTTTCAGACGGGGCTGTCCTCCGGCCTGGCCAGCAGCCAGGGGCCTGGCCAGACCACAGGGGCACAGAGGCAGCTGGGAGTGGGCAGGGCGTGTCCGCTCGGCCAGCGCTGCTGGGACCCGGGAGGGGCTGCCCTCCGGGGCGGCCGGAGTGGAGCTGGTGGGGCTGGGAGGCCGCGGCTCAACGCCTTCCGCTAATGTTTAATGGTGACAGCTGACTCGACGGGAACCAGGAGCTGACACGTGGGCCCAGGCCCCACGTCCCAGGTGACCACCGCGGGCAGGTAGCAGCCGGCAGTGGGGGGCCCGGGCCCCACTGGGCAGGGGGGCTCTGCTTCCGGGCCGGGGTACAAGCCGACAACGCCTCCGTGGCCCCTGCCCTCCACCTGCCCCTGCACCCCAAGCAGCCCCCAGTCGGTCCTGGGGTGAGGACGGACACGGTCGTGACACTTCAAGTTCATGAGTCAAGCAGCCACCGCGTATGGCGGCAGGACGTGGCCCTATCGTGACAGAGCCCTACTGACCCGCTGAGAGGCCTGGAGGGGGTCAGGGGCCGGGGCACGGGACCAACTAGTGTGGATGGCAGGCGGGCGTGGGAAGATAGCACGGTCGCGGCAGCAAAGGAGGAGGAGATGGCCTCAGCCCCTCGGTGCCTTGGCGCTGTAGAGTCTATGAGGAACTTCGGGGACTCGGCACTTTGCAGTTGACAAGGACAGAGAACCTGGGGCAGGCTGCGTGGAATAAAAGACGCGGCCCCGTTGCCCGGCGCCTGCTCGCCCAGGGTGGGAGCCCAGGCAAGGCAGCTCTGAGCCGTCACCGTCCCCACTGTGCAGATGAGGGACACAGGCTCTGGCGTGGCCGTGGCCGTGGCCAGGGGGTGCCTGCTAAGCGCTCCCTGCCCGTCCGGTCCCCTAGTCCTCAGAGGACACTAGCCCTGAGCAGGGACTCGCCCCTCCACCCAGCAGGTCCCCCAGGCTCCAGAGTGCTGGACACACACAAGCTCACTTGGCTCGCCTGGGCTCCCGTCCTGGGCCAGCGCGCCCCCCCGTGGTACCTGTGTCACATGCACTGTCCTGAGGGGTGGGGACCGGCAGAGCCAAGGTGACAGCAGGCTGTTGGGGGGGCTCCCCACGCGCCCCAGAGCCCCCCCGGGGATGACGGCCCCCGGCAGGCTGCACAGCCCTCCCCAGCACAACTGCTCCTGCTACCTGGGGCCGGAGCCACGAGGGACCACTGTTGATTTCGAGAACATTGAAACTGGTGTTCCCCGTTAATGAGGGCAGCTGCGGGCAGCTCCTGCCAAGAAGCTGTCAGGACAAATGTGCCCAGAGTAAGTACGTGTGGGAGGGGAGAGCCGGGGGCTGGCAAACGCCGCGAAAGCCAGCGAACAACGCACGGCTCCCTGGGTCAGCCTCACACGCCACCTCGTGTGACACGAGCCTGCCCCAAACTGGCCACGGGACGCGGGCAAGTCGCTGCTCCGTGGGCCTTGCTTTTCTTAGGTGCGGTGGGTGGGGACTCAAAGACTCCAGCGCCAGAGTCCTGAGGCCCGCCGTGTGCACAGGCGGCTGGGGAGACGAGGCTCGGGGCGGGGGAGAGCCAGAGGGCGCTACGGCTCCTCCAGCCGCCACCCCGTGATGCCGGGACGTGCAGGCCTCTGGCCTGCACCCTGGCTCAGAGGGTGTGATGGTCAGGGTTATGTGTCGGCTTGACCGGGCATGCTCCCCAGGGAGCCAATCAGACGCTCGTCTGGGTAACGCCATGGAGGTGTTTGGGAGACAGGGTCAGTCTCTACGATCGGTTACCCCAAGCAAAAGAGTTGCCCTCTGTATGCGGTGGGCCTCGTCCAATCAGGTGAAGGCCTTGCAACAGAATCGGGGGTTTCCCTGAGATGAAGAAATTCTGCTTCAAGACTGTGGCATCTGCTCCTGCCAGAGGTTCTGGCCTGCCCTATGGATTTGGGACCTACAGGGACACAGACGTGGTCCCTGTGACATCCCCCCGGGTTGACTTTGCCCTCGGGGCTGCCGTGACCAGCCCACCTCTTTCCCTGCTCACGGCCTGTCTGGGTCACCCTGCTGGATTGAATTAGGCTGAATGTACCACTGGACGTGGAGGGGGCTCCTGTCCGTCACACCATAAACAATACAGCCTGGTACACCTTCTACCATTAGCAATAAAGAGTAGCAGTGATGATACCACCTGTCTTGACAGAATTTTTGGCGTCTCCTTGTCTGCCAAGCAAAAGCCTTGTGGGATAGTGTCGGAGGGCACTCCCTCTCGGACCCTTGATCTGCCACGCAGATAACTTCTGGATCTGGAAGCCTCGGTGCTCCCATCTGCAGAGTGGGAACAGTCCCACAGCCCTGTCGGTACTCGTAGGAAGGCTCGGCATCCTGGGTGGCTGTTATTCTGGTAGCTCTCAGACGGACTGAGGTGCTGAAGTCTGCAAGACCGCAAAGGGGTCGTCGTCATAAGGAGGGATTGAAATCCTGGAGGGGGAGGAGGTGGGATGGGGGCGCGGGTGGCGTGTGTGAGAAGGAGTGATGTCCAGAGGGCCGTCTTCGGGCGGGTGTCTGTACCGCCTCTCGTCGGAGCTGGAGACCTCGGCAAGTGAACGGGGTAGGATAACACGGCACCCGGAGCAGCACGTGTGGACACGGACTGGCCGGGGGAGGAGCCACGCCGGCCCGCGCTCCTCCCCGACGCGGTCCAGCAGCGCCCCTCCCACGCGCGGCTCCGCTGAGACGGACCCCGGCTGTGCAGAGAAGCCGCCTTCAGCTCCACGGGGGCCTGCGGGTCCCGTTTCGAGAACACCAGGGTCCAGACCCAGCATCCGTAAGGAGACCCTCTCTGAGGTGAGGCTGAGGGGACACAGGCCGCTGTGCGGGTTCCTGGGGGGACCGCACTGCGGATCTGCCCTGCGCGCTCACCTCATGGCGGTGATGGACGGCGAGCCCCTCGTTCCTGGGCACCGGCCCCAGGTCCCGCCCCGGAAGGTTCAGGACCACCTGGTCCCACGGATCGGAGGCTCTCAGCCTGGAGGAAGGGGGTCCACGTGCTCGCCCTGTCCAGACGGGCCAGACCCTCGATCCCTGTACCTCCAAGCAGCCTGAACCCCCCGATCCAACCTTCCGGTGCCCTAGGCAGGATGCGGCACAGACCCCTCGAAGGCCCCTGGAGGCCAGGACTCCCCACAGCCACACCCGATGTGCGCAGGCCCCGTCCAGAGCCTGGCAACAAACAACGCAGCTTCACGCCGTGAGATCCACCGAAGACACCGGGCCACGTGGCCGGCTCTGGCCGCCACACGGGAATGTCCACATTCTCCGTGAACCTGGGCTCCCTGCCAGAACGAGCTTATCCCTGGGTTCTGCTCGCCTGACACTGAGGATCCACGGCAGCCTCGCAAGGGGATGAGCACGCGAGCGAGTGGCTGTCCCCCCCGTGACTGTGGCAATTGTGTCCCTTGCCGTGTGGGTCTCCCGTGACCCTGCCCTTTTGGAGTCCCGTCCTTGCACGCGATGCTTTCTTTCCTCTTCTGAAGGCCACGGTCCCAGAGCAACAATGAAACTCTGAAGCGCTTCTCATTATGTCCATTACACAGACGGGAAGGCAAGTCCAGGTGGCCGTGTGACGGGTCCAAGTGTCCTTATTTATGAGAAGAGAACTCAAGCGGCCCCGCTTCCTGGATCCCCACCCTCTGCCAGCAGAAGCCACTGCTTCTCGACTTTCTAAAGGACTTGTGGAACAATCACCCAACTCCGTGATGCCGTTTCTAGTCCCAGAGCCTGTGAGAGGGCAGCTGCCCTGCACGGCTGCTTCCTGCTCTCCCAGGTGGCCGAAGGGCACCAGGAGAAGGGGTTGGCGGGGACGTCCCAGGAGGAGGTGGCTGCAGAGGGAAATCCTCAAAGGGGGAGCAGCTTTCACTGCACGGAACGTCCCTGCAGCCTCTGGCCCAGCCTGGGCTCAGCCCGGCAGCTCTGCAGGAAAAGGGGGCCTGCTGACACAGAGGTCACTGCTACCTGGCCATCCAGACCCGAGCGGCTGGAGCCCACACTCCCGGGATAAAGGGCCCGCTTGTCACACGCGGGCCACACCTCTGAAGCTGGAATGTGAGGCCGTAACTTGTCTAGAGGGGTTGCAGACCGGGGACAGGGCCGGGACCACGAAGCTCGACTTGCCAGCTGCCGCAGGGGCGCCACTGTGCGTGCGGGAACCCCCCTGACAGCGGCTCAGGGACTGTGGGCTCCTCACTGCCCCGGAGTGGGACGGCCGAGCTCGGAGCCAAGACAGGCTCGGCGGCTCACAAAGCAGAGGACATATGGTGAATCTATAAACGGAGCCAGAGGGGCTCTGGGGGATACAGGGAGATTCCTAGAGTCCCCATGGATCCTGGGGACTGGGAAAACGGTCACTGAGAACGAGGCGGGGCATGTCCACCTGGACGTCCTGAGGTTGGAGAGAAACCAGGGCTGGAAATCAGGCTGGGAGAAACCAAAGACCACATAGGGTGGGAGAGAGGGGGTGCCGCCACCACGGGAAGAACAGGACGAGCCTGGCGGCTGCTCCGCCTTGGGGAGAAGGAAGAGGAAGGCTGCACAGGGAAGGTGAGGCCTGGCTTGGGCTTTGACATATGAGTAGGAGTTCATCGGGCTGGAGGAGCGATTGGGGAACTGCTCCTTGCTTCTCTGCGCCTGCTGTCCCAAAGAGGTGAAATTCTGCCAGTGGCTCCTGCCTGACTGGGAAGGGACCAGGTCAGCCTGTGAGGAACAGGGCTTCAGCCCTGTGATTGATTTGACTCTATCAAACTGGGAGTGGGACGGGGGCTGCTCATATAGTTTGAGCCAGGGGCCGTCTTACGTGGCCACCCTCCTAAAGTATCCTGCCAGCCCATTACCCTGCCCCCAATGCTGTCATTCGAGGCCTGCTTATTTGGGTTAAGCCTGGCCCATCCCAGCCTGGCTGGAGAGGGAAGGGCCAAGGCCAGGAGCTCTGGGTTTGGGGCTCGCGAGCCTGAGGGGCTTGGAATTTTATGTGTGCGTCTCTTCCATGGAGAGGGTCCAGCCTTCAGCAGACCCTGCAGCGGGACGGGGACAAGGTGTCCTGTTCTCACTGGCTGAGCAGCAGCGGGCCCCGGCCAGCTGTCAGGGACGCTGTGTGTCTCTGCCGCTCTCACCCTCAAGGACATCAGCCCCCCAAGGAGTGCCATCCCAGCTTCCTGGTGAGGAGAGACGGGGCAGGGGATGGAGGGCCCGCCCCGAGGAGGGCGGGGCACACCCCTGTCCCGTCCCACGCGGGAGCGGCTCCGTCTGGTCCCCATCTTCCACTGGACTCAAATGCTGCAGAGGACGAGGTGGCAGCCAGCATCACCTTTGCCCAAGGCTCAGAGGTCCTCCCAGCTTTTTCTGGGAGTTGAAAAAAAGAGACACTAAACTGCCCTGGAGATTCAGGCGGGAGGGACTGAGTTGTGGAAGCTGCCGTCCGCGTTTCAGGTTGGGGGCTGGTGGGTGTGGGGTGGCTGGTCTCTGCCATCTCTGCCCACCGGGCCAGCTGGGATTAGGGAGCGTGGCTGGCCTGGCTGCGGTGGCCTGGCGGCCAGAAGCTGGGCAGGGACAGCAGACACGCTCCGCGGGCTAAGGGTGCAGAGCTGCAGGTGCACAGGGAAGACATAGCCCCCCAGGGGCGGGGCCTGGCTCCGTCCGGCTCCTGTGCGCTGGGCGGTTTCCTCTGCGGCATCCGGAGCGGGCGGCCTGGGGCGGAACAGTGGGGCACACGTGGAGGCTCCCTAGCCTGGTCTCTTGGTGGCTCAGCAGGGGTGCAGGGTACGGAGGAGCACCAGCCAGCAGCAGCTGCACGTCCCGCCTGCTCCGGGGACCCCACTGGGCCGTGGCCTCTCCCCTCGGCCTGCATCCGACTCCCCGGCCAGAGGTAGGACAGGCATCCTTTGGAACCCTGGGGTCTCTAGGGCTGAGCCACGGGGCGAGGGTCTTTCTGCCCTCTCTCCTCCTGCATGGGCTGACACAGCTGTGTCATTTTGCACGGAGGTTGCGGCCGTGGAAACACCCCCACGCTGGGAAGGCCACCGCCTTCTGTGGCTGCAGGAAAGCCTCAGAGCCTTCTGGGCCTCTGCTTCCTCACCTATAAAGTCCCTCCGTCACCCTCGTGGCTACAGTGGGGAAAGAAGTGAGCCGGCTCTGCAAAGAACAAAGGAAGCTTCCGGTTCCCCCTGGTCGAGGGGCGAGCCCCACACTGCCAGGTCCAGCCAGGGGCCAGGCATACGTGTGGCCAAGGTGAGGGGAATGGCAGTGGCCGCTGCTTGCTGGGTCTGTGGCCATGGACACCTCACTGTGCCCAGTGGTCCCCCTTCACCTGCCCCTGTGGGCCCTGGGCACCTGACTTGGCCCTTTGGGGCCTCGGCTGTCTGTGCTCTGAGATGGGACAGCAGCACCCACCCCGTGAGGTTGTAAGGATTCACTGAAGGGTGTGTTTTGGGACATGGAAAAACTGACCCTTTAATGTGAACTCCTAATTGGAGAACGGTTCTCTAGGTCTCCCCTAAACCACCCAAAGAAGCGTATGCTTTGAAAGTCCCATTTCTGAGTCAAGGTAATTCCTTCCACCATCCCAAAGCTGTCTTTTTTCCCCAAAGATGCCGAGTTGATCCCAAAATTCACATGGAAGTGCACGGCAGCCAGAAGAGCCAAAACAATCTTGAAAAAGAAGAAACAATGTTGGAAGACTGACATGTCCCAGTTTCAAAACCAACTTCAAAACTATAGTAATCAAGACCGTGTGGTATTAGAATAAGAACAGACACACAGATTAATGGAATGGACTAGAATTGAGAGTCCAGAAATAAACCCTCACATTTACAGTCAACTGATATTTGACAAGCTTGTCAAGACAACTCAGCGCGGAAAGGATAACCTTCCCAGCAAATGGTGCTGGGATAACTGGACATCCACATGCAAAAGAGTGAAGATGGATCCCTACCTCACACCATACACAAAAATTAACTCAAAAAGAGTCAACAACTTATATTAAACGTAAGAGTTAAAACCATAAAGCTCTTAGAATAAAACAGGAATAAGTCTTCGTAACCTTGAGTTGGGCAATGACTTCTTGCTATGACACCAAAAGTGCAAACAAAAAAGAAAATAGAGAAACAGGAATTCACCAAATTTAAAACTTCTGTGCTGTGAATGACATCATCGAGAAAGTGAGAAGGCAACTCCCCAAAGTGGGAGGAAGTTCTTGCAAATCATATAACTGACAAGGGAGCTGGATCTAGTATATATAAAGAATGCTTGCAACCCAAGAATAAAAAGACAAAAAATACAATTGAGAAATGTGCAAATTATCTGAATAGACATTTCTCCAAAGAAGATGAACACACGGCCAATAAGTACAGGAAAAGATACTCCACATCATGAGTCATCAGGGAAAAGCACATCAAAACCACAGCGAGATTCTACCTCACACCACTAGGATGGCTAGATCCAAAATACCAGAAAACAAGAGGTGCTGGTGAGAATGTGGACAAACTGGAAGCCTCATATTGCTGGTGGGAATGTGAAACGGTGCAGCCCCTTTGGAAGACAGTCGGACAGTTCCTCAAAATGTTAAATATACAGTTATCATACGGCCCCAGGTACCCACCCGGGGAAAATGAAGACCCACGTCCACATAAAAACTTGTACGTGAATGTTCGCAGTGGCACTATATTCACCACAGCCACAGAGTGGAGCCAACCCGGGCGTCTCGGACTCCACGGAAGGCTGGATGGATAAACGTACCGTGCTGCAGCCGTGCAGTGAAGAGCCACTCGGCCTAAAGGCAGCGCTGATGCAGGCTATGACGTGGGAGACTTGAAGGCATGCTGCCGACCCAACGAAGCCGGTCACAAAGGGCGTCCGTTGTAGGTGAGAGGTTGAAACCCTCGGAAACAGAAAGCGGATTCGAGGTTGCCGGCCTGGGGCGTGGGCTGCGGGGAGGAACAGGGGCTAAAGGGTATGAGGAGTTTTGGGGGGTGATGAAACGTCCTGGAATTCGATGGTGGTGAACGTTGCACAACTCGGTGAGTACAGTGAAACTCACTGAACCGTGCTCTTTAAACGGGTCAGTTTTATGGTATGTGAATTGTATCTAAATAAAGCTGTGTGGGAAAAAACCCTCAGTTCTTCTCCCCTCTCCCTGCCCTTTGCTTGTAGCAGAGAGTGAAGATGGAATACAGCCAGAGGCCCTTAAAACCCGTTTCTGGAGCAAAGATCCAGGTTGGGGTCCGGGCGAGGGCCACCCCGTCTGCGCCTGGCTTGGAGGCAGGAGAGCTGGGCTCCTGCGCGGCCTGACACCAGCCTCTCTGGGCGCGCTGGAGACCACGCGGGATGTTGTGTGTGACCCCCCTGGTACCCACAGGACGCCGGAACCTGGCGCAGCGTGCAGCCCTTCAGCTCCCGCATCAGGGACGGGGACAGAACATGGGTCCTCCCCCTGGGTGTACGGACGCCCAGGGACACGTGCACGGGGAGCGCCCAGCGGCCCAGGTGCCGCCAGCAGCTGGTAAAGCAGTGCTGCGGGCACGAGAAGCCCAAGAAGCCCAAGAAGCCCTGGAGGCGCGTCTGACTCCAGCACCTCCAGGCGCTCACGCCGCACGACGTACAAGCCAAGGGGTGTGACGTTCCTACCCACGTGTGTGAGTGCCTGGGGTGTGAGTGTGTGTGGGCACACGTGTCACACCACTTGTCAGGCACGTCTGTGAATACGTGTGTTAACTGTGCGTGCCTACGTGCACGAATGCACGAGAGCATATGTGCATGAGTGCTTATGTATACGTGTACACGTGTGTGAGTGCACGTCTGAGGGCGCACGTGTGTGTGTGTGCACATGCGTGCCCGCGTGTGAGCACGTGTGCTCACGGTTCCTGGACTTGCAGACTTTCCCCGGCTTGGCCCGCCCGGCCCCCTGCCAGGCGTGGACGTCAGAGGCCTCCGGAAGGACCCTGCGGTTTTGGAGGACATCACGCCCTTTGACGTTCGCTGCTCTGAGCTCCCTGGTGTGGGTGTCGAGCGCGGTCTGTCCCCGGCGTGGCCAGTGCCGCCCTGGCACCCAGGAGGCGCCTGCACAGTAGCTGGGGTTGAGGGGAATCCTTGATGGAATATGGGTGTGCCTTGAAGAGCCCAGAATTCAGGACCTCACGTGGGGAGCCAACCCCCAACCCCTGCAGGAGGAGCGGGTCGCAGGCCTCCGGGGCACGGCACCAGCGTCCGCCCTCGTGGACAGCCTGTATCACAATCCCTTCCTTAGCCGGGGCAGGCGAAGCATGCTCTTCACAGAATCACCCCCAAGCCATGACCTGCAGGAATCAAAGGCAAGCGCGTTGGGAGAGAAGGCACCGGGCTGGCGGTGGGACGCCGTCTTTAGATGCTCCGTGGTGTCCAACTCTCGGGGCTGAGCAGCTGGGCCCAGGCCAGACACGCCGATTCCCAGGCGCATCTGGTGACCAGGGGTGACTCTGTCACTGTCAGTCAAATGCCCTCCCTGCCGCCCTCGTCCGCCCCTTCGGAAAGGGAGACCTGGGCGGAGGCCGCGTCCCTGCCTCCCATCAGCTCTCCTCAGCTTCACGGCTTCGGATGGTTCCAGGCCGCCGTACGAACTCGCCCGCAGGAGCGCGGGGGTGGGGACTCCCTGGTGTGGGGTCTGGCCCCTGGCGCTGGGCATCGGGCATCGGCGACCTCCAGACAGACAGGCCAAAGATAGGTCGTCTCACCCCTTCTCTGGCCCCTCCCTACACCATCGGGATGGGCTTTCTGAGGGCGTCCTGTGTAGGGTCCCCACCGGCTCTCAAAAGCCCACAGAGACTCTTCCCGCAACAAGCCTCCACTGGGCCTGCTCCGGGCCGTGGACCAGGTCCGGAGCCACAGTTGCCCTGTCCACCCTGCAAAGCTGCCCAGCGGCCAGCAGCTCCTTGTGAAGGCTCGGGGGCAGCTCCCCGATATTACCTGCAACTTTGACAACAGCGGACGACACCCCGCGCGGGCCTCTACCCTCTCTAACCCGCACGACATCCCCGTGAGACGGAGACTGTCCTCGTTCCTTCTCCAGACGAGGAACAGGCTCCCGCGAGGTCCAGGATGTGACCGGAGTCTAAGCTCGAAATGACAGGGACCCCATGCCTGCCCGTGACAGGCGGCCATCCGGCCAGGAAGACGAGTGAGAAAGAAACAAGGCCAAGCGGGCATCGATCCCGCAGGGAGACCTCATCCAGGAAGGTGCAGCTGAGCCCATGCCCCGTGGGGGGTCCCTCCCGGCTCCGCGGTCCTGGGGTTTTTCTCCCGAGATACCTCACCAAGCACGGGAACACTGTTCTGGCAGTGGCGTCCCGTGCCTGGCAGGAAAGGGGAACAGGCGCAGGCGGCTGCCGGGCTCGGAGGAGGTGCGTGCCGGGGGCTCCGGAAATAGGGGCACCAGGCGGCAGGCAGAGATCTGGGGTCGGGGGGGGGCTTCGTCGGAGCAGGTGCACCCAGAGGGGTGCAGAGCAGGAAAGCACGTGTCGCCAGGCCTGCGGCCCTGCCGCCCAACAGCACTGCCGTGAGGAGGCCCTGGAAGGTGGCCGGCGTGGCTGAGGACACGGATTTTAAACTTTATTTCACTGTAATTCACTTCAATGTTAAGTAGCCCCCCCTCCCCCGAGGCTAAGCGGCTGCCCCACCCTGAGGGCGGCTCCGGCTACTCTGATAAGGAAGCCTGTTAACACGACACCCACAGACACAGTTTCTCGCTTTATAATCGGGCTCAGAGCCCCCCGGGGACTGACGTTTTGGCTTGACCGATGGAGATCAAGAGAATAAGGAAATCTGCCTGCTGACCTTCAGGTCCGAGTTCACCCGTAGGGACAAGGATTTGAGGCCGGGCTTCCACACCAGGGCTGGGACAGAAGTTCTGGGTTCCGGACCGCTCCTGCACCGCTTGCGCTTCCTGCAGTGTTCTGGGGTCACTGCTAAGCCTCCCCTTTGAGCAGCCGGGGGCAGAGGGTCCTGTCGTGGAGCCCCGGCGCGCCCACCCCAGCCCCTGTAGCGCAGACTTTGGAAAGTGGACAGAGGTGGAGCCTGACGGGCAGGAGGTGGTCAGTCTGAGTCGGGGAAGAGGAGATGCGGGCCCACCTCCTAGTCTCCTAGCATCTGCCCACTCTCGCCCAGCGAGCGTCTACGGAGCGCCCTCTGTATGCACAGCCCTGGCCCAGCGACTCCTCCGCCGGAGGGACAGACGGCCCACCTTCCCCAGCCACAGACCCACGTGGACAGAGGAAGGGGGTAGGAACGCAGTTTCCTTTCAGAGCAAGAAGCTGAGATAGAGTGCTGGGAACCGGGCAGGGCGGCCCCGCTGGCTTGGCCAAAGGAAGCCACCGCTGAAACCGATTTTAAGAAGCACCACATTTAAACGTATTTGCTCTTGAAAAAGGAACAAACTTTATCTTGAGAGACTCCATCAGCCGGACTCAGAGATGAAATACTTTTACCATTAATACGATCTTGGCTCCTACGTAACTGTTTCCTAAGAGCTTGGGGCCCCACCAGCGGCACGGACGGCGGGTCAGAACACAGGTGGCCAGACGCTCGTCCCCACCTTTTCTTACCTCCCCCGGTGTCCGTGACTTCCTGGAAGCGGTGGCCACTACCCAGGAAGCCCGGGCCCCTCGCGACCGGGGTCTGCGGAGGCGTTGCCGTCTGTGGGCACGGCCCTGCCGGGGTGGAGCCTGGGGCTTCTCTGAGCCTCAGTTTCCTTGTCTTTAAAGTGGGCACAGCTACAGCCATGTCACAGGCGCTACCGTGAGGACGAGGGCCTGGAAGCCGCCGGTGAATGAGGAAGCAGCGCCGCCGTCCGACTGTCACCCCGACAGCTACCCGCCGCCCCCTGACCCCAGGCCTGGGGTGCCCAGCCCTGCTTGGGACCTGGAGGGGCTGGGGGCAGAGGCGAGACCCGTCGCCCACCGCCCTGCCAGAAACACGTGCAGAGACACAGTGAGCGACGGGAGGGGCGGTGGCTGAGTCAGCCTCGCCCCGGGCACACCTGCAGGGCTCCGCCACGGACACAGCCGCCACCCCAGCAGGCTCCTCCCGGTGGCAGAATTCTCCACGCGCCCCGCGCAGGCCCCGTTTACACATGCCCACCCGCGCGTATCTGTGGGCCTCGTCTGTCGCCCACACCGCCCTCGGGTCCCAAAGGCTCCCCCAGAAGCTTCCCCGGGATCGTGCTCCTCTCGCCTCCCACGTTCCACCGCGCACGCGGCGGGGCCAGGCACGAGGGGAGGCTCTCGTCGGAAACATCATCGTTAGAGAAGTGAGGCCACCCTGCGAGCATGACCCAGCCTCTCACGTGTGGGGCGAGCTCCAGGCTTTGTGGGGTCATCACAGAGGCCCCCAGAGGGCTGCCGCAGAGCCACCTGTTAACTCTTCCACGGGACTCAAGTCCTCCCCGCCAGTGCTCCGCGTGGCCCTGGGAAACTCGCACTGCCCTGCTGGGGGTGCCGGGGCCCAGGGCACCGTCCGGCGCGGAGCCAGGGGTGGCCAAAGTTCACCTCCTCGCTGTGCAGCTTCTGGCTCGACGAAAGGAGCACGGGAGCGCCCTCTCCAAGGGCCGGGGATGAAGATGGAGGCGACTGGCCTGGCTCTGAACCTGGGTCTCCCAGCCATAAACCCCGCGTCCGGGCACGGACACCTTTCACGCCCCCGTGAAGGCAGGACACGTCTGCACAGAGGGGGGACCCATCCGCCGTTGGAGCACAATCAGCCTTGCTGAAATCAAAGTGACCTCAGGCCGCGGGGAGCCGGTCTGACCTCGGAGAGCGGAGGAATCCCAACTTCCTTCCCCAGGTCAAGCCACCAAGGTCAGATGGTGTAAGCAGACCTCCTGGCCGGGCTCCGAGGCATCCGGGACCCGCCCCCCCCTCCCTGGCCTGCCGCCTGCCCGTTCAGACCAGCCACAGCTGCTCCATCACAGCCGCGGCCCGAAGCTGAGAGGGGTCCGGCCGAGGGACCACGTCAACGGCTCCGCATCGCACGCCGGGACACTGCACTCCACCCTGGGCAGTGCCAGCCTCACGGAGCAGGGCGGGAAGCTCCAGGCGGGGCGCTCGGGCCCCTGGTAGAAGAGTCTGCACGGCGCACAGCTGGGCATCCCGCTGGTACGAGTCCCCGGCCGAGGGAAAGACGCAGGCCCCCAGCCCCTCCCTCGATCTCGTCCAGCGGAGGCACAGTGCAAGCTGACGGGACCCCATTCATCCAGCCGTCTGTTCTTTCATCCGCGCACTCATCTATCCACCCACCATCCACCCATCCAACCGTTTCAACCACCCATCGGTTCACCTCACCCAGCAATCCATCAGTTAATCGATCAATCGATTGATCAATCCTCAATCCCTCGGTCAATCCATCCATCAGCCCATATCCATCCACAGGCCTCAGTCAATGCGTGCGAACGGAAGTGGGTTTGTATTTCTGGCTGCTGGTCGGCTCCTGCCGTTGACTTCCATCGTTCTGTGTGAAGGAGGAGGAAGACTCCAGGGTCTCCCCTCAAGGATGTTTGGCTTGGAAGTGTCAGCACTGCTCTCAGGAAGACTATGTCTAGTGGACCAGTGTCAGACAAAGGATCCGGGACCAGGGAACTAAAGTTCACAGGAGGTTGGATACAAATCAAAATCGGCTGGGAAAAAATTTTACTGTACGGACGACGCAGGCTGGAAGCAGCTGATAATACGGAAAAAATGACTTAGGCAGCGCCTGGAGACACTGGACGGCTCCCGGAGCAGCACACACAACCGCCAGTCAGCAGCGGGAAGGCACTCAGCGGGGCTCCATCGCCCCATCACCCCCACGTCCACCCCCATCCAGCAAGCCTGCTCCTTCCTTTTCCAAGCCTTCACCGTGACGCGGTGCGGCCGTGACCTTCACCACGCCTCACCCTGCCCGGTGCTCTCCAGCTGAGCACGTCACACGCACAAGCCCGCCGCTCTCCCGCCGCAGCCCGGGGTGGGGGGGCTCTATGAGCCCCTTTCACGGACGGGCCAGCTGAGGCCCGGGGAGTCTAGATCTGGGATCATCCTCAGGCCCTAGCACTCGACCTCCCGGGCCCTGGACCACCCCTCCCTCGCTGGAAGTAGAGGGTCCCCAGATTACTGTCGGGGCAAAGCCCCGCTGGTACCGCACCGACCCGCCGGCTCCATGCCCACCGCAGGCTCATCTGGGGGCCTTTCGAAGCTCCCCTCCTCTGGCTCCCCCGCCGCCTCAGGGACGTCCCCTAGGTTCATTCCCTAACCTCAGCCCCACACCCCGCCCGACCCACACTCACGGCGTCTCCCTCGCCTTGGGCTGCGACCCCGTGCCCAGACCCAGTTCACGTTCTCCAAACTCCTTCTGGGACCTGAGGCCAAAGCCATGGTTCCCAAAGCTCCCTGACCCAGGATGTGCACTTCATGCCCCCAACACGGGCACCTCAACACCCACTGAGGCCCAGCCCCAGCCCCTCGTCTGCTGCAGGGCAGGAAGCAGGACAGACAGACAGACAGTAAGTAAGCCCTGCGGCGCCCAGAGGCCAAGGGTCACGGAGGCTCTTCTTGGGAGGGAAACAGAAACCAGGGTGGTTTAGGGCTTGTGTCAGTGATTCAGACGCAGGGCGGACTGGGGATGGAAAGTCTGTCTGTGCTTCCTTTCTGGGGGTTCTCGCCGCCACGCGGAGCAGTCGGGGTGGGAAGCCTCCCGCACGGGCCTCCTCCACGTCCAGGCTCGGGCCCCAGGTGTCGGGGGGACGGATGAGGGCGGGGGAGCTGTAGCTGGTGGGACAGAGCTCATCCCCGACTCCCTTTCTGTCCTGGGGACGCAGGCAAGTTACAGTCTGAGCCTCAGTTTCCTAATCTCTAAAGTGGGGAGATAACAGCCGCCCCGAAAGGCTGCCGTGGGATTAGCAGAGTCAGTTATGCGAGGAGAGCAGCACGCGCCCCGGCAGGCGGCAGCGGCTCGGCGGACGGCGCCGAGCTTCCTCGACGCATCTGGTCGGGCAGAGGACTGGTGGCGTCGAAGGCTGACCCCGGAGCCCACGGCCCAGGTGAGCCCCTTCTGCGTGTCGACCCGTGGCCGTGCCGGGTGGCCGAGCACCCGAGGGCCGTCCCCACTCGGCGGCAGCCGAGGCCGCCGGGCTCCCGGCCGGGCGCTGAACGAGAGGCCTCGGCTCTGCCCACCTCCTCCTGGGTCCGGGCGGCAAGAGGGGCTGGTGCGTGAGGGGCGCCTAGCCGAGCAGCTTGGTGCCCAACCCACACCCACAGCCAGGCCGGGAACAGCAGCGCGGGACGGGGGCCCCGGGAAAGTGCTGGGTCTGGAAAACGAGGCTGGCCTCACGTCCACTAGCTCACGTCTGGGCAGGGCCATGGTCAGACGGGCACCGGCCACGTGTGACTTCATTCAGTCACTCGTCCATCCGTCCGGAGACCCTCTGGGTGCCGGAGCCCTGAGATGGCTGCAAAGTGGGCAGGAGCAGACCTGGTGGCGATTCCGTGACCGCTGCGTCTAGTGGGGGGCGGGGGGCGGCTGAAGAAGCGCCGGAATCAACAGTCCCACCTGACGCAGAGCCAGGGCTGGTTTACTCACGTAAATGCGTACGTAAGAGAACAGAGCCTAGAGCTCTTTTTTTTTTTTTTTTTTGACATCTTTACTGGAGTAGAATTGCTTTACAATGCTGTGTTAGTTGCTGCTGTAGAACAAAGTGGATCAGCTGTACGCATACATATATCCCCATATCCCCTCCCTCTTGCGTCTCCCTCCCGCCCTCCCTATCCCACCCCTCTAGGTGGTCACAGAGCACCGAGCTGATCTCCCTGTGCCATGCGGCTGCTTCCCACTAGCTCTCTATTTTACGTTTGGTCGTGTATATACGTCCGTGCCGCTCTCTCACTTCGTCCCAGCTTACCCTTCCCCCTCCCCGTGTCCTCAAGTCCATGCTCTAGTAGGTCTGCGTCTTTATTCCCGTCTTGCCCCTGGGTTCTTCGTGACCTTTTTTTTTTTTCCCTTACATTCCATATATATGCGTTGGCATACGGCATTTGTTTTTCTCTTTCTGAGTGACTTCACTCTGTATGACACACTCTAGGTCCATCCACCTCACTACAAAAATAACTGAGTTTTGTTTCTTTTTATGGTTCTTGGGACTCTCCCGGGAAGGGGTGACTCACAGCCCCGGGGTGACGCTGCCTGGGGCTCTCGGAGGGGACGCCACCCACTTAGGCAGTGAAGTCCCATCACGGCCACACACGAAGGGTCTGTGAGGAAGGCCGTCCCCTAGCACACCAGAGGCAGGCTGCCCACACCCACCCCTGTCCGGCCAAGAACGCACCTGTGTCTCCCCTCTGCGGGCACAGTTGAAGAGGAAGAGGCGCACGACCTGGAGATCAAGGGCGCAGGAAATTTCGCCTTTCATCTGAATATCCGTCAGCTGCAGAGGAAAGCCAGAGCGGGGCGGACGCCCGGGCAGTGGCTCAGCGCACATATGGGCTCCTGCTGGCGTGAATAGGCCTGTGGCGATGGCTCCCGTCTGCTGTCAAGGCCTCGCCCCTCTGGGAGCGGCTGCCCCACACGCAGTGCCCCCGCGGCCGCTGCTGCCGCCCCAGCTCCGCGGGGGGCTGCGCGGCTGGGACTGGGAACAAGCCGTTTTCCCAGGCAGCTCCCGGACGCGGCCCATCTGCCCGCGTGCTGACACAGCCCCAGGCTCTGGACACTCAGGACCGTCCATCCCCCGGGAACCCCAGAGTGAGTTCTCCTGTCCCCGGAGGGCTCTTCTGGGCGAGGCAGAGCCGCACAGACCCCGTCCCCTGCACATGAAACATGCAGCAGGCATGTGCCTTGGAAGGCCCCATACTTGGTCCATGCATCCTAAGTGAACATCTGCTGGCTGTGTGTGCCGACATCTGTTGTCATGACCGAGGCACGGGGACCGAGGGCCCGGGCACACACTCGCCCGCAGGCGCCTATACCTGGAGTCAAACTACCCGGTGCACTAGCTCCACCACTCACGAGACGCTGGTCTCTCTCTGCCTCGGTTCCCTCATTTGTAAAACAAATAAAACAACACTCATCTCCCGTGACACGCGGGTGGGGTTTTTACAAGCATCTGTCGTCTCTTCGTAGACAGCTGTCATCACAGGAAGACCAGGGGCCTGGAGGTCAGGGGGCCTGGGCTGGGGCCTCAGGGGACGAGAAGTCCTGTAATCCTGGGGGCCTCCGTCTCCCCACCTACACGACAGGGGTTTTCATGGGTGGTACCAGGGGGTCCCTCCTTGTTCCGATATCCCAAGACGCTCCCGGATGGCAGGGCTTGTTTTTTAGATTCATTGTGAATCCTCCAACACACACAGTAGGTGCTCAAGGAACGGGTGCTGAATTAATGAGTAGATAGGATGAGTGCAGATGCCAGAGGTGTGATACAGAGAATAAGTATCACAGGGTCACAGGCGAGAATTAATCATCACTCAGGACTGAGGAGGTCGGGCCACCTGGAGGAGGTGGCCACTGGGTTCGGCGTTAAAAGAGCGATTTGGATGGGTGCAAGGGGAGGGGTTGATGTTCCAGCCAAGAAAAACGGAGGGAACAAAGGTGAATCGAAAGCAAGTCCTGCCACCAAGGAGCCTGAGTGACAGAGTAGAACGAACACAGTGAAACACATTCAAATTCTCAGCAAACGTACCTCCCCGGCACCCTCCCTCGGGAAGCTGCTGGGGGAACGTGCTCCGGGAAAACACGGGAGTAAACCAAGAAAGTGCGACACCGATCTTGGAGGCAAGGGATCCAACACAGGAGGAAGGCAGACACTCCCCGGGGAGACAGAGAGAGGGGATTCCTGGAACCTTACTTGGGCACGAGGCACAGAGAACGTCCGGTGCAGACGGGAGCGGCCAGAGGATCCACAAAAGAGTTCTCCTCAGAAATGAGGTGCATAGATTACCTGATGGGTCTGAAAGTACCGACAGGAGATGCTCACACCCGGGGTCGGGGGGAGCCTGGGGTCAAACTGGTGACCAGCCCACACAAGAGCAAAGCCAGCCCACCACAAGCAACCAACCAAAGCCCCAAGACACTCACAGCAAAACGTACAGTAAAGAAAGGCTATTACGACGTACAACGAACTCAGCTACGTGCCGTGGCCGGCAGGCCGCACGCAGTCGGTGCTGGGCGGGGGCGGGGCCGATCACGAGGCAGGAGGTGCAGCGCGGACACGGCGCCCCCGCGCCTGCGCCTGAGACGCCACGTGCAGAGGCAGCGGCGCCCAAGATCCCTGGTGACGCGCGGCCACGGGCCCCGGGTCAGCTCCACGGGCTGAGCGCCATCACACGACGGCAGCGGGGCCGCGGGGGCGGGCGTGGCAGGGGCGTGGTTTCTCGCGCCAGCCTTACAGAACGGTTCCACGCTGCACACGTGCGCGTTTATAACTGCGGTAACGGGATGAAGTAAAGGAAAAGCGGGGGGACGCTCTTGCCACCACTCTGCTGATGAGGAGCAGCCAGCGTGGGGGCCCCTGGGGCGGGGCTGCCGTCTGGGGGCGTGGTCAGTGGTGTCGCCCTCGGCAGCACCCAGCTCCGCGGGCACGGACAACCTCCATCCACACGCGGCACCCACTTGCGCGCCTGCTCTGGGAAACCCTCGCACACTGGGGGCTCGGGGGGCTCGGGGCGGCTTTGCTAGTGACGGTGAAACCCCGGAAGCTCCCGTGTTCGTGAACGGGAGAATGGGGTAAACAAACGGTGGCGCCGGCACCCGAGGGAGTGTTATACAGCAGTGAAGACAGAAGCCCCCTGGCCATGGACATCACCCTAGATGCAGCTTAGAAACGGAACGTTCGGTGGAATAAAGCAAGTCACGGAATAAAATAGACCCCAGGTTAACACCTTGTTAATAAAATTCAAAGACAAGCAAGGCGAGCTGTAGGATTTCGGGATGCTACATATACAGTAAAACCACAAAGAACAGCCAGAAAGTGAGAAAGGCATGAGAAGGTGCCTATTCCCGGGGGCAAAGCCCGGGGGGGACGGTGGGAAAGTCCCAAGGAGCCGCGGTGGGGCTGGGACGCCGGGGTCTCGGCCGGGTGGCGGGCACTTGTGCTCACTGCTCCCCAACGGGTCCACTCAACTGCATCAAACACACCCTCACAGGAACGGGTAGCCAGAGCCCAGTCCACGGGGCCTCAAGAGGCCTGAGCTGTGGGTCTCGAGCCACCCTGGCAGCAGGAAGGCATGTTTCATTCCTCCCCAGCTCAGCGGTTCACCTGTGCCCCGGGCGCCTTCGTTCCAGCCCAGCTGAGAGATGGCCCCTCACTGACACTGCATCCCTCACAGCTGCTGGAGACAGAGCCCTGGCTGGGGCCCAGGCCAGGTGAGTGCGGGCAGGGGCCGGCGGGGGGGGGGCAGCTGTCATCTGCAGCCCAGATCAGCCCCCACGTGCCCAGCAGCCAGAGGACGGCATGTGGGCATAGGCTCTTGCGGACGGACAGGTGTGAGGGACAGAGGACAGGGAATGGGGGGACGTGTGCTGAGTGAGCAAACAGGCAGGATCGGAAAGCCCGACTGCCACCCGGGGACCGAGTCCTCGGCGGTGGCCGGACTCAGCACCCACGGCCGCTGCCGCAGGGCTCCGCGGAGCACATCGGTTCTGCCGGGGGTGGGTGGGTGGGGGGCACGGCTGAATCCTGAGTCTTAGCCTGTGAGGGGCTCTGCGGGGAAGGACAGGGCTGCTTAGGGAGCAGCTGGAGGGGGCTGTGACGTGGAGAAGTCCATCCGCCCCAGGATCCTGGGCTTCCCGGGAGAAGAGTTCCACCGGCAGGCTGACCAGGACCGCCATGCACTAGCAAGAGTAGATGGTCAGAAATAGAAATGAAGTGCTGGTGTTCCAGACTGCGGGTCCCCAGAGGGCAATGACAGGACACGGGGCCTCCCTTCAAGGCGGCGGGAAGCTCTGTGTCTGTAGGATTAAGAGTCTTTGCGACAGACACCTGCAGCCATGGTCTTTCCTGTGGCTGCAGCCACAAGACGCTCAGTTCCTCTGGCGGGTGAAAAGGACCCCACCCAGATGCAGGAGTGGGGACCAGCCTGAGCTCAGGCAGCCCTTCCAGCCCCGGCCACCAGGCCGGTGCAGGGCCAGGTGCCTGGCCTCCCCACTGGCCCTGGGGTTGTGGCGATGTGTGGCCCAAGCCAAGGGCAGTGGCAGATGAGGGAGAAGAACCAAACCCCGAAGGCATTGCTTGGCCTCAGAATCCAGCAGTACCTGAACCTGGGCGGGTCAGTCATGTGGGTCAATAAGCTCCCCTGCTGCCTAAGCCACCTCAGGCGGGCTTTCTGTCCCTCGTCACCAAAGTTGACCTGGCTGAGACACTTGGCCTTGATGCCAGAAGGTCGGGATCCAGCCCAGTTCTGCCCCGCCCGGCCTCTGGACTGCCCCACGGCTGTAACCACCAGCTCTCCTGATGCTACGAGTCTGTGAATGAGACTGGTATCTGGGTTTGATCAAAATAACTTCTTTGAACTTGGAAAAGGACAACAAAAGAAAATTAAAAAGGTCAGGAAAGAGAACTATTCCTACAGGTGTGGCCTCTGGCCCCAGGCAGCAGCCACCTGACTCCGCAGTCACAGAATTTAGCCTGGAGGGGGCATCTTCTCGAGCCAGAGCGGGCTGTGACGCTGCCCGTTAGACTGGGCGCCCGCACCAGGCCTCATCCTAGCGTGAGACCGGAACTGGTACGGGTAACCCTCGGTCTTCCTCTCAGAGCCGGCCGGCGGGGCCGAGCCCCTCTAGGCCGCCGACGGTCACGAGAGGGGAGACGAAGGCTCCGCTGGTCAGCGAGGAGCGCTAACTCCTTCCTGTGGGGAGCCAGGGCGGTGGGCCTGCCCAGAGCGCTACCTCATGGGGGAGGGAGGGCGCATTTCGAGGTGGTGGGTCCACGTGCCTGGACCACAGGCTGAGGCCGGCGCCCCCCATCAAAATCCCCCAGAGCCCCACTCACCAGCACAGCTGGGCGCACCTGGGGCAGAGGCTCCCGGACAGACCAGCAGGAAAGGCACCTCGAGAAGCCCCACGGGCCCCACGGACCCCTGTGGGTCCCACAGTAGCTCACAAATACAGAAAGGCCTAGAAAATGGATACAGCAGGCCCCCATAAGCCCCGCCCAGAATTTTTCTCCGACGTTCACAGGAGTGGACAGCTGAAAAACGCAGCAGGGGAGCAGCCACAGACTCAAACCTCAGGTCACAGCCGCTCGCATCTCGCTCTCTTTGCCTCCTTACGGGACAGTCCACCTCCCATCCTTCTACCTGCGCGCCGGCCCATCTTATTTTTGGATGCTTTTCAGGGGAAATGGCAGACATCCGTGTGCCCCGTCCCTGAACACTTCAGCCTGCACTGCATTAGCTAGACTGCAACTTTTGCTTACGCTCTTTAGGGGAAATTTACATTCAGTGCAAGCCACACCTCATAAGTGCACCAGTCGAGGGCTCTGACAGAGGCGTCCCCCATGTGACCCAACCCAGTCAGGAGAGAGACGGGGTGGGCCCGTCACCCTGAAGTTTCCCTCACGCCCGCAGCCGCTCACCCAGCACTGGTCTCGATAAACGTCAAAGCTGAAACAGCCAATGCGTGCGGCCACGTCCTGAATGATCAGGAGCGGGAAAGTGGGCTGGCAGATGTCATGACATAATGAGTCGGCCACATTCCTGACCGACTCACACAGGCCCTGCCGTTCCCTTTAAGCCAAATGTCAAGATGCTTTGGGCTCTGCCTGTTCAGGGAGCAGCCCTGCTCGAGGCTGCCAGCAGGGCGTGCTCGCAGGGAGGACTCCTCCCCTCCCTACAAACCTGATCTGAAACAAGCGCAGGAAGCCGCTTTCCAAGGGCAGGTTTCATAGACAGTGAACAGCTGCAGCCATCCCATCGGGAGGGTGAGACGGGCTGCTTCCCGGAACAGGGACGTGATCGCGGCGACCTCACACGTTTACGGTCAGGTCCTTGCTCACACTCTGCGCGGCCTGCGGGGCGGCCACGGAGGCCAGCGCACAGATCAGGGCCTCGGCTGGAGCGTCGCCACGTGGGGGAGGGCAGGCTGCGGGCTCTGCCCACCCAGCCACGTTCCGTGCCCCTTACCCACACCCCGCCCACGTGGGCTCCAGATGGCCCCACGGCAGCCTCAGCAGCGTGGACGTCAGAAGGTCATTCCTTCCCAAGGAGCACTGGAAGGCGGGCCCACGGGCCAGGGCACAGCATGGATGGAGGCATGCGCCGCCTGCGCCCTCCTCTCCATGGCCGCCAGGGGCTCCCCCGCCAGGCCCAGGGGTGGCCCGGGGGGCTTCTCAGCACAGCGCCCAGCCCGGCTCCGGGTACGGCCCCCGCTTTTTCTCCTGGAGCACGGGGTAAAGGGCAGACCCAGAGGCGCAGCACACAGAGCTCACCCAGCACAGCCGCCCGCCCTCCTGCGGACGGAGCTAGCACTGCCCTCTGAGCCACTCCCGGCAAGAGCACCTCAGACCAGCCGGAGACAAGCCTCCTGCCCCTGGCCCACGGCGAGAGCCACCCGGGGACCTGGGCCACAGCTCTTCGCCCACAGCCACCCCAAACCGCGCGCCGACGTCGGCTCGACGCCGACCGTGTGCCGAGATCCGTGACGCACCGGCCCGCGCACAGACACCGGCCCAGCACTGGCCGCCTACCAGCGCGGACACCGGCCCAGCACTGGCCGCGCACCGCAGAGCTGGCGACAACAAAGGATAAGTGAAGCTAAGACAGGAAGTGGCACCAAATCAAGCTCTGAAGGGAAGAGGACGCTGTCTCCTACCTCGTGATCCCCGGTCACAGGCCGATATCTCCGCTCGAGGTCGAGGGACGTGCTGGGCTGCCCGCTGCTCCGCTCCTCACGGCTCTTCCCTCTGGGCCACCAGCCGACTCTGTGAATGACACACGCGCGTGTAAATGGGACACTCAAGCAGCAGCCCCGGACGGCGCCCAGCTCAGGAACCGCCGCATCCCGGCCCCTGGGCACGGGGCTGGGCTGGGGAGGGACCCACCAGATGGTCGCCCTCGGGTGCCCGCGCAGTCCGCACGGTCGCCCTCGGGTGCCCGCGCCGGGCCCTGCCAGCCACCCAGTGTGTGCGTGCGTGCACGCTTTCCCCATGCCCCCACGGTACACGCCCGCGCATGCGGGCATAAGCTGTCGTCCGCGGGCACGAGGTTCCTCGGCGCCTTCCTTCTTTTTCGACCCCGCACACCCGCTGGAAATTCCTGTAAGTCAACGGCAGCTTCCAGCGTGTGCTTGCGGGTCACTGCGGTGTCCCTGGGAAGGAGGGTGTCGCTCAGGGGCGGGGGGGCTTCCGCTGTCCTATCCCTCCCCATGGACGCCCCCTTGCTGCTCTGTGCGGGGCAGCCGAGGGCGCCGCGATGCACCCTGTCCGGGGGGTGCGGGGGGGCTGCGATGCCACTGTCCCGGTGCGACCCTCCCAAGGGCTCCCGGGAGTGGACCCTCCTCCGTGGTCTCTTGTTTCTGCTTCCCCCAGCCCTCTGGCCCTCATCCTCCAGGATGCAGGGTCTCCCTGTGGCCCTTTCAGCCAGCAGCTCGTGGTCCGGGGGTCCCCTCCCCCCCGCCCCGCCCCGCCCCGTCCCGCCTCTCAGTTGCCCTCTGACTGCTAAAGCATTCGTCCTCTTCTGCACTGGACGGTGAGGGTGGCAAGGCCCTGGACGCCAGCCAGGACCCTGCTGTTCCCATCCAGAGTCCCAGGAGGTTTGGGGGAAGGAAGGAATCAAAACTTGTAACAAACACCTGTTTAGAAACTGCACTGAATTCGGAGACAAGAAATGGGGCTCCGTCCCAGCCTCGGGGCTGACTTCTGAGGGCGCCCAGCCAGCCACGTGCCCTGTCTTTTGGTGCCTCGGTGCGTCCACTCAGGACACGAACATAAAGACCTGTGCTCCCTCGGGACTGTCACAGAGACGGAGAGAAATTGTGAGGGTGTGGGATGCTCTTAAGCGTGAGAGGCTTTGGAGGCGTCCCCCCACCCCCCACCAGCTGCCAGGCTCGCCGGGAACGCCTGTGGCGGGCGTCTGGCTCCACGGGTGCCCCGGGGGACGGTGTGATTCTCTGCACCTTCATCGGCACCCACCATCCAAACTAAGTCTCCCTGAAAGACTTAGTGCTCCCCGAAAGGCGTAGTTTTCCCACCCTGCACTCGGTGGCTTGGGCCTGCCAGCACAGCTGTGCTCCTGCAGAGCCGGCGGGCTCACCCTCTCCGGGGGCTCGCCGGTTCCCTACACTCTCCGGTTTATCTAGAATCGTCTGGACTGTCAGCAAACGTGACAAATAACTGCCTTCAGAGGCCAGATACGCCACAGGCGCCCATCTCCTTCAAGGGTTAATTAATAGTTTCCAGGTCGCCGTGGCCCGTGGGAACATCTGGCCCTCATCTCTCCAGCCCACAGATGTCGAGGCGGGAACAACGGGCTTCCAGAGACCCCCCCCCCCCCGCCTCACGCTCACCGTTTAAGGCGGGTTTGTTCCTTTTAATCTTTAAACTGGAGAACGCTGGTGCGCGCGCGCGTGTGTTTGTAAAATAGCCCTGCCCTTTGCAAGGGGGCTGAGCCCTTAAGCCTGCTTTCTCCAGCACAGGTCTGTGGGCCACGCGGGGCCACGAGGGTGTTCTCGAGACCCAGGGAGATGAGGGAAGACCAAAGACAACATGGCGAGCCTTCCAGAAGCCGCAGCCCTTTATTCCAGGACAGCCCTTCTTTTTATTAAAACTTTCCCCAGGTATAGGAGACACACGTAGGCACAGAGCTCACGGCAGTGCCACATCCTGCACACACCAGAGCCCCATCGGGAAGCAGAACGTGGGCCCCCTGCCCTGGGGCCCAGCCCAGCCACGGGCCCTCCTCCCGTGGCCGAGGGGGTGGGTCAGCTGGGCCACTTCGCGGGTAGTCACAGTGTGTGGCTTCTTTCATTCGACGCTATGAGAGCCATCTATTTTTATTTATAATTGCAGTAAAATATACGTGGCGTAAGATTTACTGTCCCAACCGTGGTTAAGCGCACGGGTCAGTGGTATTCAGCACATTCTCAGTGCTGTGCCACCATCACCGTCATCTGTCCCCATCCTGTAAAACCAAAACTGTCCCCATTAGATACTCGCTGGCCAGCCCCCTCCTCCGGCCCTGGCACCCACCATCCTACTTTCTGTCTCGATGACGGTGACTCCTCTAGAGACCTCACAGCAGGGCAATGCTACAGGATTTATCCCTTTGTGACGGGCTCATTTCACTGCACACCAGGTCCTCAGGGTTCACCCAGGCTGTAGCAGGTGTCAGGATTGCCTTCCTTTCTGAGGCTGAAAAACATTCCACCGTGTGCATGGACCACGTTTTGTTTACCCATCATCCATCAGTGGACATCTGTGTTGTTTCCACCTCTTGGCTGCTGTAAATCATGCTGCTGTGAACACGGGTGTACAAACATCTCTTGAGACCCTGCTTTCAATTCTTTGGGGTATATATACCTGAAATAGAACTGCTGGATCATATGGGAATTGCGTTTTTCATTTTGGGGGGAGCTGCCACGCTGTTCTCCACAGTGGCTGCACCACTTTGCATTCCTACCGGCGGAGCACCAGCCTTCCAATTGCTCCACACACTCGCCGACACTTACTTTCTGTTTTTTTTTTTTTTTTGTGGTACGCGGGCCTCTCACCGTTGTGGCCTCTCCCTTTGAGGAGCACAGGCTCCAGACGCGCAGGCTCAGCGGCCACGGCTCACGGGCCCAGCCGCTCCGCGGAACGCGGGATCCTCCCGGACCGGGGCACGAACCCGTGTCCCCTGCATCAGCAGGCGGACTCCCAACCACTGCGCCACCAGGGAAGCCCCTACTTTCTGTTTTTTATGGGAGCCATCCTGATGGGTGTGAGGGGGTCATCTCCTGGTTTCGATTTGCGTTTTCCTAACGGTTAGTGATGCTGAGCATCTTTTCATTTGCAAGACGGGTCCGCACGCTTGTGTAAACTCTATCGTGTGAGTACCATTTTCCTACCCACTCCCCTCCGATCGGCCTGGGGGCAGTTTCCAGCGCGGGCTGTGATGAACGGGGCTCTGACGATGCGCCAGGGCACGTCCTCTGCGAACATACGTGAGTGTCCCCCCCGCCCCCCTCCAGCCCCCGGGAGCGGAGTGGCTGGCTGTGGCTGGAGAAAGAAGGACTTTTTAAGGCTTTTGCCCATTTTTCTGTTGGGTTGTCTTTTCCTTGTTGGTTGGTAGGAGTTTTGTGAAAGTAGAGTCTGCATAAAAGTCCTTTACTGAGTATGTCCTGAGAAATTCTGTTAAAAAAAAAAAAAAAAGAGCCCCAGCTCTCCCTCTGAAGGTCATTCCTTCCCCAGCAGGTCATCACGGCGATCCATGCGTCCGTCCGTCCATCCATCCATCCGTCCACCTGTCCGTCCATCCATCCTCCATCCACGATCAGCAGCCCCTGGCCTGTCTAGATCCTGACACTGCCGTCCCCCATTCCCTGCCCGACCAAGCAGCACCAACTGCTGCACCGGGGGCCTCCCTTCCACATGCTGCACGAGCCCCCCTCGCCGCGAACACGCACCCCTCTCCAGGTGCTGGGGGCACCCACGCCCTGCACCTCTGCCTGTGCTGGTCCCGCTGGACCTGCGTCCCCGTGAGCTCACCTTCCACAGCCTGTGAAGCTGTCTGAGCCCCCCTGCCCATCCCACCCTGGCGACGAGGAGCCATGCCTGTCCTCGAATTCCCATGTGCTGTCAACCCTGCGGCAGAGTCTGTTATTAACGGAGACAAAGGTGACGGTGGCTGAGCCCCGCTGGAAGCCAGCCCGGGACTAGAACCTTCCATGACTCCTCCCAACAACCCCACGAAGCAGGTTCTAACGCTACCCCCTCCTATAGATGAGGACCCTGAGGCCCAGACAGGTAGAGCCACTCTCCCTAAACCACAAATCGAGTAAGTGACGAAACAGATTCTACGATCCAAGCGCGGCAGCCAGCTCTGCACAGGGGACCACACCTGAACGGTCTCCACGCTCCTGGGCTGACAACCAGAATAAATGAGTGAACTAAGGGGTGAAGCCTCAAGCAAACAGCACGACCTCAAAGCCAGAGGACTGAGCAGTTAGCCACTAAATGGGGGCCTTCCCGTTGACACGGGCCGCCTGGGAACCAGACTTTCCTTCCTGCAAAGGACCAAGAAGGAGAAAAGGTAAAAGCCAAGAGGAAAATAATAAGCAGAGAAAAACAGCCCGGAAAATTTCCCCTGGAGTGAGCATGATTGCTGTGGACGTTTGGAATCCGGGTGCAGTTGGAGCAACATCAGGTCGTGATAAGTGTTTTATTTCACTTGCTGCAGGCGGATGGGATAACGGCCGTCGGCAGCCATCCGGGAGCGTGAGGCCGCGGAGAGGCCGTCGTGATAAAGAGGCGCGGGGAAAGCTGCCGGCGCGCCCGGCCCTGGGCCGCTCCCACTTTCCGCTCACGCTCCAGGCAGAGGACGCTCACGGTCGGGCTCCCCGGGAGGTGGCTCTCCTGGGGGCCATCACCAAGCCATCAGCACACGTTTGTGCAGGGCCTGTGCCTGCTTCAGGGCCGAGGGCAGCATCCTAGGCTTTGAGCAGCAGCTGAGCTCCGAGGCTGGCTGTCCCGATGACAGGACGCGGCTGTCCTCAGGAAGGTGGCTCAGAGTATGCGAGTGTAAGCTGCGGTCAGGTGGGGACACACCTGAGCACCCCCCCCCGCTGCCCGCCTCCCTCCCCTGCTCTGCTGGGCAGCTCCCCGCCTGCACCCAGTCACCTGGGACTTAGGATTTGGGAGAAATGCCCCCCACCCCCGGGCTTGGAGTCTGCTCCCTCGACAGCCCTGGGGGACGTGCAGGGGTTCCCCCACCCCGCACCACGGGACCCACCCAGCCAGCAGGGACAAGAGCAGGAGGCTCTGCGTAGATGTCTGCCCCCCGTTTTCTCCTGCGGGCCGTCAGAGGGCCAGATCCTTCCCTCCCAGGGACCTGGCCACTGACCTGCCACTCCTGCTGGGTCACTGCCCGGCTCTGGAGTCCCAGCCACAGACGGGCCCCGGCCAGAGCCACACCAGCAGCACCGTGGCACCTCCTCCCTCGCTTCCCCTGGGGCCACCCCTCCCCGCCCCGACTCACACGTCCCAAGCAAGAGGGGCGCCTGCAACCTGCCCTCAGCTCGGCTCAGCCCGGCCTTCTGGAGCACACGCCCCGAGGCAGCCAGGGGCCACGGGCGCACAGCCACGGACCGCCGTGCCCGAAGATCCAAAGGGAGCCAGGGGCCACGGGTGCACAGCCACGGACCGCCGTGCCTGAAGATCCAAAGGGGGCTGGGGGGCAACAACCAGAGGAAGACGCAGGCCTGTGGATGGTGGCGGGGGGGATGGATTTCCGGGACAGCAGGACCCTCACCAGCAGCCCTCTCCCAGCGACACCTGGGGCCCGTCAGTACCTGCTCCAGGTTCACCGCGACCCACACCCGCTCAGGTGTAAACTGGGCAGAGAGACGTGTCACGTGAAGGAGTGAGGATCGCGGAGACGCAGGATTTGAAAAGCGGAGGGGGCCAGCCCCGCGGGATGCAGCCCCTGGAAGCCGGGCCCGAGGGCTCTGCCCCCCGTGGGCCGATCATCAGAGAAGCAAAGACCCACACTTCACCCGGGGCTCCGGAGCGCCGGACGCACCTCCGCAGCCCCCAAGCGGCCTCGGCGAGGGAAGCAGCGGCTAGTGAGCACTTGCTGTTTCCCCAACACGGGGCGCCAGCTCAGTGCCCTCCACGGCATCCCCACGATGACGGTCGCCGTTGCCCCCAGGGCGCAGGCTGAGGCTGAGACCCAGAGTAAACGGCTCGCCGCGGGCTCGCGCAGCGGGCCGTGGATGCCAGGGACCACCCAGCGTGTTCCGTCTCGGTCGCCCGACCTGTCTGGAGGGGAGGCTCAGGCCCCGCCACGGGGAGGCTGCCCCCAAGTCTCACCCAAAATGCCGGAGGGCAGCCCCGCAGCCCCTCCCGCGACGCCCACGCTGGGGAGAGTTACTCAGAGAGTAACACGTGCACAGGGCACACGTGGACGTAAGTGAGCACGCAGACACGTGCCACACACGTGTGCGCCAGCACGTGCACACCCCCGCGCACACACGTCACGGGGGGGGGGGACCCGCAGCAGCTGGCGGTGGCTTGCGCTCAGCAGGGCCCTGGCCGCCCGCCTGCCTCTGGACCCGGCTCCAGCTTGCAGCCTCCAGGGTCACTGGGGGCAGACGGGGCGGTGACCCAGGCTTGTGGCGGCCGGCTCCCCTGCCCCTCAGCAGCCTGGCCCCACGCCTGGCAGAGGGGTGACCCCGCGGAAAGCAGGCGAGTTACTGAAAACAGACCCGGGGTCTAACCTCCCGGGCTCCAGACGGGGCCCCAGGGCAGGGGCTGAGCTCAGGAAGCACGCGTGTCGGGGACCCTCCTCCCTCCGTCGGGCACACTGGGACCCGGCGGGCAGGGGGCCCCTCACACTCCGATGCCCGGGTCCCGCCTGGCCTGGCGAAGCGAGCCCCCCGGGGGCCCGGCCAGGACCGCGTGGGAGCCAGGCCCTCGGTGCTCTCGCGACGGTGCTGCAAGGAGCACGTCGCCAGGCGGCACCCGAGGGTGGGGACCCAGAGGGCGGGGGCGCGGAGCCACTGCCCGTCCCTTCCCTCCGCCACGCGGGCTTGGAGGCTGGGCTCTCCCCTCGCCAGGGCCCCGGGCGTCCCTGAGCAGGGGTCTGCCAGGGGCCGCGGTCCTCAGAGCGGGGCCGCAGCACCGCCAGCAGCAACCTCTCAGGCGCTTGCTGGAAACAGGACCCCGCCCCAGAGCCGCCCCCGAGCCAGAGGCTTCGGGGCTGACTGCGGTCTGCGCCCACCTGCCCTCGAGGGCACTGGCTTGTGTGGCTGGACCTGTGTGTCGGCAAACAGAAAAGGGGTGTCTGCTCAGCCCCTCGCCTTTGCCCGGTGGAGGTGCTGGGGTGCGGGGGCCCCAGCAGGCTCCTCCGGGAGCGATGCTCTCTGTCTCGTGCGGGGACCGGAAGATTGTTCTAGAGTGGCGGTCTGTATCACCTGCTGTCCAGGTGCAGTATGCCTCCGTCAGGACTTAATGGATAGGACCGTGAAGATGTGGCATTTCCCGGTGTGTCCAGCTCACCTCCCAAGAAGGAAAGGAACCTCTACCAGGTGCCGACCTCTGGTCTACGAGGTGTCCGGGGAGAAGCATCCCGACGCTGCAACTCACGGACAAAAGCACGCGGGGCCTTCCCAGACCCTCGATCCTGGCTTCTGGAGGACATCCTGCAGAGCAGAGGCGCGGCCTCCAGGGCCGGCAGGGAAGGCGGAGGGCGGGCGGGGGTCTGGCGGCGGGAGGCAGCGAGGAGCTGGGCTCACGACAGAAGGACAGGACGAGTGCGGCGGGTCAGGGAGCGAGCACGGCCGTGAAGGCAGGCACTGCCCGGGTGGCCCACGGTCCATCCTGCAAACATCAGCAAATGGGGGTGGGGACGGGGTAGCCCTTCCTTAATGTACGGTGCCAAAGAATAAACGCATAGGAAATGACTTAAAAACGCACCCCAGAGTAGGACGGACAGAGTGATGTGGAGACGGACACACACGTAATAAAGCACACGCAGCCGGTGGTGATGGGAGAACGAGGCAGCGGGCACAGGGGTGTCCAATGCACGGTTCTTTCGTGGTCTGTACGTCTGCAAAATTTCACAACAAGATGTCAGGAAAAGACCAAAAAAAAAAAAAAAAAAAAAAAGGATGAGAATTGCGAAATAAAGAAAAAAGAAGGCACCGCGGTTTGAACCCGGGGAGATGGAGGAGACTGGCTTGGCGGGGTGACATCCGTCCCCCTAGGTCCCTGCAGCTCGGTCCCTAGCACAGACACTCCCACGGGCTTGCAGTGGTCCGGGCAGACCCCTCCGACTCCGAGGCGGGGCCCCAGGAGGGCTTGGGGCCCGGGAATGAATAAAACTCAGAACCACTCACGCCCGGGGACCCTGGCCAAACCCGGCCGGGCCAGCGGGACCCCCAGGGCCCGGGAGCGTCACCGCGCCCTCCTGCCTGGGGGAGCACGATCGACACGCCAGGACCAACGAACAGCAGCCCTCCGGAGAGCCACGACCGAACACAAGCCAAAAAGCACCATCAAGGCCCAGCCAGCCTCACAGCAGGGCCAAGCGGGGTCGGGGGGTGCCCTCTGCTGGAGGTCGGGGACCCCAGACCAGGTTAGGCATTGGAGGAGCGAGGCCCTGAGCCCACTTCTGGACGGGGTGGGGGTTGGGCCGGTACTGCCACCCCCTCCCCCAGCAGCACCCTCGCTCCTTCCGAGACCCCCCGAGGACCCCACTCCCTAGGGGTCCCCGCCGGGCCTCCCCCACCGCGTGTCCCAGTCACCCCCTGCCCAGTGCCTCCCTTTCCGTCCGGGGGTGAAGGGCTTGGAACCCCGGTGGCCGAGGAACAGGGCCCGCCAGCAAGCATTTCAGTCCCGGACAACAAGGTGCTGAGCTGGCCTGGAGCCCAGTGGTCAAGCTGGTTAAAAAAAATTAGCAAGACAATTATCTGTCACCGCCCCCCGCTGCCCTGCTGCTTTCTCTAATTAGCCTGGAGGGTCTGAGGGCCCCCGCCCCCCAAACTGGTGTGGCTGCCCTGCAGCAGGACAAGGTCCAGGGGCTCAGGGTGCCATGGGAACCAGGGCGGGGCAGCCAGCTCCAGCCTCGCTCGGCCCTCCCAGAACTGCGCTGGGGAAGCCCAAGCGAGACGCCCCATGCTTTCTGCGCTCCCTGGCCCTCCTTGGCACCGGCCCAGCACTGCGGGTGGCCTGGGAGCAGCAGCAGTATTTCCCCCACTTCTCTACCAGACCCCCACTCTCGGGTCTGCTGTTGGCACCGGATGGAGAGGGCAGACACGGTCACGGCCACTGTTTCCCAGTGGCAGCCCCAGGGCAGTGGCATTCACATGTGGTGTTCTCTGCCAGCTTTGATAAATGTCACTCTATGTTTGAAAGCTTTTTAGTGGAGGAAACAGGTCAGCAAACCCTTTGCGTTCTTTGCCAAGTGAGACCTCGCCCATCTGCGTCCTGTGCCTGCTGGACGAGTACACGGCTGACGCTGAGTCACCGTGATGTGACGGTGGGGGGCGCGGAGCCTCATCAACGGCTGCTGAATTTCTCCAACTCTAAAGATAACAGACATTCCCTTCATATATAAAGAGCACCCAGAATCAAATAAGAAAACCACCATGGGTGGAGGCAGGGTAAAGGATATGAGCAGCTGATTCACAGCAGTGGCTCCCAGTCCTAAGAGAAGAGATGCAAGTTGCTCTGAGCGCTGCACTGTCTCATTCAGACAGTGCTCTGTTGGCAAAAGGGCAGATACGGAGATCAATGGAGCAGACGAGAGCTCAGAAACAGAGTCGTATAACACACAGTCAACTGATTTTTGGCAAAGGCGCAAAGGCAATTCAAAATGGGTCATATATCTAAAGCGATAATGTGAAATAGAAACTTCGCATTATAGATTTAGAAAACAAGGAAGAAGGTAGGAAACGAGGGAGAAAAATCTGCTTGAACTTGAGGTCGTCAGTGAGTTTCTGTATATGACACCAAACACGTAATCCGTGAAAGAAAAAAAATTAATGTACTGGATTTTATCAACATTTTAAAAATTTGCTCTGTGAAAGACACTCCTAAGAGAATGAAAAGACAAGTCACAGACCAAGAGAAAATGTGTGAGAATCATATTTCTAAATACGGACTTATTTCTAGAATATATAAAGAACTCTAAAAACGCAACAACAAAGAAACAAGCCAATTAAAAAAGAGCTGCACACTTTACCAATGAAGATATACAGATGGCAAGTAGGCAAATGAAAAGACACTCAACGTCAACTGTCAGCAGAGAGATGCAAATTGAAACACAGAGATACCTGTACACCTATCAGAACGGCTGCTATCCAAGAAACCAAAAACACCAAAGGCTGGCGAGGATGTGGAGCCACAGAAACCCTCACTCCGGCCTGGTGGGGATGTGGAATGGTGCAGCCACTGTGGAAGACAGTTTGGCAGTTTCTTACAAAGCTAAACACAGACACACCATATGCCCCAGCAACTGTACTCCTAGGTATTTAATCCAATGAACTGAAAACACAAAAACTTGTATGTGAATGTTTATAGCAACTTTATGCATAATCACCCCAAACTAGAAGTAACCAAGATGTCCTTCAACAGTTTATAGAGAAACAAGCTTGGTACATCCACACAGCAAAGTCATATCTGGTGATGAAAAGAAGCAAGCTACTGACTTAAAAAACACGGACGAATCTTAAATGCATTTAGCTAACTGAAAGAAGCCAGACCCCAAATGCTACATATTCTATGATTCCATTCCTGTGACATCTGGAAAAGGCAAAACTATCGGGCTGGAAACTGCCAACTCAGGGATTTCCCGGGGCTGTGGGAGAGGACAGTGGTTGATGACAAAAGACATGCACTGGAGGACGTTTAGGGGTGAGGGCTGCTTAACTCCAAGTATTTATTACCCAGAGAACTTTATGCCACAAAGAGTGAACTTTAATGTATGCAAATTAAAACTACTAGGACGGCAGGAGATCCCAGGATGGGACGCAGACTGTGATCAGAGAATCCAGTTGTATTACAAACGTTCACACAACCTCACCGAGGGGAGGGGGGAAGAAAGGAGCTGACCTAAGTAACTGTGGAAAGCGGACACTAAAGGCTGGGTGCTAAGACAAAGGGCCCACTGCATATCAAGACTGGAGTTGGTAGAGCCGCTTCTCATGGGAAGACAGCTTAGTCTTCAAACTGTTTTACATGGACACGGGGGTCTGACAAATAAGTAAACTGATGCTGCAAGCAGGAGCCACGCGTCTCACTGCAGGTCAGCAGGCAGGAAGGCTGGCGTGGTCCACGTGGCGCTGGGTTACTCAGAGATCTCGGCACAAACTCGTGCTTAGCTTAATACAGATACAGAAGGACAGAGAAGCAATTACAGGTCTGTGAGCACACACAGGTAGGGCACACACAAGTACACGTTCCCTGGCTCCGCCCGCTCAGAAGGCCTAGAAACGGTGACACCCCAGTAGCGTCGAGCACACCTGGGGCCCAGATCTTGGTTTCTAACACCATTCTCCAAAAGGAACCGGGGCTTCCTGGAGAAACAGCTGATTCTAGGGTAGGACTGGGTCATATATGAGATGAGCATATTATACTGCATCTTATAGAGCCAGAAAGCGAGGAAGTGCCCAAGAAACGAAAGGAGGGGGGTCAAAGGGACACCGGTGCCACCGTGAAAGGGCTGACAGTGAGGCTGGCATATCTGTGAAACAACACCAGTGACTCGGGATTAGGGCCCAAGGCAGCAAGTACACATGGGTGAGTCCAGACTGAGACAGTCACATGGCCGAACGCCTAGACTCATAGGAAAGGAGAGACAAATCCACACCAAAAATTCCAAATAACTCATGTAGATACCGCCCCTCTAGGGGGCAGAGTTTAATCCCTCCTTTCCCTCCTAAAAATTGAGGGTGGCCTGGATTTAGTGCCTTGCTTCTAAAACAGAGCAAGTGACGGCAGAGAGACCTGGCAAACACGACCTCCGCCAGGAGACGTCGGCAGCGGTGGGTCATGGTGATGGCGTGTCCCCCCCAGAGCACGTGATGGAGCACTCTCCCTCTGTGTGTCCTTTCCCCTAAACCCATAATCTCTGACCGTGAGAGAAACATCAGACAAACTCCAGCTCGGGGTCATTCTGCAAAACACAGCACCCGCACTCCTCAAAACTGTCCAAGTCATTAAACACGAGGCAAGTCTGAGCAACCGTCACAGCCCAGAGAGGGCTGGGGAGACCAAATGTATCCTGCATGGGATCCCGGAGCAGGAAAGAAGACGGCAATGAAAACCTACTGGAATCCAAATGAAGTCTGGCCTCCGGTTCCCAGTGAATGCCCTGGGGCTGTTCTCTTGAGTTTTGATGAACGGTGCCATGGTGACAACGGGGACGCAGAGAGGGGACGCAGAAACTCTCTGTACTACTACTGCAACTCCTCTACAAACGTAAAACTCTTCCAAAATGAAAAGTTTATTTTTAGGAGACCTGAATAGATATTTTTGCCAAAGAAGACATACGAATAGTAGGTAAACACACGGAAGGGCCCTCAACCTCATTACCCAAAAGGCAGATGCAAAGTAAGCCTCCGGGAGACACCCCCTCGTACCCAACGTACAGCTCAGCAGGACCCTGCGGGGCCTTTCCAGGAACCCCCTCCCCATGTCCCCTGCCTCTTGTTTATTAAAAAAAACTTCAGCCTCCCAGGCCCCACCCGAGTTCCAAAGAGCAAATTTAATCAAAAGCAAAGGAAAGCAGTGAAGCAAGACAAAATAATAACAGTTTAGCCATTAAACAAAGTCAAGGACCTTCAGTTCCTCCTCAAGGGATGCAGATGATATCCTGAGCCACGTCCTTGAGTGATACTGAAACGCCATCGGGTGGAAGAGGTTTAACTCTCTGCTGCCCACCAGCACGCAGACCCCAGACCCGCTGGGACCAGAAGGTTAATGACGTTGCCCCCCGGTGACCTCGCCGCCAACCAGTCAGAAGGATGTCCGCGAGCTGACCACGCCCCCAGCCCCTCCCTCACACCGTCTTTCAAAGCCCTTCCCTGAAAGCCACTGGGGAGCTCATGTCTTTTCCGCAGGAGCTGCCTGTCTTCCTTGCTTGGTCCCAAGTCGGACACCTCGCCGCAAACGCTGTACTTCCCTTCACCACAGCTCAGGGCCAACACACTGGCTTCACTGCACAGAGGAGCGGACCCAAGTTTGGTCTGGTAAAAGCCAGAATAGCCCTGATCACTGCCAAGCTGGGTGGTGGCAGGGGTCAGCCCAACGAGGAGACACAGGACCTCCTGCGCTGCCGGGTGGCGCCTAAGACAGCAGAGCGCTTTGGAAACAGCCCAGTTCCGCGTGGAAAAGTGAGACGGACGGACTTAGGACCCGGCCATCGCACTCCTAGGAATCCGCCCAAGTGAAGTGCAACACGTGTCCGCGTAGAACTCTGCCCGTGCGTGTTCACGGCAGCCTTGCTCCTGACTGCCCAGAGCCCCCAGATGTCCACCAGCTGGGGGACGGACGGAGGACACGTGGGGAGCCCACATGACGACCGCGGCGGGCCACAGAAAAGGACACGCTTCTGGTACACGCCGCACAGCGGACCAGCCGCGGGGACATCGCGCTCAGGGCAAGAAGCGGGACATAAAAGGTGGTATCCTGCCCGACGCCAGTCCTACAGAGTTCCCAGAAAAGGCGAATGTCTAGAAACGGTAAGCGGCTCTCCAACCCCTGCGTCCCTCGAGGGCCGCCCCTCACCGGCACGGGGCCTCTGGCCACCCACAGTGCCCCCGTCCGCTCTCCCCTCTCCCTTCCGGACCTTAACACTCACAGTCAAACTGCAGGCCGGCCCTGAGGGCGGGGGTGCCCCTCAGCAGCCCTACAGCCCCGCATGGCGCTGGTGGGCGGCGGGTGCTCTGTCTGTCCCCACTGACCGACAGCGGGCTGCGGGGGGGCCCGCGACTCTGTGGGCCCCGGAGCGGAAGGCGGGAGAACACGCCCATGGCGGGCTCAAGGCCCACGCGCGCTCCTCCCCAAGCCTGGGCCCCTCATGTGCTCGCCGGCCAGCCATCCTCCTGGGGGATCGGGAGCTGCTGGCGTACCTCTGCCCCCAGCCCTCCTGGTCGCACAGCTCCGGGGGTGCTCTGCGGCGGTCAGCGTGCAGGGCAGGCCTCCCAGCGGGCACACTGACCTCTGGCACTGCCTGGAGGCCGTGACGGCCGGTTCCGAGCGGGCCCGGGGGCGGTGAGCGTTGGCCACTGTCTTACAGGGCTCAGGGTGGCCAGCGCCTCGGTGCGGGAAAGACGGCCTGGAAGGGGCACACGGCGAGAGGCTGGCTGCCCGGGAACAGCGGGGGAGCGGTCTGGGGGAGGGACACCGACCGGGCAGCTGGGCCCTACGGGTGTGACTTGGGCAAATGCCCGTCTGTCAGATGAGCACGTGGGACCTCGCCCAAAGCCCAGAACGCGCCCCTGCCCCTGGGAGGCCTGCGTGCAGGGCAGCGAGCGGAGGACCTGGCGGGCGGTACCCCCAGGGGGGCAGGCCCACCAGGGGACCAAGGAGGGATGCGGCCCCCCCACACCTGAGAGGGCGCAGAGACCTGCAGCCACAGCCCCGGGGCCCAGGCCCCAGTTCACAGGTGGGATCCTGGGGCTCAGAGGAGGTGGTCTGCCCGGGGGGGGGCGGGCACGGGGGGCACCCCCCCAGAGCACCAGGCCGTGCGAGGGTCCCGGGGCGCCCCATGCGCTCCCCGACTGCTTGGACCCCGTTCCTGGGCGCTTTTCTCTTTCTCTGAGGGGTGTTGGGTCTGAGACAAGCCGGGTGAAGTCACGCCCGGGGGTTGTCGGAGGACAAAGCCGGTGACTCAGCCGCACGAGAGAAGGGGTACTTCCAGGCGGGGCAGGGCAGCCCATCAGCAGGGCGGGTCCCCTCGCTCCGCTACAACCCAAAGCAGGCCTTGGCCTGAGGTGTCCCGCAGGGACAGAGCAGACGCAGTGGCCCCTAGAGCAAGTGCTCTCTCCCCGCCCCTCCCTGAACCCTTGACCCTGGCCCTTCTGAGTATCCGTGCTGGGGGACGGCAAGAGTTCTGTCCTGCGTGGACAGAAAGGGCCACCCTGCCCTCTG
Source organism: Kogia breviceps (assembly GCF_026419965.1). Classification (NCBI taxonomy): domain Eukaryota; kingdom Metazoa; phylum Chordata; class Mammalia; order Artiodactyla; family Physeteridae; genus Kogia; species Kogia breviceps. The sequence goes on along the minus strand of NC_081327.1, from coordinate 57,207,242 downwards.
TCCCTCCGCGGGGAAGGCTCGCATCACCTGGGCTAGGTCCCCTGCCCCCAGCCTTCCTGGAGCGACCACCTCCCAGAAACCCACCAGAAACGCACCCAGAAGCCCCTACACCTGCAGCTCGAGAGCTGGCTCGGCAGGGTGACAGGCGGGGGCCCGGGCGACACTGGGCAGCAAGCGCTAGACGGTGCAGGTGAGTGAGAGCTTGGAGACCGAGGGAGGCCAGGGAGGAGACCACCTGTGGGGCCTCAAGGAGGCGGGGGGCTGACGGGCGGGACAGCTTGGTGGCCCCCGGCCTGGGCGGAAGACAGGTGAGCACACAGCAGGCACAGGAGGAGAAAGTGCGCTTTGCAGCGGCAGCCGCGGGGCTTGCAGCGGGGTCTGGGCCGGTCAGCAGGCAGCGGGGAGGCTGCGACGCGGAGACGGGAGCTCGCGGCAGAGTTCCCAGCGGGCAGGGGGAGGGGCCCGTGCAGCGCGCCCCCGTCCGCCCTCCCTGGGCGGCAGAGCGACCGCCGGGCCGGGCCCCGGCGCGGCTGAAGCAGCACCGCGAGAAGGCCTCAGCCAGGCCCGGGCCCCGCCGCAGGGCCTGAGCTCTGGGGGCAGGTGGCAGCGACGCCGGGGTCGTCTTTGAAGGGAGGCTCCCTGGGCGCTGGGAAGGCGGGGGGGGGGGGCAGACCACGCCTTCCTCACGAGCCCCGCCCCCCCGCTGACCCGACGTAGGGCCGGTCTCATCACCGCAGCGGCGCAGCCGGGCCCGGCAAGGAGAGGCGTGCGGTCGGCGAGTCCGGGATAGGCCTCTCCTCGTGGGCCCCATCCCGGGAGGTCCCGGCTCCACGCAGGGCCCCCAGCCCCCGACTCCGGGGGCTCTGACGCGTTCCCAGAGAGACTCTCGGTCCGTACACCGTCCCGATCCTTTTCCCCACTTGGCAGACTGGATTTTCACAGGGTTACCCACCCAGGGGCCACACCTATGTGTCCGTGGAGATGTCGCTCCACTGTCTCTGACGACGTGGATCCGCCACCAAGGACTCCAGCCCATCGCGGGGTCAGAGCCCGGCCTCGCGGGCTCTCTGTGCCATCACGCGACGCCGGTCTCCTTTGCCAGAATCTCAGTTTTATTGCACTTTGAATAATCTCTCGACATAAACTCTTGAGTTTCCTGTGTTTATGGGAATCTTGGATCCCCTAAGAGTGTTTAGAACTCGCTGAAGTGTCGTCTTCCTGCCCCCGCTCCCGGCCCCGCGGGGCGGCAGGGAAGCCGTCGGCCTGTCCTCGGTCTGTGGGGATCCCAAGAGAGAAGCCCTCCATCTGGAGCCTTTGCCCCCGGGGTGCAGGACGGACCCCTGCTGGGCAGGCTCGGGGCGCTTCTCCGGATCAGCAGCTCGGAGGGAGGGGCCCAGTTCCTACATCCTACACGAGCGACTCTGCAACCACGCCTGGCCTTCCAACCACAGCTGGGGGCGGGGGGTGGTCTGCTCCCCCCACCCCCGTGAAAGGCGGCCACCTGCCGGCCACCTGCCGCCACCCGGGCTTGAGGCAACCGCCTCCCCGGCCCCCTGAAATGAGGGACCGGCTCCCGGGGCTCCACCCCTTTGCCTCTTCTGGGTCACCTGCCCCTCTCGCGTGGCATGGGTTCTCGCCAGAAGAACCCATGTTCTGGAGAGTGCCCAGTTCTTTTGTTATTTCAGGTTGTTGCGTCTCCAGCACAGACATCCACTCCGCTGCCACCAGGATGGAAAAGGCCTCTGCCATGTGAGTCCCGCGGTCCCAAGATCCTGGCCCCTAAGTAGAGCCGGCGCAGAGTCTGGGGCAGCAAGGAGCGTGCGGGTGGGTGGCCACCAGGGGTGCGTGTCCTCTGCCACCGGCCGGGGGGCTCTGGGAGCTGGTGCGCAGACTCAGAGAGCAGGCAGCCCCAGGTCCTCGGGCACCAACGGCCTTCGGGGGTGCCCCCGTCCTTGCAGCTGGCAGGGAACCCCCGGGAAGGCACTGCCATCCCCAGGACCCCCCGGAATTCCTGCCCCTTGTTGCTCCAGGCCTCCCCCCGCCGCCCACAGGAACGGCAGCGACCCGCGGCGGCCCCACCCGCAACGGGCTTGCTCCCCGGCGGCCCTCAGCGGGCAGGACGCCCAGGGGCGGGCGCACCACGGGCGGACGCGGACACACTCGGTAACTCATCCTCTGTGCTTTCAATCCCGTCCTAGTCGGTTTCAGGGCCAGGTGTGCGTGTGGGGTGGACTTGGACAGCACAGGCCTCCACCCTATGCGGTGGGTTCATTGTTCCCAAAGGTCAACGTGGGCTTTTCTCACCAGGGAAACGGGCCCTGTGTACCTTTGTGGACTCCCTGGAGTGAGGCCCCCTTCATCCCACCCCCTCACTTCCCATGGCCCCCGAGAGGCCACGAGATGCTGGAGGACTCTGGTCCCCAACCCTGCCCACCCCTCAGGTCACAGCCCCCTCTAGCCTCTCCGATCGCCTCTACACAGGGGAAGCCCCTGCGGGCAGGAGACCCTCCACATGCTGGCCCGAGAGCCCCATTTTCAGCTGAATCCAGGCAGACCTCGCCTCCTCCAGCTTCTAGAGGCTGTAGGCACTCCTTGGCCTGTGGCATCATAGCTCCAATTTGTCTCAAATCTCTGCCTCCTCCTTATAAGGACCCTCCCCTCCCCCTGGATGATGCAGGCTCATCTGTCTCAAGGGCCTTAACTCAGTCACACCTGCAAAGTCCCTTTTATCGATTCACGCTCCCAGCTCCAGCGATGAGGACCTATTATCTCTCGGGGCCATCAGAGGTGGGTTTGGATTTGATCACAGAGGAAAGAAATGATGGCATTCAGATCAATGGCATAGTGAACAGGGGGCACTGTATGTCACAGAGAAGAAAAATACCCAAAGTCAAGCAGTTTTGTCAAAGAATACTCTCTCTACTCTGTCCCAGTTCCGGACAATTTCTCAGAAAACGGGGCTGCCCCTCTGGGCAGCAGGGATGGTTTTCCAGGAAGGGTGCCGGGTGGAAGGAGGCCTGTGGGCTCTCGGGGAGCCTCTGCCATGAGGGCATCACCCTAAATAAGTGCAAGGCAGAGGCTCGGGGTCCAAACTCCTGTGAGGGCCTGACGGTGGCCGTGAGCCCTCACAGGGGTGGCTGCCCCTTCCTGCTCCTTCCCCTCCCCCCCCACGGCTATGGAGAGCCTGCTCCAGGGCAGGGGTCAGCCCAGGCACAAACACGATGGGCTCGTGTGTACACCCACGCTGCTGCCTGCCACCTCAGCCCCCAGTGCCCGGTTCAGAGCTGGAGGGACCCCAGGAGAGACGGCTCAGACCCTGACCCTCCAGCGGAGCGTCCTGCCAGACAGCACAGCCACCGTGACCAGGTCTTGCTAGAGGCCACAGCGTCTCAGGGCAGGAGAGGCCCCAGGGCCCACTGCAGCTGAGAGTCCGGCCCCGCGAGGGCCTGGCCAGCCCAACGCCACATGGGGCCAGCTCCTCACCCCCCACAGCCCCGAGCTCTCCCCACTCCACCCCGTCTAGACCCCCGTGGTCTGGGGTGATCTGAGACGGGGAAGATTTGGAGATGCTGAGCGTGGAACTGACTGCCAGCAGGGCTGGGAGAGGGAGAAACCAGTTGTGACTGAGCAGAACCCGCGAAGGCCACCCCAGAACAGACCACCCCCCCCCCATGTCCTCTGCCTGCCTCTTGTCTGCAGAAGAACTTCAGCCTCATAGGCCTTACCAAGTTCCAAAGAATAAATTTAATCAGAGAAGTGAGAAAATGCAGAAAGAAAGGAAAACAGTCAAGCAAGACAAAATAACAACAGTTTAGCCATTAAACAAAGTCAAGGACCTTCAGTTCCTCCTCAACAGCTGTAGGTGATACGCTGCGCCATGTCCCGTGAGCGGTTTTGCAGATACAGAAACCCCCTCCAGGTGGAAGAAGTTAACTACATGCTGCCCACTGGAATACAGACCCCAGACGGGCTGGAAACAGAACCTAATGACTGAGATTCCCAAAACACCACCCCATTACCTCACCACCGACCAATCAGAGAACTGTTCATAAGCTGATCACGCACCTGCCACGCTTGCCCTTACCCTGTCTTTAAAAGCCCTCCCCTGACAGCCATTGGGGGGTTTGGGTCTTTTGAGCCTGAGCTGCCCATTCTCCTTGCCTGACACTCTGCAAATAAATGCTGTACTTTCCATTACCACCACCCGGCAGCAGCAGATCTGCTCCCAAGTCTGGTTCAGTAACAAAAGCCTGAAGTGTTTCTCCACCTACAAAGGAGAACCTGTGTTTTTCCTGAGAGCAGCTCTCCTGGAAACAGGGGTGGTTTTGTTTCACAGACCCTGGGTTCCTGGTGGGAGAAGGGGTGCGGGATCCCCTTGGGGACGTGCCGGGGACATGGGGATGCTGGCCGTGGTCGGGCCCTGCCCCCCCATGGGTACCTCTGCGAGCCTCCCCCTGGACAGGCCTGCTCGCCGTGGTCCCAGGGGACGTCTCCTCGCCACAAGCTGGCGGGCAGCCGCGAGGCCTGGACTCTAACAGCTTGATCCCCAACACTTTCTTCTGCTTTGTGGGCACGACTTCCTTTAAAGACGAGTTTGCTTAAAGAGAAAGAAACAAATACATCACTCTCTGGTCCCTTTAAGGGTTGAGCTCAGTTGGGACCAGAAGAGACAGCTCAGTCACTCCTGGGGAGGGAAGCGCTCCCATGAAATTGTCCTCACCTGCGTCTCCACTTGCCCCACGGGCAGGGGCTTCAAAGCCAGCTCCACATTGGGTGCCGAGTGATTTCAGGAAGGCACAGATTATCTCCGAGGCCCAGCTCCTTGAGTGTACGACAGGAATGAGAGTAACTCCTGTGTCATAGGATGACTGTGAGAAACTTGTTTCCTGGTGTGTCTCCTGCCGCCAAGAGGCAAGCTCCACAGGCTGGGGTATGTCCTTTCCATTCACTCCTGAAGCCCACTGGAGAGTCAGCTGCTTTGTCACCACCCGCAACCACCATTATTATTATTATTAACCCAAACTCTTCGAGATTCTCAAGCTTCTAAAAGCAACGGAGGGTTCATGCCAAATGCTACAAGGCTTAGCAGCCCCCAAGCAGCTTGACCCGTGAGGATGTCTGCCCTCCTACATCACTGCCTGAAATTTCAAGCCCAGAACCTTGAATGAACTTGGACTCCTCCTGGGCTGGACCTCCTCCAGCCCACAGCTCCAGGGCCCCCAGCTGCATCGGGGAAAGCTGATCGGTGATGGGGGACGGAGCTCCCACGCCGTGAGGTGAGGGTTCTGGGCTACTGAGCTATGCTGAGCCATCTCTTTCCTTCCAGGAACAAAATAATCAAACGCCATCCAAGTGGTCTTAAAATCTCTTCCTTCCTGTGTGACCCAGTAACTCAGAGATCCTGATGCTGTTCCCCCAAAGCTGGCATAGAGTGGCTGCTCCCCAACCCACACACACATAAATCACCTTGGTCTATGATGTCTGTCTCCTACAACTTTTCATTTAATCTGTCAAAGTCTATTTCCATTGGTTTGTGCTTCATTCTACTGAAATAAGCTCGGGTTGGGACAAAATGGTACATTTAGTCATTTTATCAGTGTTTCCTTATATTACACAGAGGGCACCAGAGCCCGTGTGGCACTTGAGGACAGTGATCAGAAAATACAGACTGCGGGAATTCCCTGGCGGTCCAGTGGTTAGGCCTCCACGCTTTCACTGCCAAGGACCCGGGTTTGATCCCTGTTGGGGAACTAAGATCACACAAGCCCCGTGGCATAGCCAAAAAGAAAAAAAAAAAAAAAGGAAGGAAGGAAGGAAGAGAGAGAGAGACAGAGAGAGAGACAGAGACAGAGAGAGAGACAGAGAGAGAGAGAGAGAGAGAGAGAAAGAAAGAAAGAAAGAGAAAGAAAGAAAATGCAGATTCAAAAGGAAGCTTCTGGGCCATCATTTCTGTTTAATCTCATTCTGGAGCCAAGGAAGGGAAGGTGTTAAAAAAAAAAAAGGGAAGTGATTCTAGAGCATTCCTTCGTGTCAAACACATCGCTCAGTTTCCACAAAGCTTGGCCCTATGGGTAGGAGCAGGGTTTGGGGCTCCTTTGTTGATCAGTTGGGGGACTTTGTCCAAGACATTTAACCTCCCAGAACCTCATCTGTAAAATAGGCGTAAAAATATCACTTGGGTGCGAATGACAACTTGTCTTAAATTGCTTGGAGTAGATGTCCAGGTTTTAGGTTTCTTTCCAATACCAGACACTAACAAACAGAGAACAGGACCAATGTCTTATATGTCTATGTCTTAAGGAGGGGCTTCTGAAGATTCTACATTGAAACTACAAAATATTATTGAAAGAAATTAAAGAAGACCCAAATCAATGGAGAGGTATACCATGTTCATGGATTCAAACACTCAATGCCCTCATGATGTCAGTCTTCCCCCCAAATTCAGTATCTATAGATTCAAAGCAATCAAAATCACAGAAGACTTCCCTTTTGGGTAGAAATTAATAAGCTGTTTCTAAAAGTTATATGGAAATGCAAAGGATCTAGACTAGCCAAATGACCTTTAAAAAGCAGCACAAAAGGGAGTTACATTATCTGATGCTAAGTCTTACTATAAATCTATAGCAGTCAACAGAGTACTGTGTTGGAGTGTAGATAGGCAAATGGTTCAATAAAACCAGAATAAAGAATCCAGACAAACACACAGACACACACACACACACACACACACACACACACACACACACACACAGGGAAATCAGGCTGGATGTGGGTGCACCCCTGGCAAGATCGTGCGGGCAGCAGAAGGAAACACACACAAGACGCGTAACACAGAAGAGCACCACCTCCTCCCAGAAGCCCAAGTTCCAACCCCAGCTCTGACAGCTCAGCTGTTCTGCTTGCGCAGGTAGCTGTGTCTCTGGCCACCTGAGCTTCCTCATCGGTGACATGCAGGAATTGAGAAAAATGATTGCAAAGGTTCCCAGCTCCACAGTTCTTTTATACTGACTTAATAAATGTGCTACAGTAACCTCCTCCCCAGCACTATTCTAGCATACTCTCAGCTGCATAAATTCTACATAAAGTAAAATTCATTGGAAGAATTTTTAAAGGATATTTGCAACCCTTGGAGAAACTGGAGCCGTAGTGGGGATTTTGCAAAATCCAGAACGTCCGCTCGAGGCTTTTATTGGACACAGATCCAGGGACTCACTTTTTCACATTTGGCCACATCTTGCCTGATTTACCCATGGAATTTTTTCTTGATAACTTCCACGGTGGCTTCTAAAGGCCTCTCCACGTCTCAGCGAAGTTCAGTCACCCCGAAGCTGCTTTCTCTGTTCTCTGAGAAGTAGCCCATCACATTCCTTTCTGTCTGTCTCGCTGATCCATAAGCCCCAGTTTCCGGGACTGGGCCTCATTTGGATTTGGACCTGGCTGTTGGCTCCATCCGGGCAGTGCAAGCGGCCTCCCCGTTGGTCAAAGCTGGACGGCTGTGGCAGCCTTTGGTCTCGGTTACTTCACAGTCTTGAACCCGCACTGAACCATGCCCACGGATGCTGGGTGTCAGGGTGGTGGACATCTGGGGCCTCGGGTGAGGCGGGGCTGGAATCATCGGGGGTGGGGGCTCCTTCTCTGGCTTCTGGAGCTGGACTAGAGCCCCTCAGACTAGAGCAGCGCACGGGCAGCATCATCCCCACACACAGTCTCTCTCATGGGTGCCCAGGCCATGGTCCAAGAGCTCCAACAAACAGGGAAGAAGCTGGCGCTTTCTGCCTGGCCTCAGAAGCCAGCTGCGTCTTTCCCGTCATACTTGGTTGAAAAAGACACACGCTCTCCCAGTAGCAAGGAGGGAAGACCCAGACGAGCCAAGGCTGGTGAAGGCGCTTGCCCTGTGCCGGGCGGCTGAGCTGCAGCTTCCTGTTTCTTGCCACGGAAAGTGTCCAGAGTAACTAGCCCAACTGCCCTGCCACCCCTGACCCTGAGCTCCGCTGAGCCCTGGACCCACTCGTCCCCTACAACATGCCGAGCTCTGGGGGATGCAGATGACGGGTCACAACATTCTGAACCTGGGGGAAGAGAAAGTAGCGAGCACAGGGAGGCTGGGGTTTGACGAACAGAGGGTGGAGTCTGCGGGAAGGAGACCCAGGGAAGCCGCACGTTTGAGCGGCCGCCCACATGGCGGTCCTCTCTGGCGGTCGCAGACACACGTCCTCTGCTCGTCCCGGGGAGCTGCCCGGCCTTAGCCTGGGGGTCGGGGGACCCAGTCAAGGCTGACCTTCAATCACAGGATTAACACGGTGATCAGCCTCAGGCTCTGGAAATGGGACCTTGCCCACTGGGTAAGAGAGAGACGAATCCACGCCGACCCAACTCCGTGGTGGGAAAAGCAACTCCAAGCACATTCACTCATTCATTCATCCACACTGCCACCTCCGTCCTTTGTGCATGTGGCTCCCTCTCCCTAGAACGGTGGTTCTCAAGGTGAGGTCCCTGGACCCCAGCATCAGTATCATGGGAAACTGGTTACAAATGTAAACTCATGGGCTCCATCCTGACTAATGCATCAGAAGCTGGCGGGGTTTGTGTTTTAACAGACGCTCTGCAGACTCGAATGCGTGCTCAAGTGGGGACCTCTGTGCCAGCACACCTCCCTCTGCCCAGCTGACACCTACTCATCCTCAACACTCCCTCCCTCCTCCAGGCAGTCCTCCGTGACTACCCGCCGCAGCCCTTTCTGCTTCCCCCACCACGATCCCTGTCGCTGTTGCTTCCGCTTGTCTCCTGGGGCAAACTCCCTGAGGATGGAACCTGTAGCTAGCACAGCAGTGGCACAAGAAATGTCGAGTGAAAGAATACAGACTTTGATGAGCCTTTTCTGGGGGCAGAGCTGGGGTTAGGAACATGAACGCGTGAAGGAGGTGGAGCTCTCAGTCCCTCATGGGAGGCAGAGGGGAAAGGGATGGGCCCCTGGGGGCCGCAGGGCCACGGACACTCTGGGAGCACCGCCGCTTCCCACGCGCTTCTGCCGGGGGCTCCAGCACCACCACCTGCCCGCGGTCCCAGCTGGAGGACGTCCAGGTGGCACGCGCTGCTTCGGCCTGGCCCCTGTGGTCTGGCCAGGCTGCCACTGTCCTTGTCGCAGAGCAGGCCGCCTTCCTTGCTCTTCGTCGTGGGGCTCGTGGTTGGGTGGAGAGTCCCCGGAGCAACTCTGCTCCAGGGTCAACGAGCCACCGCGACGATCCAGAGAAACAGCCTAAAAACAGGCCAGGAGGCTTGACTCACGGGGGAGCGATGCTTGGGGATGAGAATTCCCCTCTTCGGGGATGATTTATTCGGGCCTGTGGAGGATGAGGACGGGCACCGTCATGCAGTGACTCATCTGGGAACTCGGCGGGGACCCCTGTGCACCAGCCTTTGATTTCCCGGGCCAGCTGACCTCCCGGCCTCGGACGCGGCTCCAGGATCCGCAGAGGAGACGGCAGCGGGGAGTGTGGGAGGACACGGTCCGGGGTGGGAAAGGCCCGGAGCTGATGCACCCTCCCCCGTGCCCAGGCCCCGCTCTTCAGGACCAGGAGGGACGGTGCTGCCGCCGGGCCGCAGAGGCCAGGCACGTCTGCCCCACTACTGCAGCCCCGAGTCCTGACTGGTGTCGGCCCCGAGTCCCTCATGCTGCAGGGGCCTGTGCCTATGACGGTGCCTCTGCTGATCGCGGAAGGACGGCCTCATGCGGAAGGCGGTGGTGCCCTCGGAACACACTCCTGGCCTCCTCATAGCAGTGAGACTCCATCGGCATCACACAGAGACCAAATGCCTGGGGCTGGAGGGCAGGTCTCGTCTTCTGGGAAGCCCTGTGGCTGGCTCATGCTCGTCTCTTCTGCAGCGGAGTGTGAGAGAGGATCTCCCCTCGTCACTGGCAATGAATTCCAGGCCTCCTGGTGGAAGGTCAGTTTCTGTGCTTCCCCAGATCATGGGCTTTCCAAGCCAAACCCCTGGGCACAAAACATGGCCTGGTTGTCACAGTGAGGTGCTGCTTTACGCTCATCCATCCACCCACCCACCCATCCATCCATCCATCCACCCACCCATCCATCCACCCACCCATCCACCCACCCATCCACCCATCCATCCATCCATCCATCCATCCATCCATCCATCCATCCACCCATCCACCCACCCATCCATCCACCCATCCATCCACCCACCCATCCACCCACCCATCCATCCATCCACCCATCCACCCATCCATCCACCCATCCACCCATCCATCCATCCATCCATCCATCCACCCATCCATCCATCCACCCACCCACCCATCCATCCATCCATCCACCCATCCACCCACCCATCCATCCACCCATCCATCCACCCACCCATCCACCCACCCATCCATCCATCCACCCATCCACCCATCCATCCACCCATCCACCCATCCATCCATCCATCCATCCATCCACCCATCCATCCATCCACCCACCCACCCATCCATCCATCCATCCACCCATCCACCCATCCATCCACCCATCCATCCATCCACCCATCCATCCACCCATCCATCCACCCACCCACCCATCCATCCATCCATCCACCCATCCATCCATCCACCCACGCATCCATCCACCCACCCATCCATCCACCCATCCATCCATCCATCCACCCATCCATCCACCCATCCATCCACCCACCCATCCACCCACCCATCCATCCACCCACGCATCCACCCACCCATCCATCCACCCACCCATCCACCCACCCATCCATCCATCCATCCACCCATCCATCCATCCATCCACCCATCCACCCATCCATCCATCCATCCACCCATCCACCCATCCACCCATCCATCCATCCATCTATCCAAAAAAATGCAGATGAAGCAGCTACTCTGATCTACTCCCTACACTTGCCCCGGGGGGAACACAGGGCTGAATGAAATGCTCCTTCCCCGTGTTCACCTGGAACCCAGATTGGATGAGACGTGTCTCTCCCTGAGAAGTGCAGTCTCTAGGGGTCCGTCATCACACAGCTACAGAGCAGGGAACAAGCACAAAGTGCGAACACAACCGAGGGGCACCCACTCCATCCAGGGGGACTGAGGGGAACTTCCAGAAGGAGTTGTGTACGCCTTGCAACCCAAATGGGGTCCGAAGCCACTCGCAGACAGGGCCTGGACGCTGTCTGTGTGGGCGCAGGACCGCTCAGCATTCGCAGGCTGTGAACGGACGGGCTGGCACTGGTGTCCATGGTACCAGCACGGTCCGCCTCAGGTGGGCGCCCGGGGACGGAGCGTCCACGTGGAGCCAATGAGTCAGCCGCCGGCCGAGGACACTGCACTGTTTTTCCAGCCTCTGAGAGCCACCTCCTGACATCTTGTGCCATGATAAGCAGTGACTTAAGCATCTGGGGAGCGGATACAGGGGAATGCAGACAGCCCAGGCTGGGGCAGGGCTGTGGATGGGGGCAGAGTGGAGGGTAAACATTTCCAGCCCCAGTCAGAGTCTCCCCGCGGGGGTTCAGGGAGCAAGTCAAACGGCTTTTGTTCCTTTTGTTTTCGCTCATTCCTTAAAGGATTTTACTTGACTCATGATTTCCCAACTGGCTCCTTCTGCAGCTTAAGAAAGCAAGAGTGAATGATTGCTCTGGCTTTTTGCTTCTTGGGTTTTTTCCTTCATTACAGGAATGTGTAAACACCCTGAGTTTTTAAAGATGCGTTGCCAAACCTCGTGTGTTAGAGAGTCCACATGCTTTTGGGCAGTGGCTGGCATCCTCGCTGGGGAACCGGCCTGACCCTGCTGGCAGGTCGGCCCCCACCAAGCCGTTGAGGACCCTGGCCTGGGAAGGGCGGTGGGGGCCACGCTGGAACCTCTTACCCGCCTGTTGTAGGCGGAATCATGCACCTCCCCCCCAAATGCATACGTCTGAAGTCCTAACCTCCAGGACCTCCGAATGTGACTGTTATTGGAGATAAGGTCTTAAAAGAGGCAGTTAGGGTAAAACGAGGTCATCAGGGTGGGGCCCTGACCCAGCATGACTGGTGTCCTCCTGAGAAGAGGGGATCAGGACGTGGTCGCACAGAGGGACGACCACGTGAGGACACAGGGAGAAGATGGCCTTCCAGGGAGGGAGCGAGGCCTCAGGAGGACCCGACCTGCTGGCACCTTGGTCTTGGACTTGCAGCCTCCAGAACTGTCAGAATAAACTTCTGTCGTTTAAGCTGCCCGTCTGTGGTGCTTCGTTACGGATGTGAGCCTCCCTGCCCCTTCAGCAGCTCTACGGATGGGCAGCAGCCCCCCACCTGGGCATGGGCGTGGCTTACAGGCCCCATCCCCCCACCCTCCCCCCAACCCCGCTCCTGCTCTGGGGTGTAGCCACCCTCTCGACAGCTCTGGGGCGGGGACACGAGGGAGGAGCGGGAGGCCCGCGGAATCGCACACACAGAAAACAGGGGAGGAGGAGGCCGTGTTAGCCTGCCCCACTGGCTGGACAGGGTGACCGCGCTCTGGAAGGACCCCCACCCTGCTCTCTCGGGTGTCCCCTGGCTCTCTGCCCACCTCCCTCCCCACCAGAACGCCACCCAGGGCTGCACCAGCCACGAAGGGCACACCAACTGTCCTCCCCTCCAAAGTCACAGCATGAGGTGGGGGCAGGCCCTCCGCGGCGGGTCTGAGCCGCGGTGGAGGCCAGACGGAGCCGGCCTGGCGGGTCGGTGATGCGCTCCGGGGGCCTGGGAGGCGGCTGCGGGGGCTGGCCGGCTGCTACGCGCGGGGGAAGGGCTTCTCCGCACGGCACAGGGCTTCCCAACCTCAGCACTACTGACGTCTGGGGGCTGTGTCCCCAAACCGTGTCCCCCCCGAAGACGTGCTCAAGTCCTGAGCCTCAGAACCTCCCGGAAGAGGCAGGAAGGACCCTCCCCCAGGGCCTCTGCTCAACAGGGCCATCCGGGACTCCGGCCTCCAGACCAAGGGGATCCATTCTGTTGTTTTGGGCCCCCGGCTCGCGGTCCTTTGCTGCGGCAGCTAGAGGAAACACATCAGGCACGCACTCCTTTGCGGGGCCGTCCCCTCACCGTCCCCCCCGCCACTGCGTCCGTCCCCCGCTGGGGGCTGCTAAGCAGCGTCCCTGGCCTCCAACCACCGCACGCCAGCAGCCCCCGCAGGCGGTGACAACAGAAATGAGTCCAGATACCGCCAAGCGCCCACGAGGCAGAGCTGCCCTGGTTGTGGCCCCGGGCAGGGGAGGAGGCTGCCCGTGGGCACGGGGGCCGTCCTTCGAGGTCAGGGCCAGCCCTGCCTCTGCCCTGAGTTCTGTGTCTCGGGGTGACAGTGGGATGGGCCTGTGCCCAGACTGTGTGCCCCCTGAGGACAGATGTCCTGCTCCCCGCGGAACCTCAGGCACAGCCTGCCCGTGGGGGTCTGGCCACCTTGTCCGGGTGGGTCACACCCGCTTGGTGACGCCCGTCTTTCGTGAGGCCCATGGTGGGGTATGCGCAGACCTCAGGGCAGCTGGCCCGTCACGCCTGCCCCCACTGCCTTCCAGCCTCATCTCTGCTCCCCTCCCACCTCGCCCCTCCCAGCCATGCCGGCCTGTATCACAGGCACTCAGGGGACCACCTGTGTCACAACTGCCTGGGTGCTCACAAAACATGCTGATTCTGTGGCCCCACCCCAGGCACCCCAGCCAAGGAAGCGACCTTGAACTTGCATTTCAGCAAGCTCCCCAGGCACCCCCGTGCCCACGGAAGCTGGAGCAAGCTGCTCTCCTTCCCCGCACGCATCCTGCTCTAGCCTTCCCGTGCTCTCTACCCAGCAAACTCCTACTCATCCTTCAAAACCCATGTGAACTGTCCCCTCCTCTGAATCCTTAGAGGCTCTGCCAGGCATATACTTAATTTTCACTCCGTACTCACCTAACACCTTGCCAACAGCTCTACTGAATCTTACATGCTGGTGCGTGGACTCTGTGTGCGGTTTGAGCGTGACCTTGTGACTACATGACTGTGAGTGTGTCCGTGCGTGTCCTTTCAGCAGGGCGGGAGTTCTGAGATGGCTCTGGCCTAGCAGTGGCTCTGTGCGCACGTGCAGGACGCAACTCAGTGCCTGGCGTGTCACTCAGGGATTGTCACGGGCACGTCCGTCTTTTGGGTCGTGTCCCTGGCCCTCCCCTGGGCCCTGAGGAGGCAACCCAAGTCCACCCCCTAACAGTAGAGTCGTCCGCAGGCCGAGGACACACGACATCTGGGGCCCGCTCTCCTGAGCCTCCCAGTTCCCAATAAATAAACTTCTCACAAAGTCGCGGAAGCGCTTTAGACCCCTGCCACTGCCCGGTGGATACACATCCAGCAGCTGAGCGTGTGAGCTGACGTGCAGCGTGCAGACTTGGACATGAGCAGATGAGCGTGTGAGAGGTGTGTGTGAGCACACGTGCCCGTGAGTGCGTGCGCGGCGTGTACACGGGAAGCGCTGGCGGGAGAGGTGTGCCGACGTGTACGTGCACAGCTAGCTGTTCCAGGGCTGTGAGGAGGCTGGTGCAGGCCGGGGCCGTGGGAGGAGAGGGTCCCTGCCACGGACATGCTGAGGGTCCCTGGTGCAAACCAGGAAGCGGCCACAGGCCAGGGAGCTCTGGGGCTTTCCACGCCACAATGTCCTTCTTTTTCTAACAGGCCTGGAGCCAGCTGCAGGGAGCCTCACAGCTGCCAGGAGCCAGACGACGCACCGTCTCCCCAGTGAGGAAGGGTTCACGCCTCCACCCGCTGAGGGCTCTGGAGTCTGCAGAGGCCCCTCCGTGCCATCCCACGTTGCCCGTCCCAGCTCTGAAGAGAGTTTGCTAAGCTTTCTGGTTGATGCCTCTGCATCCCATGGACCCCGAGCGCCAAGCTGCATTTATCGCCACACCACCCTCTCAGTCCTGGTCTGTAGAGGGTGTGTAATGGACACTGAGGGCAAGTGGACAGCACACCCTGAGTGGCTGACCAGCTACGGGACACCCAGCACTGCCCCCAGCTGCCAGCTGTGACCCTCCCTCCCAACGCCTCCTCATCACACAAGTATGAGAGGAACGGCTTCAATCTGCCCTAATGTTCCTCAAGCAAGACCCTTCTAAATGTCAGGGCTGGACTGATGGGGCTGGGCTGGGCCGACCAGGTGCCAAGACTCACGGGCAGCCGGGTCACCAGCCCAGGGTCGGCAGCGGGCACGGGCCTTCAGCTCCGCTCTGCACGGGGAGCAGACGGCTCGGGAGGATGGGGCAGAGGCCGGTGGGCTCCAGAACAGGCACCTCCTCCGGCCTGTCCAGCGGACCCACCCTTGGTGTACCAGGGCCTCCTAAGACCAGCCACTGGGCCACGTGGAGCCTGAAGGGATGAAGGGTCCATCGAGGACACGTGGAAATTCACGGGCAGACACCACACCAGCACACTCTAAGCCTCATCCGAAAGCAAAGCCATACACAAAAAAAATCCCATGGTTCTCCGCACACCTGTGTCACAAGTCAATGTTAAAAACATAAAGAATCCTCTTCTTCTTCTTAACCACATAAGAGGAAAAAAATGAGACCAACTTAACCACTTCTCAATTTTTTCCTGGCCTACTCAACCGACTCACCATTCTGGATTGTAACATAAACAAAAATCACGAGGACATGCAGAAAAGCTCTGAGGATGCGGAGGACCAGATGGCAGGGTCTTGAACGCAACCCAACTGCCCACTTCCGCACCAGGTCAGACCTGTCTAATCCACCACGGAGTGTGGACCCAGTGCTCTGGGCAGCCATTATCAATCGATCCCAGCTGACTTGCAAGAGGAAACCCGTCACTCATCCATCATTTGACCCAAATCAGCCAAGGTCAGGAAGGGGAGGTGACTCACCAGAGGGGCTGGACCTGTCTCCTGACGCCTGGCCGAGGGCGAGGGCCACAGAGGGGAGCAGTGCCCAGGTCTGTGGTAGGCTAACCACGGGAACCCTTGGCCATGCAGTCTTTACCCAACGATTCTGCTACAAAGCAGAGCAGCTGGCTTTTCTGGACAAAGGACAATGGGCTTTGGGAGCCCATTTCTGGTGGGGCAGAAACAGTGGAGGCTGCCCTAAAGTCCCGTCCACGCCCCGGCCCCGGCCCTGACCCTCTGGTTCCTGGAGAAGATTGGGATCTAAGTGGTCTTCAGTGAAGCCATAGGAAAATATCAGGTTCACTTGGCTGCCCTTGGGTCCTGACTGTTCTGATATGTGCATTTTAAAGAGTTTAAATTGAGTAGAGATTGGCTAACCCCAGGCTCCAACCTCAGGAGATCAGAAGGGTGGTTTTGAGCTGCCAGGGGCCTGGGCAGCGGCCAGAGGCCGGCTTGGCCTTCCCGGGCTTCTGTCCAGCCTCATGCTTTCCCCACGAACATCACTCATGTGGCTCCGATCCCCACACAGGGACACAAGGGCTGATTGCGCTCTCCCTTCTCACGTCAGACTCTGCCCTCTCTTCACTTCCTCACTGTCCAGCTCAATAATTACTGATGGGGCAGCTGCCAGGTGCCCGCCCCACCGCCCAGCAGGGCTGCCGGGCCTACGGACGCCAATAGGCCGAGACCCCTCCCCCGGGAACTCAGTCCGGTGTGGACGACAGGGAGGCGGCCCGATGGCAACTGGAAACTGGGGGGGTGGCTTTGTTCATAATTGCCCCAAACAAGAAGCAACCGAGGTGCCCTCCTAGGCAAATGGGTAGGTAAGCTGTGCACACCAGAGAGCGGGATATTACTCAGCACTAGAAAGATATGAGCTGTCCAGCTGGGAAAAGACACAGGGGAAGCTTAAATACACACTTCTCAGTGGTAGAATCTGAAAAGGCTGCAGACTGTATGATTCCAACTCCAAGACATTCTGGAAAAGGCAAAACTATGAGACAGTAAAAGGATCAGGGGTGGCCGGGGGTCAGGAGGGGCGAACAGGTAGGATTTTTTTTTTTTTTTTTTTTTTTTTGCGGTATGCGGGCCTCTCACTGTGTGGCCTCTCCCGTTGCGGAGCACAGGCTCCGGACGCGCAGGCCCAGCGGCCATGGCTCACGGGCTTAGTTGCTCCGCGGCATGTGGGATCTTCCCGGACCAGGGCACGAACCCGTGTCTCCTGCATCGGCAGGCGGATTCTCAACCACTGCACCACCAGGGAAGCCCCGAACAGGTAGGATTTTTAGGGCACTGAAACTACTCTGCTTGAGACCGTAACGGTGAATACGTGTCATTATACATTTGTCCAAACCCACAGAATGTACACCACCAAGAGTGAATCCTAGTGCAAACCGTGGCATGTAGTTAATAATAATCTATCAACATTGGCTCATACCTATAAAAAACACCACGCTAACAGAAGATGCTAATAATAGGGGAGAAGGAGTGGGAATCCATGGTAACTTTCAGTCCTTTCTGCTCAATCTCCGGGAGATCTAAAACTGCTCTAAAGAAGAAAATCTATGAATTAAGAACAAAATTGGAGGGATGGTGGTTTGCATAACCCACTCATCCTGTAAATCCTAACGGTGAACTTTCTCTCCTCAGATACCTGGTTGTTTGGGTTTTTCTGTTTGTTTGTTTTTAATTAATTTTAATTGGAGTGTAGTTGCTTTACAGCGTTGTGTCGGCTCTTCTACTGCACAGCAGGAAGAGAGTCAGCCATACGTACACATACATCCCCCTCCCTGTAGGATTTCCCTCCCGTTCAGGTCACCGCAGGGCATGAGTAGAGCTCCCTGAACTACACAGGATGTTCCCCTCAGTTGTCTGTTTTATACATGGCATCAAAAAATCTACAAACATCAAATGCTGGAGACGGTGCGGAGAAAAGGCAACCCTCCTAACACTCTTGGTGGGAATGTCAATTGATACAGCCACTGTGGAGAACAGTATGGAGGTTCCTTAAAAAATGAAAAACAGAAGTACCATATGGCCCAGCAATCCCACTACCGGGCATATACCCAGAGAAAACTCTAATTCAAAAAGACACATGCACCGCAATGTTCACTGCAGCTCTATTTATAATGGCCAGCACATGGAAGCAACCTAAATGCCCATCGACAGAGGAACGGATAAAGAAGATGTGGTACATATGTACAACAGAATATTACTCAGCCATAAAAAGGAACGAAATTGGGTCATTTGTAGAGGTGTGGATGGACCTAGAGAGTGTCGTACAGGAAGTCAGTCAGAAAGAGAAAAACAGATAACGTCTATTAACGCATATATGTGGAATCTAGAAAAATGGTAAAGATGACCTTATTTGCAAAGCAGAAATAGAGACACAGATGTAGAGAACAAATGTATGGATACCAAGGGGGAAAGGGGCGGGGTGGGAGAAACTGGGAGACTGGGATTGATACATATACACCATAGATATTGAGCTGTCTGGAACGCTGGCCTCCAGAACGCGAATGCAGGTGGCAGAAATTAAAGACAGGGATGGGTATCCTTTGGGCGTCCTTTCTCCCGCTACTGAAAACACCGTGATGCAGTTGAAGGGAAAACAGTGTTGCATCCGACAGGGCTGGTTTCAAAGTCAGCTTTGCCGTCTTGTCTGGGGTGGACGGATTTGGTCCTTGGAAGAACCAGCAGACTCCACCTCCAGGCCTGGCTGGGCGGGGGGGCGGGGAGGCGTCCAGGTCAGGGGGAGGCTGTGAGGGGCCCGCATCTTCGGGCAACACCTCCCCGGCTGCCGTGCGTGATGGAGGGGTTTGTGGCAACTCACACGGGGGCATCTGTGGAAAAGGAGGGAACGGGGGGCACAAGGTATGCTCCGAAGCCAGTATTGATAGGAGAAAATCCACCAAAATGGGCTGTTTTAAAAAGGACAGAAATGGGGGCTCGCACCCCGACCGCCATGGACAGGGAGGGGCGTGGCACGTCGCTGAGGGACTGAAGAGGGACTCCGGGGCTCGGACGTGGCGAACAGGGCGGCCATGTCACCCGTGGTGCAGACTGAACACGTGGGCCCCTTACTTCTAAGAATATCGAGACCGGGCGGCAGCACGCCGCCCAGGCCCGGCCCTCCTGTCACGCGCCCACATCACGAGGCCCTCGGCCTTCGGGACCTGGGACCTTGGCTGACCCTCCTTCCCTCCTGGGGTCCTGGGCGCACGGCAGGTGTATTCTCAGAGGGACGCTCGGGCGTGCCAAGGAGGGGGAGGGAGGGAGCGCAGGAGGGAGGCCCGAGGGCAGGGAAAGTGGGGGTGGCACCCCTGTTTTACCCCCTCCTTGTGAGGCAGGTGGGATAAGCTGCCCTCCCCTCCAGATGGTCCGGCCCCTGTGTGTGCAGAACGGGGCTTTGCTTCCAGACCAGTGGGGTTTCTGAGGCTTCGGGACACGGGAAAGATCAACACCAGCGACAGTCCGGCGAGGAGAGGGCTGTGGCCCTTTGGAAAAACACAACCGCCGACTAACCCGGCGAGGGCTTCACCCAACCTCCTCCCAACAGGGGAGGTGGGGCGCCCTGGAGGCTGTCTGGGTCCGAGGCTGACGCCGCCGGTCCCCCGGCACCCCTGGCGGACGCCCCGAGCCGTGCCCCGCGCCCAGCTTGGCTCCTCTGCGCCCTTTTCACCTGTAGGGCCTGCCCCGTGTCACAGCGCTCCTGGCTCTTGGGAAGGCTGGTCCCGTGGGACGTAAACCCCAGCCCATGAGTAATATTTAAAGTGGAGGGTTCTTAAATCCTTTGGCTCACCCAGGGATCGGGGGGCCAGGACTCATCAGCGTCTTGGAAATCCACAGCGATGCAGAGGGGGCCGAGGCCCCCTCAACCACTGACCGCCCGCGGGCACCCGGAGACCCCGGCAGCCCTTGGTTCCACGGCGAGCCCGAGCGTCCGCCTCTGGGTTCAGAGGCACACGGCCCCCCAGAGGAACCAGCCCCCGCCAAAGCCAGTGATCTCACTCGGCTAGGAAAAAGATAATTTCATGTTTCAGAAAAGCACTTAAACAGCAAAGTTCCTGCAGAAACCACACAAGGAAACCCACTGACAAACAGGCCAAATCCCCAAACCGAGGTTCAGACTCGCAGGGGGTGCGCGTGGCGCCGGGGGGCGGCGGCAGAGAACGTGCGAGGCGGGGGGTCCAGCGAACGCAGCCAACGGCAGCGCGGCACATCCCACGCCGGCCCCCGGCCGGCCCCTGCGTCCCGCCTCCCCGTCGAGGGACGGGCCCCCCGCTGATGCTGCCGAGCCGTCCCCCCGAAAGCTGTCTGTCTCCTGAGCGTCTGGGCACATCCAGGCCGCGGCCTGGCCAGGCCTCCACTCCCCCGGGAGGAGGGGGCCGGTCGGAGTCCCCGGGCTGGGCTCCTGCCTCACACCCGGCCAGGCGGAATTGTTGCAGAGCTGCATCAATCTCTCTCATCAAAACCAAACTTTCCAGTCACCTGTCGCTGGGGAGACTAACCGCCGTACATCTGGACGCCTGTGCGCGTGGCCCTTCCCTCCTGCGGAAACCTCCAGAACGAGGCATCCAGCGCTTCCCACCCCGGTGGGGCCCTCCAAGGTGGTTGTTACCACTTTTCCAAAAGGCATTCCAGGGAGATTCCAAGAGCCAGACGGGGAAGAGGGCCCAAGGCCAGGCTCCCAGTGGACCCGGACCGATCCAGCCTCATCCTCAGGGACGCAGGCAGGGAGGGAGGGAGTTAAGGACTGCTGACCTCGGTGGGGTCACCCCAGCAAGAAGGTCGGGGTCTCCTCCCAAGACACACGATAGAAGCCAGCAGCATCGGGCTCCGAGCACAGAGGGTGGGAGGCGGCTGCTGCTAGCCCGCCGAGGACAGAGGGACGTGCCCGCCCAGGCTGCAGCCCGCGGCAACCTCCGCCCACCTGGCGCACGGCGGTGTGGGTGGCCTGGCCGGTCTCCGGGGCCGGCAGGGGCAGGGCTTCGGGGGGCTGAGCGAGCTCTCGGGTCCAGCAGAGGAGGACAGGACGGCAGGCGGGGTGCCAGGCCCCGGCCGGCCCGCACCTGGCCGGGAGGTGGCCACACGGGCCTGTGCTGCTGCCAGACCCCGAGCCCCGTGCGCCCCTGCTCCCGGCTGCCCCTGACCTAACCGTGGCTTGGACACAGGTAAGAGCAGCTCCGAACGTCACACGGTCAAGGGCTCGCAGGGAAAACCACGCTGACCGAGCTCAAGGTCATGCCCGCTGTGCTCTGGGCAACTTGCCTGCGCAGCCGCCAAGGAGAGCGTCCCCAGGGGGCGGCACGAACCACGCGGCCCGCCCCCTCTCCAGTGACCCTCCTGATTCCCAAGAGGGCCTGGAGAGCAAGAGGCCAACCCACTGCCCACTGGGGAGAAGGCACCAGACAGCCTCCTCGGTAGGTGTGGTCACGCCCCGGGCCACCTCTTGCCACGGTGAGGAGAGGACGCACGGACCTGGATGGGACTTATTCTCGACAAACGCGAGACCCACTTGGGACCGAGGGCAGCTGTGGGTTCACTGCGCTCCTTCCAAAATGGCGGCGACAGCGGCCTGGATGCCCCGATGGCCCGGGAACCGGGAGCTGGTAAAGGGCCGCAGAGGCCACGTGGAAGGTGGACAAACTCCTGACGTGACTCTTCCACCAACCAACGATATTTTGGGGGCTCAAAATCTGTGTTTTAAACATCGCAGTAACAACCGATACAGCCCAAACGGCCACGCGTGCAAAGCTTCCCCTCTACCCTCACGTGCACACTGGGAAAGAAGGGAGGCCACCCAGACCTGGGCCACCACCCAGCATGCTCTCTGCCCACAGGACGGGGCATCGTGCCCGCGAGGAGGTGCCGGGGACGCAGCCCCCCAGTAATGGACGGGAGTTGAGGACAAACGTTCTGCACCACCTCGGGGTCCCCAGCTGCCCACCGCTGCATCCTGGTCGTGCACAAGGCTGCTGGCTCCTTCTCCTCCCAGAGCCGCCAGGGGACACCTTCCCAAATAAAACTCAACCCTCCCCCCAAAAAAAACAAAAACAAAACTCACCCCCAATTCTCATCCAGGGCCCGCCTGGCGGGCCACCTGCCGCGCCATCTCTTCTCTGCAAACCACCGACCACACCTTTCTGACCTCCTCTAGGTTTCAGCGGGAGGTGTGAAGACAGTTCTGCCGCCCTCTCCCCACGGAGATCTCGGGGAGGAAACCGTAAGTGGGCCTAAAAGCAGAATCACTGTTCTGTTGTCAGTGATGGCGCCTGGAACTTGGAAACACAGCCGTGAGGATCCCTTCCACTTGGCGCAGAGCAGGACAGGGGTGGGAAGGACCCCAGAAAGGACACGTGTGGCTGTGGACCCCCGACTCAGCCAACGCAGCCCGGAGTCCTCCAGCGCGGAGCATGCCCTCAGGGGAAAGGCCAACCACCCCATCGTTCCTACCAGGGACCCGCCAGGGACAGCAGATCAGGGAGTGTGTGACTGGATGGTCACTGGACCTCTCGGGGCCCCCAGAGTAACAGGAAGAAATGGACAGAGACGCCATTGTTGCAGGAAGCAGTGTGTTGGTGAGGCCCCGGTTGTGGCCATGGGAAACGACCACCTGGGCTCTGGGGGACCTCACAGGGCACACGCTGGGACGCAGCAGGGTGGACGGTGGCCGTCACCTGGGCTGAGGGCCGGGCGTGGTCCCCCCTGTGCCACAGTCTGGAGGGAGCATGCGGAAGGCATCCCTTCCCTCCAAGACCGCCACATTCCTGCTCTTCTGCGAAGCCCTGGACCCTGGCTCTACAAGCCCTTCGAGGGGAAGTGACCCATGTGACCAGGGGCCTTTGCTGGGCCACAGGGGAGGCCCAGCAGCCAGAGCAGATAACAGCCCAGAGACAGCGTTTCACAAGTGGCGAAGCATTTCCTCTCACGTCATCTCGCAGAGACCCCCAGCCGTGGGAAGCTGGTTTTACAGATTCGGGGATGAGGAAACCAAGGCCAGAAGGAGACGGCTTCCTGAGGCTGACCTGTCCTCCCCCAAGTCCCCACTTCTCCCCTTTGAGTCCCACCTCACCCAGAACACGAGGGGTCTCTGGGCCTGCGCTCGGAGTCTGAGCAACCCGGGGCCGCACGCCCAGCGCCCAGCAGGCACTCGGCCAGTCTGGAGTCCTGGACCGACACCCTCACCAGGCCACGCAGGGCACAGCACCAGCCAGGCTGGGAGGGTCAGCGAGGCACCGTGGGCAGAGAGCGTGGAAGCCAGTGTTTCCAGCTCCAGGGAGCAAGCGGAGCTGGATCTAAATGGACACAGAGGAGGCAAGAGCCGACCTGGGAGGGCAGGCAGGCAGGAAGGACTCCCAGGGCGACAGGTCCCGGGGAGCTCACGGCCCATGTCCACACCAGGAGCTGTGCACCGCAGGGGTGCAAAGCTCAGGCCCTAGAGCCAACAGACCCACCTCCAGTTCCAGCCCTGATCCTTACAGTGGCCCCGCAGCCTCCCCGCCTCATCTCCCTCATCTATGAAATGGGACCAGGACAGTAATGCCTTTGCCGCTGTTATCAAAATTGAGATTAACACACAAATCAGGGAGCTCTTGGGGCTCCTGGGGCACTGCCTGAGGACACCCGTCCTCACCCGTCCCACCCCCACGCCCCGTCCCATCAGGAAATCCTTCCACCTGGTTTTGGCTTGCCTCCAGGGCACTTTGGTGGGACAGGAAAGCAACCCTGTCATTCTTACAGCTAGAAGTTAGGGATTCATGGCACTTGCTGCCCATTACGGAACCCCCAAAGCATCTTGGCAGAGCCAAGACCCCGGGAGTTCTCTATTCATGAGCAGTGCTCTGGGCTTTGCAGCACAGGCGGGCAGTGTGTGACACCTGGCCCACGTGGTAGGTACCTTCCCGGTCTTGCTGAGGGCTGCAAGCCCCCAAGGGAGCCCACAGAACCCGCCTGCTTCAGAATCCCGACAGGTTACACGTGGCAACAGGAGCCAGCATGATGCCGTCGCTCTTGCTGACAACGACTGGAAACGTCTACAGACACAGAATCGTCTGCCGCAAAGGCATCAGGAACTGCTGGGAACGGGAGGATGGCTTTGGAGAGGGCAGGGCCGGAAAGGTGAGCAAACTCCAGCAGCCCCTTTGTCTCTGGGGCATCTGCGGATTGCAGGCACTTGGAGGAGGCTGAGAATCTTGTGGCTTTGTACCTGGGGGCCACTGCAGGGGGCAGAGGGTCAGCGGAGCTCTTGGTGGAGATGTGGGGGGCCTGAGGGCCTGGCCAGTTTCCCCTCAGGGTCACACGGTGAATTCTGGGGTTATGTGGAAATGGGATCTATGGAAGGCCCTGGAGAAGCAGAGTCACTGCACAGTTTAGACTTTAGGACCCACCAAAGGGAGGGGAAAAGAACACATCAGGGTCTGAACTGAAACCCTAAAGGACCAGGGGGCATCTAGAGGGAGACCGAACTTCCAGCAGAGGGAAGGGCAGACCCTCTTAGAGGAACAAGGGGCTCTAACAATGTGCTTTATTCAATGTTTATCACTCAATCAAAATTACTTGTCATGACAAAAGAGAGGACCACACGACCAAAAGCCAAAAGAAAACACAGATCTCAGAAACAGACCCAGAAGTGATCCAGGTATCAGATTTCTTAGGCAAAGCCTTTAAAAATAACCATGCTGAATAAGTTCAACAAAACAAAGGGAGAGATGGAGAAATTTCCCAGAGGGCACTCTAGAACTGAAGGAGAAAATACTATATCTGAAAAGGAAGAACACGGATTAGACAAAGCAGAAGACAGAATTGGTAAATTGGAAGACAAGTTAATAGAACATAGCCAACTTGAAGCAAAAGAAAAAATAATGAAAAATATAGAGAAAATTGTTGGAGACAAGTGGGATATAGTTGAAAGGTAAAGACATAGTAATTGGAGTCTCAAGAAAAGAGAAAACAAATGACAAAGGAAATATTTTCCTTATTTGAAAAGATAATGAAAGGAATCAACTGTCCAAACCCTACAAAATCAGAACCACGATAAATACAAAGAAAGTTGCATCTGGGCACATCATATTAAGACCTCTTAAAACCAAAGGCAAAATCTTGGCAATAGCCAGAGAAAAGACTCATCACCTTCAGAGGAACAGCAGTGAAACTGACAGCCAACTTTTCAGGAGAAATGATGGAAGTGCTGAGGCAATGAAGTGACATCTTTGGAAGACAGTGTTGGGACTTCCCTGGTGGCGCAGTGGCTAAGAATCCGCCTGCCAATGCAGGGGACATGGGTTCGAGCCCTGGTCCGGGAAGATCCCACATGCTGTGGAGCAACTAAGCTCATGTGCCACAACTACTCAATCTGCGTTCTAGGGCCCACAAGCCACAACTACTGAGCCCGTGTGCCACAACTACTGAGCTCATGTGCCACAACTACTGAAGCCCGCACACCTAGAGCCGCAACAAGACAAGCCACCGCAATGAAGAGTAGCCCCTGCTCACTGCAACTAGAAAAGCCCACAAACAGCAGTGAAGACCCAACGCAACCAAATAAATAAATAAATAAGAAAGACAGCATCCGCCAACTTAGAACTCTGTGCCTACTTAAAATATCTTCCAGAAATGAAGTAAAATAAAGACATGTTCAGGCAAGCAAAAGAAGAGAGTTCTTTACACAAAAGGAAAATGACCACTGAGAAAAACATGGAATTCCCGGAAGAAACAGAAAGCAACAGAAAGAGTAAATTTATGGATAAATATAAATGAATATCTCCTGAATACTGGCTGCACAAAGCAATGATTGGAGTGAATTGTAGGGTTTAAGGTAGATGTAGAATTAAAATGCATGACCACAAAAACACAAAAAGCAGTAGGGTTTAATGAGTTAAGTTATTCTAAGTTTCTAGCATTATCAAAGAGTGGGAAAGCTAATAATTTGTATTCAATTGTAATAAATAAATGTGCCTGCTTTAATCTCTAGGGTAACCATTGAAGGACTAGCAAAAGTTAGTAGAGGGAAGTAGTGAAAAAATAAAATTTTTAATTGATTCCCCAAAAGAGGCAAACCATGAGAGAAGGGAGAATACAAAAGAGATCAGCCAAATAGAAAAAAGTATAGTAGATTTAAATCCACATATTTCAGTAGTTCATTAAATGAAAACAGACTATTCCAATGTAAGATTATTGGAGACCAGGTAAAGATATAAACACCCAAGTCTACCTACATGCTGATTACAATAGATACACCCTAATCCTAAGGCAGGAAGTTTGAAAAATCAAAATATTCAAAAAATTCAAAATCATTCTAACAGTAACCAAAATAAACCTGGTATAGCTATACTGATATTACATAAATGAAGCTTTAAAGAAGGAAGCAGAGACAAAGAGAGACATTTCCTCATGATAAAATGGTTAATGCACTGGAAAAATATTAGAATCCTAAGTCTGTGTTTCTTCGTTGAAAAGTCAACAGAACTAAAAGGAGAGGTAGAAAAACTAGCCATAGTTGGGGACGTTAACACACCTCTTTCAGGATCCCAAGAGTGGTCCTGGTTCCTCTCATATAGAAATGCATATTGAAATGTCTAAAAAGGCCAAGTGAAAAGCGAACCCAGGCTTCAGGGAGGGTGTCCCCTTTGTCTGAAATCCCTGCTGGGAGCCAAGTGCAGACGGGGCAACCACTGAGACAACCCCAGCACGCTCTGTCGACAGGTGACCAGGGAGTCCTTTCTAAGGGAACACAGCCTCATTACGGAATGGGTTACTTTTGAGTGGACACATGCCCCTTGTTTTTCATTCCTGTGCCCCAATTCTTGGCTCTTTTCTTTCAAAGGTAACCTCAGTACTTCCTCAAGGTTACTCACTCACTTCAAGGTGTGAGCAGTTTCCTATAAAAAAGACACATGGCAGGGCCTGGGACTTTCTGGCAATCAGATAATACCAGCACGTGAATCGACATCTTTCCGTGTCTCTAAAATTCACACAGATCAACAGCAAAACCACAGAAAATTTCACACCTTCAGCATATCTACATGACAAAGAATACCAAAAAAATTTAAATTATCTGTAGATAGAAAAATAAACACTGGTTTCAAACAGGCCTATTTCGTGAGCTCCCACTGCAGAGAGCCGGGTGGGAGTAGAAAGAGTCTGGAAAAGCTGCATGGAACATACAAGTGGGGGCTGAGCCAAAAGCACCCCCAGAAAGAGAAAGTCCGTCGTAAATGTGAAAATAGAAAAAGAGTCCTAATAAACCAGAGTCCTGACAACAGGAAAGACTTTTAGAAGTGCATGTGGGATGTGAGGAGGCAAGGTCAGAAGGCAGTTCTTCTGGGGGATAAGAAGAGGGGCTCCACGGAGAGGGCACGGGGACATGAAAACTCAGGAAAGAAATGTGGGATCTCACGAGACATGAACACCTGGGGGAGAACACAGCCCCTTCACCACACTCGCCCCAAAGGCTCTTGCTGTCTGAACAAGAGACAGTATTCTTTGACTCAGAATTGTGTAAGCAACTCCAACTTGCCAACCCTGCCCATAAAATGCAGATATGTAACAAGTCTTCAGCTATAAAATGAAGAATTTGACCCCTTCGAAGGGGTCAAAAAAACAAAAAAAAGGAATAGTCTAGAAACCCAGGCTTTTAGATATTCCATTCTCATCCTGCTCAGCTACTTTCAGAGCCATCATACAGATCTCTCTCTTCATGTGTGTGTCTGTGTATGTGCGCACAGAAACACACACACGCTGTGAGATGGAGGGGCTGAGATTTGGGGACAACAGTAGCAAAAGGAAAAAAAAAAAGGGACTTCCCTGGTGCAGCAGTGGTTAAGAATCCCCCTGACAATGCAGGGGACACAGGTTCAAGCCCTGGTCCGGGAAGATCCCACATGCCGTGGAGCAACTAAGCCCATGTGCCACAACTACTGAGCCTGTGCTCTAGAGCCTGCGAGCCACAACTACTGACCCCGCATGCCACAACGACTGAAGCCCATGCACCTAGAGGCCATGCTCTGCACCTAGAGCCTGTGCTCTGCACCAAGAGAAGCCACCACAGTGAGAAGCCCATGCACTGCAACAAAGAGTAGCCCCCGCTCGCCGCAACTAGAGAAAGTCCACACGCAGCAATGAAGACCCAACACAGCCAAAAATAAATCAGTAAAATAAATAATAAAATTTATTTTAAAAAAGGAAAAAAACCCTATTATAACACATGGGTCAAAAAAGAAATCTCAAGAGAAATTTTTAAATGTTTTGAACTAAATAAAAATGAAAACACAAACCTAACAAAATTTGTAGGATGCAGCAAAAGCAATGCTTGGAGGGAAGTTTACAGCATTGAATGCCTACATTAGTAAAGAAGAAAGGCCTAAAATCAGTAATCTATGTTTCCACCTTAGGAAATTAGGAAAAGAAGAGCAAATTAAATCCAAAGTAAGCAGAAGAAAAGAAATAATAAGAATTACAGCAGAAATCAATGAAATTGAAAACAGGAAATCAACAGAGAAAATCAACAAATCAAAAGCTGGTTCTTTGAAAAGATCAATAAAACTAATAAGCCTCTAGTCAAGCTAACTAAGAAAAAAAGAGAGAACACAAATTATCAATATCAGACACGAATCACTACAGATCCCATGGAAACTAAAAGCATAATAAAGAAACACTATGTTGTTATGAAGCAGAAACTAACACGCCACTGTAAAGCAATTCTACCCCAATAAAGAGGTTAAAGGAAAAGAAGGAAACCCTGTGAATAACTCTGTGCTGTAACTTTGATAACCTAGATGATATGGACCAGTTTCTTGAAAGACACAATCTGACAAAACTCACCCAAGAAGAAACAGACCATTTGAACAGGCCTATATTGTATTAAAGAAACGGAATCAGTAATTGATAACCTTCAAAAATAGAAAGCATCTGGACCTCGCGGTCCAGTGGTTAAAAATCTGCCTTCCAATGCAGGAGACGCAGGTTCAATCCCTAGTCAGGGAACTAAGATCCCACATGCTGTGGGGCAACTAAGTCCACGTGCCACAACTACCGAGCCCGCACACCCTGGAGCCCGTGAACCACAACAAAGATCCCACGTGCCACAACTAAGACCCAACGCAGCCAGATAGATAGATAAATAAATAAATAGAATTGAGTCTTAAGAATGTGTTAAAAAAAATTAAAATTGCAGTGGTTAAGAATCCGCCTGCCAATTCAGGGGACACGGGTTCAAGCCCTGGTCTGGGAAGATCTCACATACCGTGGAGCAGCTAAGCCCGTGTGCCACAACTACTGAGCCTGCACTCTAGAGCCCACGAGCCACCACTACCGAGCCTGGGTGCCACAACTATTGAAGCCCTCACGCCTAGGGCCCGTGCTCTGCAACAAGAGAAGCCATCGCAATGAGAAGCCGTGCTCACCACAACTAGAGAAAGCCTGTGCAGCAACAAAGACCCAACACAGCCAAAAATTTAAAAAGAAAAAAAAATAGAAAGCATCTGGCCCAGATAGGTTCACTGGTGAATTCTACCAAACACATAAGGAAGACATTGTATCAATTCTCTACAATTTCTTTCAGAGGACAGAAACAGAGGGAATACTTTCTTACTCATTCTATGAGGCCAGCATTACCCCAATACCAAAACCAAACAAAGACATTGTAAGAAAATAAGTCTATAGACCTATATCTCTCATGAACACAGATGCAAAAAGGCTCAACAAAATATTAGCAAAGCATATCCAACAATGTATTAAAAGAATTATACACCACAACCAAGTGGGCTTTACCCCAGGTGTGCCAGGCTGGTTCAACATTAGAAATCAGTTAAAGTAATCCATCACATCAATAGGCTAAAAAAGAAAAACATGTGATTATATAAATAGATGCAGAAAAAGCACTAGACAAAATCTGACACCCATGCATGATAGAAACACTCAGAAAAGCAGGAATAAAGGGAAACTTTCTCAACTTCATAAACACTATCAAAATAATCTACAGCCAAAGTATACAAGAGGAGGAGGAACCAAGACGGTGGAATAGAAGGACGTGCTCTCACTCCCTCCTGCGAGAACCCCAGAATCACAACCAGCTGGTAGACAATCATCGACAGGAGGACACTGGAACTCGCCAGAAAAGATACCCCACATCCAAAGACAAAGGAGAAGCCACAATGAGACGGTAGGAGGGGTGCAATCACAGTAAAATCAAATCCCATAACTGCTGGGTGGGTGACTCACACACTGGAGAACACTTATACCACAGGAGTCCACCCACTGGAGTGAAGGTTCTGAGCCCCACGTCAGGCTTCCCAACCTGGGGGTCCAGCAACGGGAGGAGGAATTCCTAGAGAATCAGACTTTGAAGGCTAGTGGGAATTGACTGCAGGACTTCAACAGGACTGGGGGAAACAGAGACTCCACTCTTGGAGGGCAGACACAAAGTAGTGTGTGCATCGGGACCCAGGGGAAGGAGAAGTGACCCCAGGGGAGACTGAACCAGACCTACCTGCTAGTGTTGGAGGGTCTCCTGCAGAGGTGGGGGGTGGCTGTGGCTCACCGTGGGGACAAGGACACGGGCAGCAGAAGTTCTGGGAAGTACTCCTCGGCGTGAGCCCTCCCAGAGTCTGTCATTAGCCCCACCAAAGAGCCCAGGTAGGCTCCAGTGTTGGGTCGCCTCAGGCCAAACAACCAACAGGGAGGGAACCCAGCCCCACCCATCAACAGTCAAGTGGATTAAAGTTTTACTGAGCTCTGTCCACCAGAGCAACAGTAAGCTCTACCCACCACCGGTCCCTCCCATCAAGCCTCTTAGATAGCCTCATCCACCAGAGGACAGACAGCAGAAGCAAGAAGAACTACAATCCTGCAGCCTGCGGAACAAAAACCACATTCACAGAAAGACAGACAAGATGAAAAGGCAGAGGGCTATGTACCAGATGAAGGAACAAGATAAAACCCCAGAAAAACAACTAAATGAAGTGGAGATAGGCAAACTTCCAGAAAAAGAATTCAGAATAATGATAGTGAAGATGATCCAGGACCTCAGAAAAAGAATGGAGGCAAAGATCGAGAAGATGCAAGAAATGTTTAACAAAGACCTAGAAGAATTAAAGAACAAACAAACAGAGATGAACAATACAATAACTGAAATGAAAACTACACTAGAAGGAAGTAACAGCCGAATAACTGAGGCAGAAGAACGGATAAGTGACCTGGAAGACAGGATGGTGGAATTCACTGCCGTGGAACAGAATAAAAGAAAAAAAGAGTGAAAAGAAATGAAGACAGCCTTAGAGACCTCTGGGACAACATTAAACGCAACAACATTCGCATTATAGGGGTCCCAGAAGGAGAAGAGAGAGAGAAAGGACCCGAGAAAATATTTGAAGAGATTATAGTCGAAAACTTCCCTAACATGGGAAAGGAAATAGCCACCCAAGTCCAGGAAGCTCAGCAAGCCCCATACAGGATAAACCCAAGGAGAAACATGACAAGACACACAGTAATCAAATTGGCAAAAATTAAAGACAAAGAAAAATTATTGAAAGCAGCAAGGGAAAAACGGCAAACAACATCCAAGGGAACTCCCATAAGGTTAACCACTGATTTCTCAGCAGAAACTCTACAAGCCAGAAGGGAGTGGCATGATAAAGTGATGAAAGGGAAGAACCTAAAACCAAGATTACTCTACCCGGCAAGGATCTCATTCAGATTCGATGGAGAAATCAAAAGCTTTAAAGACAAGCAAAAGCTAAGAGAATTTAGCACCACCAAACCAGCTCTACAACAAATGCTAAAGGAACTTCTCTAAGTGGGAAAAACAAGAGAAGAAAAAGACCTACAAACACAAACCCAAAACAATTAAGAAAATGGTCATAGGAACATATATATTGATAATTACCTTAAACGTGAATGGATTAAATGCTCCAACCAAAAGACACAGGCTTGCTGAATAGATACAATAACAAGACCCATGTATATGCTGTCTACAAGAAACCCACTTCAGACCTAGGGACACATACAGACTGAAAGTGAGGGGATGGAAAAAGATATTCCATGCAAATGGAAATCAAAGGAAAGCTGGAGTAGCAATACTCATATCAGATAAAGTAGACTTTAAAATAAAGAATGTTACAAGAGACAAGGAAGGACACTACATAATGATCAAGGGATGAATCCAAGAAGAAGATATAACAATTATAAATATATATGCACCCAACATAGGAGCACCTCAATACATAAGGCAACTGCTAACAGCTATAAAAGAGAAAGTCAACAGTAACACAATAATAGTGGGGGACTTTAACACCTCACTTACACCAATGGACAGATCATCCAAAATGAAAATAAATAAGGAAACAGAAGCTTTAAATGACACAATAGACCAGATAGATTTAATTGATATTTATAGGACATTCCATCCAAACACAGCAGATTACACTTTCTTCTGAAGTGCGCACGGAACATTCTCTAGGCTAGATCACATCTTGGGCCACAAATCAAGCCTCAGTAAATTTAAGAAAATTGAAATCATATCAAGCATCTTTTCTGACCACAATGTTATGAGATTAGAAATGAATTATAGGGAAAAAAACGTAAAAAACACAAACACATGGAGGCTAAACAATACATTACTAAATAACCAAGAGATCACTGAAGAAATCAAAGAGGAAATCAAAAAATATCTAGAGACAAATGACAATGAAAGCACGATGATCCAAAACCTATGGGATGCAGCAAAAGCAGTTCTAAGAGGGAAGTTTACAGCTATACAAGCCTACCTCAAGAAACAAGAAAAATCTCAAGTACACAATCTAACCTTACACCTAAAGGAACTAGAGAAAGAAGAACAAAACCCAAAGTTAGCAGAAGGAAAGAAATCATAAAGATCAGAGCAGAAATAAATGAAATAGAAACAAAGGAAACAATAGCAAAGATCAGTAAAACTTAAAGCTGGTTCTTTGAGAAGATAAACAAAATTGATAAATCATTAGTCAGACTCATCAAGAAAGAGAGGGAGAGGACTCAAATCAATAAAATTAGAAATGAAAAAGGAGAAGTTACAACAGACGCTGCAGAAATACAAAGCATCCTAAGAGACTACTACAAACAACTCTATGCCAATAAAATGGACAACCTGGAAGAAATGGACAAATTCTTAGAAAAGTATAAACTTCCAAGACTGAACCAGGAAGAAATAGAAAATGTGAACAGACCAATCACAAGTAATGAAATTGAAACTGTGATTAAAAATCTTCCAACAAACAAAAAGTGCAGGACCAGATGGCTTCACAGGTGAATTCTATCAAACATTTAGAGAAGAGCTAACATCGATCCTTCTCAAACTCTTCCAAAACATTGCAGAGGAAGGAACACTCCTAAACTCATTCTACGAGGCCACCATCACCCTGTTACCAAAACCAGACAAAGATACTACAAAAAAAGAAAATTACAGACCAATATCACTGATGAATATAGATGCAAAAATCCTCAACAAAATACTAGCAAACAGAATCCAACAATACATTAAAAGGATCATACACCATGATCAAGTGGGATTTATCCCAGGGATGCAAGGATTCTTCAATATATGCAAATCAATCAATGTGATAAACCATATTAACAAACTGAAGGAGAAAAACCATATGATAATCCCAATAGATGCAGAAAAAGCTTTTGACACAATTCAACACCCATTTATGATAAAAACTCTCCAGAAAGTGGGCACAGAGGGAACATACCTCAACATAACAAAGGCCATATATGACAAACCTACAGCAAACATCATTCTCAATGGTAAAAAACTGAAAGCATTTCCTCTAAGATCAGGAATGAGACAAGGATGTCCACTCTCACCACTATTATTCAACATAGTTTTGGAAGTCCTAGCCATGGCAATCAGAGAAGAAAAAGAAATAAAAGGAATCCAAATAGGAAAAGAAGAGGTAAAACTGTCATTGTTTGCAGATGACATGATACTATACATAGAGAATCCTAAAGATGCCACCAGAAAACTACTAGAGCTAATCAATGAATTTGGTAAAGTTGCAGGACACAAAATTAATGCACAGAAATCTCTTGCATTCCTATACACTAATGATGAAAAATCTGAAAGAGAAATTAAGGAAACACTCCCATGTACCACTGTAACAAAAAGAATAAAATACCTAGGAATAAACCTACCTAGGAGACAAAAGACCTGTATGCAGAAAACTATAAGACACTGATGAAAGAAATTAAAGATGATACCAACAGATAGAGAGATATACCATGTTCTTGGATTGGAAGAATCAATATTGTGAAAATGACTATACTACCCGAAGCAATCTACAGATTCAATGCAATCCCTATCAAATTACCAATGGCATTTTTTACAGAACTAGAACAAATCATCTTAAAATTTGTATGGAGACACAAAAGACCCCGAATAGCCAAAGCAGTCTTGAGGGAAAAAAACGGAGCTGGAGGAATCAGACTCCCTGACTTCAGACTATCTTACAAAGCTACAGTAATCAAGACAATATGGTACTGGCGCAAAAACAGAAACATAGATCAATGGAACAAGACAGAAAGCCCAGAGATAAACCCACGCACCTATGGTCAACTAATCTATGACAATGGAGGCAAAGATATACAACGGAGAAAAGACAGCCTCTTCAGTAAGTGGTGCTGGGAAAACTGGACAGCTACATGTCAAAGAATGAAATTAGAACATTCCCTAACACCATACACAAAAACAAACTCAAAATGGATTTGAGACCTAAATGTAAGACCGGACACTATAAAACTCTTAGAGGAGAACATAGGAAGAACACTCTTTGACATAAATCACAGCAAGATCTTTTTTGATCCACCTCCTAGAGTAATGGAAATAAAAACAAAAATAAACAAATGGGATCTAATAAAACTTCAAAGCTTTTGCACAACAAAGGAAACCATAAACAAGACGAAAAAACAACCCTCAGAATGGGAGAAAATATTTGCAAATGAATCAATGGACAAAGGATTAATCTCCAAAATATGTAAACAGCTCATGCAGCTCAATATTAAAGAAACAAACAACCCAATCCAAAAATGGGCAGAAGACCTAAATACACATTTCTCCAAAGAAGACATACAGATGGCCAAGAAGCACATGAAAAGCTGCTCAACATCACTAGTCATTAGAGAAATGCAAATCAAAACTACAATGAGGTATCACCTCACACCAGTTAGAATGGGCATCATCAGAAAATCTACAAACAGCAAATGCTGGAGAGAGTGTGGAGAAAAGGGAACCCTCTTGCACTGTTGGTAGGAATGTAAATCGATACAGGCACTATGGAGAACAGTATAGAGGTTCCTTAAAAAACTAAAAATAGAATTACCATATGATCCAGCAATCCCACCTCTGGCACATACCCAGAGAAAACCATAATTCAAAAAGACACATGCACCCCAATGTTCACTGCAGCACTATTTACAATAGCCAGGTCATGGAAGCAACCTAAATGCCCATCGACAGACGAATGGATAAAAAAGATGTGGTACATATATACAATGGAATATTACTCATCCATAAAAAGGAATGAAATTGAGTCATTTGTTGAGACGTGGATGGATCTAGAGACTGTCATCCAGAGTGAAGTAAGTCAGAAAGAGAAAAACAAATATATATTAACGCATGTATGTGGAACCTAGAAAAATGGTACAGATGAACCTGTTTGCAGGGGAGAAGTTGAGACACAGATGTAGAGAACAAACATATGGACACCAGGGCTTCCCTGGTGGCGCAGTGGTTGGGAGTCCGCCTGCCGATGCGGGAGACGCGGGTTCGTGCCCTGGTCCGGGAGGATCCCGCGTGCCGCGGAGCGGCTGGGCCCGTGGGCCGTGGCCGCTGGGCCTGCGCGTCCGGAGCCTGTGCT
This sequence comes from Kogia breviceps, assembly GCF_026419965.1. Taxonomy (NCBI): domain Eukaryota; kingdom Metazoa; phylum Chordata; class Mammalia; order Artiodactyla; family Physeteridae; genus Kogia; species Kogia breviceps. Next base: position 57,171,475 of record NC_081327.1, on the reverse strand, counting down.
CCGCGGCGGGAGAGGCCACAGCAGTGAGAGGCCCGCATACCGCAAAAAAAAAAAAAAAAAAAAAAAAAAAAAACATATGGACACCAAGCGGGGAAAGCCGCGGTGGGGTGGGGATGGTGGTGTGCTGAATTGGGTGATAGGGACTGACATGTATACACTGATGTGTATAAAATTGATGACTAATAAGAACCTGCTGTATAAAAAAACACACACAAAAAAACTAACACTAAAAATAATAATAATAATAATCTACAGCTAACAGTAAGCTTAATGGTGAGAAACTTAAAGCTTTCCTGACTAAGGTCAGGAACGAGGCAAGGATGTCCTCTCTCACCACTCCTTTTCTACGTTGTACTGGAAGTTCTAGTTAATGCACAAGAAAAGAAAATTTAAAATATACATATTGTGAAGGAAGAAATAAAACTGTGTTTCTTCACAGATGACGTAATTGCCTATGTAGAAAATCCAAAAGAACTGACAAAAAAATAAACACTGCAGGGGACCAATAAGCAATTATAGCAAGGTTGTAGAATACAAGGTTAATAGGCCAGAGTCACGCACTTTCCTATATACCACAACATGCAAGTGGGATTTGAAATTAAAAACACAATACCGTTTACATTAGCACCCCCGAAATGAAATACTTAGGTAAAAGTCTACCAAAATATGTGTAAGATCTGTATGACAAAACCCACAAAACTCTGATGAACAAAATCAAAGAACTAAATAAGTGGAGAGATAGTCCATGATCATGGACAGGAAGAGTCAATTTTGTCAAGATGTCAGTTACTCCCAGGTTGATGTACAGATTCCATGCAATTCGAATTCAAATCCTAGGAAGTTATTTCGTACATATCGGAAACTGACTGTAAAATTCACACGGAGAAGCAAAAGACCCAGAATAACCAACTCAGTATTGAAGGGGGACTTGAGGACACGGGGAGGGGGAAGGGTAAGCTGGGACGAAGTGAGAGAGCGGCAGGGACTTATATACATCACCAAATGTAAAAAACAGAGAGCTAGTGGGAAGCAGCCGCATAGCACGGGGAGATCAGCTCGGTGCTCTGTGACCACCTAGAGGGGCGGGACAGGGAGGGTGGGAGGGAGGGAGACGCAAGGATATGGAGACATATGTATATGTATAACTGATTCACTTTGTTATAAAGCAGAAACTAACACACCATTGTAAAGCAATTATACTCCAATAAAGATGTTAAAAATAAACAAATAAATAAAAACACCTATAAAGACCAAAAAAAATATTGAAGGGGAAGAAGAAGATGACCCTACCCAAATTCATGACTCACTCTAAAGCTACAATAATCAGGACAGTGTGGTCCTGGCAAAAGAACAGACAAATAGATCAACGGAGCAAAGTAAAAAGCCCCACATTAGACCCCCATAAATACAGGCAATTGGTCTTCGGTTAAGGAGCAGAGTCAACGCAATGGAGCAAAGACAGTCTCTTCAACAAACGGTGCTGAAACGGCTGGACGTACACATGCAAAAGAATAAACCTGGACACACGCCTTATCCCCTTCACAAAGTTAACTCAAAGTGGATCACAGACCTAAAAGTAAGATACAAAAATAACACCTTCTAGAAGATGACATAGGAGAAAACCTAGATGACCTTGATACAATGCCAAAGGCATGATCTATGAAAGACATAACAATAAGCTGGACCTCATTAAAATTAAGAACTTCTGCTCTGTGAAAGACACTGTCAAGAGAAGAAGACAAGCTCAGATTGGGAGGAAATATCTGGAAACGATGCATCCGATAAAGGACTGTTATCCACAATAGACAAAGGACTCTTAAAACTCAACAATAAGAAAACAACCTGGGGACCTCCCTGGCGGCGCAGCGGTTAAGAATCCACCTGCCAATGCAGGGGACATGGGTTCAAGCCCTGGTCCGGGAAGATCCCATGTGTCGCGGAGCAACTGAGCCCGTGCACCACAACTACTGTTCCTGAGCTCTAGAGCCCGCAAGCCACAGCTACTGAGCCTGCGTGCCACAACTACTGAAGCCCACGCGCGTAGAGCCCGTGCTCAGCAACAAGAGAGACCACGACAATGAGAAGCCCGCGTACCCCAACGAAGAGTGGCCCCCGCTCGCCTCAACTAGAGAAAGCCCGCACGCAGCAACGAAGACCCAACACAGCCAAAAATAAATAAATAAATTAATTTTTTTAAAAAGAAAAGAACCTGTACTCAGCCATAAAGAAGAATGAAATAATGTCATCTGCAGCAACACGGATGGACCCAGAGGTTGTCATACTAAGTAAAGTAAGTCAGACAGAGAAAGTGATATTGTATGATATCACTTATATGTGGAATCTAAAAAAAAAATGATACAAATGAACTTACTTACAAAACAGAAACAGACTCGCTTCAGAAACAAACGTGTGGTTACCCAAGGGGACAGCAAGGGTCGGGGGTGGCGGGGGAAGAGATAAATTAGGAGTTTGGAATTAACAGACACACTACAATATATAAAACAGATAACCAACAAGGACCTACTGTAGAGCACAGGGAACTCTACTCAACATCGTGTAATAACCTATAATGGAAAAGAATCTGAAAAAGAATACATATACATCTACCCATATAACTGAATCACCTTGCTGTAAACCTGAAACATTGTAAATCAACTACACTTCAATTAAAAAAACAGAAGTTAAAAACAAACTAAAACAATCCAATTAAAGAATGGGCCAAAGGAATTCCCTGGCGGTCCAGTGCTTAGGACTCCAAGCTCTCACTGCCAAGGGCCTGGGTTCAATCTCTGGTTGGGGAATTAAAATCCCACAAGCCGCGCGACAAGCCAGAAGCAAAAAAAAAAAAATGGGCCGAAGACCTGAACAGATCCCTCACCAAAGAAGACAGACCGACGGCAAACGAGCATCTGCAAAGATGCCCCACATCCTCTGTCATCGGGGGACCACGAGGCAACGGTGAGATGCCACTGCACACCTACGAGAACGGCCCCAACCCAGAAACGGACACCACCAAACGCTGGCGGGGCCGCGAGGAAACAGGAACCCTCACTGACTGCTGGTCAGGACGCCAAACGCTGCAGCCACTTTGGAAGGCGGCTGCGCAGCTTCTTACAAAACTAACCATCCTCCTGTCACATGAGCTAGCAGCTGGGCCCCTTGGTGTGTACTCAGAGGGGCTGACAACGTAGGTCCCCACACAGACCTGCACAGGGACGTTTACAGCAGCTTGACTCATAACTGCTGAACCTTGGAAGCGACCAAGACGTCCTTCTGTGGGTGAAGGGGTGAATAAGCTGCGACACTTCCGGGCAGCGGACTATTACTCGGCGTTTAAAAGAAATGATCCGTTGAGCCGTGAAGAGACGCGGAGGAACCTTAAACGCACACGACTAAGTGACAGAAGCCAATCTGCAAAGGCTACAGACTGCATGAGTCCAAGTCTGTGACATTCCAGAAAAGGTAAACTATGAAGACAGTGGAAAGGTCGGTGGGGGCCAGGGCTTGGGGGGAGGGAGGGGCGGACAGGTGGAGGGCAGGAATTAAACTACTCTGCAGGAGACGACGAAGGTGCCTACACGTCACTACACATCTGTCCGCACCCACAGAATGTTCAGCCCCGAGAGTGAGTCCTCGCGAGACTTCGGACCGGGGCGATGGCGGCGTGTCAGTGCGGGGTCATCCTTGGTAAATTCTCTGAATGTGCTTGTGTGTAGAGTTTTGTGGAACCCATGTTAATATTTTACATATGCAAAAAAAAAAAAAAAAAAAAAGGATGGAGTGGTAACTCTCAACAGATTCTAGATAGAAACAAAAGAACCAAACCGTGTTTCACATGAGTAATGTTCGGGCAGGGAAAACTCAGCCACGTAATTTTTGAACAGCCTTGTGCTTAAAGACAAAAAGAAATGTAAGCAATATTAAAGTCTGGTTCATAGGTTTGTTTTTCACAGTGGTGTGTGTTAGCAATTCTGAAAGTATGTTCTGCGTATTCTAGGACTGAGCACAGAAGCAAATACGTGGAGGCCAGTGGAAGCCAGGTTCCTTGCTCTCGGAGGAGGGAGCGGTGGGCGTGGAAAAGGGCGGCGGCAAGAGTGCGCCGGCGGTTCAGGATGCAGGTGGAGGTGCCGGCGGGAAACGCGTGACGTGTGTGCGAACACTACGGGGGAATGCGCATGCGGGCGTGTCCTGCCCCCTCCCTCCTCCTCCCTCCTCCCTGTCCTCCTCCCTTCTCTCCTTGCCTCCGTGCAGCCACCGAGAAGCCTTAGAGGCAGAGGCACAGTGGCATCAACCACGCCCAGCACCAGATCCTGGTTTCCAGATAGACCACTCGCCACCTAAGGGAGGCTTCTTGGGAAAAATGCCAGCTTGAAGGGCTGCGACAGAGGACGCCCAAGATGAGCTGGGAATGTCTTTGTTTTTGCCAGAAAATAAGGGAGTGTTTGAAGAATGACGGGAACATGTCAAAGGGACAGAGTCCCACCGGCCAAATCTGCAACAATTTGGGCGTCAAACTGTATCAGTAATGGATTATCACCCACAAAGATATAAAAACCTCTGAATCCATACTGATGGAAGTATACAGATGAAAACATAAGTGGGAGGAAAGAAGATCTCCTCCCATGGCAGAAACCCCACTAGTGCATGTCAAAGAAATGACAGAATTGGAAAATCACAGTTTAGGAAGTTCAGGACATTTGTACGTTCCCAAAGCATCTCACCGAGAGTTATCCATCACTATGGACAGGCAGGCTAAAGACTGGCTCCCAAAGACACATAGGGCCCTAACGCCCTCACCTGGGAGTGCATCCGACACAGAGAAAGGGTCTTTGCAGATGTGAGTGAGTGATCTAGAGGTAAGGAGAATTTCCTGGGCCCCGACTACAATCGTTTGTATCATTTTAAGAAGGAGGCACAGGGCTTCCCTGGTGGCGCAGTGGTTGAGAGTCCGCCTGCCGATGCAGGGGACGCGGGTTCGTGCCCCGGTCCGGGAAGATCCCACGTGCCGCGGAGCGGCTGGGCCCGTGAGCCGTGGCCGCTGAGCCTGCGCGTCCGGAGCCTGTGCTCCGCGGTGGGAGAGGCCGCAGCAACGAGAGGCCCGCGTACCGCAAAAAAAAAAAAAAAAAAAAAAAAAAAAAAAAAAAAAGAAGGAGGCACAGCCTGTGGTGACACGGATGTGAGCCCAGGAACACCTGGACCCCCAGGAGCTAGAAGGGGCAGGAGGGACCCTGACCTGGATTTCTGACTCTGGCCTCCAGGACTTGGAGGGAGTAGATTTCTATTCTTTTGAGACTCCTTGTCTGTGGCGCTTTGTTACAGCAGCTGCAGAAACCTCATACGACTGCCGCCTCGCAGTGGAGAAACCTGGGGGCCCCCGTTCAGCAGGCTGTCAGTTACCATGACAGCAAGGGGCCCCCGGGCATCCAGTGCCTCAGGCTGGGGGTCGGGACACACCGAGGGGCGCCACCTGCCTCACTTGCTGTCATTCCCGCCGCAGACTTGCAGCGGAATCTCAGCTCCAGAGGCACCAGGCACGCCAGCGAGGGGCATCCCACCTGTCAGCAACCCCCGCAGAGCCCCCGCGTCCCTGTGTGGAGACGAGAACACACCGAGGCTGAAGGAGGACAAAGAGCCGGGCAACGCGTGTAACACTGGCCCCGGGTCGGTTCCTGGGCCAGGAGTAACTTTTCCTTTTTGCTTTTTTGGTATAAAGGGCCTTAATGGGAAAATAGGCAGGATGTGAACAAGGTCTGTGGATTAGATGTGAGTTTTGCAATCTCAAAAGTTGAGCTGCGGTCATGGAAGGGGCTGTCCTGGGGCTGAGGAAACTCGCCCGAAGTATTTGGGGGTGAAAATGAACGAAAACTTCCAGGGGAGGCGCCCAGACCTGCATCCTGTCCTGCTTTCCCGGGTGGCACATCTGCCCAGGACCGTGCCTGCACCCCTTCCTGGGGCAGCAGGGTCCTTACAGATGCCTGCACCCAGGGCCAGGCAGTGCCCTCACCCCGCCCCCCACGTGTGGGCTACGGGCACTGGCACCCCTCGGCCACCCCGGTGCCCCCCCTGCCCGCCCAGGACCCTCCACGGCCCCAGCCCCATCATTCCTCCTTGGAACATTCCTGAGGCTTGGCTCTGCTGCGGACTTTCCTTGGTTTTCAGGCCCGCTTTCCAGATCTGTGTGAAACCCATCATTTATCTGGCCTGTGCGCGCCCCGAGAGACACGACTCTTCCCCTCGACGACGGCTCGGGAGACCCAGCTTCCTCTTCCCACAGAAGGAGGGGCAGTGCATCCCTGTGGCCCCGCCCCGGCCACGGCAGGCGCTGGGATGGGAGTCCCCGACCCCGTCCCCGTCGCCTGTTACGTGCGAGGCCGGCTCCGGCTGTCTTCTCTCCCTGTGCAAACTTTTCTGGGGAATTCCAGCATGACCCCAAGGCCCCTGACCCCACCTTCGGCATCGCCACGCCGGCGCTCAGCGCGTTAAACTGACGTGAAGGGAAAGGCCGTGGCGTGGGTGGTGGACTGTTAATGGCTGCCGACCAGGGGATTAGAACCCTGAAAAACGGCTCTTGCGAAACAGCCCAAATGGGGGACTCTGCTTGGCAACAGATTTCCAGGCACAGAGATGCCCCAGGAAACCTTTTCCGGCTCCCCCCGCCCGGGGGGGGCCCTCAGATCTCCCCGAGGACACAGGGAAGTAATCAGGGGCCAGGAGACGCTGACTTTGTTTCGGGAACACTTTCCACTGCGGTTTGAGGTTATGTATTCGGATATGATTTTCCTCGTTCACCGTTTATTTTCTTAAAGTAACGAGCTCCCTCAGATCCCCGCGGCCAAGAGCTTCGAGGGCGTCAGGGGTGAAATCGGGGTGCTGGGGAGGTTGCAGGCTTTGGGTGAGGCTGCCTGCCCTGACCTCCAGCAGGACAGGGCAAGGCTGTGCCCTCAGCAACCCCTGCGAGGGTGCTCCCCACTTCCCGCATTAGAAACCAAGAGCTGGCCCCACTCCGGTTTCTGCTGGACGCCGGCAGCCCACCGCCCACCGGCTTCCTGGACGCTGGGAGGCCGGTGCCAGCACCCAAAGTGGAACTCCTTCACTTCAGAGCGACTGCTCCACTGCCCATGGCGGGCTGCTCCAGGCCTGTGCGGTGACGGTGAGAAGCTGCAGACTTCTGAAAAGCACATGGCGGTCCCCACCCCGTGGCCAGCAGCTTCCAGCAGCCAAGTCCAATGGAGCGGGGACCACAGCAGAGATGCCTAAGCACCCCGCGACGGACCAGCCGCCCCGCTCTGTCTGCACCTTGTGCCTGGTTCCCTCTTACAAAGGTGACCCTGAGCTCTGGCCGGTGAAGCCTCTCGTCTGTTGGAGAAAAGCCTGCGGAAGCTTGAAGCAGGACCTCTCGTCCCTCCTGTCCGCCCGCCTCGCTCTGGACAGTTTTCTGCGCTGAAGGGCAGGAGGGCCTGATGTGAGCGTCTGAAGAGAAGCAGGGGGGCCGCACGCAGGCCCACACAATTCTGCTTTGCTCTGGTTCCCAGGAGCCTCGGGGCCGATGCTCTGGTCGCCTCTAGCCGCTCTGAGGGGCCAGGACACGCTTCCTAAAAATTTCTTCTTACTTAAAAATTCATACTTGTTATGGCTTGAATTATGTCTCCCCCCCACCAAATACATGCCCAAGTCCTAACCCCCAGCACCTGTGAACGTGACCTTATTTGGAAACAGGATCTTTGCGGACGTGATGAAGTCAAGACGAGGTCGTCAGGTGGGCTGTAAACCAACGACTGGTGTTCTCATTAGAAGAGGGAGACTGGGACGCGCAGAGACACAGAGAAGGAGGCCACGGGAGGACAGGGGCAGAGTCTGGAGGGAGGCGGCCACAGGCCAAGGACGCTGGAGCCCCCAGGAGCCAGAAGAGGCAGGAGGGACCCTCCGCTGAGCCTCCCGAGGACACTCGGCCCGCTGACGTCTTGACTTTGGACTTCCGGCTCCAGGACTGTGAGAGGATGGACTTCTGTCGTTTGAAGCCCCTGGTGCATATGGTCATTTGTCATGGTGGCCCCAGGACACTAGCACGAGGCCCTGCTCAGTTGAGCTCCCACGAGGAGAGAAGACACAGTGTGGGGGAGACCCGGGCACACCCAGTGCCCCCGGGCAGCGGGCTGATGGCAGAGGCTCCAGGGCACGGACAGAGATGGTAGCCCCCAGCTGAGGCTCTCGGGCGTCCGGGCCAGGTCGCGGCCCCTGTGGACGCACCCTGCCCCTCCTCCGCCTCCCTCTCGGCTCCGACTCCCTGGTGGCTGACCGGAACCTTCCTCTTGCTCCCAAAGTATCACTCAGGCTGCCCTTGTGACGGGGCGCTTTACCCAGCTGTGCGAGGCTGCAGCGCTGCTCAGCGAGGCCCCGTACAGTGCAGGACACGTGCCGCACGCCAAGTGCCACACGGGCAGAGACCCCTCCTGGGGCCGTCATCGCACACCCCTGTCCCCGTCACCTCCGTGCCCCGGGTGCTGGCCCAGGGAAACTCCCTCGGGGACAGGGTGGGGCCTGAGGACATCTAAGCAGGCGGGAGGATGAGAAACGACACACGCCCCTCGGGGCTGCCGTGGAGTTGCAAGCTCGGCCGTGTCCCCCCAAGTTCCTCCCCAGAACCGTAAACCCGTTCTGTGCCTCAGGTTCTAAGAGGAGATGAACCTGGATCCTTCAGGGCTAGAGCAAACGCGTCCTACTGGGTGGCTCCGTCGGGGACGAGGGCACCAGGTGAAGGATGAGATGTCACCTGAGGCAGGTACACAGGGCACCTGGCCCCAGCTCGCCGGGTACAGCTGACCCGACCACCCGACCTCTGGAACCTCGGGGACGCCGAGCAGGGCTCACCGGGGCCTCCACACCTACGCGTGCCCGGACGGCTGGAGCCCAGCCTCCAGGCTGGGGCTGCAGGCACCCCCTGAGGGGCAGCGAAGCTCGGTCCCTTCTACGTGGCCTCGCCATGTGGGCTTATGGGATGTGATGCCACCCTCACCTCACACGGAATGAGACAGCAGCCAATGCACACTGTGGGTCACTGGGTCCCGGGCCCCTGAGCCCTGCTAGGAGCTCCCTGAGGCTGCCTTTCCCTGGGTTAGGCGCCGCGCTCTGGGGTCTCTGAGATGCAAATCTCCCTGGAGGGGCACTGGAGGGGCTGCTGGTTTGGGGAGTCTGGGGAGAAGGGAGGGGGAGATAGCAGAGAAGGCAGGGAGGAGAGAGGCCAGCGGGGTGAGGCCAGCAGGGTCTGTTGGCCAAGAGCACGGAGCTAGCAGCTTGGGGCTCAGGCAGAGCCCTGCCCACCAGCAGCCACGGCACTTCTGGGAAATTCTTAGCCTTTCCAAGCCTCAGTTCCCCGACTGGTAAAACATGGGGCCAATGCAAGCGACCGGGGTAGCCACGCCCGCCGTGCCCGCCAGGCGTCGCGCTGCTCGGGGCCTCTGGGGTCCCTCCGAGACAGGCGCTGTTTTCACCACGCTGTCCACCCCAGGGGTTGCCAACTGTGGCCCGCGGCCAAGTCTGACTTGTGAACTGACTGGTCTCCAACCCTGCATTTTTAAAGAAAGAAGCTGCAAAGCAAGAGTAAGTGACAAAAACGTATTTACCATTTGGCCCTTTTACAGAAAAGAGCTGCTGCCTGGTCCAGACGGGTGAGCTGGGGCACAGAGCAGGCTGCCGGCTCACAGGGCCAGGGAGAAGCGCGCTGCCCGGCGGGGACCACGACCGCGCTGGCGCCCGGGGGCGTCTGTGGACACAGCAGGGACGCGGAACCGCCCAGGCCCCTGCCCGGCGGCGGTGTGCTCGGGTGGACCGGCCACCTCATCGCACACACAAGGGGCTCACTCTGTCCCCCAGGCCAGAGCCACCGGCCCCCCTCCTTTCTCTGGCGCAGCTGCAGAGGACGGCATCTGGGGCGTGGGCCTGAGCGCGGGCGGAGGGCGCCTGTGGGAGAACCCGACCAGCCGACGGCTCTTCACGCCCAGAGACTAGGCGTCAAGGCTCCCGGAAAACCGGAGACACGTCTTGTTTGTTAGGATTTTTCTCCAAAGTCTCATCCCACGCCATGGCTTTAACGGTGAGGCCAAGACCGCGCAGAGGAAACCGGCTGCCCTTCCCCGGCTGCGCCGCGCCGTCCAGCCCACGGCCACGCCGTCGACAAGCAGAGGCCCGGCCGGCCGTTCTGAAACGCCTCCTTGTGCCGCAGACCACGGGCCCAGCGACGGCGAGAGGGTCGGTCCTCCTGCTTAGCTCGGCTGCGGGGGCGGAGAGACCGGGGGCGACAGAGGATGCGCGCTTCCTGGTGGGCCTTCGGCTGCGGCGACAGAGGGCGGGGAGCCACCCTCTGAATGTGGGAGCGACGGTTTCTCGGTCTCCCAGGCTCCGGGGAAGGCTTCTGTCCGATCCCCAGAGGCAGTGCCTGGGCACAGAGTCGGCCCTCTTCCTGGGGCACCTTGGAGAACCAGGCATGCCCCTGCTGAGCCTGCTCCCGGATTCCAGCTTCTCCAGGAACGCCTGCCAGGGCTCGGTGGTGCCGGCGCTGCATGCCCGCCCCATCACCGACCCCTCACTTCGTGCACGTGTCCCTTTCATCCACCTGTCACCTCCCCCCATGGGCGGGAACACCTCCCCTGGCTTGCTGACAGCCCCGCTGCCGGCGGATGGGACCCGGAGAACGGCAGGGGGCGGAGGCGGGCGTGGTGAGCGTGTGTGCGCGCTGTCTGGGACCCAGCCCAGCCTCAGGGCTACGGGACTGGGAACCGCCCGGCGCTTCAGCTTGGCCCCTCGCGGCCCCCCGCGCCCCTCTGCTGTCTCCCTTTTGACTTTTCCACCCAAGAAAGACGAGGACTCCGAGGGCTCACCCCGGCCGACCACGGACACGCCCGTGGACCGGCTCACGGGCTCCCCACCCCCACGGCCCCCAGGGCCGCGCAGCTCCTCGCTGTTCCGGGCTGAGGCAGCTTCCCAGGGCCAGCGAAGCAACGCAGGAAGGACGGGGTGATCGGAGGGTTTCTAAGGCCCTGAAGCCGTGCTCTGCCCTCCCGTCGGCGCCGAGCTGGAGGCCATCGTCCCTTCCCAGACACCCCAACCCGAGGGTCGCTTGGGGGAAGCAGGAGCCCCGACATCAGACCCTATTTTGCTGTGAAATCTGGGTGGTCACGGGCCGCTCACCAAAGAATGTCCAGGGAGAGCAGCCACGCCTTTCCTCCCCGGCAGCCGGCACCTCAGGCTGGAGACGCTGGCCTCGGAGGCAGGCGGAGGCGGGAGGCTCGGGGCGGGATTCTTCCCGGGCCCCTCCTACCACAGAAGACGAGGGCACCCAGGGGCTGGGCACCTTCCGGCCATGACCGCTGCTCTCATCTGTCAGATGCTTGCCCGGCATTGGCTGGATTTCTCCTCTGAAAACACCTGTTTCATAATGAAAAGGTCTCATCTTTTCTGGAAGCTCCGTCGTCCACTGTCACATGGGCCTTTCGTCGCGGGGCTGTCGGATGCGGGGACCCACGGGAGGCCGCTGGGGACAAGCTCACAGGTGCAGAGCTGCCCAGGCAGGCCGGGCAGGTGCCCTGCAAGGCTCCCAGACCAGGGAGCCTGGGGCCCCAGGGCTGCCGTGCCGTGGCCTTGAATCCACAAGCGCGCGCACCTGGGACCCGTCTACGTGCCTGGCAGTTGCACAGCCACTGACAGGCAGCCCTTAGAACGTCGTGTGCGGCCACTGCCGAGGAGCCGGCCAGGGTTCCTCGTGCAGCCTGGACCGTCCCTGCGAAGCCAGACTGGGAAGCCCAGGGGGAGGCATTTTTCGGGGAGAGGGAGGGCCAGGCCTGGGCCATCAGGCCACAGCACAGAACCTGGTGCGCCCCAAAGGCACCCAGCGGGGCCCCTGTGGAACCTGGGCTGACACCGGTCGCCAAGGAGACAGCAGTGTTCCTGTAAGTAGAACGAGCGAGATAAAGAGAGGGTCTCGCTCCCCAGCCGGCTCTGGCTCGCCCCGAGTTAACAGGTACAGGATCTGAGCCATGCGGACTTGTCACCATCACGTCTGTGCTTCACGGCACCCCTGAGAAGCCAGCACAGCAACGACCCCTACTCTTAGGAGACGGAGACTTGGCGCGGGTTGGGGACTGGTCCCAGCCCACAGAACCACTCGTTCACAAAGCCGGAATTCAAACCCCGGGTTTCACAGTCCGGAGCCCTGGGCAACGAGCAAACCTATCCTGCTCTCACATCGCCCGTCCAGAAAACACCTGTCAGCCCCGCCCTCAGCATATACACGGGCTCTGGACGCTTCTCAGCCCCTCCCACGCTGCCACCTGCGCCCAGGCCGCTGTGGACCTGCCCTGTCCACCACAGCCACCCTGGACCACAGGTGCTATTTAAGTTGAACGTCATTAGAATTCAATACATTCTACATTCACTTTGTCGACTGCACGAGACACACTCCAAGTGATCGAAAGCCACGTGTGAGTGACGGCAGCTGCATTCGTGCAGACGTAGACCCTTTCCACCGCGGCAGTAAGGTCTACTGGACGGCGCGGGTCTGGGCACTGCCGTCGCCCCGGCTGGGCTCACCGCTTCCACGCTTGAGCCCCAGCCCAGCCTCCCGTCCACCAGCAGCCAGAGCAGAGCCTCTAAACACGGGAGGTAGAGACCCGCGTGCGTCAGCACCTGCTCGGGGTTCTGAGCTAGTGTCAGCTGCCAGGGGCTCCCCTGCCTTCTCCACCTGAAACAGCATCTGACGCAGTCTTTCACCCTTTAAACCACACGATCTGCAAAACACCCATGTGTCGCCTGTTCACCCACTGCCATGTGAGTACCCGACGGCCACTTATGTCTGCTCTGTCCCCAGGACAGGGGACATAGCAGGCGCTCATTGAATATTTTTTGGATGAATGAAGAAATTCGCTTTAGCTAGCTTTAATGGGCATGGTGCTTTTAAAATACGCTGTGAAATGCACGGACACTCCTCCCCGTGAAAGGTGGAGCCTGATTCCCTTCCCTTCGGTGTGGGCTGGGCTTAGAGATTCGCCTCTAATGAATAGAGGTTGTGGACGTGACGGTGTGTGACCTATGAGGACAACAGGCACCACCTCGCTCCCGTGATTCATGGCTCTGGGGGGTGGGGGGGGGGCGTCAGCTGCCAGGTTGTGAGGAAGCTCAAGCAGCCCCATGGGGACGTCCATGTGGCAGGTGACCCCAACAGCGGCCAGCGTGCGTTCTCCGGGCGTGAGCCTGGAGGTGGACCCTGCAGGCCCAGCAGGCCTTCAGGTGACCACAGCACAAGCCTATCTTGACGGAGAGGCTGCGAGGCCAGAGCCACCCTGACCAGCTGCTATCAGAGTCCTGGATGGAAACTGTGAGACGGGGCACAGCTGCTGCATCTCGGGGTCATTTGTTACGCGGCAGTGGTAAGTACCACGCTGGGAGCGGGCTCCGTCTGAGACACAAAGCTGGCCACGTCACCCCAAGACTTTGGCCCCCACACCCTCAGGGAAGACACCCGCTTTGTTTGCGCCTTGCGGCCCACACGGCACGTGGTGACTGAGCGCTGGCTGTGCGCCCAGCACTGCGAATAGAAGAGGAGCATCTCGATGGCGGGTGGTCCGCGGGAAGAGGCGTCCCTGCCAGCTTCTGTCCCACTGGCCCCAGAGCCTGCTCCCCATCTCTCTGTACAGGAGGCAGGGCCCCCGGGGGCCACAGCCGGTCGAGGCCGCTACCTCCCCGCTCCCCGCAGCACGGTCACGTAAAGGCCTCGAGAGAGGCAACGGCCAGCCTCCTAGATGGGACGCCCGGTAGTGCTGTCCAAGGCCAGGAGATCACGACCTGATTCACCGGGGCAGCAGCCACGAGGCCCCGAGGACTGTCAAAGGCAGAAACCCGCGGACAAATCACGAACAAGATGTTTCCCCTCTAGAGACCCCTGGGGACCAGGACCCAGATGAGAAGTAACTGGCCGTTCAAGAGCGACATGTCCCCTCCAAGACGTCCTGCTGGAGGCACAGGCAGGGCTGACCCTCACGAGGCCGCGCAGCCCCTGGGGAAGAGCTCTGTGTGGGGCAGGGCCTCGCCTTCCTGCTGTGTGCCCTTGGGCGCCCGGCTGCCCTCTCTGAGTCTCACTTTGCCGTCCGGGACGAATGGGGACACCAGGGTGCGAAGGGCCATCGTGAGGACCCAGGCAGAGAGTGGGCGGGAGACAGGCCTCGGGGTCCACGGCGTGTGGCCACCACGTGGCCCTCCCCACTCCCTGCGGCATCTGTGCAGCCAGTTCCCAGTGGACCCGCCAACGCCTCCTCCTCCTGTTCAGGCTCCGTGGGCGGAGCCCAGGCGCCCCCGGCCGCGGCGCGGGCAGACCCAGGGAGAGCTGAACTGCGCCGGTCCTTCCCTCCGAGAATCACAAAATCGTCCCTCACCTGGTCCAGGCAGCACAACTGACCCCGGACCGGCCCCTCTGAGCTGGCGGCCGACGAGCCCAGGTGCCGTCCAGAGGAGCCCAGGCTGGGATCCAGGGCACTCGTCTGCTGAGCACAGCTTCGCGCGGTCAGTGCCCCTCTGCACGGGCCACAGCCCTCTCTGGGCCTCACTTTCCCCCCCAGACCGAAAGGGTAGGGCTGGCCTCAGAGGCGCCAGCGTTCCAGGTGCAGCCGGGCAGGTGGGGCTGAGTCAGAGCCCAAACCTCAAGTGAGAAGAGACTATTGCCGATTTTGACCCGTGGCCTCGGGAGAGGCTGTGGATGGCGCCGTGGCCTCCTCTGGGCAGGATGGCTCCAGTTGCCCAAATCAATCATCGTGGGACCGGCTATCTGCCCGTCAAGTCATCCTCTCCGGAGCTCCATCTCATCTTCCCAAACCCACAGAGGATGTCCTCGACCAGTTTACTTAGAATATAAACCACTCCGGAAGAGACTTCTGCTTAGATAGCTCAGGGCACGAAAACCAGTAAGAGTCATCAGGCCCTTTCCTGATGTCCACAGCTCTGCTCTCGTCTGAGCCTCTGTGGTACCTCAACGTCCCAGAGCAACTGTCCATTTCCACCCTTTCTCTAAACGAAATTACGCATGCCTCACCCATACGGCGAGGACGGTCACTGCCTGTGTGCCAGGCCCCGATGATGTGCCAGGGACACCCGCCAAAGCAGGTCTGACTTCCAGAATCGAACTGCAACCTCATTCCTGGGCCAGGGAGGGCAGCAGTCACAGCCTCCCCATCCACTCCCGACCAGCCTCTCGCTTCCCCAGGAAACCCGCACATCCACGGTCTCTTACCAAACCATCGGTGTGAACTGCACTGGGGGTTTTCAAACGACCCCTTACCACGGCTCCCGGACAGCCCCGGTCCACCTACCCCTCCCGGCTTCCTCGAGCTGTCGCAAGCCTGGGAGATTTGTTCGTGCGCACCGCAGAAATGCACATTCGTCTGAGAGCACGTCCGTGCACACCTTATTTACTGCCGAGATCTGTGTGTGATTGCAACGCAGCCCAGCTGTGTTCTGAGACCAGACGGTCTGCAACGAGACTGCCACCACGCCTCGGAGCCTGGGCCCCCTTGCCAAACTGGTGCCTGATTGGGGCTCAGAGAGAATTACGTCCTGGGAGAGCAGCGGGGTCTCCCGAAGAAGCCTTCCGTGAGCGTCCACGATCTCCTGGCTCCCTCGAACTCCTGAAACCCGATGCTCCCTCGTCCCTTTCCAAGGACAGAACAACAGGACATTTCCCATCGGCCTGTCCTGGCACCAGAAAGGTGGATCTTTGCAAGTCCACTGAAACGTTGACAAACCGCTGGACTGGAAAGTAAAGAAGGGCTTAAATCTGCCCCAGAGCGAATCACAATGGGCGGGGAAGGAGGAAAGGACACAGCGTGAAACTGCAGATCTCGGGGCTACGTGGTGAGGCCACCCTCTCCAGCAGGAGCTGAGAGCTTCCAGACGCCGGCCGAGCACCTGGTGCCCGAGGCCACCAGGCCCGGGAGCCACAAGGGTCCTGCGGGCAGATGCTACAAGTTAACACAGACCATTTCTTCCCCATCCCGCTGCCTGGCGTGTGCAGGGCAAGTGACCTCTGCCAAGTCTTGGGACAAGCCTGACTGGTGTCCCAGGTCCGCACCCTCCCCCCGGGGCTGGGGTGACCTGACGGGACCTCGAGGTGGGTAAGAGTGAGCTCCGGCGCCGGCCAGCTCCGTGCCATCTGCGGGCCACGTGACCTGGGCCAATGTCTTCATCTCCAGGTCCCCGATTTCTCGTCTAGAAGAGGAGGATGATCAGTAACTCCAAGCTTGCTGATTTGCGAAGGGAAATAACCGGGTGATCAAGGTCAAGAGCTTGAGAGAGTGGCTGGACCAAAGCCCATGCGCCACAGGTACCGACCCTCAGCATCAGCACCGTCACCATTGCCATCCCCATCATCACTGTCACTGTCACCACCAGCAGCACCGTCACTGTCAGCATCAGCATCGTCACTGTCACAATCATCACCATCAGCAACGCCATCACCACCACCACCACCAGCAGCAGCGTCACTGTCACCATCAGCATCACCGTCACTGTCACCATCAGCAGCATCACTGTCACCATCAGCAACGCCATCACCACCACCACCACCAGCATCACCGTCACCGTCACCATCAGCAACGCCATCATCACCACCACCACCATCAGCATCGTCACTGTCACCATCAGCATCACCGTCACCGTCACCATCAGCAGCGTCACCGTCACCACCAGCATCACCGTCACTGTCACCATCAGCGTCACCGTCACCGTCACCATCAGCAACACCATCACCACCACCACCACCATCAGCAGCGTCACCGTCACCATCAGCATCGCCGTCACTGTCACCATCAGCAACGCCATCACCACCACCAGCATCACCGTCACTGTCACCATCAGCGTCACCGTCACTGTCACCATCAGCAACGCCATCATCACCACCACCACCATCAGCAGCGTCACCGTCACCATCAGCATCGCCGTCACTGTCACCATCAGCAACGCCATCACCACCACCACCACCAGCATCACCGTCACCGTCACCATCAGCGTCACCGTCACTGTCACCATCAGCAACGCCATCATCACCACCACCACCATCAGCACCGTCACTGTCACCATCAGCATCACCGTCACTGTCACCATCAGCAGCGTCACTGTCACCACCAGCATCACTGTCACTGTCACCATCAGCGTCACCATCACTGTCACCATCAGCAACGCCATCACCACCACCACCACCATCAGCACCGTCACTGTCACCATCAGCAGCATCACTGTCACCACCAGCAGCACCGTCACCGTCACCATCAGCGTCACCATCACTGTCACCATCAGCAACGCCATCACCACCACCACCACCATAGCACTATGATCGCCATCACCATCATGATCATCATCACCAATATCATCACTGTCACCTCATTACGACCACATCAGACCACCTCCCCAGGCCCCAGCTCCAAGTACCACCCCGCTGGTGGCTAGGGCTTCAGTGAATGAATTGGGGGGGATGCTAACATTCAGTCCTCTCTCCTGGAGAGAGGCAAGACTGACCAGTAACCCACCACCAAACACAATGACCACTTCCTATCTGCCTCTGTTCCACGCGAGCAGGAATTGCTATTCCTTGTAAAATTCTCAGCTGGGCCTGTTGCCGTGTCTTGGTGTTTGGGGGCTGAGGAATGAATGAACGAATGAGGTTTACCACTTGGCTCCCAGGAGAGATGCTGGAAGAATTCTGACTTTTGCCCCATCACACACCTTCTTTTTCCTCTCCCTCAATGCTGCCTCCCCTACTCTTGTTTGTTCAGCTCCCTTGGCCCTTTCTCTCTTCTGTGACCGAATGAAGAAAAATAAATATATTTTAAAAGAGTTCAAAGTACCTTCGGATGCATCTTGTCAATTAATCTTCCCGAAACCCTCGGGGTGGTGACATCATTACCCCGTTTGCCAGAAGTGAGACAAGGCCACACTGTCGAGGCAGCGTGTGATCTCAAATCCAGATTTCCAGACTCCAAATCCAGTACCCGCCCAACTTCAGGAAGCAGTCTGCTCTGTTCATGGCCTGGGAACCTCTGGCCCCAGCCGGAACCTGGGCCACCTTTGTGCTTTCCGGAAAGAAGCTGGCCTGGTGCCTGCAGATGCCGGATGACGCTCCAGCAACAACTAAGGACATGTGGGACCAGCTGGGGCCTTGGGGCCTCTGGGGAGATGCTGGCCAACCCTAGGGCCGCCCACCTCTGTGCCTGGCACCTGAGATGTCAGGTGTCCTGAGGGTCGAGCAGCATCCATTGGGCCTCGGGTTTTCGGCAGGCTGGAACCTTTGGTGGAGGCTTCAGGCTCCTTCATTAAGGTTCGCCCAGCCCAGAGGCCCTTTTCTTAGGCCTGTCCCCAACACCCAGGCTCCAGCCACGGCCAAGTGCTCAAGCCATGGGGGAGCACCCGTCAAGACCTCAGTGCCGGCAGTTCCCAGGGCTGGACTGAAGTTTGTGGACACCGGTCCTGCTGGGGACCTGGTACAGATATTGACAGATATTCTTTCAAAATAGCAAGTACTTCAGGAGGGCTGTTCAGACCCTGACTCTGTCTGTACAACTGGCTCTTCTCTTTCTTCCTGTTTGTAACCTTCAGGCTCTTCCTCAAGCAGTCTCCCAAACACTGCTCTACTGGCCAAAGGGCATCAGGAGCCTCAGAGGGATCAGGACAGGAGCCCTCAGGGGAAGCAGGACAGGAGCCCTCAGGGGAAGCAGGACAGGAGCCCTCAGGGACTTGCAGTCAGGTGGAGAGTAGGACTCAGAGCAAAAGCCAACAACCTCTCAGGTGGTCGGGGCTGGGGCCATGGTCATTGCCCCTAGTCCACTAGTGACGGGCTTCCCAGCAACAGCATACGCGGTCCTCTCGGGACTCCGTGTCCGTAACCCGACGCCCAGGCCCCGGCCACTGCAGACGGAATGCTCCCCCAGCAGCAGCAGACGGCCCCTCATGTCTCCCTGCCCTTGACGGCCTCCTGGACCCGTGCCGCTTGGCCATCCGCGGCCCTCCCACTTGGCGAGACAGTGCCAGCAACACACTGTGCTATTCTTGGCGTGAGCCCTGACACGATGAAGGATGAGTTGGACAACAGCGGCCACGCTGATGCCAAACGAACTGATTTCACAACGCAAGGGAGGCCTGCCAGGGCACCTCCACCCCAGTGAGGAGGGCGCCAGCCCCTCATCCTCACGGCCGGTGCAGGGACAGAGGGGAGGGGACAGCACGATGGCACGTCTGCTCTCAGCGATAACACACCCGCCTCCGGCAACGACCCAGGGCTGAGCCGTGCCTACCTGGCAGGCCCGACGCCACAGCCGGAAGGGCACGGAGACCCTGCCGGGAAGCTGGGGTCCAGAGGGCGCCTCCACTTAGCGCACGCGTGGCCCACGGCCGCTCTGATCGTGCAGCCGCCTGGCAAGGGGCAGAGGCAGCTGTAGCTCCAGCTGGGTGGCTGGACTTCTGGGCCTCTGGGGTCCCGCCTGCACGGGGGGCAAGGGCGTCGGCCCCACGGGGGTGTTGGGCCCGGGCCCGGGGTGGGCGGAGGAGGAGGGGGGGGCGTGTGAACGGAAAGCCAGCCTCGAACCTTGTTTCCACCACCCTCCAGAGCCTGCAGAGCTGCTGGGAGCCCTAGCCCTGGTGTCTGGGCTGCTCATTACACGGGAGAAGCCGGCACAGCAGAACAGAAGCTCAGACCTTAAACCAACACGCTTATCCCACGGCTAAGCAACATGGGGCAACCGCAGGACATCTGAAGACCTGAGTTTGAAACCGAGCCCTGGCCTTCCAGCTGTGGGACCTGAGTCTGGGGTCATCATGCGGGAAATTGAGAGCCCGGCACCCACCGTGCAGGATTTCGGGCCCCTCTGCCTCCCTTCCCCACTCTGTGATGTGGCCTCACAGCACGGGACCCAAGGTGGGCAGGAAATGAGGGGGGGACAGGGAGGACCTGCCCCTCCTGCCTTCGCCCGTGGCTGGGATGGGGGCCCAGCTTCACCACAGGGGCGAGATCATCTTCCCCAGAGACTTGGGGAGAGAGCTCAGGGCACCCTGCTCACCCAGGAGAACTCCTTAAACCCAGCACCTGTGCGAAGCCCACGTAACTCTCTCCAGTGCCTAAGGGACCCCGGAGGCTCTCCAATCCTACACTCGGTCCCCTTCGCTGGAAAGGGGCAGCATTTGGGGGCTTGTCTAGAAGGATGACGTTTTAACTCAGCAGCACGTGAGGACACGGGAGAGAAAATGTTCCGATTAGAAAGAGACGCCCGAAACACACAGCACACCGTGCCCTGCCACCTGCTGCTGGGCAACCTTGGACCAGCTGCTGAACCTCTCTGAGCCTCAGCGTCCTCATCAGCGTGGGGTTGGCCGCACTCTTTCTCAGGGTCACCGAGGACTGGGGCGCAGAGACGTCCGAGGCTCAGCTCGGTGCCTGGCACGTAGCGAACGCTCCGTTCCCTCCCTGCGCGTGATCTGAAGGCTCGAACGGCGGACCGTGATGACCGTGCAAACAGCTGAGGCTTCTTCCCATAAAGTTCACCATGTCCCCGGTGTCAGAGAGAAACCCGAGCTGACTGCAGACGTGTGATTGCAGTCACATGGAGCGCCTGGCTTTTCTTCTCCCAGGGCACGTTGGATGTGGTCACTGGAGCCTTAAACGTTTATGGCCGTTTGCAAGCACGTTTCAGCCCCACACTCAGGGGGGAACGGCTAAGTGGAGGGTGAGCACGTGTCCCCCAGCTTCACGTGCCGCAGGCGCCGCACAGGCGCGAAGGTCGTCCTCTGGTGTGGTCCGAAGGTCTGCCTCTCAGGGTCTCAGGACCAAATGCCCCCGGGGTGGAGATAACTCCGAGGCACAGGCCTCCGCGCGGTCAGCGGGTCAGCCAGGACGGCCACGGCTCCGCAGGCTCCGGGGCCCGGCTGCCGGGACGGCGCTTCGGCCGCCCCCACGGCACCGCCGCGCCCGTCGCTCCTCGGGTCGCGTGGTCTGCGCCGAGCTGCCCGGCTCCCAGAACGGCCACGTGACCCAGCCCATCAGAGCAACTGTCGCCGGGTCTCGGGGACGGGTCCAGGGGGCGGTGGCCCCAGTCAGGCCCCAGAGGTGAGGTTCTGGGATACGGCCGGGAGCTCTGGAGAAAGGAGCTCGTGCCACACAGGGGTGTGACCAGACCCTTCCAGAGGCCACCCTGCTGTCACGAGGGCCGGCCCTCCCGAGAAGGAAGCAGAGCCCCGAGCCGGACGCATGCCCTCGGGGCTCAGGGCAGCAGGTCCGCTTGTGCTGGGGGCGCCTAGGCTGGGTTTCTGTCCTGGCAGCCAGAGGGCCCTGAGTGGTAAACTCTCCTGGCTTCCCCGGGACGGATGCCTCCCCAGGCGGCCCCGCCCGCAAGCCCTTCCCCTGTGCCATTCATCAGGGCACAAGGCTTTGCATCTGCAAGTGCCGGCTGGCCGGCCACCTGGGGCAAGTCACTCCCTCCCTCTGAGCCTGACCTTCCTCCCTCCAGGCAGGAGTGCAGCTGCCTGCCCCTCTCCTGCATTCCTCGGAGGGTCAGAGGTCATGAACTTGGAAGCACTTCCCAAGGGCAGGTCCAGGCTAGGCCAGGGACCACGGAAACCCCTTCCAGCTAGCAGGGAGCCAGCAAATGAAGGTGAGCCCTTTGGCCCCACGTGGGGGGCTGGACCGTGGCCCAGACACGTCAGGTGCTAATCCCTCAAGCCGGGGTTGTCGCCCTGCATGGCAGAGACGCTGCGGGGGTGAGTTGAGATGAGATGCTCCTGGATGGCTTGAGTTCGGTCACAAATATCCTTAAAAGAGGGAGACAGAGGGAGAGGAGAGGAGGCAGGGATGGACGGATGCAGCCCGGAGCCCCCGGGAGCCAGAAAAGGCAGGAAGGACCCCCCGGAGCCGCCGGAGGGAGCTCGGCCCTGCGACACCTGGATTCCGGGGCTTCCGGCCTCCAGGTCTGGGAGAGGACACATTTCTGTTGTTTAAAGCTCCAAGTTTGTAACAGAGGCAACAGGAAACGGACACTCCGCGGAAGGCAAAGCATGACCGCAACAATGTGCAAAATCCCATTTACACGTTTATACACACACTGCCCTCGTTCAAGCAACCTCGTCGCTCTCCCGGGCTCTGCACCAGCCTCACCTCAGCCTCCGTCTCAACCCTGCCAAATCCAACAGGGATGCTTAGAAAGCACACTTTTGCTTGTGTTACTCCCGGCCTAGAGCCTTCAATGGCTCCCTATTGCCCTCAGCGCAACGACCGATCTCAGACGTGCAGCATACGGTTGTGTGTGACCTCATCCCGATCTACTTCTCCAGCTCAGTCTCTGCTACCCTCTCCCCCCTTCCCCGCCCTCCTTGCTCCAGCCAACACGAGCCTCTGTTAATCTCACAAGCACGTCACCTCTTCCACTGCGAGTCAGCAGTGTGAGGTGTGCGAAACGCGCAGCACGGCGCCGGGCGTGTGGGGGCCGCGGAGGGGAAGCGTGTCAGTGCCGGTTCAGCCACTGCGCAGGCGGATGCCCGAGGGCCCCGCTTTTCTCCTCTAAAACGTGTCGGTGTCGGGCCTGAAATTAGCCTTTAAAGTCTT
This sequence comes from Kogia breviceps, assembly GCF_026419965.1. Lineage (NCBI taxonomy): Eukaryota > Metazoa > Chordata > Mammalia > Artiodactyla > Physeteridae > Kogia > Kogia breviceps. The sequence goes on along the minus strand of NC_081327.1, from coordinate 57,148,857 downwards.
CCCCACTCTTGTGAGTCTATACTAATCAAAACGTTTCAGACCAAGAAAACAAAAGACAGGCGCCCAGAAAAGTGGGAAGGTTTGGGCCTGATGTCTCCAGATGAGCTGCATACGTGCGTTCGGACCCACCCACCGATCCGAAGCCCAAAGCCCCACGTGCGGGCGCCCATCTCGCAGCACAAAGGATCAAGATGAGGAAACAAGGCAGACAAGTCGAGGCAGGACAGGTAGCAGCCGGAGTCGGGAATGGTGCCCGAGGCTCTCAGAAGTTCCCTGGAATCTGCTGCCCTCCTGGTTGCTTAGTATTTCTGTGGCTTTGTCTGCAGTGACCTGTACAGGGAGCAGTTCCCCGCCCGCCCCCAGGATCCAGCCCAGGGCCCTGCACACAGCAGGAGCACAATAAATCTGAGCCGAGTATCCCCAGTGCTCCCCAGAGAGGAGTCCCAGGCCTGTGCAGGCGCACGCGTCCACGTGGCCCAACACCCCTAGTCAATTCCTAGTCAATCCCTCCCTGACCTCACGCGACCTCTGCACCCCACCTACTGCTTGGGTACGGCATCCAAGTGTTGCCACGTTCATCCTCCTGGTGCTATGCGGAGAAGTGCACCCAGACGTTTTTGCTGTCAGAGGTGACGGGGCAGGTATACAGCTTAGAAGGTACAATTGAAGGCGTGCCCTCCCCCCCCCCCCCGATCTCATCCACGTTCGCGGAACCTCCAGAAACTTAAAAAAAGTGCTGCTGTGTATGTAACACCCTTCAGTGTTTTCATTTTTATTTTTTCAATTTATTTATTTATTTGCTTTTGGCTGCGTTGGGCCTTCGTTGCTGCGCGCGGGCTTCCTCTAGTTGCGGCGAGCGGGGGCTACTCTCGTTGCGGTGCGCGGGCTTCTCATCGCGGTGGCTTCTCTTGTGGCGGAGCACGGGCTCTAGGCGCGCGGGCTCAGGAGCTGTGGCTCAAGGGCTCTAGAGCGCAGGCTCAGTAGTTGTGGCGCACGGGCTTAGTTGCTCCGCGGCACGTGGGATCTTCCCGGACCGGGGCTCGAACCCGTGTCCCCGGCATTGGCAGGCGGATTCTTAACCACTGTGCCACCAGGGAAGCCCGCCCTTCAGGGTTTTACTAGAGCATCTTCCCCTCACTGGGGACGAGGTTCGGGAAAGAAGGGTCTTCCTTTTCAAATGGGGAAGTGAGACAACACCTGGCTTATGGGGCGTCCGTCCCACAAGCATGTGCAAAGGCTGCTAGAGACACGGGACATGGGGTCGCTGCTCCAGGGAGCTGAGAGGCTAAGCCAGCACTCCTCACACTCCGGTAGACACAGGAGCCACCTGGGGATCTTTTTAAATGTAGACTCTTCTGCACAGTAGGTCTGGGCAGGATGAGGGTCTGCGTTTCGAACAGGGTTCCTGGGAAGGCTGAGGCTGCCAGCCCAGGACAAGCATCAGTGTCCCACCTCCTGAACCAGAAGCTCTGGGACTGGGATCCGCGCTGAACGAGCCTCCAGGGGTGCTGGTGCTCTGGCAGGTTCCAGCGCCAAGGGATCCAGACCATGTTCAGCAGACGCCTGCCCGGGAGCTGCCACGAGCTGCCACCTCCTCCTTCCTGCACACGATGACATCGTTAAAGAAGCATGCAGTGTCCTATCAACTCACACGGCCTCAGAATCCTTCTCAACACAGCAGCTGGGGCAATCCCGGGAGTCAGCGCTCAGGACGACAACAGACAGTCTCCCACGATGTCACAGACCCTGCAGAGTGACATGGGACCTCGGGGGAGGGAGCCAGTTGCGGTGTTCGGGGTGAGGTCGAGATGTCGCGCGGAATTGCGGAAACAGGAACAGACACTGGGAGGATGGGGGAAGGGCGCATTCTCAGGCTAATAAGGTAGGCGCTCGGGTGGGACAGCAGCCTGGGCAAAAGTGGGGCGGGGTGTGTGTCATGACTGCTCATGGTTTGCTCGGAAACAGTGAGTGTGAAACACAGCTTAGGGCCAGACCAGAGTTCCAGAGTTGGAAATGGGGTCACGGAAGGAGAAATGGTGGGAGGGGCAGAGCCCAGCAGGCTGGAGGCCGGGATCCCAGCAGGAGGGTCTGGGAAACAGACCCCAGCGGCTGCCCCTACCCCCTGCCTCCCTGCCCAGGCTGCTTCCTGAGACCCTGCTAGGGGGAAGAGAGACCGGGGACGCCACGGGAGGAGGAGAAAGAGGATGGAGGAGATTCGAGCCACTCCAAGATAAACACTCAGAGAAACTGAAAAACTTGGGACCCATTACACTAGCCATGGGAAAAAAATTAGCATTAGGCACTGCGTTTTAATAACGCATCTGTCTGGTTTTGATTTCACAGATGTAAAAAAAAAAAAAATGCAGGCAATCTGGAATTAAGTTGGACTACTTCAAACTTCTTCTATAAACCACATTTGGGATTTGCTCAGCATTTCTGAGGTTCAATTTACAGAGCCTTCTTCAAGTCAAAAAACCCCTAAATAAACTCTGGGGGGGGGGACGTTGTCAGGGTCGTGATTCATAATCTGTCTCCACAAAAAGCATTATCCACAGAGTGAGGCAGGCTTTCCTTTATTATTCTAATCGGCATAATCTAGCCTTGTTCTAATTACAGAGAGGCTGTGAATTGCTGCATTTAGAAGACCTGCAGGAGATTTTCCAATTTTATCAAGGAGAACTTGGTTATTAATAGAACGTGTGGGTTCTTGGGTTGAACACGAGCCTGCACCGTGGGCACAGAGGGTGCTGGGGGTTCTGGGGACCCCAGCAAGACGGGAGAGGCCGTCAGCTTTGAGGGTCTTTCGTGGGCAACGCCGGGCATCCACACCGCTCCACGTTCAAGGGCTTTCCCACCAGGAGCGCTGGACCCCCAGCCGCCTCTCGCGGGAACGTGGCGGGGCCTCAGCGGGAGCTGACCGCGGGCCAAACTCCCACCCGCTCCTCCTGCGAACGGAGGGCACTCCCCATACCCTGCCACCCCCCAGGACCCCCTCCCTACCCTGGGCAGTCCAAACTCACGTGGACCGTCCAAAGTCCAGGGTCCCCGAGGGTCCGTCTGAGCAGCAGCTACTCCGGAACCCACCCTCCGCTCGGTCACGGGCTGCTTCCTCGAATCCTTTGGCCAATGCACCGCCAGCCCGACCAGCCCCGGGCGGGCCGACCCTCCAGCGAGGGCAGTGCGTTCCCTCCATCCACCTCCCAGCAGCTCCCTCACCCGGGCCGGCGCATTTGAGCAGCCGATGCCATCTGACTGAGCTACCTCTTCTTGGGCAAAGGGGGGGCGCTGCCACATTTCGGGGCTGCTGGGGCTCGTACTTATTGTTTAGAGCTATCGTCTGACTCCTCAGCCCCTCTGGTGCTCTCCGGCAGAACAGGCTGGTGCCAAAAACAACTCTGCAGCATGTGACCCGAGCCTGGCTCACCTCCCCGCAAACACGTGGAGTGGGGCCTGCGGGTGGGGCAGCCCAGACCCTCCACGCTCGCTACCCGGGCTGGCTGGGGAAGAGCAGCTCTTGTTTCCAGAGGCTTCTGGCGAAGCCTCCCATTACGGGCTGACTTATAAGGAAAGGGGATAAAGAGGCCAAGTTTGCATACCCGTCAGCATGACCCAGTTTGACAAATGCAGCGTCCCAGCGGGAAAGAGACGCCCTTGGATGTGGGGGCCTGGAGGCGCAGCTGGTCCTCCCAGGAGGAAGGTCACTGGGCCAGGCTGGACTCCTCCTCCTGGAGCCCCAGAATCGAAGATACTGACCCCGTCATCGTCGCCAGAATAACAAAGAGCAACCGCACAGCGTCTACTTTCTAGGTGGCGCGACTTCGAAGAGTTCAGGATACTCGTGTTGTCTCACTCCCCCCAGGGAGCGTGCGTGTGGCTCCACGCGTCTGTGGGCGTGTCTGGTGCGCGCAGCAGCGTGTGTACGTTTGCTTACATGAGCGTGTTTCCTGGGTGTACTCGTGCCCGCGTCCCGGCACAAGCCCAGCCAAGGCAGGCAGGAGCCGAGGGCCAGCGAGGGGCCGTCCTCGGAACACAGCCGTCAGCAGCGCTTGCTTGATGACAAGGTTACGGGAACAGCACAGGGGGGCCTAATGCCTCTGGCACCTTCCACACGCTCGTGAAGGCCGGCTTTGCGGTCCCGGAGTTGTTTCTCTCCTCGCCATGTCTTTTTGCTTGTGTAAACAGTGGCGCGTTATTGCAGACTTGAGAGGTGCCCGCAAGCTGAGACGGGGAGGTGACGGGGCGCGGGGCGTGGGGCCCCCGCCCGCTGCGCAGCACCACTGCTCAGCAGTGATCAGAGAGCAAACGGCCCCAACGCCAAAAGCAGAGGAAACCGAGACCACGAGGCCAAGAAAAGTTGCTTTTTTCTTTCCAGTCCCCTCCTAAGATAGCTTTCGAGTTGGCTGCGCCTTCAGGGGCATGGCAGAAAGAATACGTAAGATAGCTGGTTCCCTCCCACTTTCCAGAGGGATCTTCCAGCGGCAGGCGGGCCGGCGGCCCTGCTGTGCCTCCAGCAGCGCCCTCCCCGCGTCACTGGGAGATCTGGGCCCTCTGCCCCGACGCTGCCGGGCCGGGGACACGCCAGGCTGCGGGGCCACCCCAGCAGGGCCCGGGGAGCAGGCCTGCTTCTGGCGGAGCCATGTTAAGGACTGCGGAATTGGTCGGAGACGTGCGGCCCTCCCTTTGGGGGAAGGCGGCGCTGCCACCCGGGAGGGGGTCTTCCCGGCCGTGGACACGAGGCCAGGACAGGTATCTGCCAACTCGGAGCCCCTGCGTGTCCGCCTCGCCTGCACGCAGTCGGGGCTACTCAAACACCGGCTTGCTCGCATCTGCTCTCCCGGCACCCCCGTCACTTGGTCAGCCGGTTTCCGGTCACCGCCTGCCTCGGTTCCCTTCACCATTTCTTGTCCCGGCCCCCAGTCTCCACTAAGCCTTCCTCTACGGCTGCACCTGGCACAGTGGCACTACAAGGGTGAGCCACATGTGCCACGTGGCACCCCTGCCCGTGTGCCCAAGAGCCGGGCAGGAGCGGGACGAGAGTGTGGGCCTCTTCGGGAAAACGAGTTTGCTTACCTACGGGTGAGCTGTCGGGGCAAAGTCAGCTGGGGTAAACCCTCAAACGTCCGGGCTCCTTCCCAAATGCTGCGGACCTCTGACCCCCGTGCTGGAAAGCCCCCAAAGAGAGCCTCACAAGCTGGGCCCCTTCTGCCCTCAGCACTTCATTCGGCCTCGTAGAAGCAGAAGAGGGGAAGGGGCCAGGTGGGAAGGAAGGCGTCCTCAGGCACATGGGACGGGAAGGACGGCTCCAGGCAGAAGTATGAGCGCCCGGGGGGAGTTGGGGGCTGGCATCTCCCGGTTTGACCTCGGTCTCTGTGTCCAAACGGTACCCGGTTAAACAGATACCGAAGGCAGCTGCGTGGAGCCAGTGAGGCACGTGTCACTGGGCAAGGGCAGAGGCGGGTGGGCCAGCCTCACCTCCCTGAGCCCCTGGAGAGGCCAAGGCAGGAAGGAGCAGGGAGACGGGTCTGTGCCAGAAACTTTGCCTCTGCTGCCCAGCTGCTCCCAACCAAGCTGCTCCTTCCCTCGTGCCTCTGGAGGGGCTCCCCCTCTGCCTGGAACACCTCCTCGCGTCCAAGCCCACAGGGTCCCCTCCTGCCATGGGACGTCTCTCCTGTCCCCCCAAACAGACAGGTGGGCTGCCATGATGGGACCCCCTTTTAATTGAGCACCTGCTACATTTGGCAGGTCCTGTGCTGATGGCTTTACACATTTTAATTAAGTTCTGGCTTCCTGAGGCATAATTTACATACAGTAAATTTCCCCCCTTTCAGACGTGCAGCTGGATGGCCTGACAGGTGTTTCTGACGAGGCCATCCCTGCCCGGCCACAGAGACACAAAACACTGGTCCCGTAATAGACGGCCCCTCACCTAGAGCTGGCCCCAGGCAACCACCGCTCTCTTCTCTGTCCCTGCGGTTTCACTGTTCTGAAACGTTCTGTATGTGGAATTCCACAGCACGCAGCCTTTGAGTCTGGTCTCGTCCACTTACTACAATACTCCTGAGGCCCATGTGGTCGTATTAGCATCCTGTTCCTCCTTATTTCAGAGTAGCTTCCGTTGTATGGACGCAACACTGCATGTCCGTCTGGGCACCAGCTGACAAGCACTTGGGTTGGTTCCAGTCCTTGGCTACTATGAACGAAGCTGTTAAAAACGTCTGTGCGCAGACTTTGTAGGAATGGAGGTTTTCATTTCTCCCCAGTAGACACCAAGAAGCAGAATTGCTGGATCCTATGTAAAGGGTACTCTAACTACGTAGGAAACTGTCAAAGACTGTGCCACCAGTAAGGTGGGCCATTCCTGTTGCACCACACGCCCGTCGGCGCTTGGTACAGTCTCATTTTCTTCACCTTTCCTTTTTTAAAAGTTTCTTATTTTAGCCACTCTAGTAGGTGTCTAGTGGTAATCCACAGTGGTTTTAATTTCGATTTCCCTAATGACTAGTGATGTTGAGTATCTTTTTGTATATTACTTCATGTATTATCTCAAATCTTTTCCCTGCTTCTTATTGGATTATTTGTCTTAGTATTGAGTCATAAGAGTTCAGTATTCTGGCTACAAGTCCTCTGTCAGATTGCTTTGCAAATACTTCTTCCTAGTTTGTGGCTTTTCGTTTCCTTGAATGTGTCTTTTAAAAGCAGATTTTAACTTTGATAAAGTTCGATTATCTTTTGTGGTCATTTTTGGGTATCCGAAGAGTCTTTGCCTAACAAATTATCACAGAGATTTGTTTCTGTTCTCTTCTACATGTTTTACGGTTCTAAAATTTTACCTTTAGATCTATGACCTTTGTAAGTTGAATTCTGTATATTGGCAAGATCTAAGTCAAGGTTTATTTCTCTCTTTTTTGCATATTAATATCCAGTTGTTCCAGTACCATTTGTTGAAAAGACTGTCTTTATTCCATTGAATTATATGGGCACCTTTGCTGAAAAATCTATTGACCATCTGTATGTGGGGTCTATTTCTGGACTTTATTCTGTTTTGTTGATTTACATGTCAATCTTTATGACAATGTCAGACTGTCTTAATTACAGAGGCATTATAGTAGGTCTTAAAATCATATAGTGTGTCCTGCAACTTTGTTTTCCTTTTTCAAAATTGTTTCAGCTATTTAAGTTCCTTTACATTTCCACGTTAAGTGTTAGAATTAGCTTGCCAATGTCTACCAAAATAAGTCTGGTGAGATTTTGATTGGAATTGCACTGAATCGAGAGATCAGTTTGGGGGGAATTGGTATCTTAACAAAACTGAGTCTTCCAATCCATGGACATGGTATAGCTCTCCAATTATTTAGGTCTTCTCATATTTTTTTCCATCAATGTTTTGTAGTTTTTAGCATACAAACCTTGAACATGGGGCTTCCCTGGTGGCGCAGTGGCTGAGAGTCCGCCTGCCGATGCAGGGGACACGGGCTCGTGCCCCGGTCCGGGGGGATCCCGCATGCCGCGGAGCGGCTGGGCCCGTGGGCCATGGCCGCTGGGTCTGCGCGTCTGGAGCCTGTGCTCCGTGACGGGAGAGGCCACGACAGTGAGAGGCCCGCGTACCGCAAAAAAACCCCACAAAAAACCTTGAACATATTTTGTAAGATTACAATGAAGAATTTCAACTGTGTGATGTTACTGTAAATAGTATTGCCTTTTAAATTCAATTTCCAATTGTCCATTTCTAGTATATAAAAATACAATTAATTTTTATATATTGACTTTGTGTCCAGCAACCTTGTTAAATTTGTTAGCTCTTGAACTTTTTTTTTTTTGGCAGATCATTTGGGATTTTCTACATAGATGATCATGTTGAATTACACATAAAGGTGATTTTATTTCTTATTTCCAATTTGAATGCCCTTTCCTTTTTTTTGGAGTGACTTCACTGGCTGGAAACTCCAGCCCAATGCCAAATAGAAGTGACAAGAGCAGACATCCTACCTTGTCTCTAATCTTAGGAAGAAGTCTTCAGTCTTTCACTGTGAAGTGTGATGTGAGCTACACGTTTTTCATGGATGTTCATTATTTGTCCATTATTATCAGAGCCTGAGGTTCTCTTCTACTCCTATTACCACAGTTGTTTTTTTTTTTTTTTTACAAATCAATAATGGATACTGAATTTTGCTAAATGCCTTTTCTGTATATATTGAGGTGATCATATATGGTTTTTCTCTTTTAGACCATTGATATGATGAATTACATTCATTTGTTTTAAAATGGTGAATTAACCTTGCATTCCTAAGGTAAACAGAAATGGTCGTGATGTGTCACTCTTTTTATATGTTGTTGGATTTGATCTGCTCAAATTTTGCTAAGAATTTTTGAGTCTATAATTATGAGGGATATTGGTCTGTAGTCTTCTTTACTTGCAATACCTTTGTCTGGTTTTGGTATCAGGGTTATTCTGGGCTTGTAAATTGAGTTGGGAAGTGTTCCCTCATCTCCTATTTTCTGGAACAGTTTGTGTAGAACTGGAATTGTTTATATCTTAAATATTTGGTAGAATTCACCAGCTACCAGCTATCTGGGCCTGGAGTTTATTTTTGTAGGAAAATGTTTAAGTGCAAATTCAAATTTTATATTATATAGAGAGCTGTGTGTGTTATCTAATTCTCCTTTAGTGACCTTTAATAGTGTGTGTCATTTGAGAAATTTGTTCATTATATGTATATTATTAAATTTATTGTCATAAAGGTTAATAGTCTCTTATTGTGTGCCTTACTATTGCAGTTTATGTCTGTAGGATCTGTAGTGATGTCCCTCTTTCATTTTGGATATTGGTATTTGTGACTGCTCTCTTTTTAACGTGATCAGTCTGGCTAAGGCTTTTCAATGGTTGTTTTGCTCAAAAAACCAGCTTTTGATTTTCTTGATTTTCCTCTACTATTTTTCTGTTTCCAAGTTCATTGATTTCCATTCTTATCTTTATAGTTTCCTTTCTTCTGCTTACTTTAGATTTATTGTGTTCTTCCTTTTTCAAGGCTCTGAAGGGTGGAAGCTTAGATTATTGCTTTGACAACTTCTTCTTTACCAACTGGTACATCTAATGCTATATAATTTTCCCTCTAAGTACTGCCTTACCAGCATCATCCTATAAATATCATCCTATAAATTGTCATATGTTGTGCTTTCTTTGATCTATACGTATAACCATCTATCTATTTATTTATTTATTTGGCTGTCTCAGATCTTAGTTGTGGTGTCTGGGCTCTAGAGCATGCAGACTCAGTTGCCCTGCAGCATGTGGGATATTAGTTCCCTGACCAGGGATTGAACCCACATCCCCTGTATTGGAAGGCAGATTCTTAACCACTGGACCACCAGGGAAGTCCTGTGCTTTCTTTTTTTTTTTTTTGCGGTACGCGGGCCTCTCACTGCTGTGGCCTCTCCCGTTGCGGAGCACAGGCTCCGGACGCGCAGGCTCAGCGGCCACGGCTCACGGGCCCAGCTGCTCCGCGGCATGTGGGATCTTCCCGGACCGGGGCACGAACCCGTGTCCCCTGCGTCGGCAGGCGGACTCTCAACCACTGCGCCACCAGGGGAGCCCTGTGCTTTCTTTTTTGTTCAACTAAATTATTTTCTAATTTCTCTTGATTTTTTGACCCGTAGGTTACTTAAAAAGCATGTTGTTTAATTTCCAATATTTGGAGTTACATATTATTGATTTTTAGTTTAATTCTGTTGTGGCCAGATAATATACTTCATATAATTTCACTTCTTTTAAATTTGTTAAGATTTGTTTTATGGCCCAGCATACTTTGTGAATGCTCCATATGCACTTGTAAAAAAAATGTGTACTCTGCTGATACTGGGAAAATTGTCCAATAAATGTCAAGTAGATCAACTTAGATGATATTATGATTAAGATTTCTACATCCTTACTGATTTTCTACTTGCTCCATAACTTACAGAGAGGCATACTGAAGTTTCCAACTATATTTGTGGATTTTTCTAATTCTACTTTAATTTTTGTTTCATTTGTAGATGAGGGCACATTTACAGTGTTCTGTCTTCCTGCAGAATGACACTTTTTTTTTTTTTTTTTTGGCTACGTTGGGTCTTCGTTGCTGGGTGCAGGCTTTCTCTGGTTGTGGCGAGAGGGGGCTACTCTTTATTGCAGTGCACGGGTTTCTCATTGTGGTGGCTTCTCTTGCTGCAGAGAGCGGGCTCTAGGCATACAGGCTTCAGTAGTTGTGGCTCGCGGGCTCTAGAGCGCAGGCTCAGTAGTTGTGGCTCCTGGGCTTAGTTCCTCCGCGGCATGTGGGATCTTTCCAGACCAGGGATCGAACTGTGTCCCCTGCATTGGCAGGTGGATTCTTAACCACTGCGCCACCAGGGAGGTCCCCAGAATGACACTTTTATTACTATAAAATGTCCCTGATCATCCCTGGTAATTTTCCTTGTTCTGATGTCTACTCTGTATGATGTTAGTATCTTTTACCCCAGTTTTCTTTTGATTTGCATTTTCATGGTGTGACTTTCTCTGTCTGTTTACTTTCAATCCACTTATGTTTTAATGTTAAAAAATTTTTTTGAGAGAACATATATTTGCGTCTTATTTTCTACACAATCTTATCTCTATCTTTTCATTGGAAAACTGAATTTAAATCTATCATCTTACTATTAATTTTCCAATTTGTCTTAATCTGTTCCTTTTAAATTTTTGCCACTATTTTCCTCCTTCTATTGGATTGAGTATTTTTTATGGTTCCATTGCGAAAACCTTGTTGATTATACCTCTCCTTTTAGTTTTTAGTGGTTGCAACAGGGCTTAAAATATATAACTTTAATGTATTAAAGTCTGTCCAGATAATATTAAACCACTTCACATATAGTGAAATAACTTTACAACAATATATATGTTCTCATTTCCTCTTTCCATCCTTTGTGCTATTGTTGTCATATATTTACTTTGACCAGCTATAAACCCCAAAGAACAGCACTATAATTTTTGTTTCACATGGTCTGTTTTTGTGTGTGTGTTTGAAATCTTTACTGAGCATAAAATTCACCCATTTAAAGTGCACAGTTCCAAAGGCCAGAGGTTCTCAAACTGTGTCAGAATCACATGGAGGGCTTACTAAAAGGCAGATGGCCTGGCCCCTCCCTCTAGAGTTTCTGACTCAGCAGATGTGGGGCTGGGCCTGAGAATCTGCGTTTCTAACGAGTCCCCAGGTGATGCTGGTGCTCTTGGTCTGGAGCCACCCCCCACCACAAGAATCACTGCTGTAAACAAAACCACTGACACAGGCTATCAACTTAACTCGAATGATGATATATCCATACTGGGAGGATGGGGAGAGGTGGGTTGGGGTTTAAAGGAAAAACTCTGATGGCCCGTTAAGTCGTCTGATCCAGTGGGTCTGTGGGAACCCAGGACCCCTGGCTGTGAAAGAGAAAGGGCATCCCCCGGTGACAGCGCTCAGCACCCTCTCTTTGCCCAAGGCGAGACTGCAATTCTAACCCAATGATTGCCTTTAATGAAGGAGTGAATCTCTCTCCTCCTTTTCCCCTGACGTGGTCCGTCTCCTCTTCAAGCACACCTAACGTGGGGAAACCTCAGTCTACCCAAAATATCTGTCAGCCAATGAATGCTTGTTTTACAAAAGCATGATTTTTTTTTTTTTTCTGCTTTTCCAACACAGCAAGTCTGAACACCTCCTTTAAAGACAGAGTCCAGGGTATACTGAAAACAGGCAGGGTGATGACAAGAGTTCACCTCACGCCCCGCCCTTTGGTGGCAAAATGAGGGTCAGAAGAAGGCAGTGACGCTCCTCGTCTGCATCAGCGCCCTCGGGAAGGGCCCGGTGTGTCAGCGGAGCACATGCCGCTGAGGGGCACGGCTCCTGTCACCCCAGCCTTCAGAGCCCAGTTCATAACCTGCGGCGCCCCTTCCCTCCTGTCCCCCAATTCTCACAGCCCAACCCCCGAGGCCCCCCTTACCAGAGCCCCCCCAAACCTTCCCCCTCTATCCTCCCAGCTGCCACCCACCCCCCACGCCTGGGGCCGGTCCTCCCCTCCCAACTCCAATTCTGCATCACGTGACAGAGGGAGGGGGCGGGGGGGTGGCCTCGAGAGTTCAGTCACTGGAATAGGATTGATAAGTCACAAGACTCCTAGGAGAGAGGATAAAGCGTCACACTCCCCCGTGGCCGACGTTACAGACCGGGGAGCCTTCAGACGCTGTGGATCACAAGAGTCAACACGGCCTCCACAAGAAGTGAGCCAGGCAGTGTTTTAAAAGTGGAAAGAATTCGGTGAGTGAGTTTCACTTTGCTGCAATAAAAAAAGCCTGGCTGCGTCCTGACAGGGACTGGCCTTGGCAGGAGGAGGGGAAGCGGGGTGTGAGGGCACATGCCCAGGCCGCCTGGGACGCCAAGTGCCAGGAAGGGGAACGGGCACCTCCCCGCTCCCAGGGTAGCTATAGAATATGTTGCTTCCTGCCGAGGCAGTGCTCTGACTTCGATGGACTCACGTGGCAAGGAAAACAAGTTCATCTGCCAGTGGGGAGGGAGGCTGGGAGAGGGGAGAGAAGAACAGGAGGGACAGAGGAAGTTCCCCACGTTACAAAACGTTGGGCCCCTCCGTTCCTCAATAAACAGTGTTTTAATCTGTTGTGATTAATTCAACGTTTCGTTTTAGTTACGAAAGTTGGGTATGTGTGGTTTGGCAGACACGTTCAGCTTGGCCCCCCTTAATGCACTCCCATCTTCTCCTTCTCTCCCTGGAACTCACCCCCCCCCACCCCTTTTAACCCAGAGCAGTGAAGGAATAAATTAGTCTGGAAATGTTTCGGCTCCAATAAAACATTATCACCCGTCAATCACCAGATAAGTACAGGAAGGCCTCTCCTTTGCTTTACCATTTCTATGGCCTCGGAAAAGCGTGCCGGGTTCCAAAATTGGAACTTCTTTGCCACGTGGGAATGAGCCGCACCCCCATTCTGCCAAAGCTTTTAGGGCCAAGCATGAGAACCCGTCATTTCACCATCCACGGTTCACATGCGCATTTCACATAATTAATATCTCTTTGGATTTAATTGACTCTTTTTTCCAAAGCCGCTTTCTACCCAAACTTACTACAAAAGCAGACGAGTATGCAAGATGATGTGCTGGTCATGTGCGAGTTGCGAGAGATGCTCAGATGGCCTTTGGGCTGACAGGCCTGGAACGACCTGCAGCTGAGAAGCCCGCCAGGGGACAGAGACGCAGTGATAAAGATAAAAAATGTGCCCACCTTAATACTAATATCTCCCTCAGCTGTCTTTTTTTCCCCCCATATCTTTATTGGACTATAAATGCTTTACAATGTTGTGTCAGTTTCTGCTGTACAACAAAGTGAATCAGTTATACGAATACACATGTCCCCATAACCCCTGCCTCTTGCGTCTCCCTCCCTCCCACCCTCCCTGTCCCGCCCCTCTAGGTGGTCACAGAGCACCGAGCTGATCTCCCTGTGCTGTGCGGCTGCTTCCCACTAGCTCTCTATTTTACACTTGGTAGTGTGTATATGTCCCTGCCGCTCTCTCACTTCGTCCCAGCTTCCCCTTCCCACCCAGTGCCCTCAAGTCTGTTCTCTACATTTGCGTCTTCACTCCCGCCCTGCCCCTAGGTTCATCAGTACCGCTTTTTAAAATTCTATATATAGGCGTTAGCATACGGTATTTGTTTTTCTCTGTCTGACTTACTTCTCTCTGTATCACAGACTCTAGGTCCATCCACCTCTCTACAAATAACTGTTCCGTTCTTTTTGACGGCTGAGTAATATTCCATTGTATCTATGTGCCACATCTTATCTATTCATCTGTCGATGGACATTTAGGTTGCTTCCACGTCCTGGCAATTGTAAACAGTGCTGCAGTGAACACTGTGGTACACGTATCTTTTTGAATTACAGTTTTCTCTCAGCTGTTGTTTTGAGTTCCAAGTTCAAGACGTTTTGGAGCAGGACCTGCTCTATTACTCAGTGGGAGAGAGGGCGATGTGTGAAGCCCACTGCACTGACCCAGGGCACCACCACCTCCACCACCCCGAGTTCTGCCGGAGAGGGTTCTGGCAGGGTCTGGAGGGTACTGGACGGGCCTGGGCTTGCTCCTCGGTGTCCCAGGACAGATCTCCTTCTCCGGCGCCTCTGTGCCTTGACTGACAGGACACCGGCTCCCCAGCCAGCTCCCTTGATGGCCCAGGTCCAATTCATCATGTTCTCTCTGCTGCATCTCTGGGTCCTCAGAGAGAAACGCCAGCCGCGTCAGTTCACCCTGGCATCTCCGAAGACAGAAGCACCCAGGGGTGGAGCACATGAGGCCCTTCGTGACGACGGATGTGAGCCTGAATTCACGAGCGTTTGCACAGGCTGGTCCTAATAACACAGGATCACCAGCAACTGTAAGCATTAGACAAGATGCAACTGGAGCCAGGTGCCAGACATCTCTAGCCCACCAGGCGCAGACCTGCTCAACCCCGGGAGTCAGGGAGGCATAGCAGGAAGTGGGTGCATCTTTCAAAGGCAAGAAGAGCTCTGTTGAAATCCTAGCTCCACCACTTACCAGCTGCCTGGTCTTGGAGAATTCTCCTGACCTCTTTGAAATTAATCCCCTCGTGATCAGAAAACATACTTTGAAGGGTTTTAATCTTCTTAAATTTACTGAGATCTATTTTACGGTCCAGAATGTAGTCCATCTGGATGAATCTTCCATGTGTGTTCTACCGCGGTTGGGTGGAATGTTCTGTAAATGCCAATTAGGTAAAGTTAACTGAGAACGTTTTTCAAGGGCTCTGTGTCATCACTGATTTTCTACTTGTTCCCCCATTTGTTGAGGGAAGGAGGGTGGTGATGCTTCCTGATGTGTCTGCTTTGCTGGGATATGGTCTCCAGTTACCCAGTCAAACACTCATCTGGGTGCTGCTGGGAAGGGATTTTGCAGATGTGATTACAGTCCCTAATCAGTGGACTTTAAGTAAAGGAGATGATCCGGGTGGGCCTGGCTTAATCAGTCAGAAGACCTTAACAGCTGGGCTGAGGCTTCCCCAGGGAAAGAAGAAATTCCTCCCACGAACAACAGTGTTGGCTGTGTCTGCACCCACGTCAACCTGCGGTCACACTTGCATTGCAGCCTATACAACTGCGTGAGTGGACTTTTCATCTTCTTGATACAAACACACCTCCTGCGGGTTCTGCTCCTCTGGCTGAACCCTGACTAAGCCCAGGGTATCGAAACTGCCAGCAATAATTGTGATTTCTCCTTTCTTCTCTATCAGTTTTCATTTCATGTATCTTGAAGCTGTTACTGGGGGTATACACATTCAGCATTTGTGTCTTCTTGATGAATTGACGCCTTTATCTCGATGAATGGACTTCTATGTCCCTGGAAATACTCTTTGATGTGAAATCTACTTTGTCTGGTGTTAGTACGGTCACTGTGTTTTCTACTGGTTAGTGTTAGCAAGGTACATCTTTTCCCATCCTCTTACTTTTAACCTATTTGTGGCTTCCTATGTAAACTGCACTTCTTGTAGGCAGCATTTACTTGGGTCTTGCTTCTTTGTCCTACCTTGCATCTCTGTCTTCATTTTGAATGTTAGACTATTTACATTTAATGTAATTATGATATAGTTGGGTTTAAATCCACCTCCTTGTTCTGGGTTTCTACTTGCCCCATCTGTTCTTTGTTTTTCTTTCTTATTGTCATGTCATCTTTTAGATTAATCAAGGGTTTCATTTTAATGATTCTCCTTTATTCCCACTATGGGTTTATTAGTTACCCCTTAATTTTTTATTTTTACTGGATATTCTAGAGGTTATAATATACCTCTTTAACCGATCACAACCTACCTTCAAGTAATATTATTCCACATCACATTTGGTGTAAGAGTCACTCAACAATATACTCCTATGTCCCCCTCCCATCCCTTGAGCTATTATTGTCACAGATTTTACTTCCTTGTAAACTATAAACCCCCAAATACATTGTTATTATTCTTGTTTTAAACAGTGAAATACCGTTGCAGGAGACGTAAAAATTAGAAAAATATCTTTTACATTTACCTATTTAACAACTATTTCTGGGTCACTTCACTGCTTTGTGTAGATCTAAATTTCAATCTGGGATCATTTGTTTTTCTGTTGGAAGAACCCCCTTTAACACTTCTTGTAAATCAGATTTGCTGACAATGAATTCTATCAGTTTTTGTTTGCCTGAAATAGTCTCTATTTTACTTCCAATTGTGAACTGCGTTTTCACTAGCTAATAAAATCATTGTTGACAGGCACCCCACCGCCCACCACCCTTAGCAATTCAAAGATGCTTCCCCATTGTTTTCTGGCTTGCATGGTTTCTGGCAAGAAGTCTGCTGTCCCTCCTGGTTCTGCTCCTCTGTCCACAATGTGTCATTTTTATCTGGCTGCCCCTAAGATCTCTTTTTATTATTGGTTTTCAGCAATTTGTTTATAATGTGCCTTGATGTGACTTTCTCAGTGTTTACTCAAAACAGGCTTTATTTGGCTCCTTGGATCTGTGGGTTTCTAGTTTCCATCAAATTCCGAAAGCTTTTGGCCATTATTTCCTCAAAACAGGTTTTGTCCATGCCTCTTTCTCTTCTAGAACTCCAATTACACACAGATGACTGGACATTACCCCACAGGTCACCACAGTTCTATTATTTTGTTTTTTAAGTCTTTTTTCTCTCTGTTCTAATTTGAATAGTTTCTATGTTTTCAAACTTGCTGATCTTTAAATCTACAGTGTTTACTCTGCTGTGAATTCTATCCAGCATATTTTTCATTTCGGATATTACATTTTCAACTCTAAGTTCCATTGTGACTTTCTTATATCTTTCATTTTGCTTCTCATTGTTTATTGCTCTTCCCTCTTGAATGTATGGAACATATTTTTAGTAGCTGTTTTAACGTCCTTGTCTGAGAATTCCATCATCTCTGCCACATCTGGGTATTTTTCTATTGACTGATTTTTTCCCCCCTGGTTTTGGGTCTGAATTTTCTGTTTTTGCATGCATGGTTCATTCTGGTTGAATGCCAGACATTGTGAATGTTCACTGTTGCTTTCTGGTTCTTGTGGTGTTCCTTTAAATGGTCTTGGATTTTATTCCGGTGTGCAGTTCTGAGTTATTTGGAATTAGTCAGACTCTTCCGAAGCCTCTTTATCAAGTGTCATTAGGGTGGGTCCAGAACAGACTTCGGCTAAAACTAACTTACTGCCATTATTCAGAAAATACTCATGAGGGTTCTACTAATGCCCAGTGTATTCTAAGGTCTTTCCATCCTGACTGGTGTAAACACAAACTATCCTCAGCCATCTGTCCTTCCCTCACATACATGCACACATCAGCCACGACCTGGTGGGGCCTCTCTGCAGCTCTCTCTGCCCCAGCACTCTGCCCTCCAAGTCTTGCTAATCTGGCTTCCCTGAACTCCAAGCTCTCTCTCCTGCACTCAGTGAGACCACCTCTATTTCCCTTCCCTTCCCTACAGTGAGCTCGGGCAGTCGTGGGCCCTTGTTTGTCCCTTTCACTGTCTAGTGTCCAGTGTGCGAGGAGAGCTGTGCTTGGTACATTCCCTCCAGCTTTCTGGTCATTTACAGCAGGAAAGTAATTCCCATGCCTGTTATCCCACACTGGCCAGAAGAAGATGTCCAAAACCAAAAGTCAGTAACATTTTCAGAAGAGGTTTTTGGTCTAATGTAGAGCTGATTTTTTATTTCCACATTTTAAATAGAACCCCTAAGGTCCATTCTTCTCTACTGTCATTATCATTTCATGAAACAGCAAAAAAATACCATCTCAGGATAAAGGGTATTTCTCCCCAAAGCAGGACAGCTGTGGGTCTTACACCAGTTTACAAACGCTCTGCAATTTCCTTATTTAACCACAGACTTGAACGTTTTCTCCTAGGCTGACACTGAAGACAATATTGATTAGAGATGATGGAGATACCACGCTTGGAATAGGAGTTAGGAATGTGTTTTATTATTATTGGGTGTGTGTATGTGAAGCAGAAACTATGAGCATGACCCCCGCATGTGTCTTCCTGGCAGAATCAAGGGCAGATGTTCTGCTTTGGAAGCCAAAGTGACACAGGGACAGGTACTTGTCACCAAGACCTAGGGCAGCAATATCGAAAGCGGGCTCCACACACTTCTAGGTGCCCCCAGGCCGGCACTTCGCATCAATATCGTACTGCATTCTCAAAGGGATCCTGGAGCAGGTGGCAGGTGGCCCACCGCCACGAGGGGTGGAGCTAGGGTGAACCTGGGTCTGCCAAGCGTCAGGTCAAGGTGGTTCCCAAATACCAGCTGTTCACGTACCTCCCTCAAACGTTTGCCAAATCTCCGCAATACCTACCTGTTATTCACTTAACATGTTTCTTTAACATCATTTCTAAAAATATCTAAATGTATTTTAAAAAGAAATTTACGTCACGGCCACCAATGAGAAATCAGTATCATTTGCTTTTTAAAGAAAACCCTCAGGGACCCATGAAAATAATACACTATGATTCACTTCTAGCCAGATGTGCCTGCTTTCCTGGGACCTTCTCATTCTTCATTAAAAAGAGAGACCAGCAGCTTCTGGAGAGGTATGAGAGGCATATTAATACCTAACTGAGACGTCCTCTTAGATATAATTGGAAACTTTGAAAAAGATTCTGCAGCGTCCAGTTAAATGTGGCCGAAAGAACACACCCTATTTTTCTCTGCCCTTTAACGAGAACAGAACGAGAGCAGAGGCAGAGAAGGCACACACCCGCCAGAAGCAGCGGGGGTCAGAGGTGGACACCGTCAGATAGAAGATGAAAACCAAGTGGAGAGAAGGATGGGGGGGGGTCCCAGGGATGCAGAGCAGAGTTGAGGAGCCTGAGCGAGACGGAGGCCCTGTTCAAATAGAGAACTTGCCACTGGCTCAGGAAGTGAAGACCCCAGGAGTCCCTGAGGGTGGGAGTGTGGGCTAAGATGGGGAGCAGGAGCCCTGGTTGGACCCCTGTCCCCTTTCCTCTCCACCCCCAATCGGCTGAGACCATCCTTCTCCCACCGTGGCAAAGGCAGGGGCTGTTCCTGAATTGGGGAACCCAGGCACAAGTCAAGATGACGGCTGGCTGCCTCAATCCATCAATCAACCACCAGGCTGCAGGCTGCCTGCCACACCCAAGACCTGCACCCCCTTCTCCCACTCACTGGCGAGCAGCCTCTTCGCCAGCAGCTGGAAGCCAGAGGACCCCCTCCAGAGAAATGGTCATCTGGGGAGCTGCGAGCACAGATCCTGACTTTGGGAATCCTCCTGTGAAACAACTGGCTCCTGGGTCACTGCCCTCCCGGGAGGCCCTCACCAAGCCTGGCTTAATTCAGAGTAACGTGTGGTCCTGCTCACACCCACTCTGAGAATGGAGGTCAGCCGTGGACCCCGGACACTGAGTGGAGACCCTCACAACAAAGACAGAGATCAAACCCAAAGGCTGGGAAAAAAGAAGAAGGCAGAATGAAAAAAGAACTCTCAGGAAACAGAAAAGGCAGGGAGGAGAAGAAAGCTCCAGAGAAGGCACAGTTAATAACTGTCAGTAAGGGAAAGATGGTGTATCGATGAAAGAAGAACAGGGTGCCATCAGAAAGGAAGAATGATTCAAATAATAAGAAGAAAATCTTGGAAATTTAAAATATATTCGTAAAACAAAACCAAAAATATCATGGAAAAGTAGGAAGAAATTGTGTGAGGAAGTTTCCCAGAAAGGTGAACAGCTAAAGAGAAAGAGATAGATTGAGAGATTAAAAATAGGGAGAAGAGGTACGAGAATAAAAGGACCAGCCCAAAAGGCCCAGGACCTGACCAGTAGACGTTACGGGACACACAAGATGGAGGCAAAATAGTACTATTTTAAATTAAAGGTACAGTAAAAAAAATTGCCCAGAAGTGAGGGGCAGGAATCTTCATAGTGAAAGACACTGCACCAAGTTCCCAGGCAGCTCCTAGAAGAGACCCACACTGCAGCCTCACACCATGAGATTTCAGGAGGGAGGGGGCCTAGAAGTTTCCAGACGCATGAAACACGTCACAGAGGATCAGGAATCACGTGGCATCTGTTGTTCAACGGCAACCCCAATACCCTTTAACATTCGGAGGGAAATTATTTCAAACCCAGTCTTCTGTAGTCAGATGAGTTATTGAGCGTAAGGGCAGAATAAGGACATTTCCAGACACACAAGTTCTTAAGAACTTACCCACCGTGCACTGCTTCCCAAGAGGCTAGGAAGGGAAGGTGACCGCCAAGATAAGGCAAGATGTGAGACGTGGAGAAACAGTGCTGCCAGCTGTGGCTGAGGGTGGACAGAAGCGCGGGGGAGGAAACCCCCTCGAACAGTGGAACCGTCACCTATCCGCAGGGCTTACCACATGGAGAGAGTCTTAGGGTTGACACAGATGGCGTGGAGAAGAAACAGGGGACCAGACGCAGAAAACTAAGCTTGTAGGAGAGAAGTGTCTATTAACCCCAGAGAAAACAAAACGTTGTTGCAGGAAAGAAATGTGACTCTAGCACGTCGTGCAGCCCGATGGGAACGTGCCTGACACTGTCCATACCCCTCCACACGCTAAATACTGCTTTAACCAAGGGTCACCGTTTAGCTCCACGCGGATGCGGATGCGGAAGAGGCTCCGGGGGCGCGGGGGGCGGAGTTGTGCGTGAGAGATAAAGGGTGTGTTTAAAATGCGAAAGATCAGGAAGTAGCAATAAAAGCGGACTCCTTAGAGTTAGTGAAAAATAATCAGAAGAAACAGCGAACAGAGAGAAGTGTGAGCCCGTCTGGGAAAGAGGGTTTCAAGGTGGGAAGAGAGGCAGGGAATGAATGGCCTTCAGTGGAAAATAACGTCCTATTGGACTTTCAACACCATGTGGACGGAGAGCTCTGGGAGGAAATTACGTTGAAAAACAAAGAGACAGGAAAAGAATGGAAAGGGACTGAGTTTCTCACGACGGCCATCACCTTCCTAAATCAACTTTGCCTTGTTTGGCCCGCAAGGACCATCTCAGGGGTCTTGACTTTCCTCTCCGTGAACACCGTACGTGGGGAGCTGGCCAGGGGACACTGTCACTGGGAAGCCCGCTTCCTCCAGTTTCTGGAGCCCGGCCAGCGGAAAGTCCCTTCCCCCAAGGGCGACAAGGACCAGGAGAGCCACCAGCACCACCAAGTGGTCCCCCCCAGAGAAGATTCTCAGTTTGGACACAAGCGACAAGTGGGGCAACTCAGTCTGCATTGGGAGGGGCCGTGCCGAGCAGCACCCCTCCTCCCACGAGACGCCAGCAGCGCCCCCTCAGCTGCAACTGCAGAGTCGTCCCCAGACACTGCCTTGTATCCCCTCGGGACAGAGCCGCCAGATTCGGCAAACAAAACTGCAGGACGCCCCGTCCGATTTGTATTTCAGATGAGCAACGAACAACTTCTAGTATGAGTATGTCCCAAGCGATATTGGGGATACACTCATACTGTTTAAAAACCCTATTTGTTCGTCTAAAATTCCAAAATTCATATTTAGCCCGGCATTCTGTATTTTACCTGACACCCCTACCTGGTGGGCAAATGTGCCCCTGGTTAAGAAGCGCGGCTCTGGAACACGTCTTTCGACTCTTCTCATGGCACGTCTCCATTTGTAAATAACGTTGTCCGCTTGTTTAGAAAGTGTACACACGTGCTACCTGATCGCTATTATTGGCCATACCGTTCAACACGTATACACAGCGACATTTTTTTTTTTTTTGCGGTACGCGGGCCTCTCACCGCTGTGGCCTCTCCCGTTGCGGAGCACAGGCTCCGGACGCGCAGGCTCAGCGGCCACGGCTCACGGGCCCAGCCGCTCCGCGGCACGTGGGATCCTCCCGGACCGGGGCACGAACCCGTGTCCCCTGCATCGGCAGGGGGACTCCCAGCCACTGCGCCACCAGGGAAGCCCGTCACAGCGACATTTTAAAAGAACGGTATTCACAAGTCCACGGAAGTTTTAGTATTTTCTTCCAACACCCAAGGGTCCCCTTATTCACCCAATTTGAGAAGGCATGTGTGAGCCCACCCGAGACAGGATGAGCCTGACCTCCAGGGGCCACCTGGTGACCCCCTGGGGGCTTCGGAAAAACCGCCTCCCCGTGACGCCGGCCTCCACACTGGGATAGGACCACCGTTACCAGTCATAAGGACGACCACACGATGGACGTGTGGCTGTCAAGCCCCCTCCCACAGTGACCTTGGCCTCCATCCTCACAACAGCCCCGAGAGGCATTGTCCCCAGCGAACAGCATAGGAAATGAGGCAAAAGCGGGGAAGGGACTCGCCCAAGGTCACACGGCCGCCCAAGGTCACACAGCCGCCCAAGGTCACACGGCGAGCTGGCGGCTGAACTGCGACCGGGACTCGGACCCTGGCCCCCAGCTGGTGCCCCCCAACCCCATCCGAGGCCATGGAAGCCCACGGGAAGATGCTCAACGCACCAGTCCTGAGGGGAGCACACACCAAAACCCTGGCGAGGGGCCGCTGCACGGCCACCAGGACGGCCAAGCTCACGGACACCGAGAACCAGGCCACGGGGGTCCTGGGTGCGGCGGGGGCGGGGGTGCCTTGCGGGGCAGCCGCTGTGGAATGTGCTCTGGCGGCTCCTCACTTTACACCTCTCTCACTGTGCAACCCACAAATCCCGATGGATACACACACAGCGCCGGCTGGACGCTCGGGGGGGGACAGGCAGAGACGCCAGCCCGAGGGCGAGGGCTCCTGCCAGCTGTAGGCGCGGCCCCGAGAGCCAGAACCGCCCAGACGTCTGTGGCAGGTGGACGGATGCATCTGCATCCCAGGAAACCACCCAGCAGCCACCCGGAGCACAGGACCAGCAGCTGTGACAGGGCGGCCGCCGGACGCATTGCAACCAGTGAAAGCAGACAGACCCAAAGGGCAGGTGTGGTCATGCCGCTTCGGGGACGTTCCGGAAAAGGCAAAACTCATCTCCAGCGACAGAAATCAGACGGGGGCTGCCGGGGGCTGGCAACGGGAAGGGTCAACTACAAAGGGCATTCGGGGGGGGGGTGACGGGATGTTGATGGGAGCGTTCTGTATGTTGACTCTGGTGGTTCTGCAACTGGACGCGTTCGTCCACGCTCAGAACGGCACAGTGAGAAGGGTGGATTGTAGCGATGTCGAGTACGTCCCGATAAACCTGGCTTAAACAGCAACACCCATCAGACCACGTCCATCTCCCGCTGCAGCCGTGTCAGCAGCGTCTCGTTGCTCTTGGCACACAGCCACGCTCCTCTCCTCAGCCTCTCACCCCCCTCCCAGCCGGCCCTCCCGCACGTCCTTCCCGGGCCTCAGGGATCCTGCACATTCTGTTCCCCGCCCCCCCCCACACCCTTCCTTCTCCAGCTTCAGACCCTCGTCCCACCGCCTGCCGGAGGAGGCTCCGGTCTCGCGTTCATGGGTCTCTCCCTCCATCGTGAGGGGCGGCCACACTCCCGCGTAGCTGTCTGCCTGGCGGTGACCCGTCTCCCCGCGAAGGACACACGCGGTGTCTCCTTCTCAACGCCGACGCCCGGCCCTTGTCACAGCTCATCACACAGTAGGCGTTCAATAAAGGTTACTGAACAAGAGAATGAATGAGTGAACAACTGAGTTCTGGGGACAAGAAATGCACGAAGTGACTTCTCTACACCCCACTCTTTGGCAGAAGAACACTCTACCGAAAAGGACGCGGGGGCAAGGTAACACAGCCACCCCCCGGGCCGTCGCGGATCGGCGGCGGGGACGAGTGCCGAGCCCTACCTGTCGCTGCGGCAGGTCTCCAGGTTCACGGCTCAGCGCTTGCTGTTAGCCTGAAAAACAGAAAGGAAGAAAACAGTGAACAGCTTTGCTGAAGTCTAGGCTTTCCCAGCTGCCTGGCTTTGCTCCGCCTAAAATCAGCACAAACTTTCAGCCAAGTCTGGTGCCTGCTTCACCACCAGAGCTTCTGAGTTGCGGACCAGTCGCCAGTCTTCTGAAGTCGAGGTTCTGTTAAGCCTTGGCTCAGACGACAGGGTCAGTAAGAGGCTCATAAAAAAGACTTGAAAGGCTATCCGTGCACCAATCAGCTCTCACAGAACTGTATTTTGATGAGTACCGTGCAGATGAATCAGCCCCACGTGGCTCCCTTTCCCCGGAAACACCCTGGGGCCTGAGAATTCAAGCTGGTGGTGGGGAGAGGTGAGGCCGGGGAGGGGAATCTTTGGGGCCCGACTGCTTCACAAGTTTTGCCAGATTCCCAGCGGAGGGAGGGGGTAAAGAGTTGACATCTGGCTGATATAAAAACACGGCTGAATTCATCCTTCCTCGAAGCAAATATTATTCTCATTAAAACTTAATCAGACCATCTTTTGGGAGGAGCCATCGCGGAGGAGGGGAGCACAGAGAACCCCTCTGGTGACAGGCAGCCGCGCTCAGCGGCTGGGCTGGGGTAGGGAGGCCCAGGCGCCGCCCACCCCCTGAGTCTGGTCCCGGCCCCGCGTGGCTCCCTCCACCGGCTGGTGACACTCTTGACCAGGGTCCTGGCTCCTCCCTTCCAGTTGGGTCTCTGGGACAGGAAGCTGCCTTCCCAATTCTCAGCCAGGTCCGGAGCGGGAGGTCTCAACACGGAGACCATCCCGCAGCGAGAGGGCATGGTGTGCGTTGCTTGGTCAAGTGCCGGCATCAAGGTGGTGTGAATTTGGCAGACGTGCTCACCACCTACAACCAGCCAGCTCCCAGTAAGGGAGGTTACTCTTCGTAAGGTGGGCTGGCCCCATCCAACCAGTTGGAGCTCTTAGGAGCCAAAACTGAGGTTTCCCAGAGAAGAACAAACTTCTGCCTTGTGACTATAACAGACACCCTGCCAGGGTTTCCAGCCTGTTGACCTGCCCTACAGCTTTTGGACTTGCCAACCCCCAATCGTTAAAATAAAAATAAATTTCTCTCTCTCTGCAGATGGACAGATTAGGTAGGTAACTGACGGACAGATGATAGATATCCTCTGGGTTCCGTGTCTCTGGAGAACCCGATACACAGAGAAAACAAAGATCTGTCAGTGCCCCGAGGCTAGCCCTTGAAAACGCCTCACCCAGCTGGCAGTACCGACTGGTAGTTTAAAAAGCTGACTCTTGGTTTATATGAAGTTCTGCAACAGGCAAAACTAGTCAATGATGAAAAGATTAGGGCTTTGGCTGCCTCGTCGGGGCGCAGGCAAGGACTGACCCGGGTGGGGGCACTTTCTGGGGGGATGGGAAATTCCACGTGCTGACAAGGGAGGGGTCCACAGGTGTTTGTTTACGTTAAAACTCAGCGAATGGTACACCTAAGGTTTGTGCATTTCACTGCATGGGAAGTTCCCTTAAAAACATAAATACTGAACCCTAGCTGGTGAACTGTGAGCCCAGGTGTCAAGGGGTGAAGCGTCCTGGAGTCTGCGGCGGCTGTTTGAAACGCGCACGAACATAGCACGGATCCACAGACGCAGAGAGGGACGGAGAGCTGGGTCAACAGCTAAGCAAGCGGACGCGGCTCGACGCTAACGGTGGGATCAGGCAGTGGGTTATGTGGGTGTTGGTGATAAAATCCGTTCCGCTTTCCTGTGTGTGTGAAGGCTGGGGCCGGCCCGTCTGCGGCGAGCCCTTGCGGTGCTCAACACCAGCTGCAGAACTGATCAGCGTCTCCACCTCTGCGCCTCTGCTCCCCCAACTGAAACTGGTGAGCGACGGCAGCGGCCACTTTCAGGGCCGTGTGAAGGTGAAAAGGGAATGTGCTCCGAGCACGCGGCCAGCACCGGCCCTCAGCAGCCGTTTCTGCTTGAAACGCCAGGAACCGAGAGGCCGAGACGTGACCTGTTAGGCGGCCCGAGGTCCCGAACCTCGAACGCTTCTGAACGCAGGACTCCTGAGAGCGCGCCACACTGAGACGGTGACAGGACAGGGAAGCAGACCACGGCAGTAACATCCTCACTGCGCGACCTTCGACAAGCACCGCGAGACATCGCACTGGAGGCTCGTGGGGGCCGGGATTGACAAGCTACGGTCACCTGAGGCAGTGAGAGCCAAGGGCTCGGGGAGCCCGGTCTGGCAGGAGTGTGTGCTTCCGTGACAGGCGGTGGGCAGCCTCTTGGGGGAGTGACTCAAGGTGGGTAGGACTTCACTGGCTGGACACGGTCCCAGGCGGGATAAAAGATGCCCTGTGATGCAAGGTTCTGGTTCTGTATTCCACGTGGGTACAGAATATAAACATACTTGATTTTAGAATGTGGAAGAGTCTTCCACTGGTCCGGAACATTCCACAGTGAAGTGACAGCATTGCCCCCAAAGACCCCCGTCCCAGGGCCACAGCGTGTGACTCCTCTGGTCCCCCTGTGCTTTTGCAGGGCAACAGGTCGGCATCCTTCCGCGAGCGCGTGCGCTCTGGGATGGCTGTGTGCTTCGCTGAAAGCTCCCCGAAGTGAAGTTTTCTGGCACAGCGTTCACTGACACATTTCAAGTCCCCAGTGGATTTTGAGTAGAATGTACCCCAAACGTAAAGGGCTCGTTTAACAATTAAATGCCGCCGTGGGCCGCTTGATTTACGAAGGGTGCAGCGGCTCTGAGCCCCGAGGATAAGGACGGCCGTGCGCAGCGAGAAGCGCGCCTGCCCCGCTGCACGTGCTCTTGCTTTTCAGTCCGGCATCGGCCGCATCACGCGAGGTTTGCGGTCCAGCCGCCCCACGTCCGCCTTGTGAGCCGTGGGAGCCTCAGCTGCTCCCGTGACGCGGAGGATCTTCTGGCGCAGCCATCGCTTGCTGGGCAGCATCGTCGATTCCAAGCGTAGGTCTGCTCCACACACATCTCAGTTTGGCAAAATCTTGTTTTCAGCGCGATGTGTGTCCCGCCAGAATTTGAATTTGTATTATTGCCGCAAAGATAAATTATTGAACCTTCAACACTGAACGTTTAAACTGGATCCGAGAAAGCCTTTGCACTATTTCCTATGCGGCCCACTGGCCTGGCGGCCGGCGGCGTGGGGCTCCCCGTGCCCCTGGTGGGGATGGCACAGCAGCCAGAATCCAGAGGTCGGCAGGGCAGCAGGCTCCGCACGTTGAAGATAAACTCATTTTTTTAATCTTTAAGTCCTAGCTAGATTCTCTTGCCACCCAAATCTGCGGCCTGAAGTTTGCTGTCTTTGCTTCAAAGGGAGATTAGTGAACGTCGGAGACACGACTAGTTAGTGCCTGAGCCGGTCTCCCTCCGGGTCACACCGCTGTCCGTGACCAGGGACGCAGAACGCTGCGCTTTGCGTCTGTGACCGCAAGGGAGCTCTTGCACAACGGGAGACGTGAAGCATCCCCTAGAGTATGGTGAATAATTTTAAATTATAGGAAGAATGCTAAGATAAATATTTAGAGGCTCTGGGGGAACGCAGCTCTGTTTCGAAGGAAAATGAAACATTGGAAAAACAGGCTCAACTGCTGTTTTCATTTCCAGAAGCCGCGTCGGACGCACGAACCACGTGCGGAGACGTTCTCCCCGCCCCCCCGCGCCCCAGACCGCGGCTCCACGCTCCTGATTCACCCTCTCCTTTCGCGGTCTCCCTCTGGCCCCGCTTCCAGGCACTGGCGCTTTGCAGAGGGTGCAGGCCGGTGAACCGGCCTGTCGCCCACAAGCTCTGAGAACGGTGCGGTGGACACCCACGCCCCTCACCCAAGAGGCACCCCTGTGCCTGTGCGGGGACGGCCAGGCCTTCCTTCCGCAAGCGCCCGCAGGGTGTGTCCAGAGAGCGTAAGGGCCCGGCCCAGCGTCACACAGTAGAGGGTAGCATCCTTCCCCTCGGCCCCAGCCCAAGCCATCCAGGGCAGCCCAAGGACCGAGGACCAGGCCTCCCAACAGGCAGGGCGGGGGGGGGCAGAGCACCTGCAGAGGAGCGGGCACAGCCACGTGGACGCACTGCCGGGACCGGCTCCCAGGGCTGGGGCGGGCGGCGGCGGAGGGTCTCGCGTCTACCCTGAAGGAGGAGGAGCCGGACGCCTCTGAGCAGCTGAGGGAAGTGCTGGAAAAGTCCCTCATGGCAGAGGGGGGAGGGGTCCCGGCGGGCAGAGGCCACTGCGCCCAGGTGCTGGGGTCCCCACTGGCCACCAGCACTCAGCAGTGACCAGGATGGCCAGTCCCTGCCCTTGTGGGGACGTGCAGTCACACACCAACGCTGCAGACGCGGGGGCTGCGGGGGAGGAAGGCGTGAGCGGGCGAGACCCGCTCCATCTCTGGGCCGGGGGCTCTGGTCGGGGGGGGGCTGCCCACAGGGAGGACCTGGGCATCCCTTCCGTAGCCCCACTTCGGACCAAATCAGACTGTCCCGACAGCACCCACCCACGGAGGCACTCCCGATCCCCGAGAGGGTCTGCGTGGCGTGGTCACCGACAGCAGGTTTGGGGGACCTCGGGAGGGGGAGGGCAGAAGGGGAGACCTGAGAGACGGGCACTGCCGCCTGTGAGGGGACCGCACTGCCCCGACGGGAATGCCAGAGGCGGTGGGGGACAAGTCTCGACCGCCCCACGAGCAGCCGCTGAGGCGGAGGAGGCCCAGCAGGACGCAATCTAAGGATTTTGCCAGGATTTTGTACAGGAAGTGGAATTTGGGGCAGACGGGACGCCTGGAGTAAAGAAGCGGCCCGGAGGCACGACGCGAAGTGATGAGATGATGAGCCGCCATCAGGCACCCGAGCTCGGAGGCGCTCCATCGATCCTGGGGCACGAGACATGCTGGTGGGAAGAGGATCCAAACGCCAGGCCCTGCGCATGGCCCACGGGCGGCGGTCTTTGCTTCACCCCCCAGCCCACGGCATAGCCACACGAGTGTGGCCCTGAGCTGGAGGTGGCCGCAGACGACACCTGCGTGCTGGCTGCCTGGCGCCCCGGCACGCTGCATGGGGAATTCAAGGAGCCAGAGGATAAGCCCGCCCCGCAGGGGAAGGAGAGCCCCCCACAGCTGCTCTGCGGGCAACGGGGGCCCAGCGGCCTCCCTGGAAAACACTGCCTGGGGCTCTGTTTTCTCCGAGCCTTTGTTGCTTTATGACCAAGGACGCTCTGTTCCAACTCCCTTCCCCTCACCTAAGATCATCGCCCATCTCTGTGAAAAGTCATTCTTTCCATCCCCGCGGGCCAGGTCACGGTGGCACGCCAACGGGACAGGCTGGAGGAGGGAAGCGTGGCCCCAAGCTCAGTAACGTCCACGCTGCCCCCTCCCGCCCAGCCTGTGCCTCTTCCGGGGTGAAAGCCGGCTCCTGTGTCCCCATCATCACTGACCCTCTGAGTGCCTTCTGGGTGCCAGACCACGTATGAAGGCTCCTCGTGGGAACCGATCACTGAACCTCTGTGACAGCAATATTATGCAGGCATAATCGTTATCCTCTGTTTAAGACTAAAATCTGACACTCTAAACCCTCATGTGTATGGTCAATTGGTTTTCAACAAGGGTGCCAAGACCATTCAACAAGAAAAGGACAGAACTTCCCTGGTGGTGCAGTGGTTAAGAATCCGCCTGCCAGGGTAGAGGACACGGGCTTGATGCCTGGTCCAGGAAGATCTCACATGCTGCGGAGCAACTAAGCCCGTGCGCCACAACTACTGAGCCTGCGCTCTGGAGCCCACGTGCCACAACTACTGAAGCCCGCGCGCCTAGAGCCCGTGCTCTGCAGCAAAGAGAAGCCACCACAATGAGAAGCCCGCGCACGGCAACGAAGAGTAGCCCCCGCTCGCCACAACTAGAGAAAGCCCGCGCACGGCAACGAAGAGTAGCCCCCGCTCGCCACAACTAGAGAAAGCCTGCGCACGGCAACGAAGACCCAAAGCAGCCAAAAATAAATACATATTCTTTTTAATGCTATAAAAAAAAAAAACGACGGAGAGAACCAGAGTGCTGATGAGGATGGGGCGAAACTGGAACCCCTCAAGCATCGCTTGCGGGGACGTAACAAGGTGCAGCTGCCACGTCTGCAAGGCCCTCAAAAGGTTAGACACAGAGCCACCATATGACCCAGCAATTCCACTCCTGGGCATATACACAAGAGAAGTGAAAACACGGCCACACCAAAAATATGTGTTTGGAGCAGCATTATTCTTAACAGGCGAATAACAGAACAATCAAAATGACCACCCAAATGACCACCAAATTAGTGGATAAGCAAATTGTGGCCAATCCGTGCACTGGAGTATCACTCAACCAGACGAAGGAAACAAGCTCTGACACAGGCTGCAACACGGTGAACCTTGAAAACATCATGCTAAGCGAGTGACGCCAGATACAAAAGACCACATATTACATGATTCCATTTATGTGAAATGTCCAAAATAGGCAAGTGTAGATTCATGGGTGCTGGGGGCAGGGAGAGAGAGAAGTGGCGGGAGACCGCTGACGGGGACAAGGTCTCCTTTGGGGGTGACCAAAGAGTTCTGAAATTGATTGTGGTGATGGTCGCACAATTCTGTAAACATACTGGGAACTGTTTAAGTGCACACTTTAAATCGGTGAGTTGTACAGTGCATGAATTACTTCTCAGTACAGCTATGTTAAGAACAGCCGAGGCCCAGGGCAGTAATCAACGGACCACATTCCACATAAAGGGCAGAGGCGAAGGACAGGCCCAGAGGAAAGTCTACAAGCTGACGTGTGGACTTTCGAGCTGCTCCCGTTTGGAAGGGACAGGCCAACCCCAAGAAGCAACAGCGGCAGCGGCGGGAAATGGTTCGGGGGTGAGAGGCCCGGTGCCTTGCTCACCAGCAAGGCTTTGCCACCATTCCGACGCATCTTCCCCGTCCTACGGCACAGGCACAGGTGTGGAGCTCGTGGGGAGGATGGAAAGACGCAGAGCTGTGTCCCACAACGGCGTAAGTTCCCAGCTGGGACTCACCTATGTGTGTGCCTGGCGGAGGCTGTGGTGTAGGTGGCTATGGAGCGCTCCTGTGTGCCAGGCATAGGACAGCCGTGAAGGCACAGGATGGGTCAGACGGTCTGTTTCTTCCAGTACATTCCACTGTCTTCCTTGAAAACCGGTGGGGAGCGGACGTTTCAGGGGAGGGGTCTCTCCACCCTTCACCCCTAACGTGTGGCAGAGGCTCGTCCACGTCTGTGGTTCACGGGAGCGGATAAGGAAAGGAAAGAACAAAACCCCACAAAGGGAGTTCCCAGGAGCACGCGTGCCAGCCTCCTGCATGCTCTGGGTCTGACCTCGCCCTGAGAACATCAAGGTCAGAAACGGTCCCTGGCCGCCTCTTCCACGTCCGCGCAGGCAGCAAGGTCGCTCTGCGCCATCCGTGTCCGTCCGCGGTGCCCTGAGCCACCCTCCGTCAGCCCCCGCGCTCCGCTGTCACACTCCGGACCCTGCTTTGTCCCTAGACGGCGCCCCATGGCAGGCACCCACGTTTTAGGCGCTCTCCTTCCTTCCCTCGAGCAGGACCCCGGGCAGGGCCCGCGGCATCCCCTAGGCCCAGGGCCAACGGCACAGGTGAGGCAGGGAGGCCTCCCCTTTGACACAGGCCCCCGGGTCTCCCACACGGCCAGCCCAATGGCCCGACAAGGTGTCACACTGACCCTCCCGGAGAGTCACCCAGGCCTGGGAGGGGCAGGAGTCACGTCTGCAAGCCAGCAGACCACCTGCGCTGCGGAAAACACACCCCGTGGCGGGGCAGGCGGCCCCCCTTCTCTCGGCATCAGAGCTGCCGCTAAGCAAACTAGAGCCAGGAGGGGCCGGGTGAGCCCGTCAGATTAACAAGGGTCAGAAGGGACTTGAACACATAGCGTCAGCCAAAGCACAGACCACCTCGAAAGTGGGCATCTGACCGCCAACGTTTAAAGGGCACCCGGACGCAGCAACCGCACTCCTAGGTGTGTGGGTACAGACATCGCTTGAAACCTAGACCGGCCTGATTACATCCAAGGGAGCGCAGGGGAAAGGTTTCGGCCAAGGGCACAAGCTCCAGCCTCCCGTCACCCGCCACGAGGGCGAGAGGCGTCCCGCCTGGGAAGGGCCGGTGTGGCCGAGCTGGGCCAGTGCCCCGAGCCCTCGCCCGGGTTCCGGAAGGGCCCCCGGTCGGCTGACGCCCCGGCGCCCCCTGCGCTCGGGTCGGTGGGAGCCCCGGAATGAAGCCCCTCCGGTGGGCGGCCCGGACCCCCTCGCGCTGCCCAGCCCGGAGCGGGGTGTTGGCTCGGCCGCAGATAACCGGCTGGGCGAGGGGGCCTGGGCGCCTCCCCAGCGAGAAAGACAGAGGAAACGGCGTTTGCGGCAAACCCTCTCGACAGAAACTTGCCCCGGGCCCAAAATCATCCGTGAAAACTCAAACGGTGTAAGTCTGGCAACTCATCAGATGGCCTTTTGTACAGGAGACGTGTAGCTAATGTTCACAGCAAGGCCCTGTTCCCAGCGTTGCGTGCAGATCCCTAGAACCTCAGGATTCCCAGAAAGCGGCAGCTTCTCTGGAAGTGGAGCTGTTTTCAAGGAAGGGAAGGGATTTACCAATTGCTAAGTAGTCTGGCATTTAACAAACACCCAAAAACTGAAAAAAATCTGTCCAGAGACCCAGGTCGACGGTAATTGTTTTTTCCTGTTTGCAGGGACAGTCGGGATAAAGTATCTGGAGGCTACCCAGCTCCCTCCAGGTGACTCAGTCGGAGCTGGCACCAGCCACGGGCCGGGAGGAGACCGGCGGGCAGATCCCAGCGCACCGGTGCTCGGGGGGCCGAGCCGCCACCAGCCGTGCGCAGCCCGCCTCCGGGGCAGTGGAAGTCCATAGCTGCCCAGGCCCCGTTGGCACCGGGAGGGGGAAACACCGTCGAGGGGACAGGACCCTCAGAGACCCTGGGGGGACCGGAGAGCCGGCCCACGAGGCTGTGCATCAGCTCTAGAGCAAAGCAGTGCCTGGCGGGGAATTTTAGCCAAACTTTTTTTGTTTTTTTTTTCTTCACCACATTTAAAAATGAGATTTTCCTCGTGCTGTAGTTTTCAGAATTGTTTTTCCATCAAGGCCTGAGCCGCCTGCCCTCCCCTGCCCCCACCACCTAATGCCTCGGCCCCCGTTCTCTCTGAAGTCAATTCTCTGCTGGGTTCACCCCCACTCCCACCCCCAAGAGCTGGGGAAGCAGAAGTTTTAATTTTTCACTGCACAAGGGCACTGAGCAAGTCTACGGTTGGTGCAGGAAACACACCCTTCACAAAAGTGCCCCCCAAGCAAGAACGTGTCTCCTGGGTTTCCGGGGTCCCTCAGCTCTGTCACTAGAAGCGGCGTCTGTGCTTTCATGGTGATTAACCCGTGGCCACCCACACTTAGGCGTTTAAAAGTGATGTGCAGCTTCCTGCCCAGAGCTGGGCCCGATTTCCTGTGAACTGAGGCTTCTGATTCTGAAGTGGCCAGGGCGAGGGCTCTTCCGGAACGGCGGGCTGAGCCGCTGACGTCTACCGGAATTCAGGCGGCCGCAGCGAGCACGTCTGCGGTTTGCTGAAGGCCGATCCCAGCGAAGGATGAGGGTCCTTCGGGTCGGCACCACTGGCCACACGGAGGACACTCGGGCTCCGGAGCGACAGACACGGTGAGGACAAACGACCTCAGCAGAGGCAGGTTCCAGCCGCGGCCTGGAGGAGGGGTGTAGTCCGGAGCCCGGTGTCCCCAGGGAACCTTCCAACACTCCCAGACAGAGTGGGGCTAGCACTGTGCAGCGGGTTCGAAGCAGGACACTCCGTGGCCAGTCCTGCTTCGTGGCTCCAGCGGGGACACGCACACACTTGCGGTGTGTGCTCCGGTTTTGCGTTCTAAGTTGTTGCTAAGTAACCGAATAAATCAGGCTGAGAGACACCTGGCCCCTTCCAGGCCGACCCAGGTTCCCTGAGCCAGTTCTGAGAAGCACTCTAGAGGGTGGGGAAAAAATAGATCTCTCCTTCTCTGTCTGCTTTTTTTTTGAGGTACGCGGGCCTCTCACCGTCGCGGCCTCTCCCGCTGCGGAGCGCAGGCTCTGGACGCGCAGGCTCAGCGGCCGTGGCTCACGGGTTCCCGGATGTGGGAATCTTCCCGGACCGGGGCACGAACCCGCGTCCCCCGCATCGGCAGGCGGCCTCTCAACCGCTGCGCCACCAGAGAAGCCCTCTGTCTTCTTTTTGTTGTTGGATGATTAGAAATCTCCAGAGTAATTTCCATCTCTTTTATAAACATCGTGACAAATTAGTTGATTTCTTGCTCCATGAGTTTCTTTTTTTATCTTATTTAGGAAAAAAAAAAAGCTGGCAGTAAGGCGCGGGTGACGTGTCCTCACTCGGCATGACCTGCGGTGTCAGCCGCAGGTGGCGGGTGCCGTGTCACCCAAGCGCCATGTCCGAGCGCACAGCTTTCACCGCAGGGTCTACCCGAGACCGGCCCGGCTGCGTTGCTCCCTGGGTTCTGTGAGCCTCGCCCTGCAGGCTTCGCTCTGAAGGACGCTGGTTCAGGGAAGAAGCATCAGGTCTGTGCTCCGGGGACTAGAGAGTTGTGAGCGCTTTGTAAGCACTCTCCTCCTGCATCTGAAACCCACCCGCCGGCCGTGGCCGCCTCCGGGGCTGTGGGACGCATACCCTGAGCCTCTGCTCTCAGCAGCTGCACTACTCCGTGGGCTGCGGTCCGGCACTCCCTCGCAGAAAGGGCATTTCTCCAGTGGGGCCGCCTTCACGCTGTCGCTTAAATGCGGCTTCCGCACAATGAATGCCGTCCCGCCCTGCCCACCATGGCCAACCTCCTGCCGCCCCTCTGTCCCCGCGCTGCACTTGTGAAAGCTCGCAGCGGAGGGTCCTGCGTCTATGTGCGCCAGCTCGCCCCACACGGGACCCAAATCCACGGGGCGGCGGGGGCTGGGCTGTGCGTGTGATCGCTCACCCGGGGGACGCCCGCGGAGGTGGGGTGAGCGGGAACCCCGGGCCCCGAGAGGCCCCAGTGGAGGCCAGGCCGGGCTCACAGCCCTGAAACCCACAGCAGTAAAACGGCTTCTGGGGCCGGGAGGCAGGAGGGGGCGTGGCACGTTAGGAGTGATTCTGGAAGGGCTCCTCCGACAGCTGACAGGGAAGGTTTTCCCCCACGTCACAGAAAATGCTGACTGTCAGATAAACCAAGAACCCAGCTCCATCAAGAAATTAAAGTAGAACTTCCATACGATCCAGCGATTCCACTTCTGGGTACACACCCAAAAGAACAGAAAGCGGGGGTCAAAGAGAGGTGTGTACATCCATGTTCACAGAAGCACCATTCGTAACAGCTGAGAGGTGCAAGAACCCAAGGGGCCATCAGTGCATGATGACAAACGGAATGCGGTCTATCCACAACCTGGAAGATTATTCGGCTTTAAAAAGAAAGGAGGGGCTTCCCCGGTGGCGCAGCGGTTGGGAGTCCGCCCGCCAATGCGGCGGACGCGGGTTCGTGCCCCGGTCCGGGAAGATCCCACATCCGGGAACCCGTGAGCCACGGCCGCTGTGCCTGCGCGTCCGGAGCCTGCGCTCCGCGACGGGAGAGGCCGCGACGGTGAGAGGCCCGCGTACCGCAAAAAAAAAAAAAAAAAAAAGGAAGGAAATCCCGACACATGTCATGTTACAACATGGATAAACCTTGAGGACATTATGCTAAGTGAAGTAAGCCAGTCATAAGGGACAAATCCTGTATGGATCCACTTATATGAGGTCCCTGGAGTAGACAAATTCACAGAGACAAAAGTAGCAGGGCAGGTGCCAGGGGGAGGGGGAGGGGGAGGGGGAGGGGGGAGGGGGAGGGGGAGGGGGAGGGGGAGGGGGTGTTTAATGGGGACAGAGGGTCATTTGGGGAAGATGAACGAGTTCTATGGACAGTGGTGCCGGTAAAGGTCGCACAACAATGTGAAGGTACTTCGTACCTCAGACCTGTACGCTTAACAATGCTTAGGACGGTACATTTTATGGTATGTGTATTTTACTACGATAAAAATGAATAAATAAATAAACCAAGAGTCCAGACAGAGTCCTCCCCGCGAAGCCTGGCTCACCGGCCTCTCCTGGGGGCCGCGGGTTCCAGACCTGTAAACCCACAGCCCCCACGTGGGCCCCAGCCTGCTGTTACGAACGCGCTCGCGTGGGAGCTGGGCAGGGGTTCTGCTGTGCGGTCAGAGGACTCGTCGGGGGCCAACTTACAGTGCAGACTCCTGGGCACCGTGCCAGGCTCGGAATCGGTCTCTGGGTGAAGGGCGTGCGACTACTTGTAGTTTAGGAGGCCCCGCCCACGGTTCTTGTGGCCACGTAAACGTGAGACGGCACCGAGGGCGGGTCCGTCCTTCACCCAGGGGATGAGACCGCCCTTCAAAACACTGATTCGCAAACCAAAACCCAGCGGAAAGCTCTGACTGAACGCCAGAGGGGAAAGCCACTTGAAATTGATTTTCACGAGCACATCTTGTAATGTTTCACCGCCCCAGATCTCCACACTGTAATAACCTTTTTAAAAAGGTGTTAGTCTAGAGGTAACCCCCAAGCAGCCAGGAATCGTGAGAATTTACAGAAGCAAGGAGTTCGACCAGAGGGACCAATAAAACCCCGCCCTCGGGCTTCCCCGGTGGCGCAGTGGTTGAGAGTCCGCCTGCCGATGCAGGGGACGCGGGTTCGTGCCCCGGTCCGGGAAGATCCCACGTGCCGCGGAGCAGCTGGACCCGTGAGCCGTGGCCGCTGAGCCTGCGCGTCCGGAGCCTGTGCTCCGCGACGGGAGAGGCCGCAACGGTGAGAGGCCCCCGTACCGCAAAAAACCAAACCAAAACAAAACAAAACCCTGCCCTCTCACTTGCCGGGGAGGCCGCCCAGGCAGCCGGTGCAAAGCTGGAGCTCACAGAAGGCCCCGAAAATCCCAGTCCCCGCTGCCAGGACCACGTGCTGCTCCCGGGCTCCCACGGTGGCCCCAAGCCCCAGCTCCTCTCTGGGGAGTTTGCTGCCATGCTGTGAAATGTGAGTTCTACCCCGATCAGAAGTGAGTCCACCCGGCAGGAGGGAGGCAACGGTGGTGGGCAGACAGATGAGAAGCGGTCAGCCACCTGCAGCCAGCCTTGAGGGCCATGGCCAGCCCTGCGGACGCCGGCCAAGCAGGCAGCCCACCAAAGACAGTGGCCCTCCCTCCCTTGCAGAGCGCACGCCACCCGGAAATCCCAGGCCCGGCCGGAGGCAGGCAGGCCCTGGGGGCCCACCCTGCGGTGGCGTGATGATACCAGAGCTTGAACCAGGCCCAGGGGCAAGGGGCCTGTCTGGTAGGGTGGGGCAGCAGTCACACAGCCCGGGTCCCGCTCCAGAAGGCCATCCTCCCGGGCGTGCTGTGTGCAGAAGAGAGCAGGCGTGCCCCTGACAGCCCCTCGCCCAGGCCCCAGGAGACCACCGGTGTGGAAGGCGGCTGGTACCCTCCTCTTCCGTCCAGTAAATGAATGGTTTGGGGACCCACAGATGTGCCAGGGTTTGGGGGGCAGTAGGTTTCTATCCACTGTGGAAGTTTCCTGGGCCTGTTGTCACAAGTGACCCCAAACCTGGTGGCTTAGAGCTCACATCTATGCTCTCACGCAGTCTGGGGCCGGAAGTCCTGAAATCAGGTGTCGCAGGGCTGGTTCCTCTGGACGCTCTGTGGGAGGGGTCTTCCTGCCCCCTCGCAACTCCCGGAGCCTCCGCATCCGGCACCGCACAGCCAGTGCTGTGGGGCCTCCAGCCTCCCTCTTCCAGGAGGCGATCACAGATGATCCAGGAGAGCCTCCCCGTCCCGAGATGCTTCATCTCCTCTGCATTCTGCCGTGGGAGGCCACACCCCCAGAAGTTCCAGGGAGCAGGACGCGGACACCGCTGGGGCCATTCCTCATCCGACCACGCAATACAGGGGGTGCTTCTCTGAGCTTGGGACGTCCCTGGGGACACGAGACACAGCGGCCCACTGAACGGCCGCCGGAGCCCCGACTACAGTTCCCCGCGGCTTTTGTCCCTCCAGCCCCTGACCGGCCCTTCCATCCTGGCGGCCCGTGAAATCTGCTCCATCGCTGCGCTCAAGGCTCCACCCCCGAGACACAGCCTCTGGACGGCCCCTCTCCCACTCGCAGGGGCACTGCCTGGGCTCACGGCCACCCCTTGCCTGTCTGGGAGGACGGGGAGGGGCGGTAGGAAATCACCTCCATAAGCCAACAGCATAAAAGGAGACCCCCCACTCTGCAGGGGGCCAAGAGCTGCCCAGCCCAGGGCAGAGGCCAGGGAAGTGGGTGGAGAGCCCTCCCCTCCCCCCCGACAATCACGGGGGCGCAGGAGGTGGACGGCACAGGCCTTCCCCAGCCTCTTCTCAGGCTCCAGTCGCCCGGCGTGGATTTATGGCCAGCTGGCAACTTTCCAGCATCTCAGGCCACCTCCTGACAGGAGGGCCGAGAGCCCTGCCGCAAAGGCCTGTTAGGAGTCTCGCTCACGGCGCCCCATGACCTGCAGTGCTCGTTGCACGTGGGGCGCCAGCCCCGCCTCGGTCTCCCCGGCATCTTCCCCGTGGCAGTGGCCGGGCCCGGTGCGCCGGCTCCGTAGGGCCCCAGGCGGAGCCAGAACGAGGAGTCAGGAGCAACTGTGGCCCCGCGGGCATCTGGGACGTGAGGCCAGCGAGCCCCCTGCCCCAGCCTCTCCCAGGAGGACAGCGGGTCCCTGGCACAGAGGGGCCGAGCGCGAGGCCGCAGGGGTCAGCTGGCAAAGCAGGTGCTGCCCAAGAAGCCAGGATCTCGGTGCGGTACCTTGGGAAGGGCAGCTGGCATTTGCCTCCAAGCAGCCCAGCGGGTGGGGCGCGGGGAGAGCGGGGCAGGAGGGGCTGTGGGGGGGGCGCGCAGCTGGGTGAGGGGTGCACTTGTTCTGTGCGTGCGAGCTTGCGTCGTACCCAAATCACTGCTCCCTTAACTGCAGTCGGTCTAACGGCACATCAGGCTGCTCCGCTGCAACATGACTCAACGCTGCCCCCGGGACGCGGGTCACTCAAGGTTTAAAAAAATTCTCTTCTTAATCTCTGAAAAGGCAACAATGGCATTTAACCAATGCCTGACGTGACAGGCTCTAGCGCAAAATTTAGGCACATAGCCAGACGATAATATAAAAAGTGCTGCGAAGTCCGCTGTGTGGACTCCAGGGTTCATTACTTCAGCTTTGCCTTCTCATGAGAACAAGTGGGGTTCGCTGGGCCACACGGGCAAGCACAGAGGCCTCAGAAAACACGTAGCTTAGAATCTGGGATCAGAGGCAAAAATTGATCTCAAACACTTCCAGTGCGGCACGTGCTCCATCTGTGATCGTATCTGTCCTTGAAACCAGGTAGAAAAATGAGCAAGGAGGGACTTGACGCGTAACAGAGAACTGGTCAGAGTACGTGGAGGGATGAGAGAGATTCCACCTCCCTCTTCAGAGCCAGGCAGCTGGATCCACCACATGTGATCCTTTATCTCCTCTCCGCCTCCCCAGGACAT
Organism: Kogia breviceps; assembly: GCF_026419965.1. Lineage (NCBI taxonomy): Eukaryota > Metazoa > Chordata > Mammalia > Artiodactyla > Physeteridae > Kogia > Kogia breviceps. Next base: position 57,109,335 of record NC_081327.1, on the reverse strand, counting down.
AAGAGAGCTAAGTTGACACCAAGTAAATATTTGGTCATATTTTATTCTACTTGTGGCAACACTGTGCGTGATTGCTGAAGCTACGCACAAGCCAGCGGACAAACAGACACAGCTGCAGCTGGTAGCACAGCACAGCTCCGCAGGCACAGGGCCCATCCTGGACCACCCCAGAGAGCACCCAGGGGTCCAGCCTCCCCTGCCCAGGTGCACCGCCTGAGCCCTGCGGTCCGACCGTGGGTCATCTGCCCCTTGCCTTCTTCCCAATTCCACTCCTCCTGACCCAAGGTGTTCGGAATCCCTTCCGGGAGCACAGAGCTTTCATTCCACAATCACACACCAAACGTAAAAGGAGAGTCAACCTACAGAAAGCAACACCTCGGCTTAACTTCTTACTAAAGTATAAATGACTGATCGCCGACTCCTCAAGGCCCAACAGACAAAGTCTGGGCTTCTTTCTATTAAAGCCTTCAAGGCCTCCCCCACCCCTTCCCTCCCCACCTCTGCCACCTCACTCCTCCCGGGTGCAATCGCCTCTCCGTGCGTCTCTCCCCGCAGATACACTGCTTCTGCTTCGAACACTCTGCTGTTTCTCCAGCGCCCCGGCACATAGCTGGCTCTTGGTAGATGTTTGTGATGGAAAGAAGGGAGGCAGGGAGGGCGGCAGGCCCAGGGCCAGATGCTATCGGAGGCCTTGGGAAGAGTCAGGCAGCTGAAACACACACAGAAACAGCAGCGGCCTTGCTCTGGCTACGGACACAGACTGTGTCACTGACCCCGAACTGTGTGCAAGGAGGGCCGGGATCACATGCCGGCGCAGGTGTCACAGCTCAGGGACAGCTCCCGGGCCACTGGCGTGAGCAGCGAGCGCATGGCGGACCCAGGCTGCGGGGAGAGGCCTCGCGCTCCTGGCCGGCCCTGTGCTCCCCTCCCCTCCTAGCTCTTGGCAGCTCGGCGGGCCAGGCGTATCTGCTGGGGTTCATTTGCATCCACTTTGGAACAAATGGATTTCTTCCATATTTATATCATAGAATAAACAGAGATTTTCCTGATCAAAGGCTGCCTGGGTCTGGAGACGATTACCAGGAGTGTTTTCCCAACTGAGTCACACTGCGCATTCGGGCCGCTAACCGTGTCTGTTCCCCTCACGTGATCCAGCTGGGCGGTACCCGTCAGGATATTCCCGAAAGGAACGAGACTTCACGCCCTCGGGGGCACGCGATCCCCGCCCGGAGCGCTAACGGAGCGCCCGGCCGGCAGGGTCAGAGCGAGCGCGCCCCCCACCACGTCCAGAAACAGCAGTGCACGAGGTAAAGAGCAGGGTCGCCCGCCCGATAAACAGGGCTGGAGCCTGGGAGGGCGACACCCGCCGGGTCGTTCGGCCTCGAGCGGAGGAGAAGACGCGAAGCCGCGCCAGAGGCCGCAGCCCTGCCCTGGGTCACAGGGAGGCGAGCGAGGCTGCTTTACAGAAACGTTCTGGGGACGCGTTTCCATCAGCAATGAGGGCGCGGGCACGGAGTCAGCGCGCAGTGATTTGGGGGGCACAAAAGGAGGAGAGGAAGAGGGGCCTGGAAACCCGACCTCCATGCAGATGGGGAACTGCCGTTAACAGTCGGGTAGGAGGATGGAATTTGGCCGTTTGCAAGCTGCTTCGCGGCACACGTCCCAGGAGCGGAGGGCGGGCAGCGGGCAGCAGATGGCCGGGGGGAGGCTGGGCTACTGACACACCCGCCAGGACGGATGGCCGGCTGGGCCAGGGTGTCCCCCGGCCCCGATGGACCCTGTCCCTACCCCTGGGCGGCGCCCCAGCCCCCAGCCCAGGTCTGACTCTCGATGCTGATTTCTTGTCAATTTCTAAGAAGGAGCCCTCAGGTTTTACCTTCCACGTGCCCTCAGACGCGTTTGTATTTCTTCCTCTGGAAAACGTCTTTTCAGGTCCTTGGCCCGTGATGGGTTATATTCATGTTATCTATAGAAGAGCTGCTCTGAATATATACATCAGATATCTGTGCGCCACACTTGATCTGAATATCTATGTCTTTATAAGAGTCCTGTTGCTGCTGTAACCAATTCACCAAACTTATTAAGACGACGGGAGCTGATTCTCTCACGGTTCTGGAAGGCAGACATCCAAAACGGGTCTCACAGGGCTGAAATCGTGGTGTCGCAGGGTTGGTTCCGTCTCCTTCCTTTTCCAGCTTCTGGAGGTGCTGCATTCCTTGGCTCGTGGCCATGTGCCAGCCTGACCTTCCCTTCCTTCCATGGTCACGTCTCCTTCTCTGACTCTGACCTCCCTCCCTCCCTCCCGTAAGGACCTCGTGATGACAGTGGGTCCACCCTGCTCCAGGATGACGTCCTCTCAGGAGCCTTAACTTCACCTCATCTGCAAAGCCCCTTTTGCCACATGACGTGACCTTCCCATGGGTCCCGGGCATCGGGACACAGGTGTCTCTGGGGGCCTTTGCCCCGCCTATCCTCCTGCCTTCTCCACATGCTACAGTGCGTCCTCCTGGTCTGAACTGGTCTTGCAACTTCTGCGTTCATGTCTTTACTACACAGCAGTTTAACTTTTTACATCACTGAATGTGTTCATCTGGTCCTTTATGGATTTGGAGCTCGGGGTAGCATGCCTTTCCTGCACCAGAATTATGAAAATACTGTATTTTTATTCTAATCCTTCTATATTTTGTTTTGATATTTAGGCTTCATTTTGTACATGAGGTAGGGCTCCAACTTTATTTTTTTCCAAAAGGTGGATTAATTGTACTAACAATACTTTTGAACGATCCTTTCCTCTGTTTGAAGTGTTTCCGAATTCCTAAATTCTCATTTAAAGGGCCACATGCTAGATTCTCTTCATTTTCTAAACCCACTTACCTGTCTCTGCACCGTGCTTCTGAGTTAGCAGCGCCTCAGGCTGTATTTTCATAACGAGGAAGGCAAGGCCCCCGACTTTCCCCAGCGTCTTCTAATCGCCTCTCTCATATCCCGTCTACACGTTGTTAATCCCAGGAATTGTCCCTGGACTTTCCCACTCTAGCTCTGTTTTCTAAGCAGTTCTGTCTTCTTTTCCACACCTCTTTTCTTTTTCTCTCTTCTGTGTCTTCAGAGCCTTCTTCCAATTAGCTGCTTTTCTCACTGGCTTGGCTAGAGTTTTTTCAGTGTAACTTACCCAGTGAGTTCTTTTATTTTAAAGGCGACTTGGGCTTCCCTGGTGGCGCAGTGGTTGAGAATCCGCCTGCCGATGCAGGGGTCACGGGTTCGTGCCCTGGTCCGGGAAGATCCCACATGCCGCGGAGCGACTGAGCCCGTGAGCCATGGCCGCTGCGCCTGCGCGTCCGGAGCCTGTGCTCCGCAACGGGAGAGGCCACAGCAGTGAGAGGCCCGCGTACCACAAAAAAAAATAAAATAAAGGCGACATTTTTCATTTAAATAAGTTCTGCGTGTTCAATTCCAAATTCATTTCTCCTGTTCTGGTCTTTCATTCTGACTCCTTCCTTTATAGTTCGTAATTTTAAATAAACATACTCATGTCATCTTGTTCTGTTATTTCTAATTGACAGAGCGCTAATCCCAGGTTGCTTAGTTATTCCTCACAAGAGTTCATTTTCTAGTGTGGTTTTCCACTACGTGCCCATCTCGGGCAGGAGCTGTTTTTCCCGAGGGTGTCTGGGGGCCCAGCAGTCACCAGCCCCCTGGTCCTGGCCTCCGTTTTACCCAAAGTCTCATCTGCTTGATCCTGCACCACAGAGACAGTATATAAATGCAGTCCCCAGACGCACAGGTAGTAAAGGTTTGAGCTTATTTTTCGGGGCAAACTTCCTGCTCTACTCAAATCCCTGGGAGCTTCTTCCTCATTGGGAAATCTACTTGTCTATTATAAAGCATTAAACAATGGTTAAGTTTTATATAGCTCTCTCCACACCAAACTAATAAAAGTTGAGAAAAGTTTTATAGACATAATTCAAATGAATCATATCAAAGGCAACTTTTGAATTTGAGTTCAAATCTGTGAAGAAAACTGTAGGCCCATAATCTCCAATTCTCAACCGTGTTTAATGGTTCTACCTTTTAATTTATGTGAATTGTTTCTCGCTAGCGCTGAACTTGTGCAAAAGGGTGTTGGCAGGGCTTCCCTGGTGGTGCAGTGGTTGGGAGTCCGCCTGCCGATGCAGGGGACACGGGTTTGTGCCCCGGTCCGGGAAGATCCCACGTGCCGCGGAGCGGCTGGGCCCGTGAGCCACGGCCGCTGAGCCTGCGCGTCCGGAGCCTGTGCTCCGCAATGGGAGAGGCCACGACAGTGAGAGGCCCGCGTACCGGAAAAAAAAAAAAAGGTGGGGGCGTGTTGGCAGCTCTCATTACATTTTTTTAAAAAGTGGGGGTGGGGGGCTTCTTCCTCACTTCCCCAGCATAAGGGCAAAGGATTTCAATCCACTTTTTATGGTGCTGCTGCAGCTCTTTGGTGCTTCGAGCTTCACGGGAGGCTCCATTGTTCACGCCAGCTGCCCTACAACACGCATGGTTGTAGGTGCCCTGGCTGTGGGCGCCCTGATCATCAGGGATAAGGACACCCACACCGAGGGAGCCAGGCCTCCAGCCAGGCGACGCCACCCTGGGCAGGGAGCTCCCGCCAACAGCAGGCCTCCGGGGGGCCTCGGGGGGCCCCTCCCGGCTCCACCCCACCTGGGGTGAACTCTGACGGTGTCACTGACAGCAGTCAGACCAGCCTCCAATTCTTCTCACCAGATGCCATCGGAGTGGGCTGGAGTCCCACTCAGGGCGGCCGGCAGGCAGGGGGGCTGAGAAATTCCTCGGCAGACATGCACTCCAGATAAGGAAGCTTTGGGAGGTGACGGAGGGGAGAGTCGGGGACGCCAGCCAGGAGCTGAGAAGGTCCCTCCGGAGCCCTGCCCTGAGGAAGGCCCACGGCCCGTACCCCAGCCAGCCGCCTTCCACCTCCCATACGGGCGGGGGGGCCCTGGCCACCTGCACCTCCTCCAAGACACACCAGCCAAGCAGCCGTCAGGCCTGACCAAGGGAGCGGAGAGCCCCCCGGAGCAGGGTCGTGGCAGACCCCCGGGCCGGAGGAACGGAAGCCAGGGCAGCAGGCTTTGCAGGAATTACTGGGATTCTTGTCTGCATGTTAAATGGCCTCACTCCGGATCTGGGACCCCACCTCCAGGGCCGGATCCTAAGGCATTAATAAGATGTTTACACAAGGATGGATAAATAAAGATGGTCACCACCACAGGGTTTGTAGTAGAAAAAATACGAATTACCCACACCCGTCAATCAGGGATCTCTTAAATAAATGCTGATGCATCCAAGACGATTCCCTCTTTCTCCTTCACTCCACACCCCAAGCCCACCCGGCACATCAGGGTCTGCTGACAGGATGAACACACAGAGTGAGGTGGCCTTCCTGTGACACCATCACCCCCCAGATGCCCCAGGAGAGCTCAGCTGGAACCGACCGCAGGGCTTCGGCCCCAGAGCGCCAACCGTGCCGTCACCTCACAAAGCCCCCACCCGCCCCAGGTCATCTCCGTCCACGGGCCGTCTGCTGCACGGGGCCCTGCCGACCTGCTGACGTGTCTTAATTCACTTAATCCTCTCTCACTGGGGCCGCCAGGCAGCCTTCCAACCTCACTTACAGAGAAACTTGGGCCGACAGGCTGGATGGTCACTTGTCAAGGACACCAGCAAGTCTCTGCTCCAGCCATTTCCATCTGTCCTGAAATTTGAATCCACTCTTGCAAGATAAAGGTTTGTCACCACCGAGAACATCCAAAGAAAGGAGATACGGACGCCTTAAACGATTCCAAAAACGCTTTGATAAGTGGCGGCGGAGCTGGGGTGGGAGAGCGTGCGGGACCCGGGGCCGCCGTGCCGCCTGCACCGTGCAGGTCCAGACGAGTTTGTGAAACTGGGCGGGCGCAGCTTAGGAGGCCCGGGAGTGATCCCGAGGCCAGCCACGGAGACACCACCGGGCTCAGCACGCGGCAGACTGCGGGCGGCGGGTCCAAGCCGAGCCCGTCGGCCGCAGCGCGGAGCTGCCGTACCCGCCATCCACGGTCCTGCTCCTTGGTTCACATTTACAGCCAGGAAGGGAGTGGAGCCCGGCAGGGAGGTGTCTGAGTGGCCCGTGGCTACCGGAACAAACAGCCTCGGACTTGGTGGCTTAAAGCCACACAAAGCGATCCCCTGAAGTCAGGGGGTCGCAAGTCGGACCCAAGCCTCACGGGGCTCAGCCAAGGCGTCACGGGGGCGGGGAGGGTCTGCATTCTTGCCCCTTTCCAGCTTCCAGAGGCTCAGGGCCCCTCCCTCTGTCCTCCGAGCAGCAGCCCCAGCCCCCTGACCCTCACTCTGGCCGCGTGGCCACACCTCCTCTCCTCTCAGACCTCCCGCCTCCCCTGCAAGGGCCCTGTGGTTGACCCAGACCCACCTGGATATTCCATCTCAAGGCCCTTAATTTGGTCACACCCGCAAGGACCTCACGGCGTATCCACGGATTCCGGGGGGGTGGTCTGGTAATGGACATCCCTGGGGTCCGCTACCCCGCCAGCCGCGGGAGCGGGACCTCCCGGGCCGGGCGCCGAGGGAGGAGGCCAGCGCACGCGCGGTGCTGCCCGCCAGGCACTGGTCCAGCCCCCACAGGTGCAGGGCTGAGGTTCAGGCTCACCCAGCGCGCACGGCCACAGGGCCGGGGGGCCAGAGTCTCCGCCCGACACGATGCCGCTGCCCCAGCCGGACACCCTGGCCGGCCGCACCCTAGCGCGAGGCCGAGATGGGACTGGACCCCAACTTGCCCTCTGGCCGTGCTGCGACCAGCGCCGCCGCTGACCGCCAGCCCGGCTTCTGAAGCTCTTCAGATCCGTCTGGGAAGGGCAGGCACACACGCACAGACACCAGACGTAACAGTCACATTTGCGAAGCACCTGAGTGTTCACTGCTTTCAGTCCTGATTTCACAGAGAAAACCCCCTGGCAAGTGCCGCCGGGAACGGGGTGAGGGAGGCCGAAGGCCCGCAGGGAGGCCGAAGGCCCGCGGGGAGCCCTGCTCTGCGTGGAGCGCGCGGCCGGCAGAGCGCCCGTGGAGGAATGCCTGGGGAGGGAGGGTGGCTGCTGTGGCCGGGGAGGCCCGAGGGCAGGGCCAGGCGAGGGCCGAGGGCCCCCGGGGCCCCGAGAACCTCCCGGCTCTGAGCTGGGACGGGAAGCAGGCCGTGGTGCTGTGACGTTACCGCAAGGGAGCGCAAGCTGGCTGAAGTCATCGGCAAGGCCGGTCCGCGGAGGCTGAGCCCCGAAGCGTGGCCGAGGGGGACTGAGAAGCACCGGAACTCCGGGCCACGGTGCAAAGCAGGGAGAGGGGCTGGACGTGTCCTCCCAGCTGACGGGGCCCCTCGGGGCCAAGGACAAGCACCACCGTCCTCAGCTCCCCTGAGACGGATGGGGGACAGGCGCACACTGCGTCCTGCCTGGCCCAAGCGTGCCACGTGTGGGCAGCTGGGGACACCCACTCCCAGGAGGTCACAGAAGGGAATCTGACCTCAGCTGTGTCCGGGGGAGCACACGTGCCCGTCAGCAGTGCACAGGCCGACGGCTGGCCCCTGTCCCACGCGCCCCTCCTGGAGGGGGCGCCCACCGAGACGCCCGGCGGGGACGGCTCTGCCTCCTGTTTCCGCTTTCCCACGCCCCACCAGGCACAGCTGCCCCCAGCGCCCTCGCTCCGCCTCGCCAGCCTCATCCCGCAGCGTCTGCACAACACTCGTGCCGAGGGGAGGGGCGAAATGTGAAACCACGCTTGCCCCAAAGCTAGAAGATCCAGGAAGGGTGGTTAGGGAAGCGCTGCCCCCACCCCCCGGCGAGGGGAGGGCGGGGGGGGGTACTAACCAGCCCCCGTCTGCGTCTGGACGGGTCACAGGCTTAGCCAACACTCCAAGTCTTTGTTTTGTTTTGCTTTTCGTTTTTTCAACAGTGTCTGGCAGAGAAAAGCGGTCATTTTAAAATGTATTCAATGGGGGAGGCTGACGTGTGTCAACTTTTCACTTTACAAAGACTCGACCCAGGATGGCCCAGACAGCTCCCCCCCAGCAAGCCCTGCCGCAATGCCCGTTGTGAAAACGCAAATTTATTCAACACGACTGGTGTATTAGGGAACAGTCTGAAGATAAGACAGATCGCCTGTTTTTCTCATGCACGATCTCGCCCTCCGGAAACACTGGGAAGCTCGGACACCCCGCTGAACAGAGCCTGGCGGGAACACAGACGCGCACACCCCCCAAGCCCGCGGCCCCTGTGCTGGGCACACCCACCTTCACCGCAGCCAGCGCCCCCGCACCTACGTCCCCTGCAAACTCCCCTGGCAGAGACGGGATGTTCACACCCACTGAACATGGGAAGTGGTGCTCCTTCATTGGGTTCTCATCTTTACGTGTCAGTGATGGAGTTTTAAGGGCTATGTCCCCAGCCCCATCTTTCCCGCAAGGCCTGTGGTTTTCACTGTGTGAATTTGCAGGACGCAGTGATTTTTAGGAATTCATGTGTTATAGGACAGCAGAATCATCCGTGTTACATGTGAGGTGCAGGTTTTCCAGAGAACGCCCTTGCCTACTGCGCGGATTTGGATGGTGTATGACCGTGAGGCCAGGGCCCGACTGTGGCGGGCTGTAGCGCATGACCCCCTCACCCGCACATTTCTAACAGTCCTTTCAAGCCAGACAGGCATTTTTCACTAAAAAGAACGCTACAAAAACGTCTTCCTGCAGCACGACCTGGTTTTGAGTGTAAGAATTCCGTTACCAAATTGGCAGCTTTTTCAAATCAAGGACCAAACAACTTAAGGATTCCCTCAGAAAAACTTCAACGGCTGGTTAAGCAAAGCCTTCAATGGAACAGGAATTGATTTATCGCCTGAATTCTAAGCACCAGCCATCAAACCAAGCAAGACTCTAGAGTGAGAAACGGGCACTTGGACAAGCTGACATAATACGACGCAGCGCTCTCAGCAGTGAGTACATGTCAAAGGCGGGCCCACCTCCCCTGCCGAGACGCACATCACGGCTCAGAGGAGGAAGGACCGAGAGCAACTGCGGGTGGTGGGGACCTCCCGCCCGCCAGACGCCACCCACAGCTCATCCGAGGAGCCGGTGGAAGTCCCCAGACAGCCTGAGCTTGGTCCCATCCGACGGCGAGGGCTCCGAGGCTCCGAGAGGGCTGCTGACCTGTGCGGACGTGCACCGTGAGGGGCGGAGGTGGGTACGGACGCAGCTCTCACTGCCCGGGAGGTCTCCTCGGAAGAAGAGCAGGCACCTTCGGATTGCTGGGGGAGTTTAGACTCTACTGTTATATTACGAATTGTTTTCATTAACTGACTTTACTCATTCTTAGCTATTTAGACGATAGGCGTAGCACAGTGGGACTTTTAGGAGCGGAGGTGTGTGTTTCACTTGTCCGTCTTGGTGCAAGGCCTCCAGTAAAGAGAAGGGCTCCCTCCATTCTTTACCCCGTTACCCTGTGGCCCTGAACAAAGCCTGAGTGCTGTCGGAGCGGCAGTGACGCACTGACAGCAGGCAGCCTGCTTGCTTTTACTGCGACCCCCATCTCCCCGTCCCGGCCACTGCGTCCTCGCAGCCCGGGTGAGCAGAGCCAGGACCGAGTCATGGGAAGCGGGCGGCAAAGGCCCCTGAAAGGCCCTGGCAGGGGTCCTGGCTCCTCCCCGGCAGCCCTGGGAATCCACGGTCCAGAGGGGCTTTGCTCAACTTTGCGGAGGCGGTGAAGAAGTGCAGGGGGCCCACGTCACACCGGAGGCACAGGGACACCTGGACAGGTGCGGGCAGAAGTCCCTGCTCCGCTGGGAAAGATCCTCTCGCCTGGGCTGACGGTTTTCACACCACGGAGGGAGCACCCTTGCTTAGAAGCTCAGGTTCCGCAGGTGGAGAGATCATTCCAGAGGAGCCGGGCCAGCCCGTGAAGTGGGGTAAGTGCAGCAGGAAAATGGGTGAGTTCCCAGAGCATGAATTTCATTGGAGGATTGGAGGTGAGAACAGGAGATTAAACTGCCCAATTATTTTAAACATTATATATGGTTCTATGGTGGGATTAAATGTAAAACTTCAAAGAAGTGCCATCCTACAGAGCGCTGCACCAGCCAGTGCCCCAAATCGCCATCAGGGTCGATGCCTGGGCACGGGCAATAATGACCTGATCGCCACGTGCAGACTCCAGCGTGTGGAGGGTGCCTGCCCGCTCCTTCCCAGGACACACACATCTTAGCATGAAATCGCAATTCATACAGACGAGCTTCCTGCTTATATGTTCTGGAACGTGTTTCCAGGGGAGGCATTTGGGAAGAAACTCTGATCTTCAGGGTCGGAAAGACCCCTTTAAGACCCATTTATCCTCTGGTAACTCAGGGGTAAGCATTGCTTCAAGTAACAAAGTTTTCCTTCTAAACAACAGCTCTGGTTGTCACCGAATCTCATCCTCTTTGTCTCTAGTATAGAATCCAAATCAAAAGGAGACCCACAGGGCTTCCCTGGTGGCGCAGTGGTTGGGAGTCCGCCTGACGATGCAGGGGACGCGGGTTCGTGCCCCGGTCCGGGAAGATCCCATGTGCTGCGGAGCGGCTGGGCCCGTGAGCCGTGGCCGCTGAGCCTGCGCGTCCGGAGCCTGTGCTCAGCAACGGGAGAGGCCACGACAGTGAGAGGCCCGCATACCAGGAAAAAAAAAAAAAAAAAAAAAGGAGACCCACACCCACCATTAGCGTGAATCCATCTGAATCCCACACAGAACAGTTTGGGGAGACAGGGTGACCTGTAGGCCCCTCCTACTGCAGCCTAGCACGTACCATTTTTCATACTTCAGTCTTTCTAATCTAAACGCACAATTACTGCCATGTCTGCACACACCCTGTCCTATAGCTCACTTCTTACCTTTATTTGTAAGCCCCAATACAAGTATTGAGAAATCAGACTTGACACTGCCGTGGCAAATGAAAAAATCAGAATCAACTGACTACACAGAAAGTAACCATAAGAAACACTGAAAACAGGTGAAACAATTTACATTCTAGCTGGATCCTGAGGTCCATGTGGCTTCATCACTGAAGTCTACCAGAAACTTAAGAAAAAAAATAACATCAAAATCACACAAACTGGGACTTCCCTGGTGGCGCACTGGTTAAGAATCCGCCTGCCAATGCAGGGCACACAGGTTCGAGCCCTGGTCCGGGAAGCTCCCACATGCCGCGGAGCACCTAAGCCCGTGCGCCACAACTACTGACCCTGTGCTCTAGAGCCCGCGAGCCACAACTACTGAGCCCACGTGCCTAGAGCCTGTGCTTCACAACAACAGAAGCCACGGCAATGAGAAGCCCGCACACCACAACGAAGAGTAGCCCCCACTCGCTGCAACTAGAGAAAGCCCGTGCACAGCAACAAAGACCCAACACAGCCAAAAATTAATGAATTAATTAATTCATTAATTTTTAAAAATCACACAAACTCATTAAGAAAATAAAGAGAGAGGGAATGATCTCTTATCCACATTATGAGGCCTGTTACTCTGATACCAAAACCAGACAAAGACATTACAAGGAAACAACAGACCAAGACCCCTCGTGAGCACAGACACAAAATTCCTTAACAAAATATGAGCAAATCATTTCCAGCAACATATGAAAATGATAGCACGTAATTAACAAGTGAGGTTTGTCCCAGGAATGCAAGGTTGGTTTTACACTTGAAAATCTATCAACAAAATTCCCCATTTCAAGCGGAAAAAAGGAGACAGTAAGATCCTCTCAAAAGATGCAGTGAAAGCTTTTCATGAAACTGAGCAACGAATTACGATAAAAACTCCACGTCAATCAGAGATAGAATAAAACCTCCTCGACCCGATAAAGGGCAACCATGTAAAATCCAGAGCACACACAGGCCTTGATGGTGAGATACTGGACTTTCCCCACTAACGTGAGGTACAAGGCAAGGATGTCCACTTGCCTCACTTCTATTTTAATGCTGGAGGTCCAGGCCAGAGCAGAAGGGCAGAGACAGACAACACGGGAACACAGGTCGGAAAGGAAGAAGTAAAACTTCTGCTCTCATAACCGACAAGGTCCTACTGCCCAGCACAGGGAACTATGTTCAATCTCCTGTGATAAACCAGAATGGAAGAGAATATGAAAAGAATATAAAAACATGTACACATGTGTATAAGTGAACCACTCTGCTGTACAGCAGAAAGTGACACAACATTGTAAATCAGCTACACTTCCATTAAAAAAACCAAACTTCTATTCTTGGGCAACGTGAGTGTCTACCTAGATAACCCCCAGGGATTAAAAAGAAACAATGACTAGAACCAGCAATGAGCTGGGCCTCAGGGTAAAGGTCAATACCGAACACCGGCTGCATTTCTCTGCATAAGCACAAGCAGCTGGAAATGGAAGAAGAAACTTACATATCACTTACAACCGAATCTTAAAATGCTTAGAGAAGCATATTTAACAAAATGCGCGCTAGACCCGACGCTGAAAACTACAAAGTACGACGGAGAGAAGCCCCAGGAGACCGAAGTGCGAGAAGAGGCAGACTACGTCACGTCCACGGACCAGCAAAGTCCACACAGCACGATGGCACCTCTTCCCGACCTGGGCCGGAGGTTCAACCCAATCCCAGGCAAGGGCAACCAGGCTGTCTCTGTAGAAACTGACAGACCAGTTCTACAGTTTACAGGGAAACACAAAGGATCTGTAATAGCCAAAACAACTTTGAAAAAGAAGAACAAATTTAGAAGATGGTATTTAAGGCACACTATGAAGCCATAATAATCAGGACAGGGTGGTACTGGTTCAAAGACAGATGGCTCGGTCAGAGGAAGAGACTCAGAAATAGACCCCCGTGTACACAGTCAATTCACGTTCACAAAGGTACCAAAGGAATTTGCGGGCGGCAAGGACAGTCTTCTCAACGAACAATGCTGACACAAGTGCATATTCATATAAAGAAAATATGAATCTCAACCTTTACTTCAGACCACACACAAGAATTATATTGACATGGACCATAGATCTAAACATAAAAGCTAAATTAATAAAACTTCTGGATGAAAACATAAGAAAAATTACTCATGACCTTGGGATAGACAAATAGTCCTTGGAGAGGACACAAAAAAAGCATGAACCATAACAAAAATTGATAAATTAAACATCATCAACTTCTGTCCTTCGGAAGATATTATTAAGTGCTTCCCTGGTGGCGCGGTGGTTGGGGGTCCGCCTGCCGATGCGGGGGGCGCGGGTTTGTGTCCCGGTCCGGGAGGATCCCGTGTGCCGCGGAGCGGCCGGGCCCGTGAGCCGTGGCCGCTGGGCCTGCGCGTCCGGAGCCTGCGCTCTGCAACGGGAGAGGCCACGGCAGCGAGAGGCCCGCGGACCAAAAAAAAAAAAAAAAAAAAAAGATATTAAGAAAATGAGAAAGCAAGGCCAAGACTGGGAGAAAATTATTCACAAAACATGTATCTCATCCAGGATTTGTGTCCAGACTACATATAAAACCTCTCAAAACTCAGGAATAAGAAAAATATCCCAATAAAAAATGAATCAGTAATGAAGACACTTCATCAAAGATTGCTGATAGGCTTCTGAAAAAATGCTCAAAATCATTAGTCACTAGGAAAATGAAAATTAAAACCACTACGTGTACCACTACACACCTATGAGGATGGCTAAAAAAAAGTTTAAAACGGCTGACAGTACCAAGTGCTGGCGAGGGTGGGGGGCAATGAGGCGTCCGGGTGATCGTGTGAGGGGCGCCCTCTCTGGGCTCCCGCAGGCGTGGCCGTGGGGGACCCCGAGAGTGGGCACCGCACCCACTGCAGCCTCCTCGCGGCCCCGACGCCTGAACTCGGGAACCTGGCTGTGGCCCAAGTGCACGGGGAGCAGCCGCGCTGGCTGGGCAGCTTCTTGTGAAGCTGAGCCTACACCAATCTAAGACCGGGCAAGTCCACTGCGAGGTACTAGCCCCAAAGGTGAAAATGACAAGTGCACGCGGAGGCCTGTACATGGAGCTTCACAGCAGCTTCGTTCATCACAGCCCCAGACTAGAACGAACCCAAATGTCCATCAACACGGGAACACGCAAACATCCAAACAACCCACCACCGCCCACAACGAAGGGGGATAAACCTCCGCGAAACACCACCACACGGGTAGATCTCAGCAACGTTACGCTGTGAACAAAGCCCGACGCACAAAAGGTACTCACTGGATGGTCCCGTTCACAGGAAATTCCAGCTAATCTGTGAGAGGGAGCAGGTCAGGCGGGGCCATAGGATGGGGCCGATGAAAGCGATTTACCTCGATTGTGATGCTGGTTACACACGCGCAGAAATCTGTCCAAACTCATCAACACGTAAAATTCAAAAGATTAAAAGCATTCCACGTGAAAAAATTAAAATTAAAAAATTAGAATTTAAAAGGACTCAGGAGAATCCGGGAGGGTTCCCACTGGCCAAGGATGGATGTGAGTATCAAAAACACGAAGGCTGTAATAGATTGAAGCGCAGCAGCATACGAACAACCCCGGCGTCATAATCACACTGAAACAGACGCGTGGGTTTTGGAGGGTGCTAGTTCATCAGGATGAATGCTTGGTTTCCCCCTCCCTGCTTTACTCGCCAACGCGATCCTGCACGATGCAGGAGAGTCCTCCTCTGTAAAGAAGCGTCGCTAAGGCGCGCAGAAGGAACGACAGTCAGTCAACCCCTGCCGCAGTCTCGGACACGGGTTCACTGACCCGCCGCCGAAGCTCCAGGCGGAAGGCAAGTAGGGGCTCTTACAGGGGACCAAGGGGGTCCCGATGTCCCGGCCCACCGGGCAAATCCACACTGGGGTTCGCTTTAAGGACTTGGGTAGCAAGAGTGGGGTGGGCAGGAGAGGGAGGAATTGATGAAACAAAATTGCAAAATGTGGATGATTAATTAGTGGGGGAGGGGGGGGTGGGGGGTTCATTTATACTATTTGTTTTATTTCCCTGTGGGACTGAAAAAAGGGAGGGAAACAGCTGTGATGAGGAACGGAGGCCGCTCCATCTCTTTACACATTTTAATGAAACTCTAGCAGCCAGTGGAATAAGAAAGAAGAGGCGTCTTTTGACAAAATAAAGCCTGAATTATAAAGAGTAAACTTGACCAAAGCTGGGACCTAGCATGTTAATATTTACACAGTTACATCAGAACTATGCAATTTGGTGTTGCAACTGCTTTGCCAATTAGGGATTAGGAAGGCGGGACTCGAAGGTTGCCGAACAACAGACAAAATGATTTATTATTCTGGGGTCACTGGAATAAAGTATAGATATGCTTAAATATTTCTGGAATTTCACCTACTCACTCTTACACAGGCCCAGGGCCAGACTGGAGCAGACAAGCCAGCACCACGGTCCACAGCCAGACGGCAAAGGCCGCGCGGCCAAAGCCGAATTCCTTTCAAGGATGATTTCATTCCTCTGCTAATAATGTCCTTCTGAGTGTTAAATGCATTTGCCCATCCAATAACCATAATCAATAGTTTTGACATCTGCAGCCTGTGATGTGGCATTGGGTGCATCAGCTCCGGTTCTATTTTCTGTCTTTTTGCCTCTGGACAGACCTCTTAAATTCTCTCAGCTTGTCTCTTCTTTTTTTTTTTTTTAATTTAATTTTTGTACTAGGGTTAACTTCTTGGAGAGCTTTGATGAGGACGGGGGTCCTAGCGAGGGCAACACTTAGCACAGACCCGTGCGGGACACGCGGCAGGCATCCAGTCAATGAAGCGAGGGCACAAAACATCCACACCTGATCATGGGGCTTTTCCAGGACCTCAAAAGGCAAACTCCTGGCTCTGAGGTCCAGGAAAGGCCAGCCCAGGCTGAGGCCACGTGGGTGCCACGGGAGACCACGGGGGCACTTCGGCCTCTGTCACCTGGACAAGGGTCCCCGCCCCCAAAGCCCCTAAGAGACATGGCAGAGGTCCACCCGCCAGCTCCTCTGCCCTGTGCCTTCTGCCTGCCAGGAGCCAAGCAGAGAGGGTGCGTGGGAACCATCTGTGCTCGCCCATGAGGTCCACCCGGAGCTGTGGTGACTCACGCTTTCTGGCACACCGGACGCCGCCAGCCCCGCCAGCCCAGCCGAGCGCTCTGTGGGTGCAGTGCGGCGCCTGCCCCGGTTGGGGGAGGGCAGTCTCGCCTCCACTTCGGGGTTCAGGCCTGGGACACCCAGCCTCCTGCCACTGATGAGTTCTCAGGTGACCCTAGTAACTGACATCCGGCCGAGTCCCCCAGCCGCCTGAGATTCAGGGGAGCCCCTCGGCTTCCTCTCCCAGCCCTGTAGCTAGTGATGCCTCCCCAAAGGGCCAACGACATCACCCCATGAGATGGAAACAAAGCTCAGGGGCACGCATGCGTTTGTCACCTGCCGTCCCTGTGACTCGCACGAGGCAGAGCAAGGGGCCCGGAGCCCCCGGTCGAACCCCGGGGAGAGCCCACGTCCAGAGGCACCGCCAAGGAAGGACGGCCCGGGCTGCTCCACACCCTCGAGGACTGTTCCGTCCGCAGGGACGTCAGGCCAACCCAGCGCTCTCTGGAGGCGGGGGGACGCCAGAGGAGGGGCGGGGAAATGTCCCCACCTGCCCGGGGCTCGCCACCCAGGTGGAGCCAGCTTTGCCGGTGGCTTCTCCCTCCAGAGCCCCGTGTGGACGGACGTAGGGGCCTCCTCGGCTCCGTCGGTGGGAGATCCAGGCCCCCGGCGCTGTGAGCGGCCTCCCCAGGAGGGACTGCTTGCCAAAAGCTGCGAGCGGCTTGGTCAGCCCAGGCAAACGGGGCCGGCTCCCCAAGCCCGCCAGCCGGCCCCCACAGGGCGCCCAGAACGAGCCGCGGGCGTCCACGGCCCTCGCCCGCGCCCACTCCCATGTTTCCCAGTTAACAAAGACCAGGGTTTGGGGAGTGGGGCAAAGCCTACTTCCTCAAAGCGCTCCGCACGTCTGGGGAGATGCTGGGAGCAGCGCGCCTGCCCCGACATCCAGGCCCGCTGGCCGGCCGGCAGCTGCCCTGGGAGGTGGAGGCCGCCGGGCAGAGGACAGCTCCCGCGCCTGGGCCTCCAGCTCCACGGCCCCCGCCCCCACTCCCACCGTGGATGGCATCCAGGCCTGGGCCCCGGCCCCGGGCACTAGCAGGCGTCATGAATCTCTGCACACGGCGGGAGGGACTCTGCCAGAAACTTGGGTGTCTGGTTGCTTTGAGCAACTGGCTTGGAAGGGGCACCGGTGACCAAGAAAATAAAAGGTGACTGCCAGCAGCCGGAGGGCATTCCCGCTACGCGCAACAGCGATAACGCACCACGGGCGCCCGTGTGCCCGGGTTTGGGGCCAAGGGAGCTCGCTCTGAAGGAGGACTGGGGGGGGCGGGTGGAGACAGGAGACGGGGCGGTAAGTTTTAACGACTCCAGCCAAGAGCTGACATGAAAGCACGGCTGCTCCGTGTCCCCCGAGCCCCGCGGCTTCTACAAACCGGACACACGTAAGCCTCTGCAGAGCCTTTCCTCCCTCCATCTCTTTCCTTTACACTCAGGACAACTTGGGGGCTGGGGGGGGGGGGGGCGTCATGACCATTCAACAGCTACCAGGGTCAGGAAACCTGCAAAGACTCTGAAATGGAGACAGTCCCGTCTGCCTCTCCGCCCTCACTGCCGGCGACGCTGCCAGCCCCGTGCCCGCAAAGATGCGATCACGGCGCAGGGACTCTGGTCCGCAGAGAGGCAGGTGCAGCGGCGGACAGCTCAGCCCACGTGTAAATCCACAGATGTTCCTCACTGGTGCCTGCGTGTGTACTTCTCCGAAACCTCGGACACACGGACGATGTCTCCGCGTTTCCCTCATTTGTTAACGAGTTTCGTAAAATCTCTGACATGCGTGCATTTTGTACTGTTTACAGTCCGAATTTTATCTTCTTTTTGAAATGATCCTTTTCCACTGGGGTCTCACTGCCAGGAAATGGCCGGGTGTGGCTCTGAGCCCAGATCAGCCCACTCGGTAGAGAAGAAAACAGGACAGTGAACCTATCTGGTGCGTGGGTAATGGGCCGAACATCTGTATTTCATTTAATCCTCATTCTTCAGACGAGGAAGCTTACGCGCAGCTTTACATAGAGATTAAGTGGAAAGTGAACCAAAGGCCGACTGTGCTTCTCCGTCCGTTGCCGGCCCCCAGGCAGGCCCTCCACCCTGCATGGCCAAACACTGGGTCCTCCCTGCTGTCCGTTCTTGTGGCGGCTGACGTGAGGCCCTAGCCCCGAGGCCCGAGCCCGAGCCCGGCTGTGAACGGCCCTTGGGGAAACTCCAAAGGCCTGAAGCACCTCCCAAGCCTCTGGAGAAGCCCCCCACCCCCCGCCCGCCCCCACATACCCCGGAAGAAACACACCACCTCTGAAAGCTCTAAGACAACTTTTTTTTTTTTTTTTTTTTGTGGTACGCGGGCCTCTCACCGCTGTGGCCTCTCCCGTCGCGGAGCACAGGCTCCGGACGCGCAGGCTCAGCGGCCATGGCTCACGGGCCCAGCTGCTCCGCGGCACGTGGGATCTTCCCGGACTGGGCCACGAACCCGTGTCCCCTGCATCGGCAGGCGGACTCTCAACCACTGCGCCACCAGGGAAGCCCTATAAGGCAACTTTTTAACATAGGGGTGCTGGTAACAGCCATCCACAGAGAAAAGCATGTCTACAGGCGTGACTGCCTAAAAATGAAAGACAGGAAGGAGGGAGGGAGGGAGGGAGGGAGGGTGGCCTCTCACGGCCATTTGTCCATGGCCTGGGGATCTGGCTCCTGGTCTGCAGCAGAAACACACTGAGACTTTAGTTATTAGAACCCATCCTGCATTCTCGAAAAAGTCCCAAACTTCAGTGCTATAAAACATCACCTAGGGGCGTGGCTTAAAATGCAGATTCCCAGTTCTGCCCATAGGGATTCAGGATCTGACCTTCTGGGGGGGGGGGGCGGGGCCAGCAATCTGTATTTTCGATGAGCAGGCCCTGTCGTTTCTGAATCAGCCTAACTGGGGGTCCATCTGCCGTCCCCAGGACGGATAAAGGACTCCATGACCTTGGGTGGGAAAAAATTCCATCTTCATTTAGTGAACTGGGGCGTTTCCTTCAAGTACAAACGCTGGTCTCAACGTGGGGTAGAATCTGTCGCACCTGGGCCTCTGCTGCCGGTGGGATCGTGTGCGCTCAGCACTGCAGCCAAGTCCAGAAGCTGCTGGGCAGCCACTCAGCTCTGTGAGGAGCTCACGCCTCACTCACCGGATTTACTTTGCTGGGAATCCGTCCCACGATGGAGCTGGGCCCCTCTGTACGTCCAGAAGAGAGTTTTTATTTTACACGCTTAGAAGTCTTTACTCCGAGATGGGGTCCATGGCACCTGGGGGTTAGGGACCCTGGTCTGAGCCAGGACCACCAGAAGCACAGCCGGGGAACGAAACTCCTGGGTGAGGGAACGGACCCCCCCCCGGGGGCTGCCGCTGGTCCAGGTGCAGGGTGGTGCCCCTCCCCCACAGGAACGTGGCAGCACAGCGACGGGAGGGCTGGCAGCCGGCCCTGCACGTCTTCCTCTCATCCGGACCACAGTCTCTCAATCGTGATGCTGGGCCAGGCCACCAGGTCACAAGACGCCATCCACAAAGGCCGGGTGCTACTTAGAAAGAAGCAGATGCTCACCTTCGATCAGGCTGCAAAGGAGGGCAGACGCTGCTGCACCCCAACACACAGCCTGTCAGAGCCTGTCAGTTGGAGATTAGGGCCCAGAGAGGTCAAGGGGCTTACTGGAGGTCACACAGCAGGAAGTTTCAAAGCTGGGCCTCTAACCAGGTTTCAGGCCCCCGAGTGTGCTGCCTCCCCCTTCACTAAGCGGCCTCCCGTCCACAGCAGGACAAGCGCAGAGCCTGCGAGAGAGCCTCTGGGCTCACGGGGGCTTCCCTCCCTCTGGCACCTGTCGGTGCTCCCGACGGACAGGGCTTGTCGAGGCTGGGAGACCGCTCCGGTGGCCAAGGACCCACAGGCACCGCTGCACTCTCGGACCAGACCGGCTCCGCACTCTCTTGGCCTCTGCTGCCCGAGGAGCCCGGCCTCAGCACAGCCCGTGCCCGGGCCGGGTCAAGACTCGGGGAGGACAGTGGACTGCACCCCGCCGAGGGCTTCCCGGTCGAGCCACCACCGCACAGACACACCTCACCGCAGCCACCCTCCATGAGTGCAGCTGGGCGACCCGGGTGGACCGAGACTCGTCCGCACTGAGGAAGGAGGGTGACGAAGAGCCCCAGGACGTGTGGCAGCCGGGCCGGCCGTGGGGCGTGGGCCTCCAGAACCAGTGTCAGGTTCAAATGCCCGCCCTGCCGCTCACTGGCTCTGTGACCTGGGGCCAGCTGCTTTACCCCTCTGCACCTCCCTCTGTCTTCCGTGTCTGGCACACAGGAGGTGCTCAGTGAGTACCTGCTGGCTGGACACTGAGTGTACACGTCGATGGGAACAGCCACAAACGTAACTATACTGCACAACCTTTAAAAGGCTCCCCTCCCGGTCCACGTGACAACTTGGCAGCTTACTCACCCGTTACCGAGGCTCCGAGAGACAGGGCTCCCCTGGAGCTCAGCAGGGTCAAGGCCTTCCCGGGAAAGTCCCGCCTGCCCTGGGGTCTGATGGGCCTGAGTCCCCAGAGCCTCCCCATGACTCAGACGCTGGCTGTGCAGAGGACTTAGTCACTTCCCCAAGTTAAAAACATTAAAGGGACAAAACAAGAATTCGTGGTGCTTTTTCTTCAATTCTCCCCTTCTTTAAAACGTTTAATTTTTCTCTCTTTTTTTTTTTTTTTCTGGCCATGCTGCATGGCACGCAGGGTCTTAGTTCCCTGACCAGGGATCAAACCGGTGCCACCTGCAGCGGAAGCGCGGAGTCTTAACCGTTGGACCGCCAGGAAAGTCCCTAAAATGTTTCATTTTTAAATAATGATAAATTCACAGGGAATTGAAAAGAAATGTGCAGGAGGTCCCGTACCCCCTTCCCCTGCCCCGCATTAACACCCCGCACGGGTGGAGGAGGGCATCGTAGCTGCCAAACCAGGAGGTCCGTACAGGCCCTGTGCGTATTCCGATTCTGCCAGCTCCACGAGTGTGTACGTGTGTGCGCGTGTCTGAGCAGCTCTCTACTCACAGAGCTCGCTCCTTTTTTATTGCCAACTACTTTTCCACGGTGTGAAGGCCATCACAGTGGTTTCCAGTTTGGGGCTGTTAGAAATACAGCTGCAGTGACCGTTCTCGTGTGAAGACAGGTCTTCATTTCCCTGGGGTAAGGGCCTCCAGAGTGTCATTGTGGGGTTGCTTGCTGAGTTTTAGAAGAAAGCGCCAAACTGTTTTTTCCAAGAGCTGCACCGTGTTGCATGCCCCCAGCAACAGACGAGACCCAGCTTCCTGGCACCCTCCCAGCGCTTGGTGCTATATCACTGTCTGGACTGTAGCCATGCTGGCAGGTGTGTGCTGGTATCTCACTGTGGTTTTAATTTGCATTTCCCCAACAGCTAATGATGTTGAACATCTTTTCCTGCCCTATTTGCCACCCGTATCTCTCTTTGACGAAGTGTCTGTTCATGTCTTTTTTTTTTTAAAGACTCAGGATTACTCTTTTTAAATTTTATTTATCTATTTTGGGCTGCATTGTGTCCTCGTTGCTGCACACGGGTTTTCTCCAGTTGCGGCGAGCGGGGGCTACTCTTCGTGGCGGTGCACGGGCTTCTCACTGCGGTGGCTTCTCTCGTTGCAGAGCATGGGATCTAGGCCCGCGGGCTTCAGTAGTTGTGGGTCGCGGGCTCTTGAGCGCAGGGTCAGTAGTTGTGGCAAATGGGCTTGGTTGCTCCGCGGCACGTGGGATCTTCCTGGGCCAGGGCTCGAACCCGTGTCCCCTGCGTTGGCAGGCGGATTCTTAACTACTGCGCCACCAGGGAAGCCCTGTTCATGTCTTTTGCCCATTTTCTAACTGGGTTGTTTATTTACTGTTGGCTTTTGCGAGTTCTCTATGTTCTAGACCCAAGTCCTTTGTCAGCTCCGTGGTTTGCAGCTGTCTTCCCCTAGCCTGGATCTCGTCTGTCCGTCTTCCCCACAGCGTCTGTCACTAAGCTGAAGCTTTTCAT
Source organism: Kogia breviceps (assembly GCF_026419965.1). Taxonomy (NCBI): domain Eukaryota; kingdom Metazoa; phylum Chordata; class Mammalia; order Artiodactyla; family Physeteridae; genus Kogia; species Kogia breviceps. Next base: position 57,087,139 of record NC_081327.1, on the reverse strand, counting down.
TTTGATCAAGCCCAGTTTATGGGTGTCAGGACATTTCTGACAAGCCTTGGAGGGGCTGGGCTTTGCATGTCAGGTCTAAGAACTCTCTGCCTGGCCCAGGTCCTGAAGATTTTCTCCTATGTTTCTTTTTTCCAAAGTTTTGTCCTTTTCTGTTTTACATTCAAGTCCACGACCCATCTTGCATTTACTTTAGTATGAGGTGCACGGTAGCTGGATGTCTAGCTACTCCAGCTCCAGTTGGTGAAAAGGCCACGGTCCCTCTGGGGAGTGGCCTTGGCACTTTTATTGCCGATCAGCTGGGCACGTCTGAGTGGGTCTGTTTCTGGGCCTTCTGTTCTGCCCCATTTTCTGTCCTCTGTCCCTCTGCTGACGCCACCCTGTCTTGATGGCTGCAGCTCTGTAGGTGTTAGCAACAGGTAGAGTGGTTCTTCCCACTTTAAAATTCTAGGTTTTGGGGCTTCCCTGGTGGCGCAGTGGTTGAGAGTCCGCCTGCCGATGCAGGGGACGCGGGTTCGTGCCCCGGTCCGGGAGGATCCCACGTGCCGCGGAGCGGCTGGGCCCGTGAGCCGTGGCCGCTGAGCCTGCACATCCGGAGCCCGTGCTCCGCGACGGGAGAGGCCACAGCAGTGAGAGGCCCATGTACCGCAAAAAAAAAAAAAAAAAAAAAAACAACCTAGGTTCTTTGCCTTTCCACATAAATTTTAGAATAAATTTGTCCATGTTTCCCAAAATCCATGCTGAGTTTTTATTTTCTCCTTTTTAAAAATAAGCATTTGCAATGATCTACACTCATGCAGGCATGTTTGCAAACCCCTGGCCAACGGTGCCCCAAACCTTTTCCCAAAGTCTCAGTAGATGTGAATGCAACGTCCTTGGCCACGAGTGTTTACCACTTAGTAAGTGGCCTCCTGGGTGGCCCTCCTTTGGGCCAGTGTCCCCTGCCCCCTTGAGCTGGCCCCTCCCCCAGGAGATGCACAAAACCAGAGGAGCCGCTCCCAGCAGCGCGGCTGGTCCTGGGCTGGGAGGAAGCTTCCTCAGAAAAATGGCTGGCCACCTGAGCTACAGCAGTGTTCTGAGGGCTGTGAACAGCCAGCCTCACCCAGGGCTCCTGAGCCAGGAGGGCGGGGCAGGGCCCGAGAATCTGCATTTCCCAGGTGCTGCTGCTGCTGCTGGCCTGGGGGCCCCACTTTGAGAATGCCTGCATTACATGATAGACTGCTGTTACATTTTTAAGTAAAGACTGTATCGTTCATGTTATTTAAAGGAAGGGTGGAGAAGTGAGGAACATGCTTTCTTGCAAAATAAGTCTAATTTTAATCATATGTTGGCGACTCATAGAATCTTCCCTGAAGGAAAAATCACAGAGTGCAGGACACATAACATGAAAGCAGCTGTCACACGTCACACGTGTGGCAGGACTCAAGTCCCACACACGGAGGGCTCTGTGGTGTCAGCTCATTCATTCTCCTGTCGTCCACTCAGGGTGGGAAGGTTACCCGTTCCCCGAGCTGACCCGGGTCGGAGCCGGGGACAGCCAGGCCCTTCTTACAGGAACAAGCACGCACTACCTGTGTGGGACGGTAACGCCCCAGAGACGTCAGGTCCTCGTCCTAGAACCTGTGATGTGACCCCGCCTGGAGAAAGGGACTCTGTGGGTGTGACTGAGCTGAGGATCTTCAAGTGGGGACGTGACCCCGATGATTCGAGTGGGCCCTCAGTGCAGTCACAGGTGCCCTTAGAGACTTGGCACAGAGCCAGGGGAGAGGCCAGGTGACTACTGGGGAAGAGGCTGGAGTGATGCAACCACAAGCCCAGGACGCCTGAGTCACCAGAAGCTGAAGAGGCTGGAGGGACCCTCCCCCTCCCCCCCGCTGCACCGGAGCTGCCAGCGGGAGCGCGGCCCTGCGACACCTCGATTCCAGCCCCGTGACGGTGATCTGGGGCTTCTGGTCCTAGATCTGTGAGAGGGAACGCTTGCTGCTGTAACTCCCCAGGTCTGGGGCGATTTGCCACAGCTGCCCCAGGACACTCACACCACGTGTGGGCACCTGCATGTCTTATTTAATCCTTACGAGAGGCCGGTGAGGCGGCAGAGACCTCGGTCACCATTCGGCCCAGGAGAAAACGTCTTCCTCGAAGCTCAGACAAGGAACTGGCCCACAAACCCCAGCCTGCCTCCAGAGCCCACCCTCCCCGCTACCCCCCACTCTCACCCACGTGCCCAGGGCCAGATTCCCCTCCCACAGAGCAGACCTCCCCAGGCTGCTCTTGGGCTACCACTTCTGTGGCCACAAGCCCACGCTAGGACATCCCCACTCAGGAGGGCAGATGCTCTGAACTCAGCCTGTCCTAGAGTTTACCCCAAGGCCTACAGCAGCTAGGGACCATGTCTTTAAGGAGGAAGCAAAATGAGAAGATGTCTTTTGGAGACAGTTGTCGTGCTCTGGGCATCTTTATTATACTGTGGCCACCAGACACTGGACCAGAAAATAGACAGGAACGGGGTATCAGTTAGGATGGAGCAGAAATCCAGTGGCAGAATGGGGCCCAGTGCCATCGGGGACCCAATTCCTCTCTTTCCACTCCACCGTCCTTAGCATGTGGCTTTTGTCTTCATGACACAAGATGGCTGCTGCACCTCCAAGCATCACATCTGCCTTCCAGACAGGAGGGGGAAGGGTAAACAGTGCTCACAGGCTGGGTCCGTCCCTTCTAAGCAGGAAACTCATTGCTTCCTTAAAAGCCTTACGAGGAACACTCGGCTATCACCTCCTTGACCTGAGCTGCCACATGACCAACCCTAACCACAAGGGAGCCTTGCAAGTATTTTTAACGGAGCCCACTGTCACCCCAGACAAGCCAGAGTTCAATCAGGAAGGGAGGAGAGAAGGGAAGATGGCGTGTGCCAGAAAGGCCCGAGCACACGGCTGCACGTGGGGCCGTCAGTGCTTCGGGCGCCAGCCTCTGTCAGGAGGTGACTGCTCAACCCGCCGGTACTCACGGGATTAGCACATCATGCCTGTGTTCTTAAAGATCCTTATAACGCTTTTTCTGGTTATGAAAATAATAGATATTCACTGTGGATAAATCAGACACTACAATGATGCATAAGATAACCCCACCCACCGGGAGTAAATACCGGCACCGTTTGGGGCTCGCGCACCCCCGTCTGCCACCTTCGCCCTCTGCTACTGTAAGTGTGGCTTCGACTGAGTCACGCCTTCAACACCAGAAAAGGCAGTGTGGTCGAAACAAGTTTGGGGTTTCAGGTAAGACAATCTCATCTTCATCCAGGATCCACCACCTGCTGACCCCGTGACCTTGGAAAGCGTTTTGGTTTTTATCTCTGGTGGCGTCTGTGTCTTCACCTGCAGAACAAGGACCGGGTATGGTGAACAGCATTAAACAGTGCAGGTCAAAGCCCTTGGAACAGGTGTGTGGAGTCGATGGCGGTGCCAGTGCAGGTCGGGGGGGCCCACTAATCCTCTAAATGGTAAACCGGGATTTAGCTTTTCTGTTCGGTAGATTTGATTTTTCCAGGTGGAGGAGGCTCGTGCAGACAGCTAAGACCCTTATCGGAAGCGGTGCACAAATCCCTCCCCCAAAGCAGGAAGGGGTCTCTTCCTGGTTGTACGTTTGTGCCCCCAAATCCAGACCCCCGCCGCAGCGGACAACCTGAAGCCCAGAGCCCTTTTCCAGCCGTGCCCTCTGTCCACCCTGACTGCCCAGGAGGGGTGCGTCCTGCCCCGCAGCGTCGAGGCCCAGGGTCCCAGGAGCTCAGTCCAAGCTTCGCGTTCAACGCCTGTTGAACGACCGTTCACCACTGTTCTCCCCACTCGCAGGTGGGGCCAGGGTGGGCCCCACTGTCAGGAAGGGGCACCTCTTTGGTGTCACCCAGACCATCAGGGGCAGTGGGGTCCGCGTTGCAAGGCACAAGTCCGGCATGGAGCTCGCTGTCCGCCCCCCCCAGCCCCCGCCACAAGCCCTGTGTCCGAGCAGGAACATCCCCACATTCCTGGGGAGGCCAGAACCTTTGCCCAGGGGACGGCGGCGGCCGCGCAGAGCAAACGCATCCTTCGTTCATCCTGTCGCGGCCCTCGCCTCGCCTCACCCTTCACCCAGCAGACACGGGGGGAGGGGTGCGGGCGGCCCACAGGGCTGGCCCTGGACACGTCCCAAGAGCGGCCCTTTGCTGACCATTTACAATAGGCCGGCGGCCACAACAGCCCTGCTGTGTGGAGAAAACTGAGGGCCTGAGGTCACAGTGCAGCGTCCCGCCCACACACTGGGCTTCAACCCAGCTTCCCAGATGCCTGGTCCCCTCTCCTCGCCTAGGGCATCGCCAATCCCGGGGAACCTGGCCACCCCACCACCAGGTGCCACGGGCACTGGCTCTAAGTAAAAAGAGCTCTCTCAAGGTCCCCCAAGGCAGCAGCACCGCTGGCCCCACTGCAGGAGGTGGTCTGATGTGCGGGCAGCAACAGGCGGTTTGCTTCCCGGTTCCCTGCAGCTCCTTGGACCCCAGGGTCTCTCCTGGGGCCCCAGGGAGGCCAAGGCAGGCGAGCACGTGAGACACCGTCCTACCTCTCCATCACGGCTGCACCGAGGCTGTTGAGAGGTTGGCGCCTGCCCAGTGGGTCCTTCCCAGCTCACCTGGGCCTCTCATGAATAACGCATCCAGGGTGAGCTCGCCAGGAAAGCGCAACCTGCACAGCTACCTATCCTGCTTGAAGGCCTCGGAGGGTCCGCCTCGCTCGAGACCCACCGCTCTGACTCCCACCTCTGATGGAGCAGCTGTCTCTCCTGGAGAAGGTATTTGCGATGAGAGGCTTTTAACAGCCACACGAGGATTATTAGCTGGCAGCTGCTGCTCCCAATAGGAGAACATCTTTTCTAGGCTGGTGGGCACGGAGGCAAAGGGACGATGGCCTGAAGAGAGCCCAGGAGGCCGGGCGCCAGGCTGGGTGACCTCGAACAAGTCAGGTCCTGCAGGTGGAATCGCTCGTTCGTGACACATACCCTGTGAGCAACCTGCGTCAGAACCACCTGGGGACACCCAGGGACACCCCCGGAGCGTCCCTCCCAGAACCAGAGGGTGAGAACCCAGCGGCTGGGGGAGCCCCCAGTTCAGCCCAGCCGTGAACCAGACGGGGCTCTCTGAGTGTGGACCCTAGACCAGCAGCAGCAGTGCCTCCTGGAAACGTGTGAGAGACGCAGGTTCCCAGGCCCGCCCAGGCCTGCTGAATCAGACACCCCGCGCTGTTTTACCCCCACCCTCCCCACGGGTTCTGGTAAGTGGCGTCGCACTGGGTCATTCCAGAAGGGGTTGGAGTTGGACGTCCTGTGAGAGCCACTTCCCACCCTAAAACGTTAACGTTCCATGCGGTTTCTTCCTTGGAGGGTTTGCATTTCACAGCTGAGTAGTGAGGACAAAACAGGATTGTAAACAGGGGATCCAGGCCATGTGGTGTGCGCCTCAGGGACAGTGTTTTTATAGCAGAGGGTTTTCTCACTTCGCCCCACGTGGGTGGCCACCGATCGGGACACCTGCTCACATCCACCAGATGTCAGCAGGTAAACGTGAACTCGCTGATGGAGCCCCATCCTGGGGGCTGGAATGGAACGCAACACCCGCGTGGCCTGACAGGCCCAGCGTCAGAGGCTTAGTCCGCAGCCTCGGATGAGGACCCCGTGGTTATGCCCGGCCCACCTGGACGGTCCACGAAACGCTCCATCTCCCATCCCTGACCCAATCACCCCTGCAAAGTCCTTCCACCGTGTCAGGTCACACACCTGCCCTTCTGGGGATCAGGGTGGGGGAGTCTTGGGGGCCACCTTCCGGCCCCTCAGAATCACCTCATCTCAAAACAGAAGGTCATAACCCACCCTCGGGGGCCTAAGAGGGCAGAGGCATGCGGGACACGCACCCACCCACCCGTGGGCCTGGCGAGATCCACCTGGCAGGGGCGGCAGGGACCGCGCTGAGGTCACCCTGCCACATGGAGAGCGGCAGCCACCTGGGGTCCCCTCTCCTGGCTGGTAGCGACCCCCGCATCCCAGACTGCACAGGATAAACACCTCCCAGGCGCTTAACCAGGCCGGGAGCAGCCTCAGGCCAGCCTTGCCCTCCTGCCTGCACGCCGCAGAGCAGAGGAAACCGTGGGTGAGGAAGCGGTGGGGTGACACCCCCAGGACAATCTCGTCAGCCCAGACAGGGACAGACTGACCACACCCTCCCCGCTCTGTCACATCTGCTATTTGGGGTGCTTTTTAGACCTTTCAAGAGAAACGAATTAGACAAATAAAGGAGACGCATAATTAAGGGGACATTGAAGGAAAGTGCTAGGACCTGGCGGCGAGCATCCAGACACCTGACCCCCCGAGATGGTACACGGGCTCCTCCTCCGGCCTCATCCGTGGGCGTCTGCTGTACCCCCTGTCCCTCCGTTGGAGGAATACTCCTCAGGAGCCCCATCTGCCAAGGACCGTCCGTTAATTACGAGCAGGGGAGGCGCCAGGGGCAGGACGGAGCGGGGACGGGCTCGTAACGCCTCTGCAACGCGCTGACCTCAGAGATGCGGGGCATGTGATGGGGGCTGGAAGCCGGCCCAGCGCTGGCGCCCATCCACGCTGCTCCCTCCGCGGGGACCCACCGGCCAAGAAGGAAACGCGCTGTGCTGGCCCAAACGTTGCCAGATGTGGTGAGGCAAGAGATTCTGGTTATTAAATCCTCGATTACTCAGAGGGGGATGACCTGGAAGATGACCTCCTCATGGACTCCCGAAACCAGCCTGCTGGGCCTGGGCCCAGACTCCGCCTTCCTGAAACCTGGCCTGCTCCGCGCAGCTGGGCCTGAGGACGTGTCCTTCCGTCCACACACACACGGGCTGGTGTAAACACTTGCCTTCTGAGTGTGCCCAGCCCTGGCTTCCAGGATCCAGGCTTCTCCCTTCCAACCAAATCTGCACCAACCAGAAGCCACCACACAGCCCACTGTCACCCCTTCCCCAGCCCATGGCAGACATCATCAATCAATCACCAAAATTCCAAAGCCAGGGCTTTGGAATCCTTCACAGCACAGTGCTTCAGGCAGGTCCTCAATACTCTGTCCACCTGAAATGACACATATTCACTTATCTTGCCTGAGATGGCTGTTTGCTTTCAAATACACACTTCATAACACTATTTTGAAAATGTCCCCCAGGGTCTCCCGGAAATGGCTTTTACACTTGCAACGGTGGAAATTCTTCTTCACGTCCAAGTGGTGAGGGAAGCCAGCAGGGTTCCACGCATTTATGGTGTAAGGTGTCTGGGCTGCTGGCTTAGCAAATCTGGCCACAGGCAGCCAGGGGCCCACGGCCTTCTGTGTTTATTTGTCATGACATGGAGAATAGGGCAGAACATAGGATCTCCACAAGAAATGTGAAGCAATGCCCTGGGTGAAGCCCAAGCCTCCCTCTGAGTCTCTGGACGTCTTCAGGGGCTCTGGCGGGAAAGGCTGGGGTCTCACCTAGAGACTCAGGCTGCCACGTGGATGCACCTTGAAGATGGGATGCTGAGGGAGGAGGCCAGACACAAAAGCCAAATATTATCTGATTCCGTTCAGGGTAAACGTCCAGACCAGCAGGTCCACAGAGACACTGAGAGGGTCCGGGGCTGCCGGGGGCACCGGCAGGAACGGGGCTCTGCGTGGGGTGAAGAACGTGTTCTGAAATTGCTATGGTGGGCGCCGCACCACTGCACGGACACCCTAGAAACCAGACACTTGTACTGTTTAAATGAGTGAACTGAATGGTACGCAAGTTACAGCTCAAGAAATCTGTTGTGTCTTTTTCAAGATGACATCTGGGAGGCAGATGAACCCTCTCCACACAGCCAGGGTGCCGGGAGGCTCAGAGCTTCCGGCCAGGTGGCCCCGGCAAGCATCTTAACCACGCTGAGGTCCAGCTTCTGTGACCATAAAATGAGGTTACGATAACTCGCCCCGCTCGTCTACGGAGACTCACGTGAGGATGAAAACCCAGGACGGCAACGGCCTGGCGCGCAGGAGCCAGGAAAGCCGCTCCCTCGGGAGCAGGCGTGATCCCAGAGCCGGAGCTAAGGGGCCGCTCTGACCACTCCTGCGGGCTGTGCCCGCCCCTCGCCCACCCGGGAGGCAGGGCCCACAGCTCCCACGGGGTCAGAGCCACTCCCTGCAGGAGAACAGGAAACAGACGCCCACACCCATCCACAAGGCCCACCGGGCGCATGTGGAGGGCGCTCTGGGGAGGAGAAACGTTGCCCCAAACGCGGGTGCAGGGCGCCCTCCCAGCAAGGAGGGTCTCAAGCGGGTCCCCAGGGGGGAGGCGGGGCTGGCTCCGGCAGCCGCGGGTGAGGGAGGACTCGGCAGGGTGGGGGAGCAACAGAGTGGGACCTGCACCCACGTGGAGGGTGACTGCCCCCCCCAGCAGCTAAGGAGTGAGGGGCCTGGTGGAGGGGCCAGAGTCCGGCCAAACCCACAGCCCCGCCGCCCGCAGGCAGACGCAGTAGCACCCAAGGCCGGTGCTCGGGGTGGAGGAATCGAGCCTCATGACCTTGCTGGCAGCCCGGGCCCAGGTCTGGGGAGGCGGACGAGGGCCCCTCCTACCTACAGGGGCCTGTGCACTCTGGCGACTTGGGACACCGCTGCCAGGAAAATCAGAACCGCGAAGTAAGCACTCGGCCTGGAGCCTGGCAATCTTCCCCCCTTGAAAACTCACGCCATGGGACTCCAAACCCACGGGACAGATCCCTGCAGGCAGGGGCGGGGACGAACGCAGTCGGCTCCCTCGCCCGGCAGCTATAACACGTCAGCCGCAAGTGCCCGGGGCTTGGGCTCACCCGCCCAGCACCTCATGTCTGTCTTTTCAGCTTAAACCGAACTCCCGGCCTGGAGGGACCCTCTTCTCGGAGTCCAAGCCGGGAAGACGATGGGGGTGCCCGACAGCCGACACTTCCAAATCTGGAAGCCTGACCACCGCCAGGTTCAGACCCGATGGGAGCCCGGGCACCAGAAGGCCCCGAGGTCTGACCCCATCCTCGGTGGGGCGGGAGATCCTGCCCATGTTCTCAACAACCAAGAAACCGCCCCCGCCCTGCCTCCGCTACCACTCAGGACGCGGGGAGACTGAGTTGCCATCGCGTGGCAAGGGCTTCCCGAGATTGTACGTCACGCCAGATCCTTGCACAAAGCAAAGTGACACTTCAGGGGAAGCAACCTCTGAGGCTGGTCTCTGGCCAACCTCATCCATCTCCCTTCCTGTTCTGCCATTTGAGCCCCTCCCAGAAATCCCGCTAACAATCCAGGGCCTTCTCCTCTGTGACAGCGTTTAGTGGATACAGGGCCCTACGGAAGCACATGCGGTACATGGCAGAAGGGCCAAGAAATGCTTCCTAGCGGCTCGCATTTCCATCTGTTTCCCCACCAGATCACGTCAGTGCTGAGTTCATATCATCATTCTGGGCTCTCTGAATTACCTACCAGTAGATGGTAGACATAGCTCTAACCCCGTTAACTGCCGTATTTTAAACACACACACACACACCAAGTTTTCACATCGTTAAGAGGCCTCCAGCTGGGCCTCACCGTCTGCCTAGCGGGGGTTTTCTAGGGTAGCACTCGGGTATAATGGAGAAGAACAAAGGAAGGGACGAACGACTTCAGCACAAAACAGGGGACTTAGTATCCGAACCCCGGGATTAAGATTTCTGCCGCGCACTAGGTATGTGTCCTTGGCCAAGGTCCTCAACCTCAATTTCCTCATTTGAAAATGGTAGTTGCAAAAGCAAATGAGATAAGAAGAAATAAAAGCACAACACACAGGGCCTTTGGGAAGCTGTGTATTGTTATCAGTGTTACTATCCCAGCTCTGCAGGAAACAGGATTGCCAAGTCTCATCTTTCATCTTTCCTTTACCATTTAAGAGGTGGGCTTTCGTATTTTAATTTAAAAACAAACACATAAAAGAAGCCAGAACCCATGGGGGGCTGCCATCCTGCAATGCTATGAAGGTCCTAGAGTGAGGGTGGTGGGTACATCTGCACGTGTGGACGAGCCCTCCCGGGTGGTTCAGAAAGTCTATGCACAGAAACCGCGACTGTCACTTCTGCTGGCGGCCTGACCGTATAATGGGAAACAGACACGTCAAAGCACTGGGAGGCGACCTGCTTTGAAACTTGCTCAAGTGAAACCGTTAGGAAGAGACCGGTGGCCCCATGTCTGGTAAAATGGCTTGTTACCCATAGTGCAGGCTCTTGACAGGTTATATGCAGCTGCGAGCCCCCCATTCCGTCCGTGGTGGGTCGGGGGACCCAGCCCTGTCTCCACACTTGCTCAGAACAGCCGTAACGAGATGCACATTGAGCAGAAAGTGTCGCTAATCGGGCCTGTCTGCGGCACATCCGAGCCTGGGTGGTGAGACAGAAGACTGTCACCAGGGACATATCACAGGAAAAAAAAAAAAAAAGAGAATAAACTGGGCAAAGAATAGAAGGCCCGAGGGAAGGAGGGAGACCCTGACTGCGCCCTCCGAGCAGAGACCACAGACAGATCTCTACGCGCCAAACTTATCTGCCTCTGGGCTCTGGCTTTCGGTCCAGCACTTGAATTGTCAACAGGAAAGCAGAATGCTTTGTTTTGCCATAAAGATGTTTCCAGACTGCATTTGTTGCCATGACTTGGTTGTAAGTCTGAATGCATTAATAACAAGAAGAAGACACAGACAGCCCTATCACCAGCACATCCCACCTCCTAATGAAAGCACTTCATTTCACACCCCACTGCCAGCCGGCGGGGACCCAGGGGGCCTGCACTTACCCCGGAGGCGGCCGTGGCACGTCTGCCGCGTGTCCTGCGGGTGGCGTGCGACGGGAAGGCTGTTGACGTGTCCTCCCCTACTCCGCGGGCCCAGGTGCCTGCGGAAACCGCAGGGTGGCTGGCGCTGCCTCTCCCGGAGCTGCTTCGCCCTCAGCTGGGAAGTCTCAAGTTCCGGGCGGTCTGGGATTCCCTCTCCCCTCGCACACACTTAACCCTGCTCGTGCCTGCCGAGGCGCGGTTGGAAGAAACCCAGCCTCGTGTGCTCCAGGACGAAGAAGCGGCGCCTGGTCCCCGGCTGGCTTCCCTCCTGCTTCTCCTTCGTAAACTGAACACATGTGCAAGGAGCCGGAAGATGCTTCTCTGCAGAGCGGGCCCGCTTCTTAACCCTCTGGACCGCTTCCCTGGGCAGCAAGGGAGCACCTGCCGGCAGGGATTTCTGGAGACGTCCACCCCGGGGCTACCAGCCCGCAGGTCTCTGGGGGGCTGCCTTTGGCCGGGCTCCTCTGGGGGCTTCCCTCAGAGCGTGGAGCGGCTCAGACCCACCCGCAGGCTCGGGAGGCTGGTGGGTGCGGGGGTCGAGGAGGCCGAGAAGCGTGGCCGGGCGGATACCAGCCTCCCCCCTGGTTCCCCTCAGATGCTCAGCGGTCACGCTCCTTCCGGGACCGGCGTCCTCGTCCAGCAGCTGTCCACAGCACCGACACGCACACACCAGTGACCCCGGGGGGGCGGGAGGGGGCTGTATGTGCCCGGGAGGGGGGGCGAGGGTCACCTTTCCTCCGAGCTACGCCCCTGAGGTGGCCATTTTGTAGTCCCACCACGGCGCCCTCGACTCTCGCGAGCCCCCGGGGAGACAGAGCCCGACAGCTTAACACGGCCATTGTTGATGTTGACCCGAAGCGGGTGCTGGAGCCCCACCACCCGCCAGGCTGGGATTCCACTGCCGAGGCAGGAACGGGAACCGCCAGTGACGCCCCGAGCGCCAGCGGCCGCGGAGGGTGAGAAGTCCCCGCCTCCGAGGACCTCCAGGCACGCTCGCGCACGCTCACGCACGCATGCGCACACGCTCGCACAGCCCCCCACATACGTGCCCACGCACACGCTCACGCACGTCCCCACGCACACACAGGCGCCCAGGTCCTCCCTCGCGGTCTGACCACGTGGACCTTGTGAGGCCCTTGTTATTATGCTCCCCGGTCACACGACCCTCCCAAAGTGTCTCAGGAATCCTCCCTCTTGACTAAGACCCCTTCACGAAGGACCCTCAGTAGCCATTAGATGGGGAGCCTGAAAAGATGCGTGCCCGATCTTGGTTCAGATTCCTGGTTCCAGAACTCAGCTGATGCCCCACGAGCTCCAATCCACAGGGGACAGACATCCCTGGGGCCTCCTTCAGTGGCTCCCCCTGAAGTGGCTCCTGCTCCCACGTGGAGGAAGGGGTGAGACCCTGAGCACCCACACCACGGTGGAGAGGCAGCAGTGTGTAGGGGCCCTGTCGGGCTGCCCCCTGCAGGCCTGCAAGGCCTGTGCTTGCCTAGCCTCAAGACCAAAGAAGGAGCCCGGAGTCGGTGACAGAGCTTACGTGTCAGAAGCAAGGTCCTGGAGCAACACCCCACCGTGTGCGGCGGACAGTGGGCAGGACGATGTGGCAGCCTCCAGCGGGGAAGGGGAGGTTACCAGTTACAGGGGAATTGCCATCAGGTGGGCTCATTAGTTACCAAGGAAACCAGCGGAGGGGCGTGCCCCTCTCCTCCCCTTGATGAGAACAATCACCAGCTGGCCTGGGGCAAGTATGTATGTAGGAAGGTCAGTCAGGTGCGTCGGGTGTAAGTGAAGCAGGCGCTGGACATGCAGGTCCATAGAGGTCGGACCCTGACTCTGGAGCCAGCTGCCTGGGTTCAAATGTGATTCCACCACTTACTGGCTGTGCTGCTTGAGGCAAGTTGCTTAACCTCTCTGAGCTTCAGTGTGCAAATCTGCAAAATTCAGATGATAATAGTACCTCTCTAGTGGGGATGGTGTTCAGGATTAAATGACTTTTAACACATGTAACATTCTCAGAGGTGCTATTACTAGAACTCAAAGGAGAGATTCTACCATCCCCTGGTCCTGACACAGGGCTCCTGGGAAGCCCTGTAGTTCCAGCACATAAGAGCAGGCCCCAGGCAGTGAATCTGCCGACACGTTATCTGCAGCCCTGAAAATGCTGTGAACCTCTAGGGCAGTCACTCGTGGGCACTCCTCTGTGGAAGAACTGCCAGATCCAGGAAACATGTTACAAGGATGCTGACTAACTGGAAGCGAAAGGCCCCCAAATAGGGGGCTGGTAAATTAGGAAACATAATGACACAGGTTAGCGTGCAGCTCACGGGGTGATGCTTGAGGGGCTGCTACCCTTGTGGGCTTTATATCTGAATATATATATTTAGATGTAATTTTAATAGGCTTAATAGATATTAATATATATATTTAGAATTCTATCTAGAATAGACAAAATTAGATCTCCAGGATGGAGGGCGAATACGTGAAAATAAAATGATTAGAATTGGGGTTTCCCTGGTGGCGCAGTGGTTGAGAGTCCGCCTGCCGATGCAGGGGACACGGGTTCGTGCCCTGGTCCGGGAAGATCCCACGTGCCGCGGAGCGGCTGGGCCCGTGAGCCGTGGCCACTGAGCCTGCGCGTCCAGAGCCTGTGCTCCGCAACGGGAGAGGCCACAACAGTGAGAGGCCCGCGTACCGCAAAGAAAAGAAAAAAAATGATTAGAATTTTTACATCATCTTAACTGATGTCTGAGACATTAAATGCTGAATCGAGGAGGTGGGGGAGGGTGGAGAAAAGAAGAATGAATAAACTGAAATACCCCCAAACTTTAATCTTGGAGTTTTGTACAATGAGCAGGATTGCTTCCGTAATCAGGAAACAGACATTTGCAAAACAAAAAGCCAACCCTGACCTCTCCCACATGTTCAGTCACAGGCTCTTCCTCTGAGATGTCTCCCTCATTGCTCCCACTTTTCTGTTTCTGCTCTTCTCTGCCTGACCAAGCCACCTCCCTCCTCCAAAGGGCCACCCGCTGTCCCCTGCCTGGCCTGCGGGCCCGCAGCATCCTGGCCCATTGCCACGCTCACCACCTAGGGTCTGCTGCTGTTCTTGCCCGACTTACAGATGGGAGCCGAGGCTCTCAGAGGCTAAGTGGCCTGCCCAAGTCACCAAGCTAACAGGTGGCAGGCCTGGGACTTGAGCCCAAGCCGTTCCTCACGGGGTGAGGAACTCCCTCGTGGGGACCAGGGCGAAGGTGCCAAGTCCCACGTGGGGCTTGCCTGGGAGCTGCCCTTGGGGGCGGTGGCCTCACGGTCCATGTCGCAGTCAGCCAGGCGTCCCCACCGTCACAGGGAGCATCTGGGGGCAAGTCTGCACCGCCCTGCAGAGGAGCGGACGGACGCGGGCACTCAGCCAGCAAGGGAACATCACAGGTGTCCAGGAGCGGTGTGTTTGGGCAAAGAATCCCAACATGGCGGCTATTTCAGGGTGAGTGTCCAGGGAAGGCCCCTCTGAGGACGGGGAGGGAGGGACCTGGGGCGGAGCCGGCCGAGTGAGGGACCTGGTCAGGTTGGCGAGGCACCTGGCCGGGCTGCTGTCCACCCGTCATTCAATCAAACGCTCACCTGGGGGCTGTGGGTAACCTCTGTCATCAGCCGACTTTAGGTGAAGGAGATCCCCCTCCGTGATGTGCGGGGGCCTCGGCCACTAGGCTGAAAGCCTTTTGGAGAAATTGGAGGTTTCCTCGAGGAGGGAGAAATTCCGCCTTTGGGCCACAGCCTTAGCTCCTGGCTGTTCCCAGGTGCCAGCCCCACGGCCGTCTGCGCCCAGCCCTGTAAGAAATCTTTCTGCATAAAAATGGCCTGCGACTTCTGTCCCTGGTAGAAACCTGCCCAGTATGAGACCGAACCGGTCACTGAGTGTCACCTGTCTGAAGGGACGTCGTGAATTAGTAAAACGTGGACGTCCCCGTAGGGCCTGCTTCCTAATGAGTTTCGTACAGTCGGGCAGCTGTGCTCCAGGCAGGTGGAGCCGCTGTGGTCGTTGACAGAATCAGTGAACGACGCTGTTTGTGGCCACTTCTATTTAAAGAGCTCAGCTGGGCACCCTGCCCTCCGCACAGTGTTTCCTGGAGCGCTTTTCCCTGTGGCAAAACGCGATTAAAGTTAAACCATCTCAGGTTAGACCACCGTGTCCAGAAAAACCATTTCCTAAGATGTGGACTGCCTGATGTGTTGGAGTCTCCTTTTTAAAGCAAGGGCTTGCTCTATGTTGTAAACAAGGCCTGAAAACCCTTTCAAGCATCAACGTGGCTGACGTGAACCAGCGTTTTCAGCCGCGGCTGCATTCAGAACGCCCGGCTGGGTCTGAGCCTCCTGGCACCCGACGTGTCCCAGACGCTGAGCCGGTGTCGGGCTGGGGCCGGCACCGGGGCTTCGAGCTCCCCGGCCGCTCCCAATGCGGGGCCGAGGCGGGGCGCCTCTGGTCTACCCACAAGAACTCTGATTTAGGCATTTCAGAGGAAGCCTTTTCCTTCGTGGGGCAGACAGAGGCTCGCCCCCTGCTAAGAGCTCGCCCAGCTTTGGGGAGGAGCTGACACCCAAACCTGGCCTCCCAAGTGGTGACACTGCTAGTCTGGTTGTCACGTGCCCTGCTTGTGGCCCTGCGGGTTGGAGGGGACCCTCCGAGCAGGTCACTGATGCTGACGGGAGTACAGTTACCCCAGGATGACTGAGAAGGTACCTGGGCAGGAAGGTGAGATGGTATTTTCCGTCCCGGGTGTAGCCCCACGTCTAGGTTCTGCGCAGGTCTGGGTGCTTGTTCCAGTCACACCCCCCTACTGTGTAATCAGTAACCCCCAAACTCAGTGGCTTCTCTCACGCGGTCTCGGTCGGCCAGGCCTCTGGGGAGGGCTTGGCCGGGCAGCCTTCACTTGGGCTGGGACGTGCAGTTGCGGTCCCGTGCCAGCCGGGGCTGTGGCCTCATCGGAAGGCTGGACTAGGGCGGGAGGGGCACTTGCAAGACGGCTCCATCGCGCGGCGGGTACGGTGGTGCTCTTGGCCAGAGAGCTGCGTTTCTGCAAGTGGCCCTCTCCGTGGGGCTGCCCGCGTGTCACGACATGGTGGCTGCCGCCGTCCAAGAGGCCGAGGCGGAGGCTGCAGTGGCTTTTACAGCTTCAGAAGTCAACCCCCTCAGCCCCGCCATTGGCCACTGGCCACACGGAGCAGCCCTGGTTTGAGGCGGGGAAGGTGATGCTGACCAGGAGGCGGGACCAGTGGGGTCACCGTGGAGGCTGGCCACCACAGCACCGCCTTAGAGGGAGGGCTCAGAAAAAAGCAGCGGGAGGGTCCAGGGAATCAGAGTAAACAACCTGAAAGTGACCACATTAGATAGGAGGGTGGCGTCAGCGTTGAGTGATGGAAGGTGGGCGGACGGTGAGCTCACACGAGGAGCCAAACTCACAACCTCTGGGCCGAGGTCCGAGCCCTTCTGCTCCCCGTCCGCGGCCGTGACTATCACGTAGCCCCCTCAGCAGCAAAATGGGGGCGGTGGTGGCGCCTGAGCCCCTCTACACCCACCTGTTAGGAGCTCGAAGGAGTAACAGACAGGATCACGAAGTGCCAGAGCGACGCTCTTGTCACGAGCCGCTTTACGTGACGTGCCTCACGTGCTGTACGTTTCACCAACACGGAGCCCGCGATTCAGTGCTTTGCGTCTGCCGTCACCACGACAGACTCGGGAGGCCTTTTGACACTTGGGAGGGTATTTTCGGGCCCTGAAGAGAAATGCCAGTCGACGTGGCTAGTTCAGCAGGGAACTCCTCGCCCCTGGAGGTACTAGGAACCATGAAGTTCGGCCGAAAAGGACCTCGGTGGGAAGAGACGTCTGGATGCGTGAGGGCCGAGCCACCTGTGCGTGGACACGGCCGGAGGGTCCGCTTCGCTCCCGAGACGCTGGCGTGAAGCCTGGCGGCCCGTCCCGAGGGACCTCAGCACCACAGTCAGAACCTGCTTCCTGAACCCAGCGCCGAGTTCACGGGCCGACATCCCTACCCACGTTCTCTGACTCTGTGCGGAGAGGGTCCCAGCGGCCAGTGGCATAATTCCACCCTCCCCTCCTGCAGCCCCTGCAGCTCCCCCTGGGACCCATCCAGCCCTGCAGGGTGGGGAGCTTGGGGGTGTCATGTCGCCCCCCGATCCGACCCTCCTTTCCTTTGTGCTTCTGGCTCCAGCCAGGCCGTCCAGCAGCCAAACCCGGGGGAAAGGGCAGGTGGGTCCTACAGGCCAGAGCACCGGCGGGGGATGGTGGCGCAGACCCGCGGGCTGGCCAGGCACCTGCACAAAGGAAACGGGCACCGGCCGCGTGACTTTCCTACCGATCGACCCCACTCGGCGGGAGTCAGGGTGCGGCTCCGGCGGCCCAGGGAGAAGGGATGTGAACACCAGCTGGCGGTACGTGTGGATTCGGCCTCACTTCTCCCCACCCCTTTCCTCGGCCCTTGGCAAGTCCCACAAGCAGAAAACCCCGCGGGCCCCGAGCCAGGTCCCGGGGTGTCCTCCGGAGTGGAGAGTTGGGGGCTCCGTCGTGACCCCAGGAAACAGCAAGTCCCAGCCACCCCGGACACAGGTCAGGGGGTCACCGCACTGACCACTGGCCTGCCCCGGCCTAAGTGCAAGCTGTTTCGCCAAAACACTCCCTCCTCCCCGCCCCGGCTGCAGCCTGAGAACACCCGCCTCGCCCTCTGCCCCCTGGCCCTCGGTCGGGAGCCAAGAATTCCGTGACGGACACCCAAGCCGCAGCTCACAGAATCACTCCTCACCACTGGACACGGAGGCCTGCTCAACCTTCTGCCAAGGTCAGGAGCTGCTGCAGGAATCTGCTGGGAGGGCCTCGAGGACGGACTCTGTTCTGAGTTCTGCCCCAGTCCAGGTTTCCCGCTGAGCCCAGGCTGCTGCATCTATCGAATCACAGCCTCGAGGGACAGCTTCCTAAGGCCCACAGAACCCTGCCACGGGCCGAGTGAGGAGCTCTGTGCATCAATAAAACTGAACACGCGGCCCGCCTGGCAGGGGCAGGGAGCCGGCAGTGGGGAAACTGATCATGAGAGAAACACGGACATAAATGTGTGAGTGAGGGCATTTGTGCGAGGGTGTCTGTGAGTGTGGACCTGCGTTTGTACAAGTCCTAGTTCTGTCCACTGAGAGGGCTGGCAGCTGTGACACCCCAGCGGCAAGGACCCAGGGCACCCCAGCACCCAGATCATGGTTTCTAAACACCAGTTTCCACTGACAGTGGCCCCGACTCCTTGGAGAGATGTTGGCCGATTCCAACCTGGGCGGGAAAACACCAGATGCTCCTGGAACATCCTGAAACACCAGACGGCCAGGAAGCCGTCCACGGCCCCCGGGGGCCCCCAACGTGCTTGGAGCCAGCTTGACAGCGTGCCCTGACAGTAACAGACTACCCCCTGCTGAAAAAAATTGTAATTCAGGAGCTTATACTCAGATGAATAGACAAGTAAGTGGAAGTCTGGGATGTTTGTGTAGTTTTAAAGTGCTTTCCGGGCTTCCCTGGTGGCGCAGTGGTTGCGAGTCCGCCTGGCAATGCAGGGGACGCGGGTTCGTGCCCCGGTCCGGGAAGATCCCACATCCGGGAACCCGTGAGCCACGGCCGCTGCGCCTGCGCGTCCGGAGCCTGTGCTCCGCAGCGGGAGAGGCCACAACAGTGAGAGGCCCGCGTACCGCGAAATAAATAAATAAATAAATAAATAAATAAATAAATAAAATAAAGTGCTTTCCTACAAAATAGTTACTTACAATAAAGAGGGAAGGAGTAACTCTTCGGGGGAGGCTGATGTCGTTCACATGGCCAGTAAAGGGATGGATGGCCGCCTCGCCCCCCGGCCTGTGCATGGAACGCATCCACCCTCCCCAGGTGGGGGGCTGGCCCGCCCACAGGCCCAGCTCTGCCCGTCCCTCCACCTGCCTCTCCTGACCCGAAATGAGCCCTCCCGACTGTCCGCCTCCTGCTCTGCTGCCCGAGGCCGCACACCGGGCGAGGGCCCAGGCCTGAGGGACTGCAGGGTCTCCGGTCTGTGGGGGTGGGGTGGGGGGTGGTCAGCAAGGAGGGTCCCCGGGACCATGGGTCTGAGCAAGGCCCGAGGGACAGGCGTGTCCCAGCCCCCAGAGCCCCCACAGGGGGCCCCGGGCCCGGTCCACCCACCGCCCACTCCTCCACGGACACTGCATGCAGGCACCAGGGTGAGCGGGCGTTCCTCCACTGTGGCTCTGCCCTCTTGCCCGTTCTCCACCGCCACCCCATCGTCCCCGCCGAGGAAAGGAAGGGCTGCCCTGTGGGGGGAAGCCAGCTGTGCCCAGCGGGGCTCCCGGCCTTGCGGGGGAAATGGGGGCCTCCGGGGCTTTCTGGTCCCCCACTCCGCCCCCTCTGGCTCGCAGTAACTCCCGCACCTGACGTCCGGGGTCCCGCCTCCGCCCACTAGATGCCAGTAGCAGGCCCGCCCCCAGGCTGCGACCCCCCAGTGCTTTCAGACATTGACCAGCATCTCCCGTGGGGTCAGGATCACCCCGCTGAGAAACTCGGGTTCCTCCTATAACCCACCCTTGGCCCCTCTGTTCGCTGGCAAGGCTGTGGCACCCGTGGCTTGTGGGTGCAACGACTCCACCAGCCCCGCGTGCGTCAGGGAGGCCGGGATGGGGGCTCCCGCAGGCATGCAAGCGGTCCGGGTCCTCTGGGGCCTGGTCCCAGCTGGAGAACGCAGCACGGGAATAAAGCCGACTGTACTGGGTGCACGAGAGGTCTGCAGGGCTCGCGATAAACTCCAGCAAAGACCAAACACAGGCCGGAAGTCAGCTGCACCCACGGCACCGATATCATCCTTGAAAACAGCAAGGCTGGTGGGGAGCGGGGCCGCGATAAGCCGGGCCCGGGCTCAGGGGTCCTGGAGCTGCCCCCGGCCTCGCGGCCCGGCCAGCACGAGGTCCTCACCAGGCAGCCCGCCCGCGGGTGGGTGGGGAGAGCCTGGGGCTCCAAGGAGCGGCGTTGCCCCCACCCAGCAGCCCGGCCGGGAGCCAGGGCCCCTGTGTGGTCACACCCGGAGGTCCCCTCAGGGAGCAGGGCCAGCGCTGTCCTCCAGGGGACAGCGCACAGGGAATGAGCTGAAGACCGGCCTTGCCGCCCACATCCCAGGCCAGACGCCTCGTGCCTCCCTCTGGGCTCTTCAGCCACCAGCTCCCTCGAATCGGGGAGCTGGTGACTAGAAAGAGAATAAATCCAGGTTTCGTGAGGCCAAGAGCTTATGCAACTGTGGGGAGTCCTTTTCAGGAAAAGCAGTACAAAGTCACGGACACCAGGCCAGCACAGCGGTGAACACTTGGTTCCTGCTCTTCCGGTGCCGCAGCGGTGGAGGCATCCCCGCGTCACCACCGGGTGCATCGGGCCCGGGGGCGCTCAGACGGCCCATGGGCGCCGCCCCTGTCTACACCCAAGACAGCTAGCGGTGCTCATTTCTACTAGAAGAGACAGCAAACCTGTCAACACATCCCACTAAACCCAGACGCCCCGTACCCCCCGCCTGCTGCCCTGGGACAGGCCCCAGACGAGCCGGAGCCACCGCAGCACCCGTGCCAGGAGGGGAGGGGTGATGGGGGGGGCGCCCCGGTGGTCATAACCAAATGCAGCTACGACGTCACCGTGCAAGCCTTACGGAAGGTCACGGCCACGGGAGTGCATGGCGAGGGCCCCTCCCCGGGCCTCAGGAGGCTGGAACTGGGGTGGGGGTAGGGGCCCCCAGCGGGCACCTCCCAGGGTCGGGCAGGGGCGTCTGCAGCCAGTCCTCCGGGCTCTGCCCACTTGGGCTTGCAGCCTGGTTCCAGGGTGGCACTAAGCAGCCGAGCCCTACGGGAACCTCAGACAGCCATCCAGCTGTGCAGGCGGGCCAGGCCGCCCCCCATCCCCCCCACTCGCGGCTTCCTCCGGGCATCACGTCCCCTCGGCCCTCTGTCCGTCCTCCCGAGAGGGCAGCTGACCTAGAAAACCAGCCTGGGCGTACGGATCCTACGGCCTCATGCAACGAACCCAGTGGTAAAGCAACACGACAAGGACAGTCACAACCACCGCCTGGCAGCTGTGCCCACAGCAGTGGCCCTCACTCCTGGCATCGGCCGGCAACGCCCGGATCCGAGTTTCTCTGGGCGAGTCTCACTCCCTGTAGAGCCGGCCCGGGGCCGCTCGCTCCCCCGGGGCCGCGGCGCGTGCGTTTGCAGGAAGGGAGCAGCGAGGGCAGGTGGGCGGCAGGCTGTGTGTGAGCTGGCACCGTCCTAGAAAGCGGGCGGCGTGGGGAGTGGTCTTTGATGCCGTTAGAGGGGGGACCAGCGCCCGAGCCATTTCCGCATTTTCTGGCAGAGGAAACGGACAGAGGCGGGGCACGGCTCGCACGCGCCCTGCTCCGTCTGCTTTCCATCCGACCGGTGGGGCGGCCGCCGACTCCTGCCCCTAAACCAGCTGCCGGCCGCTGCCCCCAACTCCGCGCTGGAGGGTCGCCAGCCTTCTCAAAGGCCCCTGGGCGCCTGGCACGCGTCCCCTCCTCGGGCTGTGTGGGGTCACCGAGAAACCTCAGGGCTGACCGACCAGCCCTGCGGCCGGGCCGGGGCCGCTGGGGGCTCTGCTCCGGCCCCTCCTCGCGGCGCCCACGGTCAAGCACAGGAACAGGCTTCCCGAGTGGGCCGCCCCTGGACGCAGCGGGAGGGGCTCCCCCCGGCTCCTGTGTGTGTGCGGCTGGGCCCTTTATTACCCTCCGCCGGGCACAGTCCGGAAAGCGGAACCCGGGACAGGGCTACTGCCCGGTGACTTCAAATGGCTGGGCCGCGTGGGGTGGCGGGGGACAGACCCTTCTGAAAACGAGACTCGCTGGGGGGGGTGAGAGGAGGCCCGTCGAGGTGAGGAGGGGTCCGAGCTCGGAGCCCACCCAGGCCAGGCCAGAGCGGCAGCCTCCGAACTTCCTGACATGTTCGTTTGTGCTGCAACCAGAGGATGTGTGTGGGAGGCAACGGGAGCGGCCGGCGTTGGGTAGGGGGGACACTTTCAAGGAAGGTACGTGCTCCCCGAGCCACAGCCACACCGGACCACGTGCTCACACCAAGCCGCGTACAGCCCACCTCAGGAGACCGGGACAGCTGGCCAAAGGACTAACCCCCCGGGAGGCCCTGGGAAAGTAGGCTGGGGTGTGGGGCATGGGGAGGGGGGCCAGGATGTGGGGCGGTGAGAGGCGGGGGTCAGGTCAGGGGCCGGGCGCTCTCCGGGCCTGCTTCCTCCTCGCCTGGCTGAGATGCAGGGTGATTTTAATGCACAGTCAGGATCCCGTGGGATGCAGCACAGAGAGCGCTCAGCACACCGGAGGCTCTGAGGCTGAGTCCCTCCCGGTGGCTGACCTGACCCCGAGCTCACCTCCAGTGCGGAGCCCCACGCAGATGCAGAGTGTGGGTTTCTAGCTGTGCTCCGACACTTGCTTGGCGGTGACCCCTGATGAAACAGTGGGGCTCTGCCAGCACAGCGAGGGCGGGAGGAGCTGGAACAGGCTGGGGAGGGGAGAGGGGGCTCGCCAGGCCGAATCACGTCCCCTGGGAAGCGCAGGGTCCTCCCCCGCTGATCCGTGCAGGTAGGCGAGAACACTGGGATATTCTGTGTGGGCTTGTGCTAGACGAGTAAGAGTTCAGGCAGGTTGAGGAGGGGAGAGAGGGCGTGAGGGGCGAGGCGGTCAGCGGGTTGTGGCTCCTGACTGGCTCCCGAGTGGGTTAAGGATTCCTGGGCTCAGGATGCCAGGGGAGGGGGCCAAAGCCCAGGAGACTCCAGGGCCAGGGCAACAGGGCGCCTTGTGACCCACCATTGGGGGACAGGTCTCCCTCGGGAGGTTCGTGATTTTCCCCCATAAACATCGTATGCATCTTTAATTGGATTTATTTCTTGATATTTTATACATTTTACGGCTACTTCAATGAAGGCTTTTTAAAGTTTCATTTTTCTGTGACTGCTGATGGAATGTAGAAATGCAGTAACACTGTACAGTAAGTCCCCTACATACAAAGCTTCAAGTTGTGAACTTTCAAAGACGCAAACATGCCTCTGTAGGCCAGCTGTTGTACCGTACTACTGTACTTTTCAAGGTACTGTACTGTAAGATTAAAAATCTTTTATTTTTTGTGCTTGTTTTTTATGTATTATTTGTGTGAAAAGTATTATAAACCTATTACAGTACAGGACTATGTAGCCGATTGTGTTAGTTGGGTCCCTAGGCTAATTTGTTGTACTTAACGCAACGCGCTCTCAGAAGGGAACTCGTTCGTATGTAGGGACTTCCTGTCAATTGGTTTTGACCCCAAACCTTGCTAAGCTCTCTAACAGTCGCGATAACCTGTCTTTGGAAATTGTTTGGAATTTTCTAGAACACAACGGCATCACCTCAAATAATGACAGCTTTGCCTCTCCCTTTCCACTTCCGAAGCCTTGTTTGTTTTCTTCTGTCCCACGGCTTGGAAGGTCTTCAGCTCAACGCTGAACCAAGCTCCTGGGGTCAACGGTAAGCTGAAAGCCATGATCAAGGTGAGGAAGTTCCCTCTTATTTCTAGAATGCTGCCTTTTTTTTTTTTTTCTTTTTTAACATTTTGAATAGAGGCTGAATTTTTTTCAAAGGCTGGCTCTGCTTCTGTGGAGCTAGTCGTGTGACTTTCCCCCTTAATCTCTAAATGTGTTGTGTCACAAACCAGGCTGCACTCCTGAGCTAAACACACATGGGCACCAAGAAAACCTGAAGGATTTATTGTGTTCATGCTTGTGAATTCATGTATTTAGTTGAGGGAGCTCAGCCCGGTTCCTAGAAATAAAATAAAACCTCAAGCCCGATGTGTTTCTCGGTACCCGCAAGTCGGGCAGCGAATGATCTCCCGTCTGTACTTTGCATTGCCAGATTTGATTTGCTAATATTTTGCATAGAATTTTTCTTCTCTGAGTAAGATTGCTCTGTAATTTTCTGTCCCTACTCTTCTTAGGTTTTGATGCCAAAGATATATGAGCCTCATAAACTGAGCTGGGAAATGTTCTGTCTCTGTTTTCTGAAGGAGTTTGAGAAAGGGTGGGATAAGTCCTTCTTTGAGCCTTTGGTACACCATTCTTCATTTTGGCTGTTTTCTTCTACCCTATTTTCCAGTTCACCAACGATCTCAGCTCTGCCTAATCTACCATGATACCTACATCCCGAGTTTGCAATTTTGATTATTCTATGAAAGTTGTACAATGACGCTTTTGTACTTTGAGAAAGTTTTCAGGTCACTGTTTAAATTCTCAGTGTTTCTCTCTCTGAACATCGTAAGCAGATTGTTTGAAAGCCTGGGATGAGTCCAACCCCCGTGGTCCGCTGTTGCTGCTGGTTTCGTCTGTGCTGCTTTCGCTCTCCTTTGCCTGCCTATTCCTGATTGTGTGCTGGGTAGTCAGTGTGCACGGCTGCTTGTGGACTGAAGTCCATGCTATCTTCCTTTCGCAAGGAGCATGTTTGCTTCACCCGGCAGTGGGGACAAAGCAGTGCAAGACCTCGGCAGCCCAGCGTCTGTGCCCCAAGAGGAGCCCCCGTCCTGTGCCCCCTCCTTTCTTGCCTTTCGGAGCCATTGGGTACTTTTCCTCACAGCAACTCCCCCCCTATTAGTCTGGAAGCTATAGATACTGTTCCTAGTCTTTAAATGGATAAGGAAGGATAACTTAACGGCCTGAAGCCCAAACTACTAGTTCCCTACCATCTTCCTGAACACTCCCTTCCTCACACGCTACTTCTTTTTTTTTTCTTTGTAAGCCCCACAGACATTACTTTCTCCTATGCAGCCGATTTGCTGGACAACTCAAATTTACCACTTTCTCTGTGCTTCCTTCACCGCCCCCCCGCCCCCGATCTCAGATATTCCGTCTGGCACCACCTGCCTTCTGCCAGAAGCATAGGTTTTAAGATGTTTTAGTGCGGGCCTACCGGCAGCAAACTTTGGCCCTTTGTGTGTCTTATTTAGAAAAAAGAAGGAAAAAAAAAGCTCTTAGGCTGAAGAGTGACAAGGAAAGCATGCAAATCACGGCACACCCTCCCACAGCGCCAGCGCACCCAGATTAAGACACGCAGAGATGCCAGCCCCCCGCCCACCTGCCTCCCCACTGCCTCTTCCTCCCTGGATGATTCTAACGCCAGGGAGGAAGGAGGCTCGTCCTGCTCCCTCTTGAAATGGGCATAAACGGGGTCACAGTCCTGCTTCTGGCCCCAGCCATCGGTGTGACGGCAGGACTCCATCCACTCCCACGGCTGTTGGCGCTCCGTGGGAAGGGCAGGCCACAGGAGGCGCCCGCTGCTGTGAAGGGCGCGGTGCCTGGAGGGGCTGCTGGACCACCCGCCCCCATAGCTCTCCCCAGGAGGAAGTCTGTGTGCTTCCGTCCAGCCCCGCCCACGCCTCGAGGGAGGCCCCACCCACACACCCCTCAAGGTCGTTAGTCTTTGGAATCTTGGTGATTCTGGGACCATCTCCTGGTGGTTTTGACTTGACCAGTGGAGCACTTTTTCAGACGTTCGCTGGCCATTTGGACGTCCTCTTGCTGTGGTCTGTTCATGGGCGCGTGTCTTTTGCCTTTCTTCGGGGGAGTAGCATGGGGGCAAAACTCACTAATCATTAAATGATTCGGCAGCAATGACCGAATGACCTTAGTTATAAAGCCCGCTTCTTTAAACGATCAGACGCTTTCCCTCCTCCACCCCATCCCTCTTTCCCTGTCTCGCTAGGGGCACCTGCGCTTTGTCCATTTCAGCATGGACTTGTCTGTCTTTATTCCCTTCCTGGTAATAAGAAACCTTATGATCTTCCAGGTCCACATACACGTCCTTTATTGGCTAGAAGGGTGGCAAACACCTCCGCCACTTTGTGGCTGCTGGGGTCAAGGTTACGCCGCTCATACAACCAGATGGAACACGAGCCTCTGTTCTTCTTCGGTGCAAGAGTCTATAAAGACTGCTGCTCTTCCGTAAACGTTTCCCAGCCCTTAACAGTGAAGTCATCCCAGTCTGGAATCCTCCTGGGACAAGTTATAGATAAGATTTCATGAGGATAGGCGCTATTAAGAGCACCACCAGGAAGGGGCAGTGTAGGAGTTCCCAGGGCTCATCCCCTCCCAGAAATGTCCCTTTGAACAACCATCCACGCGTGAAAATGCTTCCCAAGAGCTAAGGACTCCAGGTGAGGGATTACAGCACGTGGGCGGAGCATAGAAATAAGACAAGACACAGTGAGGAGGATAGAAAAGACAGTTTCACCTTACCCATCCCCGGCTCCCCTCCCCCAGGCACAGGCTGTCTAGCAGAGAGACACCCTCCCCACTGGGGAGGGCGGGTGACATGAGTGCCCAGCTTCACCCCGGACTCTAGCACCCACGGGTGGCTGCAGGTGCCCGGCTTGCCCCAGGGAACCCAGGCACCAGGCCTGCCCACTGGCGGACCAGGTACCAGCGGGAAGCTGCCCAAGGACTCCAGCAGCAAGCCCATCTGCAGACACCATCCCATGACCCACCCGGGTTCCTGGACGGGCCGACGGATGAAGGACTTTCCCTGCCAAACCCAGTCTGTATAGTTGGAACAGGTGCCTACTTCTTCTAATGTTCAGACACCAACACAAGGCCACAAGATCACGAGTAATCAAGGAAACAAGAAACACAAAAGGGAACTAATACATCCCCCAAAAAACCTATATAAAAAAGAAAGGGAACTAATGAAACTCCAACGAATGACACCAAAAAATGGAGACCTATGAAATGTCTGACAGAGAATTCAGAAAAATCCTCAAGAAATTGAGTAAGCTACAAGAAAACACAAATAGACAACTAAACGGAATTAGTAAAATAATGCATGAACAAAATGAGAGGTTCAACAAAGAAATAGAAAACAAACACACACCACCCCTCCACCCCCAGAAACCCTAAAGTTTAAGAACACAGTGACTGAAATGAAGAATCTGATAGAGAGGTCCAACAGCACAAAGAATCTGTGAACCAGAAGGCAGCCCGCTTGAAATCATCCAGCCAGAGGCACAGAAAGAAAAAAAGAATGAAAAAGAGTGAAGAAAACATGTGTGAACTATAGGACACCATTAAAAGAAATAATGGGTACAACACTGGAATCTCAGAAGGAGAGAAATAATGGCCGGGACTTCCCAAAGGTGGAGGGGAGATTCAGACCTCCAAGTTCCTAAAGCTCATAGATCGCCCTAAAACTTCAACCCGAAACCATCTTCTCCAGGACACAGTACAATAGAACTGTGTAAAATCAAAGCCAAGGGGAGAGTTTTGGGATTTTTGTTTTTGTTTTTGTTTTTTTGCGTTACGCAGGCCTCTCACTGTTGTGGCCTCTCCCGTCGCGGAGCACAGGCTCCGGACGCACAGGCCCAGCGGCCATGGCTCACGGGCCCAGCCGCTCCGCGGCATGTGGGATCTTCCCGGACCGGGGCAAGAACCCGTGTCCCCTGCATCGGCAGGCGGACTCCCAACCACTGCGCCACCAGGGAAGCCCAAGGAGAGAGTTTTAAAAGCAGCAAGAGAAAAAAACCTTCCTCACATACAAGGGAAGCCCCATGAGGCTATTAGTGGGTTTCTCGGCAGAAGCTGTACAAGCCAGTGGGATGATATATTAGAAATGCCGCCAACAAAGAACACCCAGCACAGCCGCCGTCCTTCTGAAATGAAGGGGAGATAAAGTCTTTTCTGATGAAAGAAAAGGTGAGGGAGCTCCCACCACTGGACCTGCCTTACAATAAATGCTTTAAAGAGTTCTTCACGCTGAAATGAAAGGATGCTAATCAGTAACATAAAAGCACATGAAAACATAAAACACACCAGCAAAGGTAAGTATATAGTCAAATTTAGAATACTCTAACACTGTAATATGGTGGTGTGTTAATCACTTAACTCTAGTATAAATGTTAAAGGACCAAAGTATTAAAAATGACCTATAGGGCTTCCCTGGTGGCGCAGTGGTTGGGAGTCCGCCTGCCGATGCAGGGGGCGCGGGTTTGTGCCCCGGTCCGGGAGGATCCCACATGCCGCGGAGTGGCTGGGCCCGTGAGCCATGGCCGCTGGGCCTGCGCGTCCAGAGCCTGTGCTCCGCGGTGGGAGAGGCCACAGCAGAGAGAGGCCCGCATACCGAAAAAAAAAAAAAAAAGACCTATAGCTACAATTAATTTGTCAATGGATACACAAGGTAAAAAGGTGTAAACTGTGACTTCAAAAAGATAAAATGGGAGGATTAATGGGTAGAGTTTTTGTATATGGTCAAAGTTGGTGTCAGCTTTAAAAGGACTGTTGTTAAACCTACAGGGGATACACAAAAGATGAAGAAAACAGAATCAAAGCACACAGTATAGAAATCATCAATTCACAAAGGAAGACAGCAAGAAAGAAACAAGGGAACTACAAAACAGTAAGAAAACAGTAAGATGGCATCAGTAATTCTTCATTTATCAATAATAACTCTAAATGCAAATGGATTAATTCTCCAATCAAAAGTCACAGAGTGGCTGAACAATAAAAAAACTAGACTCAAATGTATGTTGTCTAAAACGAGACTCACTTCAGCTTTGAAGACACACACAGGCTCAAAGTGAAGGGATGGAAACGATATTACACACAAACAGGGAACAAAGGACAGCAGGGGTAACTATACTTACATTTTTTTAAAGTTTTGACTTTGAGTCAAAACTGTAACAAGAGACAAATAAGGTCATTATATAACGATAAAAGGGTCAATTCATCCATTTATCAAAAGGATACAACAATTGTAAATGTATACAGTGCTCATGGTGCTGATATTTTAAAAAGATAACATTGACAAAGGTTTAGCTAGACCAACTAAGAAAAAAAAGAAGATTCAAACAAATAAAATCAGAAATATAAGAGGAGACATCCAACTGACACCACAGCAATACAAGGGATTGTAAAAGACTACTATGAACAATTACACACCAACAAACTGGATAACCTAGAAGAAATGGATAAATTCCTAGAAACATACAACCTACCAAGGCTGAATCACGAAGAAATAGAAAACCGGAACAGACCAATACAAGTAAAGAGATTGAGTCAGTAATCAAAAAACTTCCCAACACAGAGAAGCCCAGGACCAGATGGCTTCACTGGTGAATTCTACCAAACATGTAAAGAAAAATTAATGTCAATCCTTCTCAAACACTTCCAAAAAACTGAAGAAGGGATATTCCCAAACTCATCTGCAAGGCCAGCATTACCCTCCTACCAAAGCCAAAGATACCACAAGGAGAGAAAACAACAGACCAATATCCCTGATGAATATGGATGCAAAATTCTCAACAAAATTCTAGCAAATCAAATTCACCAGCACATGAAAAGGGCCACACACCATGACAGTGATCCCTGGGATGCAAGGATGGTTCAACATACACAAACCTATGAACGTAATATACCATATTAAGAGGACAGAGATAAAAATCATACCATCTCAATAGATGCAAAGAAAGCATTTGAAAACTAGAATATCCTTTCACAGTAAAAACTCTCAACAAATAGTTGTAAAAGGAACATACTTCAACATAATAAAAGCCATATATGACAAACCCACAGCTAACATCATACTCAATGGTGTAAAGTTGAAAGTGTTTCCTCTAAGATCAGGAATAGGACAAGACAAGGGTGCCCACTCTCACCATTTCTCCTCGATCTAGTATTGGAGGTTCCAGTCAGAACAATTAGGCTAGGGGAAAAAAAAAAAAAAAAGACATCCAAGTCAGAAAGGAATAAGTTAGTCTCTCCCTGCAGATAATATGATCTTATATATAGAAAATCCTAAAGGCACCACCAAAAAACTGTTAAAACTAACAAACAAATTCAGTACAGTTACAGGATACAAAATTAACATACAAAAATCAGTTGTTTCTGTTTCTGTACACTAACAATGAACTAGCTGAAACAGAAACAAACAATCTCAATTACAACAGCATCAAAAAGAATAACTTATTTAGGAATAAATTTAACTAAGTAAGTGAAAGATCTGTATATTGAAAAATTATATGACATTGATGAAAGAAACTCAAGACACAAACAATTGGAAAAATATCCTGTGTACATGGATTGGAAAAAGTAATATGGTTAAAATGTCTATACTACACAAAGCCATCTACAGCTTCCATGCAATCCCTATCAAAATTCCAATGGCATTTTTCACAGAAATAGAAAAAACAAACCTGAAATTCTTATGGAACCACGAAAAACCCAAATAGCCAAAGCATACTTGAGAAAGAAGAACAAAGCTGGAGGTATCATACTTCCTGATTTCAAACTATAACACAAAGTTATAGTAATCAAAACAGTATGGTACTGCCATAAAAACAGACGCAGACCAATGAAAGAAAATCAAGATCCCAGAAATCAACCCACACATATACAGTCAGCTTGTATTTAACAAGGGAACCAAGAATATTCATTGGGGAAAGAACAGTGTCCTCAATACATGGTGCTGGGAAAACTGGATAATAACATGCAAAAGGACGAAATTGGACCCCTATTTTACACAACTCACAAAAATTAACTGAAAAGAGATTTAAGACTTAAACGTGAGACCTGAAACCAGAAAACTCCTAAAAGAAAACAGAGAAAAAGCTCCTTGACATTGGTCTTGGTAACAGTTTTTTGGATATGACACCTAAAGCACAAGCAACAAAAGCAAAAATAAACAAGTGAGGCTACATCTAACTGAAACGCTCTGCACAGCAAAAGAAATAATCAACAAAGTAAAAAGGCAACCTACAGAAGGGAGAAAATATCTGCAGACCATCCATCTGATAAGGGGCTAATATATAAAATATATAAGGAATTCACATAACAGCAAAAAAACAAATAAATCAATGGGAGAATGGGCAAAGGACTGGAATAGATACTATTCCGAAGAAGACACACGTATGGCCAACAGGCACATAAAAAGAGGCTCAACATCGCTAATTATTAGGGAAATGCAAATCAGAACCACAATGAGCTATCTCTTCACACCTATCAGAACAGCTATTATGAAAAAGACAGAAAATAATAAGTGCTGACGAGGATGTGGAGAAAAGGGAATCTTTGTGCACTGTTGGTGGGAATGTAAATTGGCACAGCCGTGATGGGAAACAATACAGAGGGTCCTCAAAAAAATTAAAAATAGAGCTACCAGATGATCCAGCAATTCCATTTCTGGGAATATATCTGAAGGAAATATAAATTTTTCTCTAAGCACAGCCTTCAATGTATTCCACAAATTTTGATATGTCAACCTGTCGTATTTAATTGTCAATTAGAAATACTTTTCCACTCTGATCTCTTATTGGAACTTCTTCCTGGTCTGGTGTGTGGGTGACTTGAATAAAGTTCAAAAGAGCAGGTGGGAAGAACAGAAAACATGCCCCGTGACTGCCACGCCGTGTTCTACACGTTGATTAGGTCAAGTGCACTAATCACACCGTTTGGACATCCCGCACCTTGACTTTTTGTTCTGTGCTGTTTTGTTTTTTTTTTTTTGCGGTACGCGGGCCTCTCACTGCTGTGGCCTCTCCCATTGCGGAGCACAGGCTCCGGACGCGCAAGCTCAGCGGCCATGGCTCACGGGCCCAGCCGCTCCGTGGCATGTGGGATCCTCCCGGACCGGGGCACGAACCCGTGTCCCCTGCATCGGCAGGCGGACTCTCAACCACTGTGCCACCAGGGAAGCCCTGTGCTGTGTTTCTTAAACGTCTGTTATAAATATTGACTTTTATGCCTTACAATTGTAGAGCATCTTGATCCTTTCTCTCCAGGACAAGGAAAGGGGGCTTTACAACGATTTAGCTCCTTTCCTGCCTGCCCCAACCTTCAGAGCAATGTTTTCCAACATCTTATTGTGAGGCAGTTTACACGGACGGATACACCTCCTCGTTGTTGTATTTGCTCCCCCCGGCCAACCTTCTGCTCTCAGAATCTCCTCCTGGGTCCATATACCTGCTCTTGAAGAAAATGTCTTACAACTTCCTTTAAAGGATGGAATCGTCTGCAGGTGACACCCTCCTTTTTGTTCCTGTTTTTTTAAATGTTGCCCAATTCTTTATTTTTAATAGCCTTGAGATATAATTTATATCCCCAAAACTTCACCCCTTCTAGTGTGCAATTCACTGACTTCTAGTGAATCTACAGAATTGTGCCAACAGCACCACTAATTCCAGAACATCTTCATCCTCTCCAGAAGAATCCGCATTTGCGGTATCAGTCACTCCCTACCTCCCCTCCCCCAGCCCAGGCCACCGCTCATCTGCTCTCTGTCTCTCCGGATTTGCCCGTTCCAGACGCTTCATATAAATAGAACCACAGCTTCATATACATAGAACCACATAGTATGCAGGCTATTGGGTCTGGCTTCTCTCACTTGGCACGTGTTCAAGGTTCACCCACCTTGTAGCCTGTGTCAGTGCTTCCTTCCTTTTATGGCTGAGTTACAAGGCTGCTGTGTCGGTGGACCCCGTTTGGTAGGCTGTTCCCAGTCTCTGGCTGTGGTGAAAAGTGCCGCTATGAATGTTCATGTGCATGTTTACGTGTGGACACAACGGTTTCAATTCTCCTGGGTGTACACCTCAGAGCAGAGCTCTGGCCCAGATGCCAGCTGTCACGGGCGTTCTTGAACAGCTGTTCTCCTAAAGACCCGATTTCGCGTAGAGCATTTTTCCCTCAACGCCTCTGCTTCTGATGTCTCCTCCGCCCAGGAGGCGGTCCGTCCTTCCCGCCCTTCCCTCTGGCTGCTTCTGGATCATGCTCGTCTCCGGCGTTCTGCGTGCGTCCAGGCACGGCTTCCTCGGTATTTCTACGTGAGACCTGTTCTGCTTCCC
The DNA here is from genome assembly GCF_026419965.1 of Kogia breviceps. NCBI lineage: Eukaryota > Metazoa > Chordata > Mammalia > Artiodactyla > Physeteridae > Kogia > Kogia breviceps. Next base: position 57,054,330 of record NC_081327.1, on the reverse strand, counting down.
CAGTCCTTTATGTGTCACCTTCCTTCTATTCTCTCCTTCTGGGATTCCAGACACACGTTCATTAGACCGTCAACGTGGCGTGCTCCTTCGGACACGACTTTCTCTAAGGACGCCCCAGAGCTGGCACTTTCTGGGGCTGGAAGGGGCCACGCCATTCAACAGCACAGCTTACTTGTGGGAGCGCCCCAATTCTGAAGGCTCATGCTGCCTCGAGGGACAGCGTGGCTGGAGACACTCCATCGTGCAGCCCCCTGCGCCCCAGGCCCCATCACGGGACTGTCTGGACAGCCACACCCCTTCCTCTGGCAGGGCCCACACAGCTACATGAGGGCCGCCACAGGCCCAGGGGCCATCTCCTAAGAGGACACAACGCAACAGCCGCCGTGGCCATAAATACATTTTATTCCATTAGAAATGCACAATCACAGCGCTGACAGCATCCCTCTAGAAAAGTAGGTAAGCAACGTTTCCATTAAAATCGTTAGTCTTCTTTTGCAAATACCTCTTCGCATTACACTGAACAGAGCACACAGCAAAAGGCTTCTGCTACTCCACTTTTTTTTCAATTTTGTTTTTTGTTATAAACACCATAGCAAATTAAAAAAGCTGTTTGAACAGAGAAAAATATCGTAGTTCTTGATTTCCCGCGTGTACTTAACGCAACCGCGCTGTGCTTCCTGCTCCTTCCCCGTACACGGTGGGGTGATCAAAAGAAACAGGGTCTTCGGGCGGGGGCGGCAGGGGCTACCGTCGTCTTTATTTACCGGGGCGCTCTCCCCGAGGATGAGGCACTCGGACGCACTTGAGCAGAACGTGCGCGGTCCCCCTCCCGTGAGAAGCCGAGGGACGGGTGCGTGTGAGCGGTGCGGGTGACGGGAACCAGCGCTGGGCGGCGGCTCTGGCTCGGGCCCTGTCTGGTCGGCGGCCGTCCCCTCACTGGATCTGGATGGCCCCGTGCTCCAGCTGCATCTCGGACTGCAGGGTGGGCTGCAGGGCGTCGGCCGCCTGCAAGAGGGGAGAGGGGGCTTTCTATCAAAGGGCCCAGCGCGCGTGTCCAGGCCACTCCCTGGTCACGGATACCAGCGGTTTTCAGGCACAGAGCAAACACACAGCCAAGCTGGAGGGTGGGGCTGGGGGCCCGAGTGTCGCCCCTGCTCTGGGAGAGGATGCTCCCGGCAGCTGTGACAGATCCAGGGCCACAGTCCATCTCTGCGGAGCCCCGTCTTGGCCCCTGCTCCCCCCTCACCCACCCGCCGCCTCCCACACATGGCCCTCAGCTCCCGCCACCAGCGCTGTGTTCCCATTCCCACCCCGCTTCCCGCCGGGCATGCACTCCGAGTGGTCAGCATACTCGCAGCTGTAAGGGAGTTTACAGGAAAAACACACGGTCTTGGAAGAAGTCACTGACCATCCATCTCAGCCACCACGAAAGGGCCTCCGGATGGAGATCACTTGGGGGGCTTTTCCGACTCCCCTAAGCCGCTGGTCAAAGGCAACACCAGACTCTCAGAGGTGGGCTCCGCAGCTCCCCCGAGGACCTGTAGCTGGAGGGGCCCGGGGGGCGGGGTGGTGCGCGGAGGAGGAGGTAGAGAAAGCCACACAGCGGAGGCAGAGTCCCGGGCCAGCGCTCCACCTACGACTGCAGCTCAAGGGGGAGGCAACACGGCATTTTTGTAGCCGGGGTGGGGAGCGGGGTGGGCGCGGTTCCCTACCCATCTGAGAACTCAGCACAGGCCCCCTCCGCGCCATCCCGAGGCCACAAGAGGGACTGGGCTGGAGGGACAACACAGACATGGACCTTCTGGAAAAGGGAAGTGGACTGGCGCGTGCTGGCAGCTGCAGAGGGCGGCGCTCCAGCCCTGCCACAGGCTGCAGGGGACCCTGCCCTTGAAGGTCTGGAAGAGGCGGCTCTGAGCCCAGGCACCCGGGGTGGTGGGGCAAGGGCGGGGGCACTCGGGAGGCCCACACTCCGATGGGGAGCCCTGCCCTTCCCCCTCCTCCTCAAAACGCGGCAGGAGACCGGGGCCCCAGGCAGGAGCGGAACACAGCGCAGGGGTGCCAGCACAGACGGGGCGCCCTCTCCCCTGCCCGTGGCTGCTCCGGGGAACGGGCCCACCCCTCACGCAGCCTCTGGGGCTCGGGGGGCTCGAGACTCGTCCTCCCCCGGGCAGCAGATGAGGAGTATGATCCTGTTCTGAGCAGCAGACTCTGGAAGGAAACCCACAGGAGGGTGGGAGGCGCCTCCTGCTAAAGAAGAGACCGTCGGGAGACCCCTCCCCGTGCATGAGGCGGGCAGGGGCCCAGGGAGGAGGCTGGGCCCCAGGGACCGAGCCCTTCTGCAGGGAAGACACCCCGGGAAGTGCACATGACCCCCTCCAATCTACTGCTCTGTGTCCTACATGCTCCCCAAGACCTGCCAGCTGTGACTGGAGACCAAGAAACTGGTGGGAAGTCAGACGCCATGGCTCCCCCTCGACAGTAACATCCGCACAAAGACCACAGACCTGGGCCAGGAAGTCCCGCCACACGACACGCACCCCATATTCAAGTCACACACTCTGAGTACACCCATGCGTGTGAAGCACCAATGACATGGGCTCTCAGCTTGGACAGAGCCCTGGGGTCCTTCTTTAGGATAGATGTCCCTCGCACCACATCAATAAGCTTGTCCGCCCCCCCACCCCAAGTTCTGTGGGCTCTCTGTCGGCCTCAGGCCCTCTCGGTCAATCTCCAGAGCGGCACATGTCTCTCTGATCTCCGCTGCACAAAAGCACAAGTGTCCACTGCCCTCTCGGTCGATCTCCAGAGTAGCACAGTGGACAGGTCTGGGGAGAGCGGGGGGCTGCGCCTTCTCCAGGACACACGTTCCAAAACTCTGGACCAGGTGGGGACTTGTTGTGAACCAGGGTTAAGTCCCCGCAGGACCGCTGATCACCCAGCCAGCCACCTGGTCACCAGGGCCACCTTGGGCCACCTGCCTGGCCCTGCTGAGGCGCATTCCTCAGCAACTACCAGCAGGGACAGGACACGACACTTAGCACGGCGACCAGCGGAGACCGGGAGGGGAGGGGGACCGCGTGGAAACTCAGGGCTTTAATTCTAAGCATCAAGGCCAACGGCATGATACGCACAGCTCATCAGTGCTGGGCAGAGGAGGGGGTCCAGGGAGGAGGCAGAGAGGGGCCAACAGGCTGAGGTCACAGCGATGAGAGCTCCCCCATCCAGAGGCGGTAAGCAGTGAGTCAGTGAGTCAAGCCCACAGCCCGAGGTTTGAGGGTACCCGTGTCACCCTGGCGCCAGCAGCCTGAGCTGCTCCAAGGGCACCCTATCCGGGCCGTGCCCTGACAGAACTTGATCACACCGCCCCCAACGAGGCTCAGGCACGAGCACGGTGGCCCACGCCTGGCTCCCCCGTACCCAGGGGAGGCCACAATGGTCACCCGACCAAGCACACTCACTGGGGCCGGAGGTGCGAACGCTTCGAACATCGCGAGCAGCAGCCCCCCTGCCGACCTGACGGCTCAGAAACTGTCCACATGGAGCCCGAGCGCTGCTTTTCTGGGGCTCCCGGGAGAGCCCCAACCGCGAGCAGCGCGGGAAGAGGACTGCTGCCCAGTGTAGCACAGCTCGGCCCACCAGAGGCTGCCACGGGGGAAAGGGCAGAGGCCACAGGCAAGGGTTGCAAACTGACTGCCCGTGGCCGGCAGGCGTGCAGACCCTGGGCCAGCCCTGCCCCAGCCCGAGGAACAAAGGGGTCTCAGGTACACTTAATTTGGCCTCTAAATTTATAGGTAAACATTTGCACGAGACAAAAGTTATCTCAAGAAATGGTTTAAGGCCGGTATCTGGGCCAAGAAGTAACCTCTCACCTTTACACTTTCAGGCACTTACAAGACACGGAGTCCCAAGCGAGCGCCTACATCCACACCATGCACCTCTCGTGGATCACTTACCTTCCTCGCAGGAGAAGGCCCAAGACAGAAATGCCCAAGTGTGTTCACTACCTGCAGGAGGCCCGGGCCCTGTCCACTTCCCAAAGGGAGGACCCACCTGGGCTGCAGCGGTGTGGTCAGTCACCGGTGCCAGCTGCACGTACTGGACCTGGATGTCGCTTCCCTGGAGCGGCGAGCCGTCCACCCCCGTGGCAGCAGGGTCCGAAGAAGCCACGGCTATCAGCTGGGCCCCTTGCAGCACCTGCAGACAACAGAGCAACACCGTGTCAGCACAGACGGCGCGGGGGGAGGCTGCCCCGTCCTACCTGGACCGCGGGGCGGGGCACCTGCCGACAAGGGTGTGGCGTGCGGGTGCGCTGTGTGGACGTGCACGGCAGGACCAGGCCGCTCCACTGCGACTGCAAGTCACCTCCCTCAAACATCCAAGTGCTGGACACAGAGAGGGGCTTTTAGGCCTCACAGGAAAAAATACCCAAAGAGCGAACTGAACGCAGGGACGTGGCCAAGGGCGGGTCTGAGATGGAACAGGAGCTAAAGCACCTGGAGACGTTCCCAGAGTCACCGCTTTCTCAGGTTCATGGAAAGGGGAGCCTGAGGGCAGCCAGGAGGACAGGCAGACGGCCGGCAGGGCCTCGACCCTGGGGCAAGCAAGACGCATTCACTCGAGCGTCGGGGAGAAGCGGCCCCCAGACAGTGGGCCACTGATCGAGTCTGAGAAACAAGCAGAAATGCGCATGTGAGTCACAAGACGCCAGGCTCCAGAGGGAGTCGAGAAGGGCTCTGGGTGTGGAGAGGAGACACAAGCTGGAGGGTGAGGCCCAGATCCCGGGGAAGGACCCGAGTTGCTCCAAGGAGACGGATCACGGATCACGGACCCCCGTCCTGCACACCAGGAACCCCACTTGGACTGTGCCTGGAGGGAGGGACAGATGAGGCCCCCATGACGGGCTCTGGGTGACGCCGTCACTCCCGAGCACCCACGCCAGGCCCACAGAGCCCCCCAGTAGGCAGGCAGGCAGACTGGTGCCTCGACGCCCCACAGGGAGGATGGCGGACGAGCGGGGGGCCCCGAGGCTCTGCATTCACGGGAGCGAGCTGCCACGAGCTGTGGGGCTTTTGACTTGGGTCTGCACTCCCACCCCCTCAAATTACACGCCCACTGGGCCGCCTCCTGGGGTCGCTCGTCAGCTGCCCAGGGCGGGGCAGTCGTAGTCAGGCTTCCTGACCAGCCCACGGCCTCCCACACGGGGTCAGAGCAGAGGATGCTGAAAATACAGCCTGCAGTTTCAAATGCGATTCTAGTTTTTGATGAGCTGAAGTTCTATTTCTTTAATAACGAATCCATCAGTGGAAAAAAACAGGAAAATTCGATTTTCAGAATAAAAGACGGAAGAAAGTCCTGACTGGTTTTCCTTTTGTGTCTTCGGAAGCCATCTGCAAACAGTTTCACATCTCGTAGCAGCCAGCTCTGCTGGGCAGACTGACGGCCCAGAGACGGGTATGTCCCAGTCCCGGGACCCGGGCCGTGTGCCCTGACGGCAAGGGCACTTTACAGATGGCACTGAGCCAGCGATCAAGATGGGGACGGCGTCCTGAAGCATCTGGTGGCCCCGTGTCACACAGGCGGCTCAGAAAGCAGAGAACCTTCCCACATAACAAAGCGCGGACACCACGCTGGTTTGGAAGACGGAGCAGGGGCCACCAGCCAAGGAACGCAGCACCTCTGTCTCCCCGGCATTCTCCAGAGGGAACCAGCCCTGTGACTCCGAAACTTCAGCCAGCAGGGCCCGCGCTGGACTCACGACCTCTAGGCTGTGAGAGGACAAGCTTGTGCATACTCCACCGGGTATGGCCACGTGTCCCCGCAGCCACAGCCCACGTAGATGGCCACGCTCAGCTCCTTGGCTTCCTCCTTCCAGGTGGGAACCAGCTTCTAGGTCCCCAAAGAGCTGACCTGACAACAACGGCTCTCTGTGAAACACCACTCTGTCCTGTATTAACTGTTTGTACGAATGAGTTCACGAGAGGTTTTAAAAAATTGGAGAAAACTGACGTCCCCTCTATTCTTCATTTTCTCTTCCCCAGAACTTATCTGCCACCAGATCATTCCTGGTCAGAAAGACAGACATAGGCCTGCCCAGTTCTGCAGCTCTGCCACCCCGACACCAGGGAGCAGCCGCCCCCTGGACCCCGTGGGGACGAGCAGCCTCGGGCAGCAGCCGGTGCAGCCCCAGCAGCGCAGAGGGCAGCGGAGCTCAGGGGCCACCCACACTCAACGCCCAGCGCCCCCTCCCCAGGAGGCCAGGAGCGCCTCTGCTGCGGTTCAGTCACACCCGTGGCTTTTTACGGAAGCACAGCATGTCCCGGGACGGTCCAGCCCACACACTCCCAGCAGGGACAGAAAGTCAAAGGATCCCAGCTGGGAAGCCAGTGGGACCTGCAGACGGGGACGGGAAGCTGAGTTTAGTCATTTTCCCACAAAGAGCAAAAAGTCAAGAGCCCACCCAAAATCACACAGCCACGACACACTTCCTTACTCTGGGCAAACCGAACAGATGGGCGTGTTCCTACTCTCACAGACATGTGTCAGGACGAGGGCCCCCGGGGGTGACCTCCATGGGGGTGGCTCTGCCAGCCGGGCCAGCAGTCCCCCACCCCCAGGCACGCCCACTCCCCACTGGCCCACACCCCGGCTGCCTGCTCAGCCCCAGCCTGCTGGATCACCGCCCCCTCTCCACCGCTGGCCTCCCCTCCCCTGAGGACGGGGCCGGCAGCGGGGACCAGGCGCTCCCGTGCCCCCGGGTCCCTCTGAGCCCTGGCTGCCCCGGCTACCGTGCACCTGACTCCAGACTCGGCCCACGCCACGCCAATGGGAACATGAGCTCCATGGTGACACGGGTGGGAGGGGTCTCTTCTGTTCACTGCCAGAGCCCCAGCGTCCAGCGGTGTACCTGACGCTCAGGAACTATTTCTGAAGTAAGTGAAGGTCACGCTGATGTTGATGAGGATAGAGAATGAGGAACAGGAGGGGAGGGGAGCGGAGCAGAGCTGGTCCCGAAGCACAACGTTCAGAAGCGTGTCCGCACGCCCTGGCTCTCTTGTGGTCCGCTCCGCCCCGAGCCTGGCCGTTCTAGGGGAACCCAAGAGACTCAAACGAAAACCTTTCAGAAGAAAACAGGAGGAAGGAGGGGTTAAGCATTAAGGAGAGACCTTATCAGCTGGAGAATACGATCTGGTTAGGACGCCTTTCTCGCCAAGAGTGACAGCTCTGGAGCTGTGAGCGGGGAAGAGGCAGGAAGAAACACACAAGCCAGGCTCACTGCCCGCGTGCTCCGTCCACCCACCCGGGGCCTCGGGACGAGACGCAAGGCCAAGCCCCTGGCCCCCTGTGAAGAGACGCACGCACATCCCTGAGCCGGGCCCTGGAAAGGCAAGGTCAGGCTAGGGCGTCTGGGTCCCCAGGCTGGTCCTGCATCAAAGGCGGACAGCGACACCGAGAACCCAAGGGGCGGGTACGCACACGTGCTCTGCAAACCTCAAAGCACCAGCCGAAGGCTGGCACAGCACGGAGGGCTCAGCGCAGTCATCCGCTCATGGGGGGCGGGACGGGGCGGGACGGGGCGGGGCGGGGCGGGGGCGGCGGGGCACAGACACGTTATACCACGTTACACCGCGAGATTACAGCGAGCAAGTAGACGGAACTCACCGGCGAGTCTGAACGTACGAAACGGACATTGGCTTCTTCTCTGAGTCTGAATCTAGCCATGTAAGCCGTCTCGAGTTAACTAAAGTGTCTCTAATGACCGAACCCCAGCGAGCGGCTGGCCTTCACTGGACACTCCCCAGCACCCGCTGCCCACACGCGCGGAGACCACGCCCGCTGCTCCCTCAGTTAAGGACCCACTGCGTGCGAGACACTGTGGGCAGGACGCGACCCCGAGGAGCCTACATTCTGGAACAATCCCCGGGCTGTGAAGGGAAGTGACTGCTTCTCAGGACGAGCAGATGAGAACTGGCTGGTGTCCAGATACTCAGCTGGGGGGACCTGGGCTCGTTAGAAGAGGGACAGGAAGGCCCGGGGACGGCAAGGGCGAGGGCCGGGGGAGGTGCCACAGAGGAGAGCGTCACTGAGGGCTGCGGCCGGGGGACACAAGCTGCGAGGCTGTAACCACTGCTCCCCTGTCCCAACCTCACCCCCGCCTGCAGGTCCTGGACTCGACCACAAATATTAACTATTACAGCGCCATCACAGTTTTGTCATGTTGTACACGGTGAATTTAAAGTCAAACCTAAGACTGTCTTTTAATGAAACTTATGAAATCACGGAACTTATTTCTGAGTTCTGCCTGCCCTCTGGTTTTGGTGATGAGCCACCACTCCCTACAAATGGAAGGTGCATTGTGGTACCCCACGAGTGATCTTTTTCCCTTAGCATTCTCAGTAAAGTGACTTTTCACATGATCTGCACAGATGATTAAATCTTAAGAATTACACTGTCAGAAACCCCGGAATTTCAACGTGCAGCGTTCATAATAAGGAAGGTAGGCCCATTACCAGCCTGGCGGGTAAATAAAATGTAGGAAAATATTCTCAACTGGGAATTCTTTCAAAATGTCACGGCCTTTAAACGTTTCCGCACTGGTTTGGTCTTGATAAGCGATTCAGGAATGAGTGGAGCACTGAGCGAGCACGGACAGGAGGGAAAGACCTTCCCGGCCTTTCCTTGTCACCCCCGCCCTCCAGGCTCTGCCCTCCCCCGCTCCCCCCCCCCCAGAAAAGTGCAGGGAGAGGGTCTGTTCTTCACGTGGGGCGGCAAGGACAGCCAACGGAGACAAGCGTCTCCATAGAAAACGGGGCTCCGACTCCAGTGGGCAGGAAGGGGCCCGCTCATCACGTGGCACTCGAGCGAGGGCACTGCCAGGCTGGGAGAGGCTGGCGGTGACACGGCCTCCAGGGCTGGTCCACCCACCAAAGCTGCCTCGCTCGTGCGCGGTTTCAGTTACCTACGGTCAACCGCGTCCGAAAATAATAAATGGGAAATTCCAGAAATAAACAAGTCCTAAGGTTTGGCTCGCGCACGGTTCTGAGCACTGGGATGAAATCCCGTCCTGACCTTTGTCCTGCGTGTCCCACCCGTTAGCCACTTAGTAGCATCTAGGTTATCGGCTCCACTGTCTCGGGATCACAGGGCTTGTGCTCAAGATACCCTTCTTTTACTTCGCAATGGCCCCGAAGCAGAAGAACAGTGATTCTGGCCATCTGGATGTTCTCTTACTGTGCCTAATTTGTAGAATAAACGTCATCACACATGTGTACGTACAGGAAAACCCTAGTACGGGTCTGGTGTTACCCGTGGTTTCAGGCATCCCCCGCAGACAAGGAGGCACGACTGCGGTGCCTTCCTGCAGCCTTGGGGAGGGACCACCGGGGCCTCGCCTGGCTTCCCTCCACAGCGGCACATGGGCCCCGGGGGCCTCCGCACTTGGGTGGGAAGGTCACACGGGCCCCCGTTGTGGGCCCCTGCGCCAGGCGCCAGCGAAGCCGTCCTGGACACGGACCCAGATCAAAGCCCTCTTGGGCTTTGGTGGACGGGGAGAGCGGCCCCCGCGAGGAGGCCCGGCTGCCCCATCTGCCTCCGACTCCGGCTTAAGAATATGTCTTCTCAAAACCGGAAGAAGCTTGGATGAGAGAACGGCCGTGAGGAGTCAGAAGGCCGGCTCTGCCGCGCCCCCCCCCCGCCCCCCCACACCGGCCCCCCGCTGCTCAGGACAGGAGCGACCCCACCACCACCTGGAGCTGGGACATCGCAGTGCAGCCAGCAGCACAGCTGGCGGGGACGACCCCACAAAGGACAACCCAAAGGGCCTCTCCCGAAGGAGGGGCAGGGCGCTGCCCCTGAGGGTAAGACGCGCGAGCAAAGCCAGGACAAATAAAAAGTGCTCCGCGGCCAACCACACGGGCGCCCTCTGCGGGGCCACAGCGCAGCTCTTGACACACACAGTCAAGCTGACCTGGATCTTAGCTGGTGACAAGGACTCCGGCTGCGCAGAGCAGCAGCATCCCTGCGGCACCTGAGGCCGCCGGACACCCGCCGGGGGTCCTCGCTCTGGCAGGGGGACGGGGGCGGCCCCAGAGCGAGCACAGAGTCAGCCTGCGGCCAGAGGGCCTGCCGGACGGTGAGGGCCTGGCGCACCTGGCTCCCACTTCTCCCGACGACGAGCCGCGGCACCTTCCTGCTTCCCGCTCGTTTCCGTTTGCAGCCCTTTCCCAACAGGCGGTGGGGCAGAAACGTCTAACTGGAGAGCCGCGAGCTCCCAGGGCAGCAGCCAGGAGCCGCGCCTCTGGGCTTCCCAGGGCAGCTGCCCGCGGCCGGACCGGGCGAGGGAACCGGCGGGGCTGCGCTCCCTCGGAGAGACACGCATGCAAGGACGCCGCGGGTGCAGCTCGCGCCACCTGGCTGGCCTCGGTCACAGGCTTCCCTGGCGTGTTTCTGAAGCAGAGCCCATTATTTTCGGACCAAAGAAAAATGGCCCAGTGTCCGAATCTGCAGCAGCCGCCTAAGGGAATCCTGGATCTACTGGCGCTGTTTCTCTGGAGTGCACACATCTGGTTTTCCTCTATGTCCTGCCAGTTCTGAAACACTGTTTGATACCCAACTGAGATAATGCAAAACTGGTGCAAAGCCTAAAATAAATGCAAGGAGCCCAAGGACTTTCCAGTAATACTTAGAAACAAAACTCAATCCAACCAAGAATCCACCCAGACACACACACACACACACACACACGCACGCTCACACACACACACACAAAACACCAAGCAAAAAACCCTCATGCACTCACAAGACAGGCACTGAGCACAGCTTAATTAAGTGTGTGGCCAGAAGAAGGACGAGACCCTCACACCTGAGGCCTCCAGGAGAAGCCAAGGTCACTGACCTGTGTCTGCATTTCCACTTGAACCCAGCTGGTTACGGTAATGCACTCGACCAGTGGACTTTTCCAAACCTGGATGTTAATTCAAAGAGCAGCTTCTCCCATGACAGAAAGATGAGGAGGTGAGAGGAAGATGCCCCAAGCCGCCAACCGGCCAGGACACCCCGCGGCACAAAATCGATTTTGTATATTTGCACAGCAAATGCCAGAAACAAACAACCATTCTTTAGCCTCTAAACCCAAGGACAGGAACGCTAATCTGCTTCCTTGGATCCCACGTGGAGTTCCTGCCCAGGAGGGGGGCGGCCAGACACAAGCACAACTGGCAAAGGAACCCCAGAACACAGCAGAACAGGGCCGACCAGCGCTCCCCGGGTGTTCCTGGAGCCCTCAGCGTGAGGCCTGGCCTGGAGACTCCTCACAGGCCTCAGGGCTCCAGCCAATGGATGCAACGTTTTAGCAAAGCATGCTACAGCCAGGCCAGCAAGCTGGCACTCCCAGAGCTGACAGGCCAGCAGTCAGGAGCCAGATCTACAGCTTGGGGCGGTGGCTCCCGTCAACACAAGCAGCTCCTGCCCTCCGCTCCGTTCCTCTTTCCAGCGTAGGGGAGGGGCGGGCGTGAGCCTCAGTCACAATCCGGAAGAAAGGAAAACAAAGCGTAAAAATATGATAAAGCAAAAGCGGAAGTCTGGAGATGTGCGGTATTCAGCCTATCATTCCAGAGAGGGAGGCGCTCCTGGGAACAGATCGTAACCATGTGTCTTAAGACCTTCCAGTCGAGTGAGGTGGGGGGGAGGGGGAGTGGAATAACTCAGCCAGAGTCAAATCCAGGGCCTCCACTTGCCCGTGGGCTCCAGGCCTGTGGCTTCTAGAAGGGTCGGGGGGGGTGGGTAGGGTAAGACAGCGCTGGAGGAACAAAAAAGGTGTTAATTAAGCATGTAAGTGACCTGACCTGTCCTGTCCCGGGGAAGGAAGGGGGTGCCCGGCCATCACCCTCACGGCGGCAAAGAGCTGAAATGCCAAAACGCAGACACAGACGCTGCAGCTGCCATCGCGACCAGGAAGCAGAGCGGAGGCCGGGGTGGGGCTCAGGCCGGCCTCTATCCCTGCTCCCCACCCCCCCACTGTGTGCTGGACTCCCACCGTTTCTTTATTTAACTTGGAAAACTCACCCCACAGAACCACAAAAATTATCGTTGTGTTCACTGTGATGGGACAAAAGAAAGAACTTCCAAAAAGAGGTGACGCAATTTTCCTACTGAGTTCCAGTCAGCAGGGAGCATTTATCAAAGGACCCACCATGCGAAGAGCTGCTGGGACCCAACTCCACCCCCCGGGGCCGTGTCCTCCCCGGGAGCCTGCCCGCCTGAGGCCGCGTCTCTGAACGATCCATGCTGGCGTGAGGCACATGAGATTACCGTGTGCTCAAGAAGGTACGTGGGGACCGAACAGCCCACATCCCCTTTCTGCATCCACAGCAGAGCTGCCACAGGTCCGAAACCCTTCCTGGGAACAGACAGGGTGCTCTGCACTGACTGCCGAAGCCCCGATTCCCTGCGTGATGGGGTGCGGGTGCGGAGGTGGGGCCCTCAAGAGGTGTTAGGGCTGGACGAGGCCACGAGTGTGAGGCCCCTACGAGGGCTCAGTGCCCTTCTAGGAGGGGGAGAGACACAGGACCCCGCCCACAGGCACACCAAGGAAACCACGTGGGGACATAACCAGCAAGAGGGTCCTCGCCAAAACCCGACCGCACGGCACCACGGTGTCAGGCTTCCGGCCTCCAGAACCGGGGGGCACACATCTGCCATTTCTGCCCCATACATGGTACCCGATTACAGCCGCCCAACCCAGATGGGGGAGACAGGAGACAAACATCGCGGCCCTTCCCTGCGCCCTGCAGAGGGAGCTTGGGGCCGCGCTCGGAGGCAGGTGTGCCATCCTCAAACGTGCCCGGGCTCACAAAGAGAAGCTCGGTTTGTGGGTGACAAGTGCTTGTCGACACCGCACGCCATGCTCAAGGGTCAACTGACGGACACCAGGAGTCAGAAACAGTGCTAACTTTTAACTTTGGGTGTAAAGAATACCCTCCAACTTCCTCTAAGTGAAAAGACACCTGAAAGCAACCCTCCACGCTCAGCCAATAGGAGCCTGCCTCGGGGGAGGGGTGGGCCCCGAGGGAAGGACACGTCCACACTTCACTTTACAGTGCGCTCCGCAGCGTGGCCGGTGGCCAGCGCGGGGCTGCGTTGACGACGCTGTCCCGCATGCACTGGAAACGAGACACCACCACGTGTGACTGCTAACGAGAGGGGGCTGGACGGCGCGGGACCTCACAAATCACATCCCACGGCTGCGGGCTCCAGCTGCACCCCCGGAGAGGGAGCCTCCAGGCACTGCGGCTCCTTCCCCCACGCTCCCTCACTGGGTAAACCCATTGAAGCCAGTGGATGAGGGGGCCTGGGGAGGACGGAGCCAGGAGAGCCCAGCTGCCACAAGAGACCGGCCGACAACCAGGAATATGTGTCTGCCACCTGCCCCGCCGCACACGGGGGAAAGAGGGCACGGAGGGCCGCCGGCGTCAGGGTCCCATGACCGCCAGGGCCAGTGGGTTTGCATGGGAGCAGGCCGGGGTCCTGGGGCCTCAGCCCAAGAGCTGCAGTGCTGGGCACTGGGCACAGATGGCCTCTTGTCTGTTATCACGAGTGACCAGGCAGGAAGCTGAGACTCAGAGGCTCACTTATGTGCCCAGGACCGCGAGCCAGAAAGAACGCAACCAAACAGAAGAGGCTCTGAAGGCGGTTGCTCCGACGCCCTCCAGGCTGCCCCAGTACAGCACGAGGCCAGATCCAGTCACATGGGACGGGGATGCGTTAGGAAGAGTCAAGGAAGGGTTACACAGCAAATCAGACGAGAAGAAACCTCACTAGCCTCATTTGACTTTAGAAATCATTTCCCTTTAAAATGTAAGGAATAGCACGCACTCTCGACCTCTGTCCAGCAGCCTCTGTGATGAAAAGGCTTTGAGCCCTTCGTCCCAACTCCTTGGCCAACGGGTGTCCCTGCCAAACAGCTGCCCATCTGGCATCATCCGCCTGGGGGTATCTACCTTCCGGCTCTGGGGGCTCCGGGGAGCTCAACTCAGGTGCCGGTGGAGCGCCACCCTAAATGGAAGATAATTCTCGCAAAAAGACCTACTCACAAAGACCTCCTTGTAAGGAGCCCGGCTTTCCCTGCTGTTCGCCTTGCCAGGTTTACCCGAGTGCCCCCCACCCCCGTCCCCTCAGCCTGGTCTAGACAGCTGACGGCCACGGCCGCGCATGTGGCCTGGGCGGCACCTGTCTCCCCCTCCGCGCCCGCCCTCGCTAGGTAAAGCACCTGCCGGCAGGCGGGGCGGCTGTCACTGGGCTGCTGGCCCACGCTGCCCCTTTCTAAAGGGCTCCACTCCAAAGCCGGCTGTCCACACCAATGTGCATCCTTCGCCGCAGGAAGGCCACGGTCAGAGTGTGGGCCGACCTTCACCGGTCAGCACGGGGCTCGTGTCTATAGAGCAAGGGGACGAGGTGGGCACGTTACGTGGGCACGGGGCTGAAAGCAACAGCTCAGCGGGCAGCTCTGAAGCCGGGTGTGGGGCCACCCGAGGAGCCGTCCGCTCGTTTTACTTTGGCGTCAGCGAGAAACATCGCCTGGATTCTTGAAGTCAGTGACTGTATTTGCGTACACACGAAAATAATTCCAGATTCGTTTGCCAGCCTGAACGCCTGTCAAGCTCAGCGTGCCTGTCGGTGCAAGGGTCCTTCAGTCCCTCCGTCCCCCTTCCTCTCTCCCACACCTGACAGGGGTGCCGGGCGCTACCCTCTCTCTCCAGTCCCAGCCCAGTGGCACGTCACCTGAATGTCATTTCATTAGGGGCCGTAAGTCCTCAGAAGAGACGTGGAGAAAGACGGTAGCGGAGTTTGCCGGTACATCTGCAAATGCTCCCCCTACTCCCTGTGTGAGAGGAAACTCGCCGTCCCCATTCCTCGGCATCTTCTTGACCAGAATCGACCTCCGCTCTGGAGCCGCGTGGAGCCCGAACAGGAGCGTCCGCGCCGCTCCCGCCTCGGGGGGTGTCACATTTCTGAACCCTCTGCCCACGGGGCCCAGGCTGGGGGCCCGTCCGCGTCCTCCAACTCCGCCCGGCATTCCAGCCCCGCCGGAGCAGCGGCCTTCGCCGGCCCCGGGGCGCCCTGATCAGACCGCGCCTGTGATTTCCAGACGAAAGGTTCCTCACGAGCACACAACGAAGCCAGCGGTCACCCGGAGGTGCGCTCTCACAGGGGGTAAAAGTGGGAGATGACACTGTGCTTGAAAGGTTTGTCTCCTGCAGTACCTCTGCTGAGTGGCTCAAGGGGTCACTCGCGTCCCAGCCCCGTGAGAGCGCTCACGCCGCACGCCCGTCTGGTGGCCCCGGCCCCCCGGCTCAGCTTCCTGCAGCTTCCACCAGGTCCTCCTGAGACCTCCAAGCCCTGGAGACCCGTGGCGCCGGGAGAGCCCAGCGCCAACTCCGGCACCCCACCCGCCCAGATCCACTGTCTAAACTCAGACGCTCACACGGTGCAGAGACTCCCCTCTGGGCTCTGCCACCACCGGAGTCCACGCGCGACCCCACCGAGCGCACGCGCAGCGAGCCTCCGGTCTCTACAGCATGGACGGCCAGAGCTCCTGGGGCTCGCTCGGGGGAAAGCCGGGGCCTGCGCAGGACAGGGCGGAAACGGCCCCACGGCTACTTTCCATCCCCTATTTCTCTTACTGCAAGGAAGTGAACCATCTGGAAAAATGGCCAGAACTTTACGGGGCAGCCCCCTTATAGGGCTGGCCTTCCACCCACCCTCCTCCACAGCTACAAATCCGGAAGGTAAATTCCTGGTGCAGGAGTGGTAACTCGGTTCCTTCCAACAGACAGCAGCTGCGCTGACGGCGTCTGGAGTACAGTTGCTGGGGCAAAGAATCCTTAGCAGCTCTGCACCATCACCCAAACACCAGGGACACTGGTCCAGCACCAGGCATGGGCTCCACTGCCCGCTGCACGCACACCCCTAACGGAAAACACAGACAGTGACAGAAAAGCTTCAGGAGAGCCCAGAGAAATCACCAAACCTTCCTTATGCAGAAAAAGTTCCACAACTTAGGCCTCACTAAAGAGAAATTTGGAATCAGTCAGAAGTCACAATTTTTCAGCCTACTGAGCTGTAAGGTTTAGGTAGGTACTCCTCTGGACATTTGCAAGTTATTACTCATGACTAAAATCATCAGTGAACATACGCTACATTTTGAAACGGCTTAAAAATAAAAGTGTATCAAAATGCTTTCAACTCACATGCATATCTTACAGTTAACTAATGCTAATTTGAAATAATTATTATATTCATTCATCAACAAGGAATCACTGAGCACTGACCACTGATACTACACTGGGTACTGTGAAGGACAGAAATGGACAAAATTTGGATCTAATAGCATTAAAGCTATTTAACTTAACATTTTAAACGTGTATTTGAAAATGATGAAACTGATCAAAAACGATTCTCGAATTTTAAGGCCTGTCACTCCTCCCTTGCCTGTCTGGAGTCAAAACCTTTGAGGTGGGGCTTGACCAAAGGGGCTCAGGGCCGTGGGCGACGCGTCCAAACAATCGGAAGGGCCTTTGGGGTTTTCTTGTAAAGCTACTCAGCCTCAACTGACCTGAGCCTCCAAAGACATCGTGACTCCAATGACCTAAAATACTGGAACCGTACACATAAGTAACCACATGGTGCAGCTTCTTCTACAAACACCATTACAATGTCCTTCCCTGCCCAAACCTCTGTCAACCTCCTCCGGGCCTTGTCCGACCGGAAACCGTCTTGTTCGTCACAGATCCAGGGACAAATGACAGGCCTGGATTGCCAGGCCAGCATCACTAACTGGTCATCCTCGGCCACGCCTAAAACTGCCTCCCCTGCTGCCCACGGGCCCAGGAGGTGGCGAACGGCGAGTCCTGGGAGTCGGGTGCCCCTCCGGCAGCCCCAAGCCTCCGCTGGGGACCAGGATTCCCGAGGAACGGAGCCGGCAGCAGGAGACGCCACCAGGTCCCGATAGGGCCAGCTGCCCCCGGCAGGGCGACAGCCTGCAGCGCCATGCTCGGCTTCCACGGCCGGGCAGCAGGAGATGCGTCGTTGTTTCTGTGACTCTTCTAGGGTATTTTGGGGAACCACTCAACACCAAACTCCCTCCACATCTGGCCTTTTCTCATTTAAACGATATTTTCCACCATTTCTGGTAGAGAAGGCTTTTCCATGAGGGGTTAATTCCCTGAGCTACCTAGGTTCTCCAAGATGTGTGTCCGTTTTTTGGAAGGAACGTACTTTCTTGAAGGGAACATTTTTATTAGAAGTGAAGTGACAGTGTGAGCGCTTTCCTGGTGGCGCAGTGGTTAAGAATCCGCCTGCCAATAGAGGGGACACGGGTTCGAGCCCTGGTCTGGGAAGATCCCACATGCCGTGGAGCACCTAAGCCCGTGTGCCACAACTACTGAGCCCGCGCTCTAGAGCCCGCGAGCCACAACTACTGAGCCCACGTGCCACAACTACTGAAGCCCGCATACTTAGAGCCCGTGCTCTGCAACGAGAAGCCACCACAATGAGAAGCCCGAACACAGCAACGAAGAGTAGCCCCTGCTCGCTGCAACTAGGGAAAGCCCGCACGCAGCAACTAAGACCCAACGCAGCCAAAAATGAAAATATAAATAAATAAATAAATTTTTTTAAAAACGAAGTGAAGTGCCAGTGTGTACCATCTGCAAGGCTGAGACTGCTCTCCTGGCGTGGCAGACCACTAAAAGTAGATTAGAGCCCCTGGAAATGGCAGACACTGTTTCACTGCTACAGATAAAAGCAACCTACACACAGAGCCCTTCTTCTCATCCACCCCAAAAAAGGCCTACACTCCAAAAAAGTCCTACACATAAAATGTTGGATACTTCCCATCTCTTCTAATCTTTTTCCCAGCTGGGTTTATAATGCCTCATTTTATGGAAAAAGTTCCGAGAGCTACTGAGATTTACTTTTAAGCAAAGTATAAGGATGGACACAAATGCCAAAGAACTCGAGAGAGGTTTAAGAGTCTCGAGAACGCCAGGGCTGTTTAGTTAGATACTGGTGAAGTTATCTCACAGATGTAGGATGAGAGTAACCTGGACACATCACCGTGTTGCCTTTTTTTAACACATGTGACCCACGCACGTGTGTGTTTCTGTGTGGCATATTCATTATTGCAGAGACGGACTTTGCCAAAATACACACGACTCCCAGGTTTGCAAGTGTCCTGACATCATTCAGCCTACAGACAGAGAGACAACTTTTTTCATATGCATCTTAGATGACGTTAACCACAACTGTAAAAAAAATAAAAATCTACCAAAATACGCATCTAGTTGAAACAGTACTAAAACATTTCGTGATTCACAATGTAAGCAACATGACTAAAGCTCCAGTCTTTAAAGATTCCCCATATGGCTGAAAATTTCCCAACGATGGAGAAAAAACTGACCCAGATTCAGATGCTCCAACAGATACGATATTGTCTGGCAATGGAGCTGGGACCAAGTGAGCGTTCCCATCTCACTAGATCTGAACCGCCTGGATCCACATGCCCTCTGGCAGCAGCTCTGTGAAGCTCCACGGCTCCGCTCCACACCCGAGTGCCTACTGAATGCGCGACGCGACAGGCAAGAGACAGCGCGTGGGTCTGCCCCTTACCCCTCTCACACACTCCTGGCTTACGTCACCTCCCCCAGTAAAACTCCTAAGGGCCAGGCAGAGGGGGCTCTGTCACTTTCGTCTCCACAGAACGAGGCAGAGAAGACAGATCACAGCTCACAATCATCAAAACTCGCTTGATCCCTTGATGGTGGTGATGGTGGTGTAGGGGGAGGTGACGCTGGTGGAGGTGACAGTGGCTGTGGAGTCCTGGTGGTGGCGGTGCCAACAGCAGTGATGACTGTGTTCTAGAGACCTGGAGCCAAGGCGGGGGCTTCAGGACTCATATGAGAGTTGGGGGCTGCATCCACCCTGGACTTGACTTCCCTGCACAACCCTGGAAGAGGCACCGGCTACTGTCCCCACATGTAAGGGGACCAACATCCCCTAGTTCACATCATCAACAGCAACACAAGAGGGGCTGGGATGTCGGAAGGAGCACACGTCCAGCTCCAGAAAGGGACACCAGCCCCGTGGACAGCAGGCTGGCTCCTCCCATGGCTGTGGCACCAGGGGTGGCCCTGCCACCCACGGGTTACCCGCACACGGTGGGGAGGCCGAAGCATGATACTGGAGGTGCGGGGGGGCCCAGCCTCCTCCTCCCGGGCTCTGTTCTGACCTTTACCGACAACTCGGTATTAACTAAAACAAAGGCGCCAGCGCCCTCCCAGGAACGGGCCTGCCCTCAGGTGCTGACGAGCCCTGGAAACAGAGGCGCCGCAGACATGGTGGCCAGGGGACCTTGCGGTCAGCCAGCAGCAGCTGTTGCTTATCGCAAAACAGCCTGCTTGGGAGCACTGCTTCTTACTCACACGAATGAATGTTGCGGTCTTTGCTTTGTTTTCTTAAACTCCCCCAAAACCAAGATGAACAGAATGCAAAACTCAGAAATCGTATAAATCTAGATTTAAAAATCTCAATTCTTTAACTGCAGAAAAGGACATTTTAAGGCTGTTCTAACAGTTCAACAAAAATTTAACAATATACAATAATCATAAAACATGCACCCATCTTTTACCATCAGCCAAGCTGCCCCAAAGAAGCACACAGTTAATAAGTGTCAGGTTTCTCGATGCAGATTTTATGCCACTCGGGTGGGTGGGCTGAGGTCTCAACGCCAGCACTGACAGACTCACCCCCAGCCCACCAGCCTGAGTGGTGAGGCTCATTTCCGGGGCTCATGGTGCGTGATTCTCGCTGTAACCGTCTCCATGGAAACCCACCAGGCCTCCGCGGGCACTCAGGCAGGGCCCTGCCTCCCCGTGAAGGACGCGGGCCCTGCCCTCCAGGGGCTCACGTCAAGCCGCGCCGGGCCCCAAATGGACGCCGAGAGTCGTCACATCCCACTTTGCAAGCAACACCCTCTGGATTCAGACCAGGGCGTGGACATCCCCCACCGCCCTCAGGAGTGTGGCCACCATGGGGCCTGCACGTCTGCACCCCAGCCCTCAAAAGCTGGTGACATCTGCCCTGCAGACCCTGCCACCGTGCTGTGAGGCCCTGGGCCACTGGGGGAGCCTTCACGGAGAACCGAGGGGCTGGGGGGACAGCCCAGCTCCAGGCCCGGGAGCGATCCCCTGGACAGGGCAGCCCCGAGCCTCCAGACGACCCGGTGACATGACGTGGAGCAGAACCACCTCCCTCCCGCTGGGCCCAGTGAACCCCGAATGGTGAAGGGTATTAAATTTTATTTGTTTTTGGCCGTGTTGGGTCTTCGTTGCTGCACGCAGGCTTTCTCTAGTTGCGGCGAGCAGGGGCTACTCTTCGTTGCGGTGCACGGGTTGCTCATTGCGGTGACTCCTCTTGTTGCGGAGCATGGGCTCTAGGCGTGCGGGCTCAGTAGTTGTGGCTTGTGGGCTCTAGAGCGCGGGCTCAGTAATTGTGGCTCGCAGGATTCAGTAGTTGTGGCTTGCAGGCTCATTAGTTGTGGCTCGAGGGCTCTAGGGCACAGGTTCAGTAGTTGGGGCACACGGGCTCAGTAGTCGTGGCTCACCGGCTCTAGAGCGCAGGCTCAGGAGCTGTGGCGCCCGGGCTTAGTTACTTCACGACATGTGGGATCTTCCCGGACCAGGGCTCAAACCCGCGTCCCCTGCATTGGCAGGCGGATTCCTAACTGCTGCGCCAGCAGGGAAGCCCCAGGGATAATAACCAATTGTCTTTTCTGGCGCCACATTTGGCGGCGGGGGCGGGGTTCGTACAGCAAGCGATGGCCGCGCCCAGATGACGATCAGACCAGCAGCACGGGAAGGGGGGGGGCGTCCCAGCGCTCAGAGTCTCACAGTAAAGCCCGTGGTTCCCGGCACGCATTCGTCTGCACAGCTGAAGGGTGACTGGTTCGGGACTGGCTCTAACCGGGGCGGATTCAGAGCCAGGTGCCTCTGTGCCACAAGGCCAGCGCCAACGCAGGTCCCCAATCCCACGGTCTCACTGCCAGCCGCTGTCCTCCGAACGCGACCGAGCCGAGATGAGCCACTCAGCCCGCTTCCCTTCAACTCACACACGCTGAGCAGCTCAGGACGCTCAAAGCAGAACAGTCAGGAGATGGAGCAGAGGCAGCGCACGTCTTTTCACTGCATGCGTCCCCTCGGAATCTCCCTGAATTACCCAGATGAGCCCAGCGTGGGGATCACGCTCGCGGACGTGACAGACACGCTCGGCCCCATACCCGCCCACTCCTCCGCAGTGGTCTCTTCACCCGAGGGGCCACACGCGAAGCTCTAAGTGAAACAACACACTTCGACGCCCCAGGCAACCCGACCCCCAAGAAAACAGTGACCTTGAGAGAAGGGAGAGGGAAAGAATAAAGCACACCCACACGTCCCAGGAGACGTGAGGCTTTGACATGAAGCGCCTGTGACCCCACAGAGCCCCGCCACAGAGCAGGGCCCGCCGGACCCACCCCGCCTCCCGCCAGGAGGATGCCCTCCGCTTCCCCACCTCCATCTGCCTCCTGGAAGAAGCCAGGGTGACACTGAGAGCATTTCCAGAACAAACGTCCTCTTTGGGCCACTTCTTTCCTCCAGTTCTCAGAGTTCACCTCCCGTGTAACGTCTGTACTTGCAGATTTAGTTCTACAAGTGCACTGCCACCTCCTAAACTGAGTAAGATTATTTTGCTTTTCCTCCAACTGATTAGAGAAATCAGAAAGATTATTCTGAGTTGGCTAAATCTTCAACCACATCAAATTCATCAGAATCAAAGCCTGTACCTCTTCCTGTCTAAACTGAATATCCAGATATTCCCTATAAAGGCATGGCCACCTTTTTACCCAAAATTCACCATGCAAATTCAGAGAGCCCACTGTTTGAGTCACAGGTGACTTCTGAGAAGCCAGGAGGCGCTGTGGTTCCATGGGAACCAGTCCCCGATCTGAGAGCATTACCCTCAGCCTTCCCTGCCCTTCCTAAGGGTCAGATCCCTGAAGTCCCAGCACCTGCTGCTGCCAGCACCCGGAGACCCCGCTGACTGGGGTCAAATTCAGACAGTTGTCGACAGTACACAGTCCTGCGGTGTGAAGAGAAAGCACCCCGAAACTGCCATGCATTACTGCAAAGTCCCCCAGCGCCGGCCATGAGCAGCTGAAGCAAGGCAGAACCCACCGTGGTGCTTTTAGGGCCTGGAGTGAGCAGAGACCCTCTGTGGGCAAGACAGCACAGCGGGGGGGAAAGCTGGGTGTCTGGGATGGGCAGGGAGGCCCTGCCACGCGCCTAGGCACAACACCCGACGGGAACGCCCCTGCACGTGGTGGGGCTGTCCCACACCCCACGCTGCTGCCCCATGCACGGCCAGGACGAGTCGGGATGAAAACGGTGAGGCCGCCTCTCAAGGCCCAAAGGCAGACTCACACCCGCGGTGCACCTCTGAGCTCTAAGGAGGGCGGACAGACCTGGAGCCGGGTTTACCTGGCCCACCGGTGAGCTGGGACGAGCGAAAGCCGGCCGCGGAGCAGTGGCCCCAGCTCGGGGTGTCCCCTCTCTCCCCGAGAGGGGAACCCCTCCTCACCCGGAAAAGCCCCTCCGGCAACCACAGGGTGGGGAGAGCAGCTCACCAAGCACCCACTGGGGTCCAAGGCCCAGTGTTTGTTGGCTGGACTCCCAGAGGCCCCACTTTGGGGGCTCAAATTCACACCTTAATGGTTGAAAGGGGTCCCATGACCCGATTCCCCAGCGACGAGCCCAACCGAAGTGACTGCTCCGTCCACAAGCTCTGGGGCCTGCCTGCCTGCCTGCCTACAGCGCAGGAGGCTAACGGCACCGTTCCCGCAGCCAGGCCCCCGCTGCCCGCACACTCACGACGGCAGGCGGACGTGTCCGCTCCTTCCGAAGAGCAGCACCTCTTTGCTTGAGCACAGACCCTCACTTTCCCCCCAAAACGGCCTGCATTTCAAGGGGCAGAACATCAGGCCAGCACAGCCCCGGAGGCAACCAGACTCCAGGTGTGAAAGGCAAAACTGCTGTGTGACTGAAGGCGAGGATTTATGGACAGTGCGAGGAAAGGTCTCAGCGGAAGGACAGATGCTGCGCTAAAGGGACGCAAGGCACAATTTACTGCTCCCTAAACATGTTTTTAATCACATCATTCTTAATTAATGTACCAAACCAGGTCAAATTCTAATCCTGTACAACTCCCTTAAAAATTTTAAAATATCTTGCTAATGTTAAAAATGTCCACATAACCTCACAAACATCTCTAACGTACAAAGCGGCAAAGCCAAGAAAGCACGTGTTGCCAGAGTGAACCCGACGTGAACGTTGCGTGCGGCCTTGTTGACCGATGGAACCCTCTGGGGACTGTTCTGTCTACACTCGGCCAACTCGACGTCCGGGTCGGGGGAGGAACAAGCCTCACTGAGATGCTGAGGCATCTCAGCCTCCGACCGTGACTGTCACTCCACTGGACAAGGACTGGGTGAGCAGTGTGACTCGGACGTTTCTCCAGTAAGTGCAACCCGTGCTCTCAGCCCAAGTGGAGCTTCACCTCTAACCCCCGTGCTCTCCCCTCTGCCACCCTCACCCCTCCACCCTGGGTTTGAGTGCCTAGCCTCACAGGGCCTACCTGGGGGTCAGGGGGCCCCTCAACCCTTCATCTGCTCCAACGGACGCAAGTGCAGATCGCGGTATGTGAGGCCCAAGGTGGGTGGCAGGGCCCACGCTGCAGGATGGACAAGGCTGCCCTCCCGCTGGCAGAGGCTGGCTCGACGCCCCTGCGTTGCTCCCCGCTGTAACCGACCCTCCCGGACAGGGCTCCTGTCCCTGCACCTTCCCCGAAAGCACAGCGGAAAGGCAAGCAAACACGGCTGCCAGGAAGCGACAGCCCTCCCCAGGCTGCCGGCTCACCTTGGGCCACCCGACCAGCAGCAGCAGAGACAACCAGAAGCACGACTCTGGGAAGTCAGAGGTTTTGTCTCAACGCTCAAGTGACAACGCGTCCCCAGCTTTCCTGACCTGGAGTAAAAGCCCCGAGAAGGATGCTGAAGAAGAGGTTTAACTGAGGTTAAAACTCAGTGCAGCTTTAAAAATTCTGCAATGCTTCGGCTTTTTGGCTCTCTGCCAAAGCAGCTATTTGTATATATTAACACTGCTTTAGGACTTTGATTAAAACCTCATGAGTATGTTCAGGATGACACTTTCAACGAAGAAACTCCACTCGAACGTCGCACTCGTCCCACGGCGCTCCGAGGGCTCAACGGGGGGAAACCCTCGGGGCGTGATGTCCTTTGGTTTCGAGTCCAGCAACGCACACCCTGCACGACCGTCTGCGGCAGACACGAGGCCCTCGCCGAGGACGTGGGAGGTGCACGCAGTGTGCCAGAAGGGAGCGTGCGCTCGGCTCTGAGAACAACGTCCAAGGTTATCTTGATAGTGACTGAGCTCCATGTTCATGATTCCTAAGTTACGTTTTATAAAAAAGGAAGAGCCTCCAGACTCTCTTTCATAATTACTCAGGTTTTATAACCTGAGTTATATAACATCTGAGTTTATAACATCTCTTCAACAGAAACTCTTCATGAGGACGTGAAAATGTCAATCCTATTTCACTCCATCTTAAGAAAGCAAATCACCCCTAGAACACCTCAGCCGGGCGCTTCACTCTGTAGACAGTTCACGTCAGGTGAACTCAATGAGGGTTTCAGGGTCTTTTTCTCAGGACCAGAAAAAAAGGCAGTGGTTGGAGTTTGACAGCAATGAACGGGAACGAAACCTGCCTTATTCTAACAGACAGCTGCTGCACAAGAGCCCAGGGCCCCGCCGTGCACACGCCCTATCCCCGTCCACAGGCCCTATCCCCGTCCACAGGCCCTATCCCCGTCCACACGCCCTATCCCCGTCCACACGCCCTATCCCCGTCCACACGCCCTATCCCCGTCCACACGCCCTATCCCCGTCCACAGGCCCTATCCCCGTCCACACGCCCTATCCCCGTCCACACGCCCTATCCCCGTCCACAGGCCCTATCCCCGTCCACAGGCCCTATCCCCGTCCACACGCCCTATCCCCGTCCACACGCCCTATCCCCGTCCACAGGCCCTATCCCCGTCCACACGCCCTATCCCCGTCCACACGCCCTATCCCCGTCCACACGCCCTATCCCCGTCCACACGCCCTATCCCCGTCCACATGCCCTATCCCCGTCCACAGGCCCTATCCCCGTCCACACGCCCTATCCCCGTCCACACGCCCTATCCCCGTCCACACGCCCTATCCCCGTCCACACGCCCTATCCCCGTCCACAGGCCCTATCCCCGTCCACAGGCCCTATCCCCGTCCACACGCCCTATCCCCGTCCACACGCCCTATCCCCGTCCACAGGCCCTATCCCCGTCCACAGGCCCTATCCCCGTCCACACGCCCTATCCCCGTCCACAGGCCCTATCCCCGTCCACACGCCCTATCCCCGTCCACACGCCCTATCCCCGTCCACAGGCCCTATCCCCGTCCACAGGCCCTATCCCCGTCCACACGCCCTATCCCCGTCCACACGCCCTATCCCCGTCCACAGGCCCTATCCCCGTCCACACGCCCTATCCCCGTCCACACGCCCTATCCCCGTCCACACGCCCTATCCCCGTCCACAGGCCCTATCCCCGTCCACATGCCCTATCCCCGTCCACAGGCCCTATCCCCGTCCACACGCCCTATCCCCGTCCACACGCCCTATCCCCGTCCACACGCCCTATCCCCGTCCACAGGCCCTATCCCCGTCCACAGGCCCTATCCCCGTCCACACGCCCTATCCCCGTCCACACGCCCTATCCCCGTCCACAGGCCCTATCCCCGTCCACAGGCCCTATCCCCGTCCACACGCCCTATCCCCGTCCACAGGCCCTATCCCCGTCCACACGCCCTATCCCCGTCCACAGGCCCTATCCCCGTGTGTCTCCGTGTGTCCCCGGGGCCAACGCTACTGCTCCTGCCACGCCCGGGATCCACCGCAGGTGAGCACTTACCTGCCCATCTTGTCCCACGTGGTGTATCTGTAGATTGCCCTGCAAAATGGATGAATAAGGGTGTGATCAAAGACAACAGCTTTAAGATGCACGAGACAAGAGGCAGGAACGTCCCCAGGCCATTAGTGAAAACCAGAAAAACCACTAACATCAATTCCAACATCAGTCCCTTACAGCCATAAAAATCCCAAAATACTAATACTTAAGCTGAGTTTACAGGAGCTATTTTTTCTTACAAAAACAAACAAAACAAACCAGTTAAAAAAACATTGTACCCATCCCCCAACCCTGACCCCCAAATGGAAATGTTTTTTTCTAGCTCTTCACTTTGAAACAATCTCAGACTCACAAGAAGAACCAAAAGTAGTACAGAGAGGTCCTGCGCCGCATCACCCAGCTTCCCCTTTGGGACACCTGACACATCATGGCAACCAGGAAATCAATGGGACGTAATGCAATTAACCAGACTACAGGCCTACTGAGATCTCACCAGCTGGAAATTCATTTTCATTTGTTTAAAAAAAATAATAGTTGTTTTAAAGTCTGGTAGGCGCTGCTGAATGTCTCTTTACAGATAGCCTCATTTTGACAAAATAACTACCTAATTTTTAAGTGAACAAAGTAAGGTTTCATTGTGATAAGAAGGCTAATTGCATATTGTAACTTATTACAAAGTAATCATTACACTATCAGCAATTTTTTCTAATTCGGTGCATTCAATTCCTAATGGAAGCAAAAAAAAAAAAAAAAAAAAAAAACCACTGGATTATACAGAGGAGGGATTCAGTTAAGAAAACTAAAAAAAAAAGGGCAAAATTGATACTAAAAATTGAAATTCAAGTAGTCTAATGAATTTTGAGCAGAAACAGCATAAAAGCGGGTGTACATTGATCTCTCCTTTTCCAGCCGCAACCGTTTTCCTTCCTTTCAAGGGCCCCCAGCAAGGTAGGCGTGCTGGTTGACGGGCAGCCCTCTGTGGGCGTGGCCTCCCCCTCACCTGTGCCTGGAGAAGGGAAGCTCCCCTGTCCCCAAGGGGGCGTCTGCACTTAGCTTGCTGCCCACTCCCACCCCCACCCCCACATGTTGCTCTGTGTGAGCTCACAGACACCCACCCCCAGCCCGCTGGCCCCGCAGGAGGCAGGGGGAAGCCCACTCCTTACCTGTGGTCAGGCCTGCTGGGACCTGCCCCTCCCCCCGCGCCCGCTAGCCTCCCCACCCCCAGTCACCCACCCGGCCGTGCGCCCCACCTTCCCACGGACACACCTGTCCCGTCATCTGACGACTCACAGAGGTTCGACAAGCTCGGAGCCGTCCCCTCAGAACCTGCCCGCCTCTTCCCTCTGACTGTGGGGCTGGGGGCTGGGGGCTGGGACGGAGAGGTCGGGGGGCACTGATATCACCCACTTGAGAAGAGCGGCCCGGCACAGCCGGAACATGAGGGGCCAGCAGGCACCGCTAAAGGAGTCCCAGGCTTCCCCAGGACTCTCCTGAGACCCGGGCCCACAACCCCTGGCGCCAGCAGATGCCCGAGGCCGGGAGCAACCGCTGGCCCTCAGCTCCGCCCACACGGCACACACGGGGATGGAGGGGTAGGTAGTCCAGGGCGTGCACTGCTCCCAGGTGGGGACAAGGCGCAGGAAACCACACCCCAATCTCCGGGCTGCAGCCCTGAGCCCCGGCCCGGCCCACCGACCTGGCCTTTGGAGGGGCAAGCTGACCTGCACACACAAAGCCCCCTGGGCAGGTACGCGTGCAGCCAGGAAGGCCTCCTGCCTCTGTCCGTACCGTGGAGTAACAGTAAAAGGACACCAGTGGGAAGAGACTGGGATGGCGGGACCGCAGGCGGCCGGGGCTGAGTCAGAAAAAGCTGCGCCAAAGGCTCACAGGACCTTCACGGGCCCTCTCACCACAGTCCCACCTCCCTCTAGTCCCGCACTGGCCCCCTGCGCCAAGAGGAGCCACGGACCTGTGAGGCCTCAGTCTCAGGGGCGGCCCCCTCGTGCTCCTCCCACCCCTGGGGCTGCAGAGGGCACTTCAGCCAGGAGCAAAAGCCTCCGTATAGCAAGTGTTCACAAAGAAACCCAGGTGGGGCCACGGTGCAGCAAGGGCAGGAAGGTGGGGAGGGCAGGCCGGGCCTCGGGTTTGTGCCCCAGGAAGTGGGAAGCAGGTGGTCTCTGCTGGACATCTGTGTCATCTGGGTATGCCCAGTCGTCCACCGCACCGGACAGAGGTCAGAGTGCAGAGGGCCCGTGGACACAGAGCGGGCCCTGGGCTGGCAGCCAGACTCACCTCGCTGTCCTGCGTGATCTGCACCTGCTCCCCTTGAGGCACCTGGGCGATGTGGAGGTGGCCCTGTGGGATCCGCAGAAGAGAAGACACCAAGAAGCATCAGAGGAAACAAGAAACGCTCTCCGAAGCGTCTGTTCCTGATTCTCCACTCGCAGTTCAAGAAAAGACAGCTAAGGCCTGAGTGGCCAGTATCCCACAGCTATGGTGTGAGCTTACTAAACACGCTCTTGAAGTTCTCCTTTAAGGACGTAACGCAGAATACAGTGCAGTAATTCTTAAAGGGGCAACGAGGCCTAGGAAAAATCTGCTAAATCTTTAAATGTTACTAAAAAGGCACATTTAAGAATGCGAAGGACATACAGGAAAAAGGAGAAACCACAATTTTCCAGAAAAATAAACTGACAAGTGTTTTGTTTTGTTTTGTTTTTTAAATTGTACTATCAACTCAGAGGGACCAGAAAGCTTATGGACTTTCAGACAGGGTCCCTGGTGACCTGGGGGTGCTGGAGGCTACACAGCAGCGTGACTAGGAGGGTGGGTGGCAGTTGTACACGTGTCTACACAGAAAACACGTCAGCCAACTCTTTTTAAATCAAAGAAACACATGACTATTTAAACAGCTGAAATAAATAATAAACGTGGTTCCAAAGTATCAGACTCCAACTAAAATGCATTTATGTTTGTAGATACAGGCAGACAAATAATTCCTGTAAATCTTAACTTAGCTCAGTGAAATGAATATCCATTATCTTACTTAAAATTCTACCTTAATCAAAATGGACCTGAAAATAAACTACTGTTGAATTTTCTATTGCTTTCATTTTACTACATCTATGTAATCCCTATATCACAGTTATCTATTCTGGAATTCTTTCAAAGAACTTCCTTACTAACGAGATTAGAGTAACTGCTTTTGTGACTGTCAGCTAAACAAAGAATTCACTGTTTATAACTGTCCCATCTCCCCTGGAAGAAGAACTCTTTACAATCCTCCTCAGGGCTCTCAGGAAGCCCTCCCTTTCCGGGCAGCGTGCTGAGTGCAGCATCAAACCAAGGCCGCCTGGGTCAGAACCAGGTCTCCAGGAGGCAGCCCTGCAACGAGGCCCATGGCGAGGAGGCTGGGTGACTAAAGCACCCCCAGGATCCCCTGGAAGTTCCTGCCCCGCTCTCCCGCGAAGGGTCTGGATGAAGGTCCACCTGGGCCGGCAGTGCACAAGGGCGACTCGTCACACAATCGAAAGAAACTACACACTAAGGCCACCAGCTCTCTCCGCTGGCCCCAGAATGAAATTATTCTTCTCTCAGCAAAGGGTGCCCATGCTTCTGAAAACAGCTCTGATACATCTTGACGTCTCGCAGGAGGACAGGCAGACACGCACAGGCAGGGGAGCCGCGGGGGGCCGGCAGAGAGGTCTACGAGATGTAGGAGGCCTACCTTAACTATTTCTACTTGGACCCCCTCCCAAGGTGTCAGCGGGATCCATTAGTCCAGGGAAAGCTGGTCGTGGCGCCCCTCCCCCAGCTTCCCAGCCGAGCCCTCCCCTTCCACTCGCAAAGGCAAACTGGCGAGAAGTACATACTACTTGGACTTGTCCGTCCTCCCCGATCTGGTGGATCTGGACCTGCTGGGCGTTGGCCAGGGCGTAGTGCAGGGCCTGAGGCGGGGGCTGCTGCAGCTCACTGGCGGGCGGAGGCGTGCTCATCATGGTCTCTGCGGGGAGATGCACACGAGCCTGAGGCCGAGCTCACCTCTGCCTCCCTCCTCCCCAGCCACACCACCCACGGAGGCCAAGGGAGAGCCTTCCAACGTGCCGCGTGTGAGCAACAGCTGTCAGAGAGCGGGCCTTTCCCACCTGTAGTCAGCGTCTAAAGACCCGATGACCCACAGACACAGATGGTTTCCACCCGCTACGTAAGTGAAGCTCCTCAGATGTAGTGACAAAAATGGCAAGCGAAAAACAGGAACAAAGTGCGTACTAAACTCTGCCAGACCAGCGCAAGGTAGGTCCACGGATAATTAAACTAACTTGGGAGGGGAGGGACTTCCCCAGTGGCGCAGTGGTTAAGAATCCGCCTGCCAATGCAGGGGACACGGGTTCCAGCCCTGGCCCAGGAAGATCCCACATGCCACGGAGCAACTAAGCCCTTGCGCCACAACTACTGAGCCTGCGCTCTAGAGCCCAGGAGCCACAGCTACTGAGGCCGTGTGCCACCACTACCGAAGCCCACGCGCCTAGAGCCCGCGATCCGCAACACAGAGAAGCCACCTCCATGAGAAGCCCGTGCCACGAACAGTAGGCCCCGCTCACCAAAACTAGAGAAAAGCCCGCGCGCAGCAACTAAGACCCAACACAGCCAAAAAGAAAAACAAAAACAAGACAAAACCCACAGCCTCTGACATGTTTATGGACAGGAAAACAGAGGAACTGAAGACACTGAATTACTGTCATTCAACTGAAAGAAACACTAATAACTGGAAGAAAAACAAAACAACAAGTGAGCGAGGGTAAAGGCCAAGCATGACATCCCAACTCGGCCAAAAGTAAACACACAAACAAAAAACTAACTTGGGAGAAAAGCTCCATCCACTCAATTAAAGGAACACTTCCAATAAAAGTTTACCTTCCATGTTTAACCCAGAATGAGATACGTTTGTTTTCATGTGTTGTGTATTACTTTTAACTGTAATACTATCTCAGTAAGAAGAATTTTCTTATACACTTAGAACATTAGGATTCCGAAAAAAAATTTTAATTTTCAATGTATATACATATTTTTGTCCTAAAGAATGGATTACTCAAAAAGACTTCTAAAGATAAAAACATATTACATTAGAATGAAATTCTCTGAGAAGTAGAATGCTGATATGAATGGAAAGAGGAAAAAGATATAAAATGTCTGATTCTTGAAGAAAAGAATTTTCATGCATTTTAACAGCTTAACGGTGGGTATCAAATTGACACGGTATCGATTCCACTGGCTGCCTTTTAAAAAGTTACAGTATAACAGTATTAAGATGTTAATACTTAGGAAATTCAAGTTATTGAATTTACCATGTCATCAATAGCTCCCTCTAATTACGCAATGTGAAGACCAATTTAAATCTGTTTTACAATCAATACTGATATCAAAGTGCAGTGCAAAAAACTGCATCTGTTACTCGCTTGTGGTCAAGAATAATCCAAGAGATAGGGCAAGTGACCCCAGGCAAGGACTCATGCTGAGGGAGGACCACGGCCACAGGCAGTGACCCGGAAAGGGCGGCCCCTCAAAGGCCTCGCCCCCACCGGCCGCGCTCCCCCAGGTCCAGAGAGACACACAGTCAGGAGCTCGTTCTCTGCGACCCTACCGTTCTGGGCCCTGCACGGATGCTCCCCAGTGAGAGCTGTAGGGAAAAGCGCTGGGGGCAGAGGTTTACACAGTAAAATGCAGCCACCTCAAGCTCAAGCACATGTGAAAGTTCACAGGGTGTGGCCAGACAGCAGGGTGAGATACAAACGTTTTAATAAACTGATATGTTTTAAATCCCTTGAAAACCAGTGATGTTGTGGTCTGTGTTCAAATGGGCAGTACTAATTCAGCCTTAAATAGACCAGCCTCAGCTCAGAATCTCAGTTGTAGCATTTGTCTGCTGATACTTCAAAAGAGAACACGACAACTCCAGCTGGAGTTACTACCAATTCCAAATTAATGGAATCCTGGCTAAATTACATGTTCCTGGATTATGTCTGTCACCAGAATAGCCTTAAGGACCAGATTCGCTGGGTCAGGCCACGAGTCCGCAGGAAGAACAAGGACGAAATCCCAGAGGCCCTTTAACCAACCACCCTGTGCTGTAGCGAGTTTGGGCCAAGTAGGCAGTACGTTAAAGTAGAAAAATATCCAGTCCACAGAAAGTCACAGAACAACGTACTTCCTAAAGAGTCTGATAAAAGAAGAACATGGTCCGTGTTTCTCTCAAAACTCCCAGGGCTCCGGCGCCCGAGGAGGGGCCGCCCTCCGGCTTCCAGCGGACCACCCGAGAGCAGTCCAGACCCGTCCCAGAGCCCAGAACTCGCCCCTCGTGCTTCCCAGACACGGCACCTGAGGCAAAGGGGGTGCGACGGTGCCAGCCTCCCTCAAGTGCTCCTTAAAACGGCACACCTTGACCCCCGCCCTGAAGCGGTGCCCCCTGCTGCACAACCCAGGCACCGAGACCCGGGTGGGCGGAGGAAGCAAGGTGCTGTGTGGCACCACAGTGTCCGTCCTCGGAGGCCCAGAAGGCAGCTGGCCCGTAGGGCGACACAAAGGGCCCACTGCTCCTGAGAAAACGCCCGTCACTCTGGCCACGGACGGTGCTGCTGGAGCCTGCGGACCTTCCCAAGCCACCGAGGCTGGCCAGAGTCCATTCCGAGCCACACGTCCTGAGGCTCAGCACCCGCCCGGCCACGGCACTGAAGAGCCCCTCATGGTGGCCATTCGCCACCCACAAGAGACCACAGGACCAACGGCAGCACTGAGAGTTGCTCAGACCCACAGTCTGGGGACCTCCCCGGTGGTGCAGTGGTTAAGAACCCACCTGCCAACTAAGCCCGTGCACCACAACTACTGAGCCCGTGTGCCACAACTACTGAAGCCCGTGTGCCTAGAGCCCGCGCTCCGCAGCAAGAGAAGCCACCGCAATGAGAAGCCCGCGCACCGCAACGAAGAGCAGCCCCCGCTCACCACAACTAGAGAAAAGCCTGCGCGCAGCAACGAAGACCCAACACAGCCAAAAAGAAAAAGAAAAACAAAACAAAACGCACAGCCTCTTAGGAGGAACCCTGACATGTTTATAGACAGAAAAACAGAGGAACTGAAGACACACGACTACCATTAAACTGAATTACTGTCATTCAACTGAAAGAAACACTAATCACTAGAAGCAAAACAAAACAAGTGAGCGCGGGCAAAGGCCAAGCGTGACATCAGCAGCCTGTGATGGAGATCAGACCTGAGGGGCAAAGGCCACCTGAGTCCCCAACCGCAGGGTCAGAGACAGATGCAAGGTGGCCGGCCCAGCAGCCCACGCACAGCTCCAGGACCCAGCACCCTCCTGCTCCAACGTGGGCCGGACAGGCTCGGGGCCTCACGCAGGTGCTGGCGGGCAACGCCGAGCCTCAGACCACCGCCCGGAGGCAGGACCTGCACTGAACACGATCCCGAGGGGCCCGCCCGCAAGTCAGCTCGTCACGTGTCCCGGGCACCTCCAGAGGTGGGGACGCGGGCTCCACGGCGCACCTCGTCTGATGGGGACAGGCACCGAGCACGGCCGCGCCGGCCAGGCGGCCCCGGGGTAAGACGGCAGGTCCCCGGCCACGCTGAAACCTGCATCCCTGGAGCCACAGCCCCCACGCCGACCCTCTGAGGACCACAGAGCCAGTCCGGCTCGGCAAGGAGCCACCCCCAGCGGGGCCCCAACTGCTACCTAGGTTCCCACGACAGAACCCCGGTGGGGACAGCAAGGCCGGACCCCTCACCGAGAGACTCTTCAACGCAGGCCCGGCACAGGAGCTCTGCTCGGGCGTGACCCGTCTGGCCCACGGAGTCGGCGTCGGCCACCCCCAGCTTGCATGAGTCACGTGGCAAGTGAAGGCCAAGTATCTGACAACCACCAAACCACCGAGGAGAACCCGCTTCCTGAGGTCTGGCCCAGAAAGACCCATAACGCCGCGAGGGCTCCAGGTGACTTGCTTCGTCACCGCAGCGTTTCCGGCCCGAGAGTTCCGCCCACCCTGCCGGCCCCGCCCCCGAATCCCGGCCCGACACGTGGCGCGTCCGCAGAGTTAAAAAACCATTTCTGTCACAACGTTCTGAGACATCTTCGGTGACGAGCGACGCTCGTCTCCCTGTCACTCCTGGTGAACTTGCGCAGCTGTCCTTTCAATGGCTGCAAAGAAAGCCTACGAGCCTCCCGTCATCCTGAGGCTGAGCGTAAGCGAGGCCGCGTCCTCACCGCGGCAGTAACGACGCGACTGAGGCTTCACCCCAGCCTTCCCCTGCAGACGTCACGCAGACGGCGACAGCGACAGCGAGCCAGCAACGTGCCGGCCCGCCGGGCAGAAGGAGAGGCGCCCGGGGCGGCGTCCAGGCGCTCCTGGCCCAGCACCTGCCGCCGCCACCGCCGCTGAACCCGGGATGCCCGCCCCCCGACAGCGGCCACGGAGCCTCCCGGGGTCCGGCCGAGGCGCCCCGCCTCTCACAGGGCGCGTGCGGGCACAGAGCCGCGCTCCTCACCCTGAGCGCGCCGCGTCGTACCTGAGGTGCCGTACGAGGACGAGGACGGGGTTCTCCTGGAGAAGCTCTTGACGGCCAGGCTCTGGCCTCGCTGTTTCCGCCGCCAGGCCGTCCGACACTTGGAGTCGATGCTCTGTTTGATTCGATACCAGTCGGATTCCGTGATTCCGAATTTGTAGAAGAGGTGACCTGCGAGAACACACGGCGGGGAGGCTCTGTGAGGCGCGGCGGGCGGTCAGGGCGCAGCGCCGACAGGAAGCGCGACGGGCGAGAGCCGCCTCAGGCCCGCCGGCCGCGTGCGGTGCTCGCTTTTCATTTATTCAGCTCGAACCTGTGTGACGCGATCCGCCCCCACCACACGGAGCCGCGCACCGAGCTGGAGGTGGGGCTTCCCCCAGCACCCCGGGTGCCCCGCGCTCCAACCGTCCACCTGACTCCACGCACGGCCCGTCCGGTCCCGAGGCCGCGCCGGAACGGCAGCTCGTCCCTCCTTGCTCACGCCTGCCCGGCTGCCTCCTTCCCTCCTCTCAGGTGTGGGCTCCAGCGAGAGCTCGGCAATCCTCCCCGCACCCAGCCCACTTCACCCCCGAGTGCTCCCACCGGCACCCCCGTCCCGGCGCTCCAGCGCTTCAGAGAACTTAGGTGCCGCTGGCGTTTACTCCGCTTCCCGCACAACCACGGGCTCTGTGCTCTCCTCATCCACGCGTGCCGAGAACCCAGAATGTCCAGGCGCGTGACAGGTGCTTACACGTTCGTTGCCTAAATGCTGGTTACAACTCATGTGAAGACTTTCTTCCACTGCTACTTGAGTCTGAGGCCTACACAACTTCCCTTGCCTCTCCATCCGCCTCCCTCCATCAGAATGAAACGCCCTAAGGGCGGACATAATCCACTCCCCGGGGGCCCCCAGCGCGCACGCCCAGCCCGCCCAGCCGAGTGGGCGACCCTCCACTGGACACTGGACCGCTGGCCACAGAGGGCGGGGCAGCCCTCTGGCACCCTCGTTGTCCGCCCCTGCGTCACGGCGAGCTCTCAGGGCAGGATGTGGGCATCTGAGACCCCTTACCAGCAAGGAGGAAACCGGGTGGCAGATGGAGACCCCTCCCTGCCAGCCCGCCCAGCTCTCACTGGACCACTTCACCTCTTCCTTGTGCTGAATCAACGGGGGTAACGGTTGGCAACACGGGAACCACAAGAAATGCTTTTCAACGGGATGATCTCCTTTCTATCTGGTCATGAAGCTTCGCTGATTAATGGGAAAATACATGGATGAAATTCAGAAATTTCATAATCAAAAGATCCAGCTGGAAAACTTGCTGTTTGGGCCGCTAAGAGCGCCCAGTTTGGAGCATCAGCTGAGAGCTCATTCGATGCCCAGTCCCTAAACTCTGCTCTGTGGAGAGCACAGACCCTAGGAATAATCAAAACAAAGGAAGTCTGTTTTCTTAAGGACTGTATTAAGTTTCTTTTGTCTTGGAAAGACACTTAACTCTTTTGTGAACGCAGCCTAAGGCATTTTGACTCCAAACACAACCAGAATGTGCCACCTTGATAAAGAGAAACTGGGTTAAGGAGGGGCAGGGCTCACAGGGTCACAGAGAAGACCAGCTGCAAGGTAGCCTCAGCCCCACTCTGTCCTCCTGCAGAAAAGGACGCACATAAAGGAGGCGGCACCTCTTTGCTGGTTTTCAGGTCATTTCTAAACTAACTGGGGCCATCCCGATGTTTACTGAGAGACGGCTCCATGCCTGGCGCGGCTCTAGATGCAGGGTGGGGCTCGCAAAGTTCCAGCCAGTTACCCACATGAGTGACAAGAGACCCCAACTACCAACTGTAGTCACCACAGAACTCAAATACTGACGGAGCCCAACTATGAGAACAAGAACCGTATAGTCACAAGGGGACCCGACCACTAACTACAGCTGTACGGTCACAGGAGGCGCCAACTACCCACTACAGCTACAGAGGAGCCCGAACACAGGCAAAGAAGTGGCGACCACACGTGCCCAAGCACCTCGTTAGGTACCTGCTCCAATACAGAAGGACACCCCGCAGACCACCCTCAGATCCCCTCATGCTTTCCCACGCAAGGAAAACAACTTCCAAACACCTTCCAATGCCTCTAGGGATTAATGAGATCATGCAAAATCCCAAAGCTTGTCAGTAATAGAAGAGAATAAACACAACACACACGTGGGCACACAAGCATAAGAAATGAGCGAAAACATTAATACTTAAATTCAACTTTGTAAAAAACAATCTGCCAGTTCAAAACCTGGCTTACATCCTTCGAAGAAAAAACGTACATTCGTAGAGTTCTGCGTTAGCCATTTAAAAATTCTTCTAAGACATCTTATTACATAGTTCCTTCCAACAGTGACTCAAGACTCCAGCTCGATGGCAAATGCCCCCGCGAAGGCTGCCAGGAAACACTAAGGAAGGAGCCAGCAGCACCGATGCCTCCCCCATGAGAGCCGCAGTGCAGGAGGGCACAGGGGGCTCGGCTCCGCCCCGGGAGCCTCATGGGCGGACTTCCTCTGACTTTGTTAAAGGCGTTCTGCAGCTTTTCTGCCAGCCCCGAGCAACCTCAGCTGAGTGAAAGGAGGAGAAACCTCTTACAATGAGTGATGAAGAAGATTACTTTGCATTAACTGGTATTTCACACTTGTTGAAGCATTTTATCTCAAGTCATTTGATGCTCCTAAGAAAACCTCATGAAATAAGAATGTCAATCTCCTCACCGCAGCTCCAAACCGAGTTCTCAGTGAGGAGTGAGAACCAGCCTTAAAGTTCGGGCCTCCGGTGCCCCCCCAAGTGGAGAAGAATCGGCCACAGAAAGCCCAGCAGCGCCCCCCTCTGCCCAGACAGCAGCGGGCGCCCGGCCGGGACGCGCGGGAGCCCGGGGAGGAGGTGGTGGCCCCCCCCGGCGGCCTGGACACAGTCTCATCTGCAGATGAGCCGCGTAGCCCCCCAGCAGCCCGGGGAGGCTAAGCAGCGGACAGGCCCTGTGCTGCTCCCAAGTGGTGCCCGGGCACCCCCCGAGGCTCTGAGCGGGGTCCCGTCCCTGCTGACCACCTCCCCCTTTCCAGGACGCCCGTCGCTGACACCGGTGGTTCCCGGCTCTCGTGTGAGCCCCACGAGGGGCTGAGATGCACCACAGGAAGGACAGACAAGAAAAAAGGCACGGGGCTTGCAATCCTGTGTCCTCGGGGAGGGGCGTGGGGTGGCGTGGGGCTTATCGGTCACAACAGAAGGCAAACCAGGGCACTGCTAACATAGCCTCGGGTTCCAGGGAGAGGGAAGCAGAAACGTGAGCGCCGGCAACTGACTTCTTCACGTGACGGTCTCAGCTCCCGTGTGGGCACCGCGGAGCCCAGCGTCCCGGCCACAGAGCCAGCTGGCCCCCCTCTCCCCACGCCTGGGGAGCCCCAGGCGCTGGGCACAGCACCACGAGTGACGCCGCTCCTCGGTGATGAGGAGAGCCCGGTGGCCGCGGTCGGCCGCTCCAAGGTGCCTGTGAGCCAGGGCGCCCACTCGCGTCCGTTCTCACAGGCTCCGTCCCGCCACCAGCCCACACTGACCACGGCTTCCTCCCAGCTCCCAGAGACACATGCTGGGCCCAGAGGAGCCTGACCACCCAGGTTCCAAAGAACCCAGGCCCTGCGTACTGTGCTGAAGTGTCCCCCAAAATTCACGTCCGTTCCAGGACCTGGGAACATGACCTCCCTTGGACACAGGGTCTCTGCAGACGTGATTAATTAACTGCAGATGCAGTCACACTGGAGCCGTGTGCTCTAAGTGCAGGATGACTGATGCCCTCAGGAGGACAGGAGACACACAGACACACACAGGAGCAGACGGCCACGTGACGACGCACACGGAGACTGGAGTTACGCTGCTACAGCCCACAAAGGCCACAAGCTGTGGGCCTCTGCCAGAGGCAAGACAGACTCACCCGTAGCCCTCCGAAGCGGCGTGGCCCTGCCGGCGCCGTGATCTCAGCCCCACGGCCCCAGACCCGGACAGGGCACCGTGCTGTCGGCGGAGCTGGGTACGGCGGCCCCGGGCCACTCGGGCAGCCCGCCACGCGTGAGCGAAGCCCCGGCAGCATCACCATCTCTGCCCCGGGGGGACTGACCCCACGACAGTTCTCCACGGACACGCGACTCCTCCGTCTGTGCCCAAGCTGCTGGGGGGCTCGTGGGATCTCACCACGTCGGCGCCCCCCTCATCACTGGTCTCACGAGATCAGCAGCCAGGCGTGTCCCGCAGCCTAAGCAGACGCCTATGTGACCCACCAGTAAAAACCCTAAGAACTCGGGCTATAACATTCTCAATTCGAGGGGGGGAAAAGGCAACAGCTACATTCTTAGGTCACGTGCCTCATGAAAGCGTGGCCAATTTTTTTTAAGTTATAATAATGATCTACTTTCGCGCAGAGCACACAAACTACGCGGCTGCGTATCCAAATTTCCGGGAGGCCCGTCAAGCCTTGGGCACCCTCTCTCTCCCTCAGTAACCTTGTTCCCTCGCTAGAAGAAGTGCCTATGTGTTTCAAAATGCTGATTTTTTTCCCTTAAAAAAGAAAGGGAGGAAAATACTTCCGACAATCAGAAAAGAGAAATATAAGTCCAGTCTTGTCCACAGCGAGGTGGGTGTGGCTGGTGGTGGCAAGTGTACATTCTCTGGGTCAGGAATTCCTCTATTTTAAGGACACCCACAGGCTTCCCCTGCCTAAAAAAGCAACTGTAGGGACTTCCCTGGCGGTCCACTGGTTAAGACTCTGCGCTTCCAATGCAGAAAGCACGGGTTCGATCACTGGCTGGGGACCTAAGATCCCACATGCTGCATGATGAGACCAAAAAATTAGAAAAAAAAAAGAAAAAAGAAAAAACTGTTAGCTAAATGTACAGGGCAATTTGGGCTGCTTACACACAGCAGCTGTCCGCATGGCTCCCAGCCAGCCCCCAGACACCCCCGACCCTTCTCCCAGGCACAGGAGCCTCCAAGAGAACGCAGGCAGGCCGGCCTCGCACCAGAACACTCTCCGGCCCACAGCTGGCTCCACTGTAAGCAAGACCACCCCGCTTGTAACTCAGAAGCTCGGGGCACTAAACCTACCACCCGCTGCCTAGAGAACCAGTGACCCCTGCAACACGCAGCAGCCATGGCAGCCCCTAGGTGACCCTCAGGCCAAGGCTGACATT
Source organism: Kogia breviceps (assembly GCF_026419965.1). NCBI lineage: Eukaryota > Metazoa > Chordata > Mammalia > Artiodactyla > Physeteridae > Kogia > Kogia breviceps. The sequence continues at coordinate 57,014,469 of NC_081327.1, read as the reverse complement.
CCGGCTCATGTTTCCGGAAGCGCTGGCATCAGCCGGCGTGCTGTGAGGGTCCCGGCTGGCACGGTGCTCTACAGCGGGGGCGCTGCCTGCCGTGAAAGCTACATTCTTTTGGAACACGGTCACACGGATCCGTCCGCATTGTGAGAACCGCTGCTTTCAGAGCCACGTAGGCACGACCCAGGCCTCACAAAGCCTAGAACATGACGGCAAAGCCCTTACGCATCTGTCAGTTGGCCCGGGCTCTGCCCGCCGTGCCCGGCTTCTTCCCCCCCCCCCCCACCCCCCCGCGGGCTGACCTCAGTGCGTCCCATGGGTGGGTTCTCAGGAGCCACCCCACACGTTTCCCAGGCTCCGAGACGAACACGGGGACTCGGAATGGCCGGGGCCATGAGCTGGGGACCCGGAGGATGAGCCCCCTGGGGTGAGGCAGGGACCGGCCGCCCTGCTGAGTACCTGTCAGGAGAACCCGCAGCCAGGCCACACCCCAGCTTCCACCAAGGTCAGTGTGCAGACCAGGGAAAGACAACTCCTCCCTGTGCGTGAAGGCTCCTGGAGAGCTCCTCTCCCTGCTTCTCACCATCCCTCACCCAAAGGCCCGGGGATCGCCATCAGAGCTCTGTGTGAGGAATGAGGTCCCCCAGGCAGGATGGCACCCCTTCTCTATTGTGAGATAGTGAACTCTGGGTAATTTGTTTTCCATTCCGTTTTACTAACTTAGATTTAAATTTCACGCCAGCCACAGCGGCTCTCCAGCACCAGGTTTTTCAGACGTGACCACCTAACCCTTCCGATGAAAGCCTCCTTGCTTCTTTCGTGTCTTTATCGTAAGCCGTGTCGAACACCTTCTGGGTCGGGCAGGCTCTCAGGTGAGATCAGGCCAGTGGGTGCTGACGAGAAGGAAGCGGGCACACCGCACCCCTTCCAGATGTCATCCAGACGATGCCGTCATGACAGACTCCAGCCTGTGCCACCCTCACAGCCACGCGGGGATCCAGATCAGTATGACGAGGTCCCCAGCCACCACCAGCGAGGGCAGCCCAGAACCCCAGCCCTCTGGGACAGGGACGAGGCAGGTGGCCTGCCTGTGCCCCTGGGAAGCCCGGGAGAGGCCGCTGTCAGCGGAGGGTAGGCAAGGCTCGGCTCTACCCCTCCTCTCTCCTCGAGAGCGGCCCCAGGTCAGGGGAGGCCAGGGTCTGAAAGGCCCCCAACTCCCCGGTGTCTTTGCCGCGGGGCCAGGCCCTGGGCAGCCCTTCCTAAAGGAAACGTTCGATCCACAAACTCCTCTCCTGGCTCTGTGACCAGATCTGACCCAGAGCCCCCTCCCCCTGATAGCACGGGTCCCGCTCCGCCGCGCCCGCCCCCAGCGGAGCCTTCCCACGACCCGGACGGGACAGGGGTGGCGGCAGACGCGGGAGGCCGCACTTACAGCGGATGCCGTAGATGGTCAGGGGGTCGAGCTGCTTCTTGCCGTGCTTGCCTTGGCCCGAGAGGTTGGAGACGGCCTGCACCTCGCGGTGGAAGAGGTAGTCCAGCAGCGTGAGTGCCATCTTCTCGGCGGTGCGGCAGTTGGTGCTGATGTGCAGCATGTCGGAGGGGATGATGGCGCAGCGCACCCGCATCTCGGGGTTGTTCTCGTCCCCCAGCCACGTGCCGTTGGGGTAGTCCTCTGCAAGAGAGGGGCCTCGGTGAGCTCCGGCGACGCCCCCGCTCGCTCTGCCTCCAGCGAGGCGGCCCGGGGCGTTCCCAGGACAGGCGGGGGGCCCACAGAGAGCAGGAGGGCAGCTGGCACTCCCCCCGCGCAGGAGGAGAGGCGGGAGACCCCCGTCTGCGAGCCCACCGGCCCCCCGCCAGCTCCGTCTGGGATGAGGGACGATCTGGGAGGCACACAGGGGGCACTGGGCCCCCCGGCTACACCCTGACCAAGTGCGCCAGCGCCCCCCACCCAGCCTCCCTCTCTGTCACGGCCTCCCAGGAGTTGCAGGATCGACCACGTGTGTGAAAGGGCTTGACGGTTGTCTAACAAACATCAACTTTAAAAAGCCTTCTCCTTTGGCAAAAGGAAACTCCACTTATGACCACAAATCAAGAGAACTCTTGACTCTGCTTGGACACCTGGCCACTTTCCAAACGCGCCCTTCTGATCCTGAAGTGGAGGCGAGTTAAGGTGTGAGAGGCGGCCCCTGAAAGCACCAGCGCTGGGGCGGCGATAAGGGGGAGAGCTAGGACCTCTAAGAGGGACCCAGCTTCCTGCCGAGGCCGGCGGGCCTTTAGGTCGTGTCCCAGCCGGGGGCATCGCTGTTTCAAGATTTCTCACGCGATTTATTCTGAAATGTCCTGATATTTACGTTCTGGCCTCTATGTGCAAAGAAGGCCCCACAGAGGGCAGCCAGCCCCGCCTGGCTTTGCCGCAGGCCTGGAACAGAGCACGAGGCCCAGAGGCCAGCCGGTCTGTGACTCGCACCCCCAGCCCTGCAGCGCCACAGGCAGCCGCTCCCAGCTGGGCTCCTGAATCACACGACGTCCTCTGACACCAGGAGCGGCTCTGCAACCCCGGAAGGACGACCCCGGCAGGACGACCCCGGCAGGACGACCGCGTCACCTCTGGGCTGGGGCAGCCTGACTTTAGCTAAGGACCGAGAACAAATTACAGATGTGATTTTTGGAACTTGGAATAAGAGATAAGTCAGAAGAATCACTTCTCAGGAACACGGAGGGTTCAGAAGTGAAGAGGTAGAGCTACGAGCACAGGCTCGGATGCGGGCAGTTTCTCGCCAGCAGCCACCTATTATGTTTACCTGCCTACAGGAAAGCTAGTGGACACGTGATCTAAACATGGATGGGAAGCGACTTCCAGAGGCGCTGTCTCTCAGTCATCCCTGGAATGCCAAGAAGGCTCCAACTCCTGGGGACTTTATTAGTTTACCTACAGATACTGGGCAACTCTGTGCCGGGCACTGGGTCTAGTGCTCAGGATCTAAACCCTCAGCGAATGTAGAATCACAGGCTTAATTACACCAAACAGAGTGGAAGGACCACCCTCCCTCCACCTGCGGCCATCAAGCCACGAAGCAAGTAGAGGGAGGGACAAGGAGGGGTGTGGGAGGGGCGGGGAGGGGAGGGGTGCCGCGTTGGGCACAAGGACAGTGGGCTGTGGGCTCCACCCCATCCGCCACGGGGCCAGAGAGCGCTTTTCTCAGGAACAAGTATCTTGAATCCTACAAGGCCAGCTCCTGCATTTAGATAATATCTTTAAAGCAAAGTAAACGCTGGGCTGGAGCTCAGCATCATTTTCCAGACGGCGAGTCAACGTCTCGTCAAAGTGACGCTGAGCGTGTGTGGAGGTGGCGGGATAGCCATTCCGTCCAAGAGGGAGGCCGGTTCGGCTTCTCCACCACTGACTCCAACTGAGAGCCAGCTTCCCCAGAGGGCTGCCTGCACACGGGCCCCCTCCTCGGCTCCCCAGCCCCGGAAGCATCCCCTTCGCCACAGCCCTCGCACATGCACCACGACAGGACCAGAGGCTGCAGGGCTGGGGGTTGGGGGGCAGGGACAGAGTCCTGCCAGCCCCCAGCAAGGGGGCCTCGGCTCTCTGGCCGGGGCAAGGAGCGCCCCACCTGTCCAAGCCCCAGACCTGGCCCTGCTGCTCCAACAGCGATGTGCCAGAGAAAGGGCCACCCTCCTTGCAGACGCCGCCCAGGCCAGCCTCAGCCTCCCAGCTCCAGCGACAACCGCGAAAGGCGGGGTCACGCCACGCCGTCCCATGCACACAGCGGGGCGCATATATGGGTAAAGGCAGATACTGTCAAACTGACCCAGGAGAAAGGAACGAAAAAGCGACCTCGTCTATTAAACTTAATTCTTAGGAAGGCAAAACACCGCGTTAAATGAATGAAAAAGTTCACAAAGGAAAGCCAAGCCTCATTTTTACGTAAAGAATGATCACCCTCAGACTGATCAGAAACTCCCCAGCCTTCACGGATGATCCGTGCGAGCCGTGCTGCAGACGAGCACACGCAAAGGGCCGGACGGGCTCCGCGAGGAAGCGACCGGCCGGCCGCCGTGAGCAGGAGGGGGCGCGTGGCCACTGGGACGGGCTCTGCGGGCCCACGAGGGCTGTTGCCTCGCCCAGCTCCCTGCTGACACGTGGCCATGGACGAACGCCCAGCCCCAGAGCTGGCAGATGGGCCTCCAGGAGTATTATTACCAGAACATTCTGGAGAAGGAAAGATGGCATTTTAAATTCCTACAGAAGTTATTATTTCAGGGAATACTGCTCCCCCCCCCAAAATAAATTAGTCTAAAACTTAACTATTTTCCCTCCCTATCACTCCAGAAAATAATGGCTTAAACATCTCTGGTAACATCGGGAATTGTGCAGAAAGTCTCTTTCAAACACCTCAAAATTGTGGAAGGCATTTTATAACCTGTCTACAACCTATAACTTCCTTAACGCTGTGAGCGCCAGGCGTGTGGCCATCTGACCAGCAAGAAGCCCGAGCCAGGCGGACAAGAAACACAGCCTGCAGCAAGTCTGACCAACACAGCCACTGCCGTGGAGCAGGGGACCCCGCCGGGGGCAGGGAGGAGCGGGGCTGCATGGTCACTGGTCACGGTCGAGGCACTCCGGGAGACGGCAGCACCTCCACGCTCCCCGGCCCAGACGCTCGGGCCACACCTGCTGACTCGGCCCCAGGCCACCTCTGACCGACCCGAGAGCCCGAGCCCAGCCTGGGCCCGGCTTCCCACCAGTGACAATGAATCATGTCTTTTAAATGTAAAACAAGACGGAGCATCTGCCCACATAAATATTTGAGAAATTTGAGAAATTCACCTTTTGACAATTCAGAAAGGATGTATTTATTTTACTAAAATAGCTTGGTCCAGTTTTGGCATCTGAAACAATAGATTCTAGTGGCTTTATTTAAAAACTACCAGTTGGGTTATAAGAAAAATAAACTCGCTTTCTATTCCAATCATTTAAATCTTAATTAAATTAACGGACATTTCTAAAAAACCTATTCAAAGAAAAACCTTCAGCAGTAGCTTGAACTTTCTTACCAAACAGTTCCGAATACAAATATTTCTTTTGAGGGTCTGTTTTAGTTCTAGGAAAATGAAACGAACAGGAGAAATCCCCAAGATGAAAAGGATGACCACAGTCTCAGGTTGCCAACTTGACAGAGAGAAGCAGCAGCTACCTGTGTCATGCCTCCCCTGCTCCCCACCCGCTGACACGCATGCATACATACATGTGTATATACATGCACGCACACACACGCACAGGCACACGTCCCGAGGTAGCTGATGCACACACCAGCACGTCCACTGACACCAGGGAGCCTTGGTTCCGGGCCACTCGGCCCGGCCCGGGTCTAGGTGTGGGGGTCCCTCTCTCCCAAGTACGGAGCTAATCGCGTGGGGCAAAGACAAGACAGTATCTACTCCGCTCCTCCTACGTGCCAGGACTTCACATGCCTTACCGCAACTCAGGGACTCTGAGAAAACGCGACACAAGGCGTCACCACTCCTCCAAAGCAAAGGGCAAACTGCGAGTCCTCCGACAGCAGCCTGCATGCCCCGCACACATCTCACCAGCACTCCAAATGCCACCCCGGAATCAAGCCCGGCCAAGCACCCGGGCTCTGTCCAAAGACGCCGGTGTTCTGTCCAGGGGGCCCCCGAAGCCTCTAAGTCCTGTGTGGGCAGCTGTGATGGGGGGAAGGGCCCCGAGGATGGGCCACTTGGACACTTGCTGCCTCGGCTTCCAGACGCCCCCGGCACCGCTCCCCCTCAGCGGTCACTCACAACAGGCTCGGTCTCTGCAGCCATGAGAGGGAACCACCAGGGAGGCGCTTCAGTCTGCACCCAAGGGATGGTGAAGACGCAGGCTCTGGGGTGAACGGGGTGTCCACACACGGCCCAGGGGGTCGCATGAGGTCAGGTCCTCGAGGCCGGCTCCAGCACCTCCGGGCCAGCCTCAGAGGACGCCTCGTGCCCACGAGCAGGGATCAGGCTGCGTTTCCGTCGGGCTTTTATAAAGGCTGCCCAAGCTGCTTACGAATTTCTCCACATGTGAGGTGCGGGCTGGGGGTGGGGGGGGACCAAGTGGCCCTGGGAAGGGGCTCAAGGAGGTTTTCCAGAACAGGCCCTGTGGGCCGCCTCCCAGCATGGATCACACTCCGTCCTTAGAAGCTGTCGCCTGTTTCTGAGCCCTTCTGAATTAAGGTGTTTTCACCCTGACCGTGAGCCTCGTCCAAGGGTGACACCTGCAGTGAATCGGTAACACTCCAACCAACCACAGAAGCTGACAGTTCGCCTGCCTGGCTTTAGACACAGTGAACTATGCGCCTGTAGCCCAAGCACCTCTGCTCCTTTGGGACTGACGTGACATCTTTAAGCTACGGACAGACTGACAGGTTGGGGTTTTTAAACTGGGAATTCGAAAGCGTTAGGTTACATACAGGATGACGCTGTAGCAAAAGGGAAAACACAAACGTCTCTGGCACTGCAGCCAATTCCGTCCCCAAGGCTGGGCCCATCCCACAGAACCGCGCGGCCACACCTCGGACGGAGCCCAGCCTCTTCCGGGGAATCCCGCCCGCGGAGCACAGTCCTGTGAGCAGAGAGCATCCAAGGACGCGTGGCAGAAAGAGCGGAGGGCCGGGCCGAGACCGGGTGTCCCTGTGCTGGGTCCCTCACACCGGGCCGAGACTCGGCAAGGGATGCTGGGATGCCACCCCCAGCCGCTCTTCTCTGATCTGGGGTCAGTGACCATTCACTACGTGGTCCTGCACGAAGACCCACTGACGTTGTTACACTAACCCTCTTTCTTTTTTTTTTTTTTTTTTTTTTTTTTTGCGGTACGCGGGCCTCTCACTGTTGCGGCCCCTCCCGCTGCGGAGCACAGGCTCCGGACGCGCAGGCCCAGCGGCCATGGCTCACGGGCCCAGCCGCTCCGCGGCACGTGGGATCTTCCCGGACCGGGGCACGAACCCGCGTCCCCCGCATCGGCAGGCGGACTCCCAACCACTGCACCACCAGGGAAGCCCTAACCCTCTTTCTTAATCCTGCTCTTGTCAGCAGCCAACTTATGACGGCTGCTAAAATGCGTTTTTCATGTTACCAAATACACAAAGAATTTATGCAGGGACTTCCCTGGCGGTCCAGTCGTTAAGACTTTGCCTTCCAATGCAGGGGGTGCAGGTACGATCTCTGGTCGGGGAGCTAAGATCCCACATGCCTCGCGGCCAAAAAACCAAAACATAAAACGAAAACAATATTGTAACAAATTCAATAAAGACTTTAAAAATGGTCCACATCAAAACAAATCTTTAAAAAAAAAGAATTTGTGTTAAGAAAAGTTCATGTAAAATAAATTATGTGAACAAATTCTCAAGAAATGTTTCTGGCTAAGTTTCCTCCTCAGCACACGTACGGCTGCAGTTTCGTGAACACAGCAATTTGTACTGATCTTGTTTCGCAGCCCGCAGCCCAGCAACACCAGGGAGAAGGTGCCCTGGGATCCCCCTGCGGAGCCTGACAAGGCTGCCGGATCACCTGCTCCTCCCAGACTTTACCTCCCTGCCCTGCCCCCCACCCCAGCACATCACAGACATGTGCGTATAGATCAGTTCACTGACTCGGGGCTTTGCAACATACACAAGGCTGATTTCTGACAATAATTCAATTACAACAGAAGTACCTCCCTATTAAAGGCAAGCACCAAACATTTTACATGCAGGATTAGTCAAGTTCTGTAAGAATTATCAAATGCATACACAGCAGGAATTTAAACTCTTCAGGAAGAATCTAACTAAATCCCTTCATGAATGAACAGATCCCATTTTGGGTCCATTTTGGCTAATTTGTTTCTCTGACTGAGTTCACCAGCTTAACCTTTGAACGACAAACCCCACACACGTCCAGTACTTACCCAAGATTGGGCTGAACGAAGGCCTTGTGCCGGGGAAGAGAAGGGCAAGAGCTAAGAAACAAGCCTGCGGCCCACTGCGCGCCACGGACGGCGCCCCTCTGATGCAAATGCAGCTGGTGCCGTGACAGCCGGAAGTGCCGACTGACACACAGGGAAATGCCCTGGCACCTCTGCGGTACAATAAAGATCTGCCAGGGGACGGCATGCCGGTTCAGGCAGACAATGCGGAATTCTTCAGAAATAGCCATTCTGCAACTCTGTGGTTCTCTGCGATCAGGCACAGAAATACTTTTATAAGAAGAGAAGAACATCTGTCTATCTGCAGCCCTGGGCTCTTATCGGGAAATAAGATGACTCCACCTAAGGCCGAGCCTCCAGCCCTTCGGCGCCTACATCTTATCCCCATTTCTCGGGTAGGAACTAGCTGACTGGACGCTCCCCGTTCGAGCAAGCGATTCTAGTCCCGGGAGGACGTAGCAGGGAAGCAGCGAATCCGACTCTCAGTGCATCATAAATGTCACCGGATGTTGGCCACGTGACGCCACTACAGGCCCGTGCGAGACGTTCGCAGATTAGCTCTTTTGCCCACGTTTCCGTGCACACACCGGCGGTCTCTGTTCCATCTTCCCAAACCCCATGCCAACCGAGGTAGCTCAACCTGACATTCTCAGGACGTAGAACTGCAGGGGGTGGGGGGGCACCTTCCCGAGGACAGTGGCAGCAAGCTTGCACTGAGACACACAGAAAACCTGTACCTTTTCCCTACAGATCTTAATACTAATAAGCTCAAATTTTGATCCCTTTTTGTAAGCTCACATTAGAGTCAATCTGCAGTCCCCCCCTGAAATATATTTCACATTCATCAGATCACATTAGGGAATACAAACTTAAAAGATGACATTTTTTGTTTTTATGATAACCCCAGACTCCCCCTGAATTATCCAATGTCATGTTTCAGAGCTGAGGCTGTTTAAACCAAACAAATTAGGCCTAAAGTACACAGCCAGACCTACAGGAGTATCTACCCAGAATCCACATGGAAAAAGAATAAGAACAATTCGCTTTCTCTGCAATTGCTGCAGATGTAATTTTCATTCGATATCCACTAAGATGAAGTCAGGAGCAGCCCTCTTTTCCTCAAGTCTAATGAGTAAAGAGACTAGCTGCCCTGACCCAGCAATTCCACTCCCAGGTATCAGCCCAAGAAAAATGAAAACATACACAACAACCTACACACAAACGTTCAGAGCAGCACTGTTTGTGACAGTCAGAAAGTGGGAACAACGCCAGCGTCCATCGATGGGTGTCAGATAAACAAAGTGTGGCCTATCTACACATTTAGATGGGCCGTCATCCGGCCGTAAAGAGGAATGAAGGACTGGTGCACGTACAATGGGAGGGCAGCACGTGCTTCCACTCGTATGAAACATCCACAACAGGCAACCCCACAGACAGGAAGCAGATCAGAGGTGGCAGGGCTGGAGGCTGGAGCACAGGAGTACTGCTGTGGGGTCTCTTTGGGCTGGTAAAAATACCCTGCAATTAGACAGGGGTGATGTGCACGCTCTGTGAATGGATTAAAGCCCACCGGCACGTCTGCTTTAAAATGGTCAGTTTTATGGAATGGAAATTAGACCTCAATTTTTTTTCTAAGTTGCCCAATTTGCTTTTTCTCTGTGCCTTGCTCTGCCATCTCAACCCTAGCAACTTATGTTAGAGGTGAATGATGTTTTAAGGAAAACGCTTTCAATGCTTCAGACGTGGTAACAAGTCTAACAGGAAAATCTTTGTAGAAAAATCTATACTGTGCTCTCAGGAAAAGTCAACAACTCAGACGGAGAAGCAGAAACACCTCACCAGCCCTTCCTAGTTAACAAGTTATAGGCTTGAGGACTCGGTGACACGAGGCTACATCTGCCCTGAGTTCCCTCCTCTCTCTCTGCGCTGTTTCGGGAAACATCGACTCAGCCCCCGAGAGAAGGACCAAGCTGCCAGGCGGCAGGAACCCCCTGGAGGGCATGCCAGGCTGCCACCCGGACCCAGAGCCAGCTGAGAGTGGACCCCAGACCCAGCAGGAGAGAGGACGCTCTCCCTATATCCCAGTGGGCAGGGGCAGCGTGGACTCAACCTGGACGCGCAGCCCCTCTGAGTCTGCGTGAGGCCCTCGTCAGAGACACAGGACAGAGCTGTGGTCAGACAAGTTAGCCGACCAATAGCTCTCAAGTTACAGCTGTCCATCATCAGAAAGCCTTCAGAATCAGATTCAATAAGCAAAACTGACTGGAAACGATTATGTAAATCTGTATTAATGTGGAGAGATTTCTACTATGCAATGGGGAAAAGCGAGTTACCAAATCGTAAATCTAGTGTGTATGTTAACATAGAAAAAGCCCAGAAGATTTCTAGAGATCTCTGGATGAGGAATGTCTCCGGTTATTTGTACTTCCTTCGTCATTTTTATATCTTATCATCTTTCAAAAACAATAAACATATATTACTTTTCTAAAAAGCAGGGAAAACATCACAGCTGACCCCGGAACAAGGTGGGGGGTTTCGACCCTCCGCGTGGTCAGGGATCCACACGAAGCTGCTAGCGGGCCCCCCGGGAACGCAGCACCCCCTATTCACGGCTCCCCGCGTGCAGACCGTGCAACGCTGTAACATCTACTAGTGAACAGTCCACGTGTCGTGGACCCGCGCGGCTTCAGCCCGAGGTGTCCAAGAGCCGCGGCACACCCATTACCGCCCACGCGAGGAGAGGAGCAGCTTGGAGGACGCACCTTCCGAGTTCAGGGTGATGAGGGTGACGTTGTTGCCGATGTTCTGACTTCCTGACTGTCCACAGTTGGAGACGGAGTCGCTGGCCTCGGACCCGCTCTCCCCGTCCTCATTGTGGCTGTCCTCCTGACCCGGCACCTTCACCACGATGGTGTTCTGCCGACGCCCGGGCACCGCACTGCGCGGGAAACAGAGACACCGGCAGCGTGGTGAGAGGAGCACAGCAACACGCAGAGACGGCTCTGTACCCCGGCTTTCTCCCCTTCACACGTCTCAGGGAAGCTACCTCTGCACGCGCACTGGGCCATCAGCCTTTCCTCAGCTCTTTCTACTCAGATTAATAGCAGGAGACAGTCTGTGGCTCCAAGAAACTGTGTGAAACTTGAAACGTTTAAAAAAATGTTTACATCACAAAAGAAGTGAAATCACAACCCGCTGTGACTCAAGGCCTAGACCGCTCCCTTCTGCTCATGGAGGTGACCCTACAAAATGCTGACGTCTGAATCAGGGTGAGATTGAGGCCGTGTCAAAGGAAAGGCTGAGTGAGAGAAAGTATGTCTGCAGACCCAGACTGACTGCACCGATCCCCTCCGTCCCGAGAGATGTCCTAGAAATGACCCGGCCTGTGAAGACGCAGCTCTCACTTCCAAACAGCCCACTGACAGAAACCACTCGAGTGGGTTAAAAAGGCCAGTCGAGGGTCTCCTGGGGGGTATCCTTAGCACCGCAAGGGAGCCTGATACAGCGCAGTGAGACACCGCCAGGAAACCAGAACCACAGCCAGCTCCAAAACGTGCTGCATTACCCGGACACAGGCTACTGCCTTCTGAATGAGCTTTTTGACTTCCTTCGAGATGCTGCCGCGCACGGGGAAGGGGAAGCAGCGCGAGGTCCCTGCTTGCCGAGGCAAACCCCGGGGGGCTCCACCCTGGGGGCTGGACCTCGCTGAATGCTCCAGACCTGGCCACGACTCCGCCTTCGCAGGCGTGAGACACACCGACCCTCTGCTGCTCTGCCGGCCCATGGCCTCGGCCGGAGCGTCCGCACCCACCTCCCGCGGCCGGGCTCCTGGGGGTCTGGGGCCCTGGGGACCTGGGCTACAGCCAGGTAGAAGCGGGACCGCCTGCAGAAGGGCCTGCGAGACTCGCCGGGAAGCAGCGCGCTGGGGCCGACGCCGGCGGGGCGCCAGCACACAAGGGGCGACGGTGCCCTCCACGCACTCCTGCCTCTGGCCCGGGGTACAGCCAAAGCATCTCCAAAGAAAAAGGAGTGGAAAAGGCACCACCTCGAAACGCCTCCGCCACGTCGCCAACCAGAGGGGGCGTCGCTGACCCGACGTGCTCGGACAGACAGACAGACAGGACTGAGGTGAGAGGACGGGATCCGCGGATCGTGGTGAGCACACGAGGCGCCTCCCGCCGGCACACGCGGCGGTGGACACAGGCCAGGCCGTCCTCCCCAGACCCTGGCCGCGGAGGAGCCCGGGCCCAACGACACGGGCGCCCCAGGACGCCGCCCCGTCCCCGGGGCCCCGGCGGTGGCGGTGAGAGGTGGGGTGTCGTGCTACTGACTTGCTAATGATATTTTCCAGGGGATCCGGCGCCCCGCCGCGCAGGGGGTCTTCCATCTTGGCTACAACGGCGCTCTGCCGATCGCTGTTGAGAATTACTGTAGTCTGGGGGACGACGCTAGGGAACAAAAGAATCACAGAGAAAAGAAGACCTTAACACGACAGCGTTCATTGTCAGAGCACAGAGTCATCAAAAGTCAGCGCCCACGCCCCGAGCTCCAGAGGGGAGGCCCTGGCAGGGCTGCGCGACGTGCACAAGTGACACCGGGCAAAGGGCGAGCCGGGGGTGGGCTTCTTCGTGGAGGGTCTAGCTCGGCTCCTTGTTGGCACTGTCAGGAGAGTCGGGTTAGGAACATTTACACCTTTACAGAGAAGAGACGGAGTTGTCACAGCTGTCACTGTGCAGTAAGGTTTCTGAAGGAGCAGGTCTGCGTGAAAAACAGCTCGAGACTTACTCACTGCATCCGAGCGAATTCCCACCTGCAATCTAGGCTTTCGTGACCACTGTGCTTATCAGTTCCATCCCAGGATGCGAGTGTCACGCACAGAAAGGGGCGGACACCCGTGGAGGGGCTGCGGGGGAACTGCCGGGCACTGACCTCTGCGTTCTGCTGGGCCAGTGCAGGAACCACAGCCAAGGGTCCGGGCACTTTGCTTCGAAGGAAACGATGCTACAGAATAACTGTGCCCCACCAGGGGCTCTTCCCGGAGGAAGCCGTGTGTTTATTTTTTGAGACGCGTTTAAACACGCAGGAGCCAACGGCTCGTCTCTAGGCACAGTCGTCGAGAGTTTTTGCTCATTAACCTTCCAGCCCTCAGCGCTTCCCGCAGTGCTTTGTGCAGAAAGAACAGGCACTGGAGACGTACAGCAGTGTTACCTGAGAGCAATGTCATGCCTGGATCTCACTCTCCAAAAACCAACTCGGGGAAACCCTGCTTTTACAGGAGGAAAGCTCATGAACCCAAAAGCACCCATGAGAACCCAACCCCGTCCCAGCCACACCCTGTGAAATGTCCCCAAGACCAGAGGCACAAATGGCACTGTTTCATGCTGAAGTAAATGGCAGGACCACAGGGTATTTTCCTAAAATAGAAGCATAATCACCTGCATTCCACTGAAAGCCATTATCATTTTCTCGGCTGTGCTACTTAATCATCAGTGACACCTGAAATAACCCACCAACTCCTGACCTCCTACCCACAGGTCAGGCACAAGTGACCAGGTGGCCTCTGGCTTGGCACCGAGGTCACACACAGGGTACCCACACAAAGCCGTTCCCTCTCACCCCAAAAGGACATCACGATGGCCACGAGCACATTCAAGGTCTGAGATGTCTGCCGGAAATAAACAGGTTAAAATGCATTCATGCCAACATCCGGCAAAGTCGTTAGACTGTTTCCTAAAGGACCTTAAATCAAGGAAATGCTGGTCTGAGACAACCAGCTTCAAGCTGGAGCACAGGGAGCCCCGGGACGCCCGACTGTCGGGGGTCCCTGCGTGTGCAGGCCCCGCAGGGCCTCAATTCCCAGATGCCCTCCTTCCAGAACGTTCTATGTCCTAAAGATGATGCCCCAGGAGGGCACCTCTGGCCAATGTGGTTGTTCCCTTTCACAAAGTCTCCCTGCAATCACATTCAGGCACCCCGTCCATCCATACGTAAGACAGCAGGTGCTCTGCGGGGGTCACTCCTCACCACTCGCCTCTGACAAAGCACACGGAGGACCTACTTAGGGTTTCAGCTCACAGGTAATCCAAGTAGTCTGTGATGACAGACCCCTTAGATTGCTGGCACACACCTGCAAGAAATGAGGACCTCCTTCATCTCCCACATATTTATTTATGTAAACAAAGTTTCTCAGAACTTCAAACTATAAAAACTGAAAACAGAAATGGAACATTGAACCCTGCATCATTTCAAGCAATAGATTACTCATAACCCTCCAGAGATTCAGGAATTAACTATCGCTAAAGCCCCATCCATCTCAAGGGTAAATTCACAACATTGCATTGTTAAGAGTTAACTATAAACTGGTAATAATTTACCCTGTTTTGTTCAACTGTGTACTAAGAACCGTAATGAGACCTCAATCCAGAAGAGCCTTTTTTTGAACCCTCCAGGCCAGGCCTCATGGTTACAGGAAATACATTTTTCTGCTTCAATTTCTATCCGTATTTCTGTTGCAAAGGAGTGTACCAGCCCGGATGACAGGATAAGATTTTGTGAAGGAAATGAAATGGGAATGAAAGTTCAAAAAGCAAAAGGGACAATGTAAAATTTGACTGTCCAAAGCTTATTCATCAGGGGATTTTTTTAAATGGATGATGGTATTTAGATTATAACAGAAACATTTAAGTGAGCAATGAATCTGTTTTTAAATACAAATATTAATATTCCAGAAAATACACCTTTCCACTAATGCAATTACATCAACCTCAAGTCGTACAACTTAATATTTTGTTTTTCAAATATTATGGAACATCCACATCACATTAAGAAGACAGTAGTGGTTATCCTGAGGGTCCGTACGGAGCAACTGTCAGAGCACGTCAGTGTCCTGCCGAGGGCGAATCACAGCCCCAGGTACCCAGCCAGACACGACTCTGGGTGCTGCTGGGAAGGGGCTTTGCAGATGTGATAGAAAGTCCCAGTTGGTTGGTGTTAAATTACTCGAGAGGCAGATCATCCTGGGTGGGCCTGGCCTGATCCGGGGAGAGCCTTTATTAAAAGGCAGTTTAGGGCCTTCCCTGGCGGTCCGGTGGTTAGGACTCTGCGCTTCCACCGCAGGGGGCACAGGATCGACCCCGCGTTGGGGAACTAAGATCTCACATGCTGCGCGTCACGGCCAAACTAACTAAATAAATTAAATATTAAAAAAAATAATAATAAAAGGCAGTTTAGGCTCTCCCTGATCCTGGAGACTCCAAACAGCTCCTGCCCATGGGGTGCCACCTGGTGACGATGGCCCCCGCCTGTCCACCCGCCACACAGACTGCGCACGTGCTTGGCTGCCTCCACGGCCGTGTGAGCCAATCCCGCGTGGGAAGCCCCTTAGAGCGGGTGCTGGCTGTCCCCACACACACCCCTCCCACTGATTCTGCCTCTCTGGGAATCCTGTGTAAGCTGCAGCATGACGCCGAGGGCGGGAAAGCGACACTGGGACCCTGCTGGCACCGACCCCAGGCCCCATTCAGATCGCACCAGCCTCCGCGTGCGCCTGTCGTGCTGCCCCCCAGACACGCCCACCCTCCCCACCCGGCGCGTCCCCGCACCCGCTAACCTGCTCCGCCGCCTACCGCTCCGATGCTCGGAGGATGGCACAGAGGCGGCAGCACGGGGCGTGGGACCTCGGAGACGCCTCCGCCGACACCTCCCAGGCGGCCAGGCCCGAGCACGTGCCTGGGGCACACCCGCATGTTTAACCTTTCACCCAGACAGGGGCTTGCGGGGTGTTTGCAGGCTTGGTTATTACAAACAAAGCCGCCATGGACATTCGTGCAGAGGTGCTGTGGGGACAGGAGTTTCCATTTCTCTGGGCTAAGTGCCCAAGAGTGTGCCTGCCAGGTCACACCGTGAGGACATTTTAAATTCGAGAAATCCTTCCGATCCGTTTCCAGAGCTGCTGCCCCGTCTTGCACGCCTCCCAGCAGCGGCGAGAGGCCCGGGGTCTCCGCGTCCCGCTGGCATCTGGAGGGGTCCCTGCTGTGTCTAGCCGTCTCCCACCCTCGTGCTCCCTGCTGGCTGACGCTGCTGAGTGTCTTGCCACGTGCTTACTCAGCACCCACCTCTCCGCTCTGGTAAAATAGCTGCTTCTGCTTTCTGCCGACTTTCCAATTGGATTGCTTGACTTGTCACTGTTGAGTTTTGAGAGGTCTTTGTTCTAGACATTCCACTAGTCCTTTAGCAGATATGTGGTTTGCAAACAGTTTCTCCTGGTCGGTAGCTTGTCTTTTCAGCTCCTAACGGGTCTTTGAAGAAGCGTAAGTTTTTAATCTTGATTGAGTCCACTTTCTCTTTTATTTTTCGTGGATAGTGCTTTTGGCGTGCCGTCTCAGAAGCCTCTGCCTAGCCCCAGGTCCCAAAGGTTTTCTCCTGTGTTTTCATCCCAAAGTTTTACAGTTTTACATTTTATGTTGCAATCTGTGATCCATTTTAAATCAATTGCTGTTCAAGGTGTGAGGTTTCTACCCAGGTTCATTTCCTCCATTTTGCCTGTGGAAACTGCTCCCGCACCATTTGTTCAAACAGCTGTCCTTCCTCCATCAAACTGCTTTTTGCACCTTTGTCAAAATCTAGCCGGCATAGTTGTATGGGACTATTTCTGGGCTCTCTATTCAGTTCCACTGATCAATTTGTCTATTCCTCGGTCATTCTGGTTTTTAAAACTTTATGTGCTCAGTTCATTCTTTCACAGTCTTAAACCATTATCTATACCTTTACTTAGAACTGTATGTCAGTTTTCAAAGTTCCTGTTAAATAAAAACTTATCCAAAAGGGAAAAGAGAAGTGCCTAGACCCACAGACCATCCTGGTTGTTTTAATTCCAAGATGAGGCTAATGTGCAAGCTGAACATTCTCGCCTAATTCTAAGATTATGCTGGTTGCTCACAAGCTGGATACTCTTGCCTAAGTGCATTACCATTCAGCAGCAAAGCACGTCCTGCAGCTTGTGACCTGTGAGCACGTGCTGAGGGCTGCCGGCCCTGGCGGACACTGACTGTAAGGCGGGGCCCCCCCCACCTCCTCGGGGCAGGCACGCGGGGGACGGGGGGGGGGGGGGGGGGGGGACGGGGACCGCCCCCTCAGGCAACACTGCCCCAGGGCCCCGTGTGAAACAAAGCCTCAAACCTGGAGCTGGCACTGTGGTACCTTCCCCGCACGGATAGCCAACACCCGTCCAAGATCACACAGCTACTCAGTGGCAAAGGCAGGTTTGAGCCCAAAGTCCTCAAGCAGCAGAGCCAACGTTCTTTACCAAAGTCAGTGAAGCCGGACCTGCACCCCACGGCTCCCTGAGCAGCAGAATCTCCTGGGGAAGCGAGGGCCCGCCCCGGAGAGCCTGGACTTCTCTTTTTTAACAATTGCCCCAGGTGATTCTGATGGGTGCCCCTGGTTTAAAACAACACCAAGCACAAAATCCCTGCCCACTGCTCCCCGCAGCACCGGCTTCCCCCAGAGCCCACCTGGTCCAGCCCGATGTGCGATGTGACCTTCCGTCGGCTTTGTTCAGTGATGCATCCCGGCTGCCCAGATGAACGCCCAGGACGCCGGCAAGCCTGTGTGTTCAAGGAGCAGTCTCAGATCTGAGCGGCAACCTCGGGCTCACGCGGCCGGTCCATACGGTGAAAAACAAGAACAGAGCAGGCGCCCATAGACGCGAGGCCCAGAGCACAGCCCAGGATGCCGTCTACACTCAGGGCAACCTGCGTCCTGAGGGCTGACTGGGTGCGCCCAGCAGGCACCACGAGGCTGGCTGATGTCGGACACTCGCTGAAAGATGAGTGTTAGGAGGAGTGATTTCTCAGCCTCCCGGGGTCGCTGAGGATCAAGGAACACTAAGCACTGACACGCATCGTCCCCTCACAGCAACTCTCTCTTACGATTTTTATTCTCCTTTTACTGATGAAGACACTGAAGCTTAGGAAGGGTAGACTCTGCCCAAGGTCTCATCACATACAGGTGACGGAGCCTGGATTCAAAGCCATGAATCTCTCGTGCCCTTTGCCACTTGTTGGTGGAGAACAGGAATAATCCTATTTCAACTACTGCTACCACTTACCCTTTCAGTGTTGGGGATTTTAATGGTTTTATTTCGATGGATTTAAACCCAAATATCTTCAGCTTTCAGAGCTGCCCTGGGAAACATTTTCCAAGTTCACTTACGAAGTGGCCTTCAACTTCCCCTCAGTTTCAGGAAACGGCTTTGTGAGTGGGTCAGAGCTCCCTGGGCTGCTGTCCTAAAACGCCGACTCTTCTGCCCCTTGCTCATCAGCCCCACCATGTGACCAGGGTGTGAATGGACACCGAGGCTGCCATCAGTGAACGAGCGGCCGTGGGCGTGGCTGAGGGCGGGCGGGCGCAGCTTGGGCATGGGGTTAAACCCCACCAGCACTCCTTAGGCTCCCTGGCGGAACGGGGTCCCTCGGGAAAAATCAGGTCTGTCCAAGCAGCACGGTCACCCCTTATTTCCAGTTTCCAAGGAGCAAGAAGAACGTCCACAAGCGCTGACTGTGAGTTCTCTGAGCAAAAGCTCATCCGGGAGAGGAGACCAGCCGCCACCCACAGCAATGCGCCGTGGACACCAGATGCTCTAGGGCTGGGGCCGGGCTGGCGCGTCCCGAGCATCCACAGGGGGCGTCCACACAGGCTGGGGGCACTGCCGCCTTAGGAGAAACTTCTAACCTTCCCAAGACAAGCCTAGGCGACTTAAAATGCCCAAAGGCGAGACTGCACGGCGCGCACAGCACCGCGGTTCACAAGCAGCTGCTGCCTGCAGCCTGCGGTGAAAGGCACGCTCCTGTACTGAGGCGTGGGCATCACTCTGGCCGGCACCTGAGGCAGCGTGACTTTGCGGCCTAGCAGACACTCACTGTACATCTGCTTTAACCATTACAGAAAAGGCCACAGTGATCAGAAGCAGGGAACGTCCATGCGAAAATAACATGAAACGCCTCCCCCCGCCCCGGGAGGCCGGCGCGGCTCCTCTTTCCACGGTAAGCCGCCCTTCCCAGGGGCCAAGGCCACGCCGACTCGCTGTGCACGTGCTGGTCTGTCCCGCAGGAACCTTGAAGGAGTGTGTGTGTCCCTGACCTGTCTGATGTCCCCTGTTCGGACAAGATATAAAACTGTGCTGAAAACCCGCTGCTCCAGAGCAGTCTTCTGTGCTATAGTCCTTAGTTTCACTCACGTAAAACTCTTCTCTGTTCATATTACAGTTCGTCTACTGGTTATTTTCGTCAACACGTGAGTGAGGCAGTCAAGTCGGGCATTATTTCTGCTCACACAATGATGCCCAATTTTGTTTTCTGTGGTGGGGGAGGAGTTCCAGCCGAATATTAAAAAGTGTGTGGGGCTTCCCTGGTGGCGCAGTGGTTAAGACTCCACCTGCCAATGCAGGGGACACGGTCCGGTTCAAGCCCTGGTCCGGGAAGATCCCACATGCCGCAGAGCAACTAAGCCCGTGTGCCACAACTACTGAAGCCCACACGCCACAACTACTGAGCCTGCGAGTCACAACTACTCAGCCCGTGCGTCACAACTACTGAGCCCGCGAGCCACAACGACTGAGCCCACGTGCCACAACTACTGAAGCCTGTGCACCTAGAGCCCGTGCTCCGCAACGAGAGAAGCCACCGCAATGAGAAGCCCGCGCACCGCCATGAAGAGGAGCCCCCGCTCGCCACAACTAGAGAAAGTCCATGTGCAGCAATGAAGACACGACACAGGCAAACGTAAATAAATAAAATACATCTTAAACGATAAATAAATACAAAAATAAAAAGTGTGTGAAAGTGTCTGCCTCCCTCTCTCCAACCACTGAGCCTCACTACAGCATCTGCTGACACTGACCGTTCCGCAACTCCACACCGTCACTCGTCCGACAGCTCAGTTTGGGAAACGTGTATGATATTACTTTTCTGAGCTTTGTGTAACCCTCTACTGACAGAAGCAAGCTCACAAGAAGCTCAAGTAGTCCTCCTTTCTGCTTATAAGAACATGCCAACAGGATGGTAAGGCACGTATCCTTGGCTTTCCAGTTGTACTCCTGCCTCACACGCAAGAACCGGGGTCCTAATAAAATACGAAATTGTGTCCCACGTATTGTACTTACAAAAAGAAAATGTTTTACTTTTTTCCGGGGTCCTAGAGTTTCAATAAGAGCAAAAAAAGAGGGGTGGGGGGGACACTCTTCAGTTAAACAATAAAACCAGATGCCCCGAGGTCCTCACACATGAGAGGCAGGCAGGTGTGGCGAGCATTGCCCTCTGAGGAAGGCGCCATTAAGACCCCCATAAGCCTCAGGGCCCGACTGTACTCTCCTTGGTCTGCATCCTGGACTTTATGGTGTGAAGGTAAAAAAGGAGATGGCCTTTGGCCAGATCGCTCCAGAGACCTGCTCAGTTACTGGGAGTCCCTGGTTGTTCTCTAAAGCCGGGAAAAGCAACCCTGGAGCGGAAGTTGGTGCCTTTGTGGAACAAGCAATAAACCCACTGATGCAGATATGGTGGCGACTAGTGAGACGGAAGCCCAGTTCTATAGAAAAATGTCTATGCAAAGTCCCTGCTTTACAATGTCTATGCAAAGTCCCTGCTTTACAATGACTAGGCAAAGTCCCTGCTTTAGGGGTATATATATGACTATGTTTTGCTATTAAATTTGCCTTGCAACCATCAGTTGTCTGTGCCCTTCTGATCCCATACCTTGGCGCTTTCCGTTCCCTTCCCCCTCTCGCCCATTGTTGCTGCACTTTGAGGACCTGCCGCGGGTAGGCTGGGGTCCACCATGACCCCATGCCCCCTTTCATAGGTGTACCTGTTCTGGGGGATGCCGCACAGCCAGGCTCCATTTCCAGGTGCCTTCCACGCAAAGGCATCCCCGGGACAAGTGCTCACGCATCCCAGAGGCCTCAGGGAGTAGTAGGATGGAGGGCGTGGGGCCTCAGATCCCTGCGGGGAGAGCAGTGGGAGGGCCGGAAATGCCCCTCGGCACGGCACGAAGACCAGAAGCAGGAGGCCCGAGTCTCAGGGGTCCTGGGCTGTGGCAGTCCACACAATCCAGCCAACACCCAAGCATCTAAAGAGTCACTCACACTTGTCTTAAAGGGTTTATTTCTCTAGCTTGCAGGTTAAAGATTAAAAAGTCATAAAAACCAGGATCCAAAAAAATACTCTTAGGGATAAGAATAAATTAGCATTAAAACTTTGTTTCCAATATCAAAGGGGATGAGCAAAATTCAGTGTAAAGCCAACTCCCCCAAAATAACCAACTGCACCAGAGAAATGGGGTAACCTGCTGCCACGAACGTCAAACCCCAGCTGCCTGGAGCCAACAGGGCCCAGAAGGCGTGGGATCCAACCCGCCCCCACCCCACAGAAGCCACATCGCCCAGGACAGGACTCTGCAAGTGCAAAGTCACAGCCGCGAGCCAGCAGAAGAGCTGTGCGTCCCTTCTTCTCCTTCCCGAGGAGCTGCAGAGACCCCTGCTCACAGAACAGCAGGCCTGGGACTGGGGGACACCCCGGGCAGTCAGACCCTGGCGCCCACAGCTCCATCCCCAAAGAAAGGAGACAGGGCGCCTCTAGGACTAGTCAAGGGGCGTCCTGCACAGCCCCAAAGGAAGCACTCAAACCAAAGACCCACAAGGGGGAGGGGGTGTCAAAGGCCACCGGAGGCACCTAAGAGCACTCCCAACGGCCAAAGGTGGAACAGTGCGAACATCAGCGTCCACCCTGAAGCCAGCGCGTGAAGTCGCAGACGCTCCCTGGGAGGCAGAGCGCGACTTCTGCTCCCTGGGCGGGGCTGGCACAGGGGCGAGGAGGACAGCGCCTGTGCAGAGGCCAGGCCTGCCGCCGCTCAGCCCCGTGACCCGCCTCCACACCACACAGGCCACGCCGTGCTGCACCCCAGCGGAGGCGGTGGGAGGCCTTCACCTCTGCGACCGTCCTCTCCAAGCCACCAGGGGCACCCCACGAGACAAGTGACCAGCGCACCCCAAAAAGCCATACAGACAAGGGGCTGAGTAAGTGCCACAGGCCAGGAGCCCGAGGAGACTCAGCAACTGAATGTCACGTGGACCTACAGTGAAGAGAGAATATTATACAAATAAACTGCAGAGTTTCAACAAACACGAAATCTCCTGAGGGACACATCAAACAACACCGCCTCAAGAAGTTCCACGTTTATTAAAGTTCTGTATTTATTAAGGGGATTGAATTCATAATTAAAACCTAGGCCAGATGTCTTCACTGGCAAACTCTACCAGATAGTTAAGGAAGAAATGAAACTAATCCTATAGAAACACTTTCAGAAAACAGACGATGGGGCTTCCCTGATGTCACAGTGGTTAAGAATCCGCCTGCCAATGCAGGGGACACGGGTT
The DNA here is from genome assembly GCF_026419965.1 of Kogia breviceps. NCBI lineage: Eukaryota > Metazoa > Chordata > Mammalia > Artiodactyla > Physeteridae > Kogia > Kogia breviceps. The sequence continues at coordinate 56,992,090 of NC_081327.1, read as the reverse complement.
CGAGCCCTGGTCCGGGAAGATCCCACATGCCTCAGAGCAACTAAGCCTGTGTGCCGAAACTACTGAGCCCATGTGCCACAACTACTGAAGCCTGTGCGCCTAGAGCCCGTGCTCCACAACAAGAGAAGCCACCGCAATGAGAAGCCCGTGCACCTCAACGAAGAGTAGCCCCAGCTCGCCACAGCTAGAGAAAGCCCGCACGCATCAACGAAGACCCAATGCAGCCAAAAATAAATTAATTACTTTTTTTAAAAAAAACGGACAATGAGCTCACCTTCTAAGGTGAGCGTTATCCTGATAATGAAACAGATAAAGACATGTCAAGAAAGAAAACTACAGACGAATACAATCCATGAACAGAGACGTAAAACTCCTCAACCAGATATTAGCCATCATTCCAAAAACATAAAAAGGGTACTACCTTATGATCAAGTCAGGTTTATTACGACAGAAACGCAAGGCTGCTTTAGTATCCAAAATCAATCAGTATAATTCACTGTAGCAACAAAATCAAGAAGGAAAACCAAATGTCATCTCAAGTAGGTACATAAGAAGCATGTAAAAATTCAGTGCCTGCTCAGGACAAAAACTCTCACAAAATAAGGAATCTAAGGGAAATTCTTCAACCAGATAAAAAGCAGCTATGAAAAATTTACAGCTAACAGCACACTTAATGGTGAAAGGTTGGATGCTTTCACTCAAAGACCAGAAATAAGGTAAAAATATTTTTTTAAAAGTATACACTGAAATGGAGATCCTAGCCAGTGCAGCAAAGTAAGAAAAGGTACAGAACTTTGATAGGAAGTAAAACTTTTTAAAACCCCTACTGAAAAGCTACTAAAACAAGTGAATTTAGAAATAATTCAGGATAAAGGTCAGCAGAGAAAAGTCTCCTGTATTTCTATATACTACCAATGAACACGCAGAAGTTAAAATTTAAAACACAATACCATGTATTAGAGCATCTGAAAATATGAAGTACTTAGAGATAAATTTAGCAAATGCCTGTAAGAGCTTTACAACGCATTTACAACTCTAAGACACTGCTGAGAGGGATTAAAGACCTAGGAATACGGAGAGGTGGACCTTGTGCATGGATCGGAACACTCAGTGGTGCTAGGATGGCAGTTCTCTCCCAATGGGTCTTCAGATTCAACACAACCCCAATCATGAGGCATGAGTAACCCTAAAACTAGAGAAGCACTCCAAACTATGAGAATGTGCATGATCTATTAAAACTTCTGACTATATCTGTTTTGGTTATTAGACTGTATCTCTAGTCTGTAGTCATGAGGTTAACAATCCCCTACATTGTATGTATGTAAACCGTATGTTTTCTTTGATCCGTAGCCCTGACATGTACAGGGTATCAGGATTAGGCCACCAGAAGTGAGCAGCTGTGAAAGGTAACCAACGCCGTCAGGAAAAGAAGTCATATGTACGCAAAATTAAATGGAAATTGCAAAATCCAAAATTCGATGGGAAAGGATGAAACAAATCCCTCATGGCCAAAACCAAACCGTTTCCTCACAATTCAAACAACCCTATCTTGTTACAGTCCAAAGCCTATGAAATGCTGTACTTTTGACCTTAAACTCTGAACGATATGACTACCCAGAGACTCTGGGGCTGCACTGCCAGAGCCGAGACGCCCAGAAGGAGGCCCCTCTCTACCCAGGAGCCATGAGGGCTCAAAAAACTAGAACAGCCTTGCCATAAACATCCATCAACATTTTTTTTAAAAGACCCTCTGGGAAATAAAGAAACAGCAATCAGCATATTAGAGGGAATTTAAATAATTTAAATAATTTTTTGATCAAATAGTTCAATTCTCTGTGGGTGAATAACCAGCTTAGAGGAAAAGAAAGAAGAAAACCTTCCCTTTATATGCAAACTTTCATCTTACATGACACATCTCTCTGAAAGAAAAACTTTAAAAGAAATCATTTTTTTTTTCCAGTTTTGAGTATTAAAAGAAGCCTCTCAGGACTTCCCTGGTGGTCCAGTGGGTAAGACTCCGCACCCCCAATGCAGGGGGCCCGGGTTCGATCCCTGGTCGGGGAACTAGATCCCACATGCATGCCACAACTAAGAGTCCACATGCCGCAACTAAGAAGCCCACATGCTGCAACTAAGATCCAGCACAGCTGAAATAAATAAATAAATATTAACGGAGAAAAAAAAGAAGCCTCTGATTCATTACAATTGTTTTAAAATTATAAAAGAAATGTTTAAGCTTTTAAAGCTAAAAATTTGTTATATGGCAATAATATCTCAATAAATAAACCACTTGTACATCAAAAAATAAAGAAAAGAGGGACTTCCCTGGTGGCCCAGTGGTTAAGAATCTGCCTTCCAATGTAGGGGACGTGGGTTTGATCCCTGGTTCAGGAACTAAGGTCCCACATGCTACAGGGCAACTACTGAGCCGGCATGCTCTGGAGCCCATGCGCCACAACTAGAGAGCCCACGCACCACACCTACTGAGCTCACGCGCTCTGGAGCCGGTGTCCCACAACTAGAGAGAAGCCCGCACACCGCAATGAAGAGCCCGCACGCCACAACTAAGACCAAAAATATAAATAAATAAATAAATAAATAAATAAATATATATATATATATATATATATATATGTAAAACAAAAAAAGATTAAAAATCAATTGCTTTTAAAAGAAGCACAAGCATTTTTCTAGTTAATCAGTATGTTCGGTTCATGAAAACGAACAAACCTGAACCAGCTGGCTTTGAGTCACTCTCGGTAAGTCTGGCTCCGCAGGCCCCCTCTGGGCGGCAGGGACCGGTCCCTGGGTCCCCACACTGCACATGGGCACTCGCACTGGCCTCCCAGAGGGCATCTACCAGGACAGCAACCCAGGTGGGCCTGCACCCCTGGCTCAGCTCGGTCCCACCTACTGCCCGTCCTTCAAGTGGCTGTGCCTGGCCTCAAAGCAGCTCAGAAGATGGGGTTTTACATTAATCCATATGAACGACCCCATCCACACACTCGATCCCGTCACGCCACACAATTTAATGGAGGCCGTTCCTGAAATGCTCACGGGCGCACATGAAGGGTGAGCTGCCAGGTACTGAGTTGCGCAGCTCGTCACAGGAAGCTCCAGCACCTGCCCCTTCCAACGCCAGCGCGACACAGCTTTAGGGTTGAAACCTCACGTCGCTACGCCTAGGATCACGATGAGGCAAAATCCCAATTTATGGCGCACTTACAGGGAGGAAAAAAGCACTCACCTAAAAGAAGTCAAGTCCATTTTTCTTTTTCCCGAGTAAAACACCATTGCTGAATGAAACCCCATCCAAGTAACCTTACAAATATGTTTATTACAATGGTTAAGCTTTAGCAACAAACAAAAAGGTTTTCTTTCTTTCTTTCTCTCCTTTTTTCTTGAATTTATTTAAAGGATCTCATTCAGGCATGGAATCTGAAAAATCGGGATCCAAAATGCCAAATAGGGTTGGCAGCAGTCCACTGCCTTCTGTGCTCTGGGAATTCAAGAGAATAAATAAATAATTCTCAGAGCTGATAGCAAAGTCTAGTCCAGGCCGGTTTTAATTAGAAATAAGCCAGAGGCGAGTGGATTTCAGTGCGTCCCACGGCTGTGGGGCTGCTCTGGGCCAGGTGCGGCCTCTCCGAGTGGAGGGGCCAGTGACACTGCGGTGGACAAGTCCTCACCCACCTTCCAGAGGCCTCGTCACAGCAGACAAGCCCCTCAGGGTCGTCCTCACTTGTCCTGGGAGATGACAGACTTCCCAACAACACTCACAGCCAGTGCCAAGTGGCCTAAGGAATCTTAAGTTATTTTTTAAAGCACATGATCCAGATATAAAATAATCTGGCATTTATATGCTTCTAACTGTTATTTTAAGTATCTGAGGTACAAAGTATTTGTAGAAGTACTTTATTACTCAGAATGTTAACCCGTTTTTCATCGTTTTTTGGAGACTTCCTTTTCTGTGCTCTACTACCGACACTTATGACACACATTTCTCATTCACTTATGTGTTTATAAATTAGTCATTTTCTAGTTTAAATATACCCTTTTTTCATTGATATGCTAGGACTGAATTCTTGACCTTTACTTCTCCCCAAATTTTCTTGTTAACAGCTTTCAATTAATGGCAATTTTTACTTCTCATTTTTAGAACATTCATGGAGGGAAATGCCAGATTTAGTATCTTCTTTGAAAATCATAAATAACCTATTCTAAACTATATCTAAGAAAACAAACGAATGACCTTTCCTTCTATTAATCTAACATTAACTTGTACAAGTAATGGTTTCATTAACGATAGTAATAAATCTGCTGCCAACATACAATAAGTGTATTCTATAATGGGTTGATTTTATGTCACAATACAATCCTTTAAAACCAGAAAAGCTAACTGAGTTGGATTAGCTAGATGATACATCTGAGTCTGTATTAGAAAACTTTCCTCTGATTTCACCGCTTGTCAATGCACACGGAGGTCTCCCCACGATGACAGCTTCTCCCCGGCGGAGGCGAGCGCTCTGGGGTTCCTGAACGGGAGAGTCGCTAACACGCCCCGCGAGCCCCGCCGCCGTCAGCGGAATGCCGGGGAGAGAAGGGGCCTCCCTGCAGTCTGGAAGTGCCCTCCCCCAAGCAGCCCGCAGGGCCAGACGGGACGCGGCCCGCCAGTCAGGCCGTGCTCAGCAGCAGGCTGGCCGTGGCCGTGGCGGGTCCGTCACTGGCCTGCAGGAGAGGCCAGGGCCGGTGGCCCCTGCAGACCTGCCCTTCTCCCCCATCCTCCCTCTGAAGACGGGCAGACTAGAAACAGCACAACTCTGTGACTCAGCCCCGTCACCCCATGGTGTCAAACGACGGCAACCTGCCCCACGAGGCCCGTCCTCCCCCCGGGACCCGACACCCAGGGAAGCCCCAAACGAGCAGCCTCGGGGTCCAAGCACAGCTGCAGCGCCACCTGCAGCCCCAAGGACTCGTCCTCGTCCGCCCGACCTCATGGAACGGCCACAAACCACAGACGGTGGAGTACGAGTGCCACATCCCAGGGTCCTCAAGGCGACCTCTTCCCGCCACAGGTGACAAAGTGACGCACCACCAGGAGAGCCATCCTTACTCAGGGCAGGAAGCCTGTCTCACTCTCGCCTCATCTCTCAGAGCAACAGTCCTCGGGGGCAGGGCCCGGGGGCGCACTGGGTTATACCTGAGACCCCGCGGGTATAGCGGGCAGAGCCAAGGAGGCTGACAGCCTTCGAGGCATGAGACAGCGTCCCCGACAAAAACCGTTCCCACACAAATCTCAAACGTCCCATTCATGTGAGTGAACAACATGCTTCTAACTCTCTGAGCCCGGAATCTTACTCCATTCTACACTCATACATGAAGGATCTTTGGATAGTTCCAACACGAGGTGAATTTTCCCAGAATTTCACTATTGTTTGAGTCTAGAGAAAAACCACACTTTGCTTTATGTGAAACTTCATCAAGAACTGCTCATTTTACAATATTCCACCACCAGCCGGTATCTGAGTCCCAGGGTGACAGCCCTCCCGGTTGGCAGCTCTGACACGGGAGGTTTGGTCCTATTCACTAACTCCTTATGTAGTTCCCCCAGCCTTTTCCATGTCAAAATATATGTTATTTTATTATACATGACCATCCTTTTATTTCTCCTTACATTATAATTAAGACATTACATTCATTTTTTAAATTATATTTTCTAAACATTACATTTTAGGATATGAGGACATTACAAAAAAATTATTCTTTTAAAAAAGGCACTGGCGGGGACTTCCCTGGTGGCGCAGTGGCTAATACTCTGAGCTCCCAATGCAGGGGGCCCGGGTTCGATCCCCGGTCGGGGAACTAGATCCCACATGCATGCCGCAACTAAGAGTTTGCATGCCACAACTAAGGAGCCCGCCTGCTGCAACTAAGACCCAGCACAACCGAATAAATAAATAAATAAATAAATGGACAACCAGCTTCTTTAAAAAAAACAAAGAAGGTACTGGTCCTGGCAGGTCTGAGCCTCACTGCCTGCAGAGAGGACACGCTCCACAAATGTTCGCTGGGAGAAAAGATACGGCTGACCTGTCAGGACAAGGTATAAACACAGGGTGAATCACTACGGACCAAGAGGACTTCCCTTTGGGGACTGGGGTCCCCCAGCCCGGCTGGAGAGCAGCTTTCAGGGCCACACAGGGTCTGCAACAGACCAGGACACTTCTGAGAGTTAAAGGAGGCCCACACTGCAGGCGCCATCCACGGCTGTCCCAGGCGCACCGGGACAGGCAGCCACCGTGACACGAGGCACATACTCAAGCAGCCCCCTCGATCCCGCGTGCCCCGGGACACACGCGGGCGACCTGCAGATGCGGCAGCAGCCTGGCCGGGGCTCCCCCTCCTCCGGGCCCCACCGCCCTACTCCGCAGACACACGGGAGAGAGGCAGCAGTCGGCCCAGAGAGCCGCGACAAGACCCTTGGGAACAGCGCCGAGCTCGCGTCAAGCGCAAAGACAAGTGTTGCCACCGCCACAGTGAGACTTCCTCGTAGCCCGCCGGGGGCAAGGATAAAAACACCAACGGAACTGAGGGAAGGAGGCGCCCACGACCTGAGCTTCCGCTCATCTCAGCAGAGCCCCTGACGGTGCCCCGCACCAAGGACAGGCAAACAGGTCAGAGACAGAGACACCCTTCCCATCGGCCCACACTCGCCAGAAGCTTCGATTCAAACGGCACCTGAACCACTACACGTCACTACGGTTAGGCTCTAGATAGAAAAACAAAATACAGGTACGATAAAAACTACAGACACGAATGGAAAGTTGGATATACTCAAGTGAAATGTATGAAAAGCTACCTATGAAGAAAAAAATCTCTCAAGACTAGCCAGATGGAACAGAAAAAAAAAGAGAAGAACCGAACATACAGCTTCAAAGCTCCGGTGGGCCAGTTCCAAAGGAGAGATGCACCAGCCTGCCTTATGTCAAACAGAAACTGTGAGGATGACCCCAGCCGCCCCGCAGAGGCCCCGTGTTTCTTTCCATTCTGACTAGGATCCCGCCCTGAAAGCGCCAAGGGGCACGGGCCCGGGGAGGAGGTTCTTACCATCGCACTTTGTTGCAGGTCTGGGTGGCGCCGAGAGGAGAGCCCGCCACCATGGGCACCTGGATGGGGCTGTGCTGCTTGTTGGTGACCAGATCCAGTTTCTCTTCCAGTGATTTACATGTGGCCTCCAGCGCCTGCAGCTTGGCTTCAATGCTATCCAATCGCAAGCAGATTGTCTGGTTAATGGAATACAGGAATGACTGCAAGTGAAAAAAAGGAAAGCTTCAGGAAGGGCCTCCTGAACTCCAAGGAGACAATCCCAAGGAACATCAAACAGCTGCTTCCCAGACTCAGCGGCATCTATTCCCACGGAACAATCCCCGCACTTCCGCTCTTCAGTTATAAGCCAGAAGCGTTCCCCGAAACAAGCTCGACCTCGTGCACTCACAATGTGACTACTCGATCGGGCTCTTCCTTCTCTGTGCAGTTGCGATTCTTAGTTACACTCAAGTCCGTGTAACACAAGATGTAAGTGGACGTTACGACACAAGTTTCTATTAATCAGTAAACTTATACATAAAACTAGTCAGATTCTACAATGACAACAGATTACATCCAACATCAAAACGGCCCGGAAACCCGCCTGCTCATGTTACGCTCCCCCAGCCCCACCCCCAAGGTGAAATGCGGCGCTGACGCTCCCACGCATGGGAGCAGCACGCCTGCCACCTAGTGGCCACAGAAAGAGCAGCCTCGCCTTCCACTGCTGCCACCCAAGTCCCGCCGACCACAGGGCCGTGCGTGGCTCCAAAGGCAAGAAACGGCTCAGACAAACACCGCACAGGAAGCTCGCCCCCTCCCACGGCGGCCACTCCTGCCCTGAGTCGGCAGGGACACAGAGGGAAGCAGGCTGCTCCCCCACTGGCCTCACCAGCTCATACTGGGACACGGGTGCCAGCCAGGAGCAAGCCCCTGGGGCATCCAACCGCCCAGCTCAGCGGTGAGGGGGGCAGAGGAGGCAGCAGCCGAAAAGTGTGAGGAGTTCGGATTTTACCTTTTCTCTCTCCTTTTCTGCCCTTGACTTCAAAGGGAAAAATGCCCAGAGGGCCAGTCACATCAGCAGGAAGGGGACAGACGGCGGAGAGCAGGCGGGCACAGGGGCCACCCAGGGCAGACCGGGACCCCAGCGCGCGGCGGCACGGAGGCCGCCCACCAATGTTCACTGGGAGAAAAGAGACGGCTGACCCGTCAGGACAAGGTATAAACACAGGGTGAATCACTACGGGCCAAGAGGCCTTCCCTTGGGGACCCCCTCTGCCCACTAGTCGCGGCTGACCCACTGCGGCGGCCGCTCCCCTTCCTCCCCTCCTGTGGGAGGTGACCGCACAGCCAGAGCCACGTGGTCCATCGCACCGTGCGGCGGAATCAAGGCCCGGGAGGCGAGGAAAATGGATGCCCTTATTCAGCGCTTTTCACAGACTGGGCTGATCTTTTGAAGAATGTAAAGCAGTGAGGGCAGCAGTGGGGTAAATAAACCCACACACCGTCCCAACAACCTGCTGTGTCTCAAGCAACACCCCCCGACCCCCAACAAGTCCCATCGCGGGAGAGGACTAAGTCCCACGTGCTCCGCTGACTCCCCGCGGGAGGGTGCGCCGCGGAGGCACGGCACACCGTGCCAGGGGCGTGTGGAGACACAGCATTGGCGGCCCGGCCCCTGACAGTGACATGGAGGCGGCGCCCGAGGCCCGCCCTGACCTAAGACGTCGTGACAACCACTAGCCGCGGGCTGAAGTCTTGAGATAAAGTCACCGATGACCCCACTATTTTTTATAATTTGAAGACATCAACCATGCGGCTCCCCAATTCCCTAAACACAGTGAAACCTCATCGTCTTAATTCTGAATTAGAAGTGATTCTGCCTGGACTTTGGACAAACATCACTGTTATACACTAATAACACAACTTCACAAATTAATAAAACAAAGAAAAGCAGAGAATAGTACTTTTAAATAAGTCTTCTACATACAAGAGATATTAACCAAAAATCATCCAAACCTATTCCTTTTAAAGAGCTCTGAGTAACCTAAGTGTCCATCCACAGAGGAATGGATAAAGAAGCTGTGGCGCACATAGACACTGGAATGTTATTCCGCCATAAAAGGAAACGAAACTGAGTTATCTGTAGTGAGGTGGATGGACACAGAGTCTGTCATACAGAGTGAAGTCAGTCAGAAAGAGAAAAACAAATACTGTATGCTAACGCATATATATGGAATCTAAAAAAAAAAAAAAAAAAAGTCATGAAGAACCCAGGGGCAGGAGGGGAATAAAGATGCAGACCTACTAGAGCATGGACTTGAGGACATGGGGAGGGGGAAGGGTAAGCTGTGACAAAGTGAGAGAGTGGCATGTATATATATACACTGCCAAATGTAAAATGGATAGCTAGTGGGAAGCAGCCACATAGCACAGGGAAATCAGCTCGGTGCTGTGTGACCACCTAGAGGCGTGGGATAGGGAGGGCGGGAGGGAGACATAAGAGGGAGGAGATACGGGGATATACGTACATGTATAGCTGATTGACTTTGTTATACAGCAGAAACTAACACAGCATTGTGAAGCAATTATACTCCAATAAAGATGTATTAAAAAATAAAATTAAATTAAATTAACCAATTTAAAGTGAAAAAAAATAAAATAAAGAGCTCTGGCAATCTGGTGAGCACACTTTTCCTAGAATACAGGTGCCGGGTTCAAGCCAGGGCCCGAGCCCCTGCTCACCGACCAGGGGACGGGGCCGAGGTGGGGGCGCTTCACTGCACCTTATCCACATCTGACTGCTGTAGTGTTTACCACACATGCCTCTTTTGTGATAAAATTATCACTGCATTTTATTTTAAGACATAACGTGGGGTTACTGAAGCAGCGGCCCTCTATCCATTAGTATGAAATAGAAATTTAACTGAATGTGTCTTTAAACCACCCCATGTATCTTTAAGCTAACACTGCTTTTCCTTGTTAAAAAGATGAGCCGGATGTTTCTAAACACAGCCCTACAGAAGCAAAGGGTACAGAAGAAGTTGCTTTGGTTCTCTGCACTGCTGTCCTAACTTCTCACAGGTGCTGGTGTTTATCTCTGTGGCTCTGCAAACTGCAGACCAAACAAGCAAATCCAAGAATCAGCCATCACCCACGACTGACTCTGTGGTTTCCCAGACCCCATCCAGCAAAGTTTAAAATTTAGGTGACTTAAACGATAGGCACAAAAGTGCTTCATCACTAGTGGAAAATATTCGCCATAGGAATTGTGCACTTTCCCTCTGTGCACAATAGGTCCACGGGTCTATGGAGGAAGAGGCCTCATGTGGCGGCGATCCCAATTAGACCATGTGATTCTTCAAGGGAAAACGTCATGCCTTTATGCATTCGTGGGGGGTCAAACAGTGACTCCCAGAAATGATACGTCTACATCCTCACCCCCAGAACCTACAAATGTGGCCTTTCTTGGAAACGGGATCTTTCCAAATGTAATCAAGTTAAGATGAGGTCATGCTAGGTTAGGGTGGCCCTAAATCCAATGGGACTGCCCTTATAAGAGACAGAAGAGGAGAGACACAGACACGGAGGAGAGGCCACGTGAAGACGGAGGCAGATACTAGAGGGACGCGGCCACAAGGCAAGGGATGCGGCCACAAGGCAAGGGACGCCTGGGGCCCCCAGGAGCTGAAAGAGGCAGGAGGGACCCTCCCCCAGAGCCTCTGCAGGGAACTCAGCCCTGGTGACAAACTGATTTCAGACTTCCGGCCTCCAGGACTGTGAGAGAGTAAATTTCTGTTGTTTTAAGCGCTCCCCTCTCCACCCCGCATTGAGATCATTTGTTATGGCAGCCCCACATAAGATACAAACAAAAACATACATTAAGATTTTTACCTTTATAGAAGGGTCCTGGCAATTGATCTCTAGTCGCTGACGTTTCAAAGCTGGTTCATCTTCGTCTGTCACTACATGATTCTCCAGTACAACTGAAAATTAAAGGCAGACACAAAAAAACTTTAATTCAAAGGGTTTTACAGAGCTGTTCAATATTAAGGTAGTAAACAGTTCTGACACCTTAAGTATAAAGGTGTCACCTTAAGGTTAAATGAGAAATGGCACAAGCTGCTTCATATTTTACTTTTTACAGATTTAACTTAAAATTCTCAGTCAGGCAGAAAATAGGATCTCTCCCTAATCTCAAGAAAAACTGAGATACCGCATAAATGTTTTCGCTAATGCGCCACTGAGTTGACCCCAACACCAAGACTGCAGGCTTCTCACTCCATGCTCTATCCAGCTACCCTTTTCGGATAGAATCCAATCACTAATAATGATTTCTTCCCGACTTTGAAATAAAGTCTTGTCAGCCGGCCACCTCATTCCAAAGTCAAAGCCACTCTCTGAATATTACATTTCCCGAGGTACTGCTCATCAAGCTCGTCTCCAATGTAACACGCTAAGCTACAGGGACAGCTGTTACCCCGGCCAGTGTGGCTGAAATCAAGGCCTCCCGCCAGCACCTTCCAAGGGGTCTTCAGGGCTTCTCCACGGATGAGCAACTCAGCCCAAGTTCAAGGCTGGCACCACATGGTCCCAAGCCCGGTGCCTTTACACCTCTATGTGCCAGGTGATTCGACTCAAAATTCTCTAAAATGTAAAGACGCTGAACAGACCTGCGACTCTAACATGAACCTTTCAGGGGTCCCAGGCGAGACCAGTAAACTGGTTTCCAGAGGTCAGTTGTTACCCAAAGCTCTACCTCGCAGAAACCAGCCACAGGTCAACGACGCCAGAAGCATCCTGCTTACCAGAGCGCTCTGCATAGTACACTGTGTCTCCACACCTCAAACACCTCCAGAAAATGTGGGGGAATGAATTCTCAATTAAGGTGAAAAAGGAAAAATCCGCGGCTACAAGTGCAAAACACAGGTTCTCAGAACCTTCATCGAAGCCTACCTACTCCCACCGGATGCTGGTAATTAAGAAAGGACTGGGAGGACGGGGAGACTCCGGCAACGGCTAGTCTAATCCTTTTACCTTGCTGAAATCCAGTCCAGAGAGGTTAAGCGACTTGACCAGGGCCACACCAAGCCCTTGGCAGAGCCAAGCAGCTCAGGGCTGTAAGCAAAGGGCAGCGGAGCAGATGAGGGAAAGGAGACCCAGCCCATGGCGGTGACAGGGGCACACACCCGGGTTCCGGAGCTCACTTTCTACGGGCCGCGGAGCTGCTAGTTTACTTTCTTCTTGCTCCTTTTTTACTTTGTTTTTTATCGTTCTGCACGCGTTACTTTTTTTTTTTTTTTTTTGTGGTACGCGGGCCTCTCACTGCTGTGGCCTCTCCCATTGCGGAGCACGGGCTCCGGACGCGCAGGCGCAGCGGCCATGGCTCACGGGCCCAGCCGCTCCGCAGCACGTGGGATCTTCCCGGATCGGGTCACGAACCCACGTCCCCTGCATCGGCAGGCAGATCCCCAACCACTGCGCCACCAGGGAAGCCCACGCGTTACTTTTAAAATTAGACAAAAGAACTCAATGTTCATTTTAAAGCCATCACGGTCACCTGGAATGTCTGGCCCGAAGAAACTACAATCGTATGTGTGTGCAGATGGGCAAAGAGACTGCAGCCATGTGGCGAGTGAGTGCAAAGTCACAAGAACCTAAGCATTTTGATTTTAAATGGAAATCAGAAAAAAGCGGAAGGACATACATACCAACAATCTAAAAGCAGTTCTGTCGCTAGGATTATGGGAAACTTCTATTTCTTCTACTTGCTTGACTATACGTTTAAGTTTTACAGAGTTCACGTTTTAGAAATGAGGAAAAAATCATCTCAATCTTAAACCCACTCAGGACAATCGTGTGGGATGCAGCACAGTGCTTGCCGGTGTTGGGGGAGTCCTCTGGGGCCAGAGATGGCAGGCCTCCTGTCTAGGAAGGCCTCAGGGAGCCCAGCACACAGTAGGTGTTCATTACACAGCCATAGCTATACTTCCCAGTTAATTAAGGAACCCACATGGAACAACACCAGGATCAGAAGTGACTTCTCTAATCCTTCTTTGGACTGTAATCTACAGAGACAGAATTTAATTGGGAAGTAAACTGTCAGAATTTTAATAGTTCTAAAAATGCTTAAAATTTATATAACTGGAACATTTTTCTTTTACAGCATTGCAGTGTGAGTGTTTTCTAAAGAAACTCATCCACCCACCAAAATATGAACGGTCGTTGTTAAAATTGTGATGTACAGTGAAAGTGCTGCTTTTGTTTTAGTTCACTGGTTTCTGAGGTGTGGGGCTAAATGAGGTCAAGGCTTCACATTCCCGCTCTAAACAAACTGGTTCACTTTTACAGAGAAAACTGGGGTTAAACAGCTACATTCAGACGCCCTGACTTGGCTCAAGGATCTGGCAGGTCTTGATCTTGCCAGTTACCAGGTGATGGTGCTTCTTACCAACAAATCAGAGGCAAAACGACACAAACTGACTAAAGAATAGCAGTCCCGAAAGGATGCCCCAATCGCCTTGTGACCGCTTGTTGTTTTTTTTTTTTTTTAATTAATTTATTTATTTTGGCTGTGTTGGGGCTTCGTTTCTGTACGAGGGCTTTCTCTAGTTGTGGCGAGCGGGGGCCACTCTTCATCGCGGTGCGCGGGCCTCTCACTATCGCGGCCTCTCTTGTTGCGGAGCACAGGCTCCAGATGCGCAGGCTCAGCAGTTGTGGCTCACGGGCTTAGGTGCTCCGCGGCATGTGGGATCTTCCCAGACCAGGGCTCGAACCCGTGTCCCCTGCATTGACAGGCGGATTCTCAACCACCGCGCCACCTGGGAAGCCCTGACCGCTTGTTTAATCCCCAAATCATGTGCTACCCGCCCTTCCATACATAACGAATTTCCCAGTGAAGATTTTCAACTAACACAGGAAAGAGATCATACAAGACAGACATCATCACACTTTCTCATGAGATTTCTGAAAGTTCTCTTTTCTGTGGGGAAAAAAGTTAGCATTTCAACTCTACTATTCCAGAAAGAATAACCAGACAACCAAACACTATGTGATTTAATTGTGTATGCTTGTTATTTCAAACTTAACAGAAATATAAACACATAGAACTTTACGAAAAAATAAAGGAGGACCCTTACTAAGAAATCTTTTTATAAAATAAAGTGCTAACAAAGTATTTCATAGGTGAAGTAGTTCAAGATGAAGTTCCTGAAATTTAGGATTTCCCTTATAAAGTGTCTAATATCTAGTAAGGTTCCAAAATAGATGGGTGCCTTTAACGTGACTAAGGAAAATTACCAGCCCTGGCAAAAGGGCAGGAAAGTCACCTCACAGAATAATCGGATAAAGCGCGTCTTACCAAAACTCTGAACATACACAGTGGTTCAGCTTCCGGGAGCTTACCCGACAAAGATATTTGCTGCAATACGCAGCAAGGACCTTTGTAGCAGGGCGTACTTAAAAGAAACACAGCGCAAACGATGTTAACTGCGTCCGCAGGGAAGAGGCAGACGCCGGAGGGAGCAGCGGGCGTGAACACGTCGCAGGTGCCCACGCGCAGGGCAGACTGTCCACAGCAGCGGAGGAGGCCCAGATGTGAGCACAGGGGGGTTAAAGGGGAGGCAGGGGAGCTGGGGGCAGGGCAGGAAGAGGGGCCGAGGCTGGACAGCCACGTGGGGTGCAGAGGCGGCCCGGGGGAGGGGCAGGGGCCACCGGGACGGGCATATGGGGCTGACAGAGCTCACGCGCTCTGGTCCGGGTTTTTCATACAGGGCGCGCACCGCTTTTTCTCTTGCTTTACTGAAGGGAGAGGAGACTTGTGGAGGCGCTTTGGGGCTTTTACAGACTCGGAGGGGCGCCGGCTCCCGACTGCCCGCGCTCTGTACCTGGGTGGTCGGGACTCAGCTCCTCCACGGCGATCTGCACCACATCCGCCAGGTCCTGTTCTGACATCATCCAGGACGAGAGCAGAGTGGCCGGTCAACGGGCAGGAATCGGACTCACGAAGCACGGGCTTTCTGTCACCTAAAAACAAAAGCCAGGACAGCGGACAGGGAGATGAACGATCCTGACCTTGAAATGCTGGAAACTGCTAGCCACGTTCCGTATCCAAAAGGACACCAGAAGCCTGTGGGTTTTTTAAATGTAGGGTTCTTCTTGCCCCAAACCACCAACAGGTTAGTGTCCTGTGAGAACTGAGAAATGGCCCCCAAACATTTCTTGCCGCCTCCATCCTTCAGCACCAGACTAGTCCCCACCTCGCCGGTCCATTCCCACCCCGCCTAAGTCACCGTCCTAAGACAGCGAGAACGCATCACCCCAAGCCAGACGTCCCCGGGCCCCCTTCTTGCCCACGGAACCCGTCCTGTCCCTCACCTGCCCCTGCCGGCTCTCAGATCCACTAGACACACCACACCCCGGAAACCATCGAAAACATACCTCCCGAATTTTACCCAAACGGACCCTTCCGCCAAGGCTGTCCCCTCGCTCCATTTCCAGCCCTGGCAGCGCCCTCCCCTCAGGCAGGCAGAGAGCGGCGGCTCCTGGGAGGACTGAGCCCAGCACCAGCCCCCGCCCCAGCCCGGGGCCTGTCCGCCACCACCCTGCCGCCGCCGAGATGGCACCCCATCTGCAACACAGTGCGTTCCTTTCTCCCTGATCCTCAAACCCTCTGATTAGGCCTAGACACACCTTCTCCAAAACAGAAATGAGGCCACGTCGCTCCAAATACGACCTATCAACACAGCGGTCTAAATGCAGTACTTGCAAACAGGGTGCCTGGAGATCGGGAACCAATGGCACCATAATACTTTTATCATTCTACACTTTATATTTTCATTACCTATAAACAAATATTTATGAAAGTAATCTCTCTTCCCCAGCTGGACTGCACGTTCCCTGAGGGCGGACAGCAGGCACCCACCTCTACAGCACAGCGCCTGCCCTGCATGTGCCCACCCCCACCGTGCCCACGCAGGGCAGCTGAAGTAAGACTTTCAGATCACCTAGTCTCAACCAGGAGCCTACCGACAGCTCCTTTAAATGGCTAAGTTCCAAAGGCATACAATTAAATTTGCAGGTTCCACACATGTTCTTAAATCCTATAAATCCAGATTTAAATTCTACAGCTTGAACAGTAGCAGCTCCAGAATTTCTGAGGGACAAGCATTTGCAGGAGAAGGAGCCAAGCTCCCGCCTTAAATTTCCCTTCACAAGACGAATGCAACACTTTCATGTAGGTGCAATCCATCAAATGGCCAAGGTGTGTTACCGCCACTTAGACACGTCACGTGAGACTGAGAAAAGCAAGAAAGCACCAAATGTCCCTCCCAGAGCAGACACCAATGACAAACAACTGGGGGGCGGGGCGGCCAGGGACCGCAGAGGTGCCTCCCGCGAACCCTGCAGAAGCCCAACTAGGGAGGGATGGCAGTGACAGAGACTTTTAATCCCTCAAATGAGGACAGCGAACCCAGGTCAAGGTCTGTAACAAGCTGAGAGAGCGGGTGTTTCCTAAAGAACCCCAAAGCATGAGCAAGTGGGCAAACCACTGACAGCACGAGGTCCTCAAGGGAGCAGCAAGGAGGAAGCAGGGGTCAGAGAGAAGGAAAAAACGGGTCTGCTTGGGAACAGCGGCTGAACCCAGGAGGTGAGCACCATTGGGGCAGACAAACACCAGGGCAGCTGCGGAACGGCCACAGCCAACGTTCTGGGCCACGGACTCTCAAAGACTACTCATCCAAAGCTCCCTCCTGCGCTAAATACACTGGAAAGAAATGACGAGAATAGAATACGAAGCATACAGCACAGGGAGAATGAGAGTCTAATTACAGGGGGGAGAGCGCAAGAAAACAGCTACCACATTTACAACTTTCTAAAAACAACAGAAAATAGAGCTCTAGGACATGGAAATTAGAAAAACTATTCCAAATCTAGCCTTCCTTCCATATATCCAGGAAAATCAATTCCACAGAAAATTAACAACAGAAAATATTGAGGTCAAATCTCATGCCAAGGTGATATATTTTAAAAAGCGAATAGGAGCAAAGTAGCATCACTACAGACAGTGATGGCATGCTAGAAAGAC
Organism: Kogia breviceps; assembly: GCF_026419965.1. Taxonomy (NCBI): domain Eukaryota; kingdom Metazoa; phylum Chordata; class Mammalia; order Artiodactyla; family Physeteridae; genus Kogia; species Kogia breviceps. The sequence continues at coordinate 56,974,917 of NC_081327.1, read as the reverse complement.
ATGTCCCTAAGAGATGAAAACTCTATCCTAATATTTCAAACAGACTAATATTCACGAAGGAAATTATATAAGGTATCACTAACCATAAACCAGCGTTAGAAAAACTCAGAAATGAGGGGGGAAAACTCAGAAAAGATTAGAAATAAAAGGAAAATGGTTTGGGAAATGAAGGCTAAACTAGAAGGAATCCAAGAGCAAGCAAATACAATAAATTACACCGTAAGAAAAACAAAATGGGGGCTTCCCTGGTGGTGCAGTGGTTAAGAATCCACCTGCCAATTCAGGGGATGCAGGTTCGAGCTCTGGTCCAGGAAGATCCCACTTGCCGTGGAGCCACTAAGCCCATGCACCACAACTACTGAGCTTGCGCTCTAGAGCCTGTGAGCCACAACCACTGAGCCTGCAAGCCACAACTACCGAAGCCCACGTGCCTAGAGCCCTTGCTCCGCCACAAGAGAAGCCACCGCAATGAGAAGCCTGCGCACCGCAATGAAGAGCAGACCCTGCTCGCTGCAACTAGAGAAAGCCTGCGTGCAGCAATGAAGACCCAATGCAGCCAAAAATAAATAAAGTAAAATAAATAAATTAATTTTTTTAAAAAATGAAAGAAAAAAGTTGAAGAAAAAGTAGCTGACAAGCAAAGAGGATGCAACATATGTTTAATGGGGGACTCTACAAAGAAGAGCAAAGGAAAGCGATGAAAGAGAATACTACAAGCAAATCCGAAAAAACTCTTCAGAAATGAGGAGAAAACATTTGAAACTACTTATGAGAAAGACACACCGTACACTTGGGGCAGGGCAGGCAAAACAACCGATACCAAGACACATTCTAGTAAAATTATTTAAAGAAAAAAAGAAAAGTTACTTTAGACATCTAGACAAAAATACTGGACACCTTAAAATGGTGGGGGGCGGGGCAGATTATCCAACTACAGCAGAAGAAGGGAGACTCACACACACAGACACTCGAGGAAAGTAATGGGAGCCTTTACATCCAAAGTGAGCTTCAGGTACACAGGTAGCAACTTATGCCAACATACAGCACTCGGAGAACAGCGCTCCCAGAAACCCTTCCTGAAGAAACTCCTGGAAAACAAGATTCAGAAAACCAAGATCACTTGGAGAGACAACATATGAGCTGGTCAGTGGTGAGCAGTCTACGTTTACGTGTTGGACTGAGACTAAAGGAGAAAGCACAGTTTGCAACGGCTCTATGCTCTGACAACGGAGATACAATTTACCTGCTTACAAATGGGGAGAAAAATTGGGAGAACACACACAAGACAAATTTTAACAATTTTAACATTCACACTGAGTGGTGGTGTTGGAATTCCCTCTGAGAATTTTCCAGGCGCAAATGAGGACCTACAGGATGTTCCAATTCTGTCACTCCTGATGTCCTGACAAGCAGATCCACAGGTCAGGCAGAAGAGGTCTCGGGGCTGCAGATTTGACTCCGGGCACGTATTGGAATTGGAGGTATGAACTCAGGTGTGTGTGCAGAATCCAGGAGCTGAATCCAGCAGCAGCGTGCCTCCCTACAGCCTACACTGTGAAATACCGCCTCTCACCAACAGACGAGGGCTTCCTGGAGAAATGGCTAATTCCACATATGAGGCAAGGAATATGCAAGATAACATCCTGTCATCCCAGTTGTAGGGAAGCGATCAAAGACATCAGGGCTGTATCACAAGGACTCAGAAACCAACTCAAAGATGCTCCTCCTGGCCAAAGGTGGGAAGAAATGACCCCCAACAAGGAAAACCACGTCCATGGGCTGAAAGAGAACTATTTTAAAATTCATTAAACAGGGGGTGGGGGGGGGCGTCAAAAAGGCCCCTATAAGTTAAAGGAGACTTCAATGACAGCAACAAACAGGGAAACCTATGATTTTCTCTATTTGTATTACATTTAGTAAAAAGGTTTTTCTTAAGGCAAAATTCAAACAAAGTGGAAAATACTTGTTACACATGCACCAAAGAGCTAATTTCCTTCTTTCACAGCAACAGAAAAAAGACCAATAAAGCTAATCAAAAGGAGCATAAGAATGAGAGTCAATTCACAGGAAAAAAAGTCACAAAGCTGTTAAACATGAGAAGACACAACCTCTCACGAATTTTTTAAAATGCGAATTTCAGCCAGACGCTCGGTGTGACAGGCGTGCCGGAGGCCTGCCGGGACGTGGGTGCTCTCGTGCACGTCTGATGCGAGCTTAGCTCTGAAGACCAATAGGCAACAGGCACCAAAGTGCTGCTGCCCGGCCCTGACGTTCCCACCAAGGAATCCTCCTTGCACAGAGAGTCACGTGTTTGTGCAAATATCTACCTGCCAGAGAAACAACCAACCAAGGCATTGCTTTTAGCAATGGATGATGCAACCTGAATGCTGTTTTTAAAAAACAAGTCTGGCACAGCTGAACAGTGAGAGACTAGGCAACGGTCTAGAACAGGGGTCCCCAACCCCCGGACCGGTACCAGTCTGTGGCGTGTCAGGAGCCGGGCCGCACGGCAGGAGGTAAGTGGCCGGCCAGCGAGTGAAGCTTCACCTGCCGCTTCCCGTCACTCACAGCACCGCCTGAGCCGCTCCCCCCACCGTCTGTGGAAAACTCTGTCTTCCATGATACCGGTCCCTGGTGCCAAAAAGGTTGGCGACTGCTGGTCTAGAAGAACCAGTCGGAGCTCTCTAAGGAACAACTCCCGAGATGCACTTATTACATGAACAAAAATGGGGCGGAATGTGTACAACACACTTAAAAAATATATATATATATATATATATATATATATGCTAGACACGCACAGCCTACCCCTGGAGCACAGAGATGAAAGGAGATCCTATTTGCCTTTTTAAAATCATGTACATTTATCAGCTTTTCAAAAGTAAAAATACTTTTGAAAAATGGTCAGACAACTAAATATTGAGGCGTCCAGCATGAGGAAATCCTCACCTCCGACCTCCCTCATATGCAGTAGGCCCTCAGCCCCGGCACCCGTTCAGCCTCACCCACAGCCCCAGGACTCAGGTGCAGGCAGCCCCGACAGCTGGGAGGGCCCACCAGGCCGACCGGGGTGACAGCTGGGAGGGCCCACCAGGCCGACCGGGCTTATTCTAACCTGGTTCCTCTGAAGGTGGCCCCTGAGGACATTAACTGTCGTTGGTACAAAGACCAAAGCCACTCACGCCACAACTCGGTCTTTCTTCCAAACTAAGAACCAAAAGCAAGGGTTATTAAAGGGGTACAGGGGCCTCCTGCATGAAGGCAGTGGTCCTCAGTTAGATAATACCACCCTACCCACCTTTGAAGTGATGGATTTAAAACGTTTTAGGGTCACACACTGCTTTCAGGATCTACTTTTTTAAAAAATACAGATGCTTTTCCAGGAAAAAAGCAAAGACGCAGTCCTGCCATGTTTCAGAGCCTCATAATCACCAGAGACTGCTGGCTGCCTACCCCAGTACCTGCCCTCCCCGATGCTCAGTGTTACAAGAATCCGAACTCACAGGGCACGGGGCCACCGGAGAGCACAGCCTCTCCTGCAGCACACTGTGGCCACGTGACCCGCTCCTGCCGATGAGGTGTGAGCGCAGACGCAGCGCGGGGCACCTCCTGGACCCTTCGTGCTTTCTGCCCTCCTCCTGCTGGCCTCCTGGACTGCCTGCCTCGGACTTCCTCATGCCAAAGGCAAATCACCAACCACCCGCTCTAGAAACAACACATTTTGGGATCTGCAGCACGCAGCCAGGCTTAAGCTCCGTGACTCACGCTGAAGCCCACTCGTGATGGCCCTGGGGACACCCATCCCCGGTTAAATGCGTGTCTCTCACAAACGGCTGCGAGAAAGTTCTCAGGTGCCCAACTCAAGCTTTTCCTGATTTCTAGAAGCTCCGTGAGTGACTTAAGAAAATACTCCGAGCTCACCATAAAATCCTGAATCCTACCCTCTTCCAAATGAGGACACCACACAATTATCCAAGCTGTTTACTCAAAATGACTCTACTGCCAGGATAAAGAGTCACTTAAAATTCTGCTAACAGGGAACGTCTGAACAGAAAAAATCGGGGCAACAAGCCCAAGAACACTGGAACAGAACGATGCATACGGATGCCAGTTTGGCAAATGAAATTTGCCGTTTCTCAGAAGTCCTGGAGACAGTCCAGCCTTAATATCATAAAGCAGCTGGACTGCGATTACTGTTCAATAACGTCTCTAAACAGCAACGACTACAAGCTTGTGAAGAGAGCATCTTCCAGGATGTGCAGGTGGAAAAAGAGGCCACCAACCCAAACCAACAACCCAAGTGCTCAGGCTCCGGGGACTGGTGAAGTAAATGACATGGGACACTACAGTCATTCATGTGAATGGAAAGGCCTCCAGAACACAATACTAACAGGAAGGAGTATATGAGGAAAATTGCATGTATGTGTAGTCACGTGTCTGTGTGTAGTCACGTGTCCGTGTATGCAAATGCACACGAGATGCCCTGGAATGATACACACTGAACCAAGGTGACACAGGAGGGAAAAGGTACAGATAAAACAAGCTGACCTTCATCCTTTATCCTTCTGGACTGTTGAGCTTTCTTTTTTTTTTTTTTTAGTTTTGGCTGCGTTGGGTCTTCGTTGCTGTGAGCGGGCTTCCTCTAGTTGCGGCGAGCGGGGGCTACTCTTCGTTGTGGCGTGTGGGCTTCTCACTGTGATGGCTTCTCTTGTTGTGGAGCACAGGCTCTAGGCACATGGGCTTCAGTAGTTGTGGCACACGGGCTCAGCAGTTGTAGTGCATGGGCTTAGGTGCCCCGCGGCATGTGGGATCTTCCCAGACCAGGGCTCGAACCCGTGTCCCCTGCACTGGCAGGCGGATTCTTAACCACTGCGCCACCAAGGAAGCCTCTGGACTGTTGAGCTTTCTATAAGTACATATTACTTAGTGTGCTTATTATTGAGATTGTTTTTCTAAAACAGAGCAATAAGTACACAGATGAGGCCAAGCACATCAAACATGGATAAAAATTAGGGAGTCTTATTCAACCCTGCCTTAAATCCACCTCCCAGCCTACAGCGTGTGAGCATACACAGCCGTGACCACTCGCACAGGTGCGCCCTGCCGTGCCGTGCCCTGCGATGCGCCTTCTCCTGGACCACGGGTCAGACTATCCCCTCTCCCTGCGGCTCAGCGCTGGACATCTTCTCATCCGCACTGAAATACCATCTATCTGCTGATGGCTCACAATTCACTTCACCTCCGACCTCTCCCAGGAACTCCAGATCTACGTGACAACCGGCCTCCAGGCCTCTTCCCCTGAATGTCTAGTCTCAACGTGAAGGAACCCAAACTGAACCCATCCCTCTCCACAACCAGCCGACACCTCCAGACTTCCCACCCCAGGTGCTCAGGCCAGAACCTCTGGGCCTTGGTTCTCCTCTCTCATCCGACCTGTAGGCAGAATCTCCCGCCGTCCTCACTCTGGCCTTGTCATCGCACATCTGGACCCACGCACTGGCCCCCACCTGGGTCTCCCTGCTCTGCCTTTGCCCCAGAGTTACTGCCAATGTTTAAAAGCTACGGGATCACGTTAAACTCCATCTCAGCATCACTCACTGTCTGCTCAGAGCCCCCTGAAGGCTCCTCAATCATTCAAGGTGCGCGCCTGGCACCCGGCACCAGCCAGCCGCTCTCCGCGCGCCTCAGGCCCCCCTTGCGGCTCCTCAGTCCGCCGTCTGAGCAGGCCGCCCCAGCTGGGCAGGCACACGCCAGCTCAGCCCTCACACTCCGAAGTCCACCTGTCCCTCGGCCAGCCGCTCCTCACCCGTCACACCCACCACCAGCACCCACGTCCCTGCTGCCCTTTCCTGCTTTATCACAAAGCCCTTATAACCAACCTACGACACAGGCTAAATACCCATCCTGTTTAGCACCTGTCTCCCTGCTGGAAGACGAGCTCCACTGGGCCGGAACTCGCACCATCTTGCTCACTGTCCGGCCTGGGGCCTGGCACACCGCGCATGTCCATGCCGTGGGTCTAGTGGGAGAGCCCAAGGGAGAGTCACCCCCCAGCGCAGAACTAGGAAGGGCCGCACATCTGCTGACAAACCGGGCAGGAAGGGCGGCAGAGTTCTCTACGTCTGTGTTTTGATTTCAATAAGGACTGTACCATAATTAAGTCACAAATCTGTTTAGCTCACAACTGTGAACTTCATGCAAATGACATGTTAGGTTTAACAGTGAAAATACAAGCTGCTCAGGGGTTGTCAGCCACAGACACGAGCAGCTGTTCATCAGCAGAAACACAGAACTACGTAAATATGTTATTTTTCTCTATTAAAAAGAAGTGTTGAAATTAAAAAAAACACAGAACTGCACATTTAGTTTTAATTTTGCTAATTTTTAAATATTTCAGACACCCGTAAAATAAAACCACAAGGCCACTGAAACAGGAAAGAAAGAAAAAAGCCACTGTAATCGAGCACACGACGGAACTTCAGCAGACGTAACCAGGCAAAGCCCCCTGTGCCCACCCTGGGATTCTCTCAGTCCCCACCAGAACGACATCACATGGGTCATCTCATTAGGGATGTCACAACATATGGGTATTTTAGGGCACTCTGCACAGACCTGTTTCTCCCATCAGCCCTTGAACAAGAGCCCCACTGAATCTGTCTGCAGGAGGCTGTCCCTGGGAGGCGCACACTACAGCCACCGTGTGACCTCCAGCTCTGCTCTACCAGAACTGCTTCCCGGCCGTCAGATCCCTGTAGGCGACCCGTGTGAAGAGACGCAGCCCAGGTGCTGTGACGTCATGGGTGGATGCAGGGGCCCACCCAGCTCACCGTGGACGGGCCTCGGGAGTAGGCCATGCCAGGCTGACCTCCCTTTACAGATGCCAAAGACACAGACTGAAGACAGTCGTCGGGGGGGCAGGAGTGGCCCCGATGAGTACAAGAGACAGAAGACCCTGAAGACAGGTCTCGGAGAGCAGTCGCACAGGAGACGGTGGGAACCGCCAGCACCCAGGCCCAACAGCTGCCCCGCCCCCCCCAGGCCCCGGTGCCCCAGCCACCGCCCCGTCTCTGGCACCGGCTTCACGTCCACCTGAGCAGCAAGGCCAAGTCCACACACCATAAAGACCAGAGCAGTAACCTGCACACCCAGCAGGAAGTGGCCCAGTGGTGCCCAGTTAAAAAGCTCAACTTCCAGAAACAGGGCACCTCCAAGAAAATAAAGATCATTCCATTCAGTCAGATCCATCTGAATATAGATGTAGTAATAAAATTAATTAAAAGCCAGTATGAAGTAAGCAAAGAAATCAACTTTTATTAAACTGAGACATGTGAACAAGACTCAGCTTACTGATTTTCCCCAAGTCAGTGTGGGGTGGCAGGGGGATACTCAGAGGACAAATAGGGAAGAAAGAGAAAACATGACTATAAATGACCAGCCAGGTACTAGATCATCAGGAAGCACTGATTCTTAGGAAAATCCAGGCCACACTGTTTCTTCTTCAAAATAGCCCCCTTAAAAACATTTAAGTTTGAAATTAGGAGAAGAAGGTCAAACTAGCTTCAGATGGCAGGTCCTTCCCCTCTATAGTTAACACGTTTGATTAAACTGGCCACTTCTATTCACCTTTTTCAAAATATATAAACCTCCTCAAATACAAACCACCAATGCAGGAAAGAGAACTGGCCACATTTAAGCTGATCCCACAGGACCGCTGTCCTCCTTCAAGACACACTGGTCTCAGGACCTCCTTCCCCATCTGAAAGTTAGTGAGCTTGTACGCATGGACGTGTATCTATCAATATCACCATCTCTGATATTAGAACAGAAAATGTGTGAATACTTTATTCATTTAAAAATTACAAAAATCCATACATTACATATTAACATACAAAACTTTTTTTTAACCGAAAATAACTACTAGAGGGGCTTCCCTGGTGGCGCAGTGGTTAAGAATCTGCCTGCCAGTGGAAGGGACACGGGTTCGATCCCTGGCCCGGGAAGATCCCACGTGCCGTGCAGTAACTAAGCACCACAACTGCTGAGCCTGTGCTCTAGAGCCCGTGAGCCACACCTACTGAAGCCCATGCACCTAGAGCCCACAAGCCACAACTACTGAGCCTCTGCTCTACAGCCCACAAGCCACAGCTACTGTGCCCACGTGCCTCAACTACTGAAGCCCGTGCCACGTGCTCCACAACGAGAAGCCACAACAATGAGAAGCCCGCACACTGCAAGGAAGAGTAGCCCCAGCTCGCCACAACGAGAGAAAGCCCGCGTGCAGCAACAAAGACCCAACACGGCCAAAAATAAAAAAAATTAATTAATTTTTAAAAAATTACTAGAGTTTCCAAAACAACAGCAGCAAAATCTTAGCAAGAAGAGAGACACAGTTTTGCATTTTTACAAATCTCTTTAATGTCAGACTTACTGGAAAACAACTGGGTTCTCATATCTATTACTGCATGAAAAAGAGGGCAGTGCATCTGAACAGCCCGTTCAGATAACTGCGGATATTCCTCTGTAATACAACACCAAACCTCAACAAGGGCTTTATTTCTCCCCAAAGGTGAGCTGCAATGTGGAATCTAAAACTGTACTGCTGAACTTTTTGTTACTTTATCACTTTAAAATCTGTCTTTAAATGGACATTTACCCAGGTCTGATTTGGTCATTTGGAAAATACTGGTTCAGTGAGTTATGTAGACCTTCTGAGTGTTGTTCATTACAGATTATCTAAAGCGTCACATTCCTTAACATCAGCACTGATCTCATCAGAAAAGTCCTGTGGACTTCCCTGCCAGTACAGGAGTTAAGACCCAGCGCTTCCACTGCGCGGGCACGGGTTCGATCCCTGCTCAGGGAACTAGGATCCCGCATGCCATGAGGCGCAGCCAAAAAAGTAAATTGATTAATTAATTTTAAAAAAAGAAAAAGAAAAGTCTTGAAGTATTAGGAAGCGGCCAGGTTCACAGCGGCAGATACAAGCTTTCTGAAATTCCAATCCCAGTTGGAAGTACAAAGTTTACCACTGGCAACAGTGTTCGCTGCTTTCCTTGCAGAGACAGGCTAACTCTGTCCGTTTAGTAAGAAACAGTGGTAATGTGTCAATTATTCCGTTATGGTGGTCCATGAAAAAAGGCGGCCACTTCAGCTAGCCACCCAAGTAACTGCAGAAGGGCCCGTCTTCCAGGCAACCTCCCAACTCCAAGACGCAGAAGTGCTTTCCACACACTTCCTGTTTTGTTACACAGAGTATTAAAAAGGGGTGTACTCAGGGCTGAGATTTAACAAAATGAATGATTTTTACTGCTGCATCAAGGACATTCTTAGATGAGAATGGCTTTTCTGAATTGCATGGCAGTAAAGAATCCAGCAACAATGGTAGCTCGGGACTCGGTCCAAATGTCAACAGGCAAAAAGAGGTAAATGACCTCTCGACAACCATGAAAACTATTTTGACCTCAAACACCCACTGGGAACGTCTCAAGGATGTCCCTGGCGTCTGTGGACCGCAATGCCCACCACTGCCTTCAGGAATCATCTCTCTAGAAGGAAAGCATAAGAACCACATGCACATTAAAATGAATCTCAGATAACGTCTGCTGTAAAACAGAAACCATAAAAGCAATTAAAAGCAACTTTTACTTGATTTAGCAACCGCCAATGATAAATGTAAACACATTGCAGAGGCCCGCATATATCTCACAATAAAAGTTTTAGTTTCTACATAGATAATGCCCACCTTTTAATTCTTCTCTGGTAGCTCCTAAATTGCTTACACTGTGAGGTATTATTCTGATAACATAAAATACTAAACCTGCCAAAGATGCAGGACGATAATAATGTATGGGGAATGCAGGCTTAAACACCTTAACCTTATTTCTTAGTTCTGTGACGAGCCTTAATGAGTCTCTATGGACTACTTATACAATTAACATCAATGATCTTATTGCATTTATTCATACATTCTTCAAAAAACAACCCCCGAGTCCTGCGCTAGACACACGCTTAAGGGAGCAGAGCCAGCCCTGCCCACAAGACACTCACTAAGGCAGTAAGTCAGAGAAGTGACGCTGGGGGTATCCTGGGGACCGAGTGCCCGCCAGGGCTGAGGGTGCACAGCGGTGGGGGCTGCAGCAGCTGCCTGGCCAGGAGGATCGGGGCACGCTGCCCAGAACCGGCGGAGAGCTTGAGCTGTCGGAGGAGGAGCGAAGGGCTCAGAGATGCTGGCCTCCCGGCCAAACTCTTGAAAAGTCCACGGCACGAAACAAACTGGCAGAGGCTGTGGAGACCTGCCAATGTAGGGAGGTCCAGGGGCGGGACGGGGAGAGGCAGCCACAAAGAATCTCAGGGGAAACTTGAGTATGGACCGTATCTTCAGTGACACGGAATCACTGCTCCTGTTTGTAGGTGCAGTTACGTAAAGCAGTGTCCTTGCTCCCAGGGCACAAGTGCTCGAGCACTTAGGGGTGAAATGAGGTGACCTCTGCAACTTACTATCAAATGCAGGAATAAACAGAAACAACACAATGTGCCATAACGTCGCCCCGTCGTGCAACTAGATGCAGGGTGTATACCTGTGTGTCCACCGGGCCCCTCTAGGAAGTGTCCCCTAGATTCCAGCAAGGAGGCAGCCAGGATCACGGATTCAGTCAACAAGCTCAGGTGAGCTCGGAGAGCCAGCGCCCTGAAGGTGGACACCGTCCCGGGCACGGCCACGTACGACGTAATGGTGGAAAAACAGCCTGTACCATCTCTGCTACGTACCTGCAAATCTCAGGCGATTGCAAAACAACTGTTTTAGAAAAAAAACAAAAATAATAAAACCCTCCAACCCACTCTGCCGCCCATCAGCTGCCATCACGTCCCTCCAAAGCCAAACTCCTACAGCACATTCTGGAACCCTCGCCCACACCCGTCCGCAAACACTATCTCTTCCCACACCCTTCAGGACCCCAAACAAAACACTGGTTTCCAAACTCACCGTCGGACTGGACAAGAGCCTGTGAACGATTCCCACCGGCCTCCCCGCTCAGCACTTCTCCTCGCTCAGAGCACCCCGGGGTCCTCCTCCTCCCCAGGGTTCACCCCTGGCCCCACCTACGCTGGGCCCTCCAGGGGCACCGGGTCTGAGCCTCACGTCGCGGCACCCGGAGCCCCTTCCGGGAAGCAGAGCCCAGAAGCACGTGTCCTGGGGGCACACGGCAGGCGTGACACCCAAGCCCCCAAATCTCCACTGCCGCCCAGACCCCTAACCAGTGCTTTCCCTGGTCCAGTATGTCAAACCACACTATGGCCATTTGACAATAAAATCCGCTCCCACATTTCCAAAGTTGAACTCTGCCCCCATCCCTACTCCTTCCCGAGAGCACCTCTCAAGGAGATCCCACCAACCCACCGAAGAAAGAACCCTGCAACTCCTCTTTTAACTCTCTCTGCTGTCACCCCCAGTATCCGACCGTCCCCAGGCCCGGGGGCCCTGCCCGCCGGCTCCTTCCCACCCGACTCTGCTCCTCCTCCTCTCCCACTACGCCTGCGCCGCCGGGCTCCGCTTCCTTGAACCCATGAACCGGCTTCCCTGTCCCTGCCTCCGGTCCCTGGCGATTAGGTGTCATCTCTCTGTAACCCCCCCTAAGGTGGAATCCATGGATCTGTCCCTTGGTCCCTCCCAAAGCCACACACGGTGAGGCGGGAAGCCCATCCCCTCCCATCCATCCTGCAGATGAGCTCCAGGCTCAGCCCTCCCAAAGGGCTGTCATCACAGCGCCCGGCTTCGCATCACATCTAAACTCTACCCGCATTTCAGGCCTCTCCCAATCCGGCTCCTGCCTACATAGAAATGACCTCATTTTATTCACTCACTCAACAAATGCCTTCTAGACCAAGGGTTGGCCCCCTGGACCAATTCCAACCCTCCACCTGTACAGCCCATGAACCAAATCAAAAGAAGAACAGTACTTCCTGACATGAAATTACATTAAACTCAAACATCAGTGTTCGCAAATAAAGTTTTATTGGAACACAGCCACGACCAGCTGTCTGCACACTGGCTGGGGCTGCTCGGGGGCTGTCACAGCCTGTCCAGTGACTGACAGCTTCACTCTAGTGTAAAAACCTCTGCTCTGTGCGCTGGGTCATCACGCCACAAACACCCTGCTGGGCACAGGGGAGCGACCTGTAAATCCTGGGCAAGTGAATAAAGAAACGACCTTGAGGTTCACGTACTCCATGAGCACAGATTCTCCTGAACCAGTCACTGGCCTGGCAGCTCCCTCAATCCTTCGGCTACAGGGACAGAAGAGATCTTGGTTCTACTCATCTTCCCGTAAAAAAGAAACAAAAAGTAAAGCATGAAACATTTGGCGACTTCAGGCAGTACTCTCCCCCGCACTTCACGTCACTTGTTGCCGTGTGTGTTTTACAGTCAACATGGAAAACATTCCGAGTCGTGAGGACACATTAGATGACGGGTCAATTTTTAATTTTTTTACCTCTACAGAAGAAAGTTATGTCGCAAAGAGCCACAACACATCACGCTGAATTCAGGGTGAAATTTAAATTTTTTTTTTTTTTTTTTTTTTTTTTTTTGCGGTACGCGGGCCTCTCACTGTCGTGGCCTCTCCCGTTGCTGAGCGCAGGCTCCGGACGCGCAGGCGCAGCGGCCATGGCTCACGGGCCCAGCCGCTCTGCGGCACGTGGGATCTTCCTGGACCGGGGCACAAACCCGTGTCCCCTGCATTGGCAGGCGGATTCTCAACCACTGTGCCACCAGGGAAGCCCTGAAATTTTTAAAGTCATTTTCCCACTGACATGTGCCCATATAAGAAATATTGGCCCTAAAATTCTAAGAATTCAAACTCAACGTTGCAAACTGTCTAAAACCATCTGATAGAATTTTAGATTGTCAATAAAATATCATCGAATAACAAATAACCTTCCCAACTTACAACACTATATAGCAACAGAATCTACCACAATCTACCTTCTGAGAAGTGCAGGAGAAAAGTCACCTCCCTGGAGAGAACAAGAGGCTGTCTTAAGCCTGATGATTGTCAGGGCGGCTGCTGGGCCAGCTGTGTGGAGTTCACAGGGAGGATTCGTCACAGTAGAAACACATTTATCAAGGGTCCTTGCGTTTCTAAAAAGTGTATACTTTAAAACCACGCCCAAGCTTTTAACTAGCAAGTTGTACTTTTTAAATCACCTCTAAGCTCCAGTCCAGTTCTCAAATTCTAAGATTCTGTGACATAAGTTTATCACAGACAAAACTCTGACTACATGCAAATTTCTATTAATTAAATCTGCCCCATATAAACTGGTAAGCATAAAAAGATACAGGGCCTGGTGGGTGAAGCTGATGATAATAACAGTAATTATAGGAGCTACCATTCATTGGATCCTAAACACATATTAGCATTATTTCACTGAGTCTTCACAACCTTGGAGGTAGGTGCATCCCCGTTTTACAGAGCTAGGCCCATCCCCTCACCATGGATATTTATTAAGGCAATGTGAGGCCGGAGAGCAGGCGGGGTGGCGGCAGGGCTAGGCAGGGCCCGGGAACTCACTTTGTGTCAGGCTAACTAACCCCACTGTCATCCAGCACCACATGTTCCCTTTGCCTCCCCTGAGAGCAGGGCCGTGCATCCATCCGTCCTTCAGCTCTCTCCAGAAACTGAAATCCGTTTATCACTCATCTGCCCCTGCTGTTTATTCCCATGAACTGCAAAGCTCGGGGAGGAGGGTGGCCAGACGTCCAGGGTAAGGATGCCAGTGTCCTAATCTTTTTCCACCTCGAAATTTCGCAGAAACCAAATAATACTAAGAACCGTGTGCCAAAATGTCAAGGAAAGCTGGAACCCTATAGCCAGGAACATTAAAAAAGACGACGAGCGCCCAGCTTGAGCAGCCATTAAAACAAGGAACGAGGACAGGTGACAGATCAGGGACCACTCCAGAGGTTTCTGACGCACAACTGGCATCAGGCAAACACAGCCCCTCAGAGGCAGGGCCCGTGACCAAGGAGAACAAAGTAATCTGATCCACAACAGAAAATGGACAGAAGTGTAAGGAGCCCGCCAAGGACGAGTCGCAGATGCTGGCTGACCCATGCACGGCGCTGGCATATGGCTCGGTGGTGGCAGACACAGCCCACACCACTGTCACCTCAGGGGCCAAGGAGCCAAGTTCACAGTCTCCATTTTACTCCAGATCATAATTCTCAATGTGTAATTAAAACTCAGTCATGGGGACTTCCCTGCTGGCGCAGTGGTTAAGAAACCGCCTGCCAATGCAGGGGACACGGGTTCAAGCCCTGGTCCGGGAAAATCCCACACGCCACGGAGCAACTAAGTCCGTGCGCCACAACTACTGAGCCTGCGCTCCAGAGCCCACGAGCCACAACTACTGAGCCTGCACACCACAACTACTGAGCCTGCGTGCCACAACCACTGAAGCCCGTGCTCCGAGAGCCCATGCTCCGCAACAAGAGAAGCCACCGCAGCGAGAAGCCCTCGCACCGCAACGAAGAGTAGCCCCCGCTCACCACAACTAGAGAAAGCCGGTGCGTAGCAAAGAAGACCCAATGCAGCCAAAAATAAAGTAATTAATTAATTAATTAAAAAAAAAACTTAGTCATGGAAAACAACATCCTAAAGATTAGAAACTGCACTTAGAACCCCAAAATTACTGGGCCTGATCTAAGACTGATGAAAAGTTCATGCCATTAAAATGTCCATGTAAAGCATGTATTTATAAAGATACTTTAACCTCTTCAAAGCCACATGCATAGTCAAATGCCTTAATCGGACCAGAATGCCTCCCTCTTACTGCTCCAGAATCCCAGGAAGCCGGTCTGAAACGTGACGAGGACTCTGAACTTCAGGCTGCAAATGGGCGAGGAGGCCCAAGCAGCAAGAACGCCGCGTGCCAAGGGTCTCACACATGCTCAGATGGGCGCCCCACACCACCGCGGGAGGGAAGCCGTGCGTGGCTGCCCTGCACGCAGAGCAGACACTGCCAAGTCTGCCCCAAAGCCAAGCAGCCACAACACTGGTTTGAGCTGCACGGGTCCACCGATATGCAGATTTTTTTCAATAGTAAACATTTCGGTACTGCACGAGCTGCAGTTGGTCGAACCAAGGATGCAGAACCACGGAGACGGAGGGCTGACTACAAGTTCTATCCAGATCTTCCACTACGTGCAGGGTTGGTGGCCCTACCCCCCACATTGTTTAAGGGTCAACTGTACTTTGGTAAATAAATGGGTCCAGCACTGAACAGCGGAAGCCCTTAGAAAATAGCCCAACAGGACTATGTAGACTGGAGAGTGACCTAAAAGAACATTTTATAAATTTAGCAAATGACACCACGTAAGGTCATACTCATTTCTGATCCACAGCTCTAGCACATCATAATCCCACCGCATCCACACGTGCAACCAATGATCTGGGCAGACTTTAGAAACAGCCCGGCATTCTGCCTCTTACCTCTACTGCCGTCTTTCCCATCCCTCTCCCCAACAGAATATAGCAGAAGGAAATGATTATGCAAAGTGCTTGCCGTCAACAATAAATATGCAGACTTTTGATGTCACTAAACTTGTCATTTGTAAGGAGTATGGTGCCTAATTTATGAGAATGTCGGGAAGGGCAAATGTTCTTAGGGAAAAATACACCCAAAGTTAATAAAGGAGTCCCTTTTTCTTTTGCTAAAAATGGACGTTATTGGGATAATTAATAAAATCTGAACTAGATCTGATGCTTAGATAACACAGCTGCATCAATGATAGATTCCTAATTTTGAAAACTGTACTGTGGTTATATAAGAGAAGGTCCTTGTTAATAAGAAACAGTCATTTAAGTGTTTAAGGTTAAAGGGACTTCAGAGTTTAAACTGTTCAGGAAAAAAAAAAAAGAAATATACACACACACAAACAGAGAGTTGCAGAGAAGAGAAAGGATAAAGCAAATATAAAATACTAGCATCTGAGACTCTAGGATAAGCCTACACCATAATTCTTTGTACTATTCTTACAACTTCGAAGCCTGAAAACACCCAAATCCAATTCCTATAAAGAGATGTTGAGGCTATTCTTCCAAAGAACAGCAGTGAGGATGGACAGACATGTTCTCATCTGAAGGTGCTTCACTGATGCCAATTATACTTTGTGCAGATTTTCCCAAAATACACCCCGCAGATGACCCCAGGCTCCCCAAGTCAGCAGAGGCGCACGGCTGCTGGAGGTGAAGCAGCCTGCGGGAAAGGGGCCCAGCGGGGGCGCTCTGCACCATCGGCTCCCTCTCGCTGAATTCCCCTGCTTGACTTCTTTCCCCAACTTGCATGAGCGCTTGCAGTCTCGAGTCACACACTACGGTCTGAGGGGCAGATCCAGCCAGCGGTTAGTTTTTGTAGGTAAGGTTTATTGGAAAACAGCCACGTCTATTCTGGCTTCTCCAAGGGCAGAGCTGAGTGGTTGGGACAGACCCCCAAAGCCAAAAACGTCTACTCATATAGCCCTCGACACGAAGTTTGTTGACTTCTGCCCTGCAGCCGAGCGTTTAACCACATCAGTGGCATCTCCAGACTCTAGAAACCGCCTGGGGACTGAGACAGGGGAAAAAGAAACAGGAACTTTTGTCGAAGAGCAGTGATCACAGCCTCCTGAGAGGTGCTCCAGGATGGGCTGGCTCTGCCTGCTCTACCTCCTGTCCGCCAGAAAGAGCAATTTCTGCTTCAGATTATAGTGGAGCCACAGAAATCCCAAAGAGGCAAAGCAGGCTTCCTGAGCTCTTGAATGATCCCTGGAGAACTCGTGAAGCAAGGTGAATTGAGTGTTTTTTGTTTTGGCTGTGCTGGGTCTTCGTTGCTGCGCGCGGGCTTTCTCTAGCTGCGGCGAGCGGGGGCTACTCTTCGTTGCAGTGCGCGGGCTTGTCATTGCAGTGGCTTCTCTTGTCGTGGAGCACGGGTTCTAGGTGCATGGGCTTCAGTAGTTGTGGCATGCAGGCTCAGTAGTTGTGGCTCGCGGGTTCTAGCGCACAGGCTCAGTAGTTGTGGCACACGGGCTTAGTTGCTCCATGGCATGCGGGATCTTCCCAGACCAGGGCTCAAACCCGTGTCCCCTGCATTGGCAGGCGGATTCTTACCAGGGAAGCCCTGACTGTTTCATTAACACCTATGCACAGAGGGAACCCCAGGCAGTCCACGTTTGCTTTCATCTTACTGCACCCCTTCAGCTTTCTTTCTCCCAACACAGTAGGACTGCATTTTATACAAATCTGAATTATGCAAATTTAAGTTATACAAATGTAAAATAATGTAATAAATATTAAACCGTCGCTTCAAAAAAAGTGAAATTAGTTGAATCCTGCAAATCTTAAAAATCCACAAAAAGTTTAATTT
Source organism: Kogia breviceps (assembly GCF_026419965.1). Classification (NCBI taxonomy): domain Eukaryota; kingdom Metazoa; phylum Chordata; class Mammalia; order Artiodactyla; family Physeteridae; genus Kogia; species Kogia breviceps. The sequence goes on along the minus strand of NC_081327.1, from coordinate 56,957,517 downwards.
CAAAACTAGAAAGCCAGTTAACTGCAAACTATGTTTGCCCACTGACAGTTGCAGCGATTCTTCACTGGTGAACAGGATGCCCAGCATTCTTTGTCAGATTCAGTCAAAATCACGGGTGGAGTGAATTACTTGGCATCTCCAGGGAAGCCCCCCGCATAAAAGGCAGCTTAACGCAGCACTCTGCTCCTGAGGCCCACCCCTGGCTCCAGCCCACCAGTTCACAGGACAGGTCCCGTCCTGCCATCCACCTGCCAACGCAAGTGCAGGGCCACTCTTGGTGGGGACAGCTGGAACCGCAGCCTGAGTCACCCCCCCACCCCCACCCAGGAAGATCAAGGTGCCCGGGGGCTCTAACCACACTCAAGGGACGCACAGTTCACACCAACAAGGAAATGCCAGCAGCACACGCACCAAGTTTTCACTGCCAGCTTTATCCAAACCCATTGCTACTTTAGAAAGTTTTAACTTTGCTTCGAGTCATTTGATGACTTTCCACCTTGAAGAAAAAGGAAAAATCACTGGAGACCAAAAGCAGCATTCTTTGCAGCAAAGAATGTAAATCTTTATTACAAAAGGTGTGTCAGTGCAGGGCTCTGCCCAAAGCCGCTCAGCGCAGTCCCGGCTTCCTGACACCACTCCGCCCACCCCATCCCTACCTGGGCCCTGCCTGCCAACTCACTTTCTCCTTCAGAGCATTACCTGCACTCATTTACTCTAAATGCTAACACAGAAGGACTGAGGGAAAGGAAAGGGTAGTCAGCTTCCACAGACACTCCATCCCACCTATCTACCTTTTCAGTGATGTAATAAAACCTGTTCTCATCTCTTCAACTTCTCTGGACTTTTCTGGTGGATTTTATTCTTCCATCACTTACGCATTGTCAGCAATCCGACCTGATGGGTCACCCATCATCACCACCATCATCCCCTGCCCCGGCACGAGGGTCCTTATAAAGACAAAGCAAATCTTACTGTCCACCCCACCACAGAGGCAGATGATCCAAAACCTTTAATCAAATCGGACAGTTCTTGGCTATGGGTAGATGTGAAAGATGCAGAGAATTTAATTCAAAATAGGAATCAATTTCACGTGACTTCCACAATGCTTCGGGTGTACTCTCTGCTAGCGGCTTCGGAAGTTAAGGTTTCCATCACGTTTTAATTCAAGAATATCCACAGGTTTCAAGCAATGGCAGGCTCTGGGTGGCCCTCCCAGCTCATCTTCCTCTTAGACCCAGTCTGCAGCATTTTGATGAGGGCGTGCGCTGGGCGGTGACAAGGGGTCAAGAGCGAGCCCCTGCCCCTGCCCTCTAGAACTGAATACAGCCCCCCTCTTCCCAGGACGCAGGCCGGGCGCAGCCCCGGATAGTGGACAGAGTCAAAGGCAAGGCACATGGCATAAAATGAGATCATAAGCTAAAGCTCTCGTTTTTAACTGGTTTCACAGCCTACACACAAGTGAGAAAGCTAAGGGTTAAGTATTGTTAAAACGACTCTGGAAGGCAGGGAGGATGCTAGGACTCCACTCTCCTGTGAGGAGACATGAACTCCGTGTGATGCGGCCCCCACCCCCCAGCGGCTCTCAAATCTGCCAAAAATGAACATTTCAGAACGGTTCAGGGCAATTCCAGTGAACAATTCAGTATGCGATTGTTTTTATGACCATCATATATGTGAAGTCAGAGAACACAATAATGACCTTTATTTTCCCTCTCATAAAGGAAGGACTTTTTACAGCTTTTTCTAAGACATTCTCGTTGAGAACTTTAATACATATTTTCCCCCAGAAGTCTTTTCTTCAAAATAAGAAAATGCTTATTTTTTCCAGATTTAAATAGCTAAAGTGGTAAAGTTACATGAACATCTTAAAGTCAGTCTGGCATTGTCATGTAATATGTATACTTAACGGTACAGCTAAAGTTTTCAGAATTTATAGCGTAGATGAAGGTCATAAGGAAAAACTAAGGCTAGTAAGCTGCAAGTGGTGTTATCAATAAGCCATTTACGCAAACTCACCTAGACCTTGTGCCAGGGATACCCATTTACCAATCCAACAAACAAGGCTTGTGGTTCTTTATCTCTTTTCTCCTTGTCAACCATCTAGCACAGGAAGTATTTCTTCAGCAAAGTGCATATGCTACACCTGGCAGTCCTTTAAAGTGCAAATTCTGAATCTTTCCCTATCTTTCAACACCTGGGGTACTTCTGAGGCGCACTAGTCAAGATTCTGGCACGTGTGCCTCAACTTGGGTTTCGTCATGCTTAGGCTTTGGGTATGCATTTCTGTCTCAGGGCACATCAAGAAACATGATATCATTATGTCTTATTACTGGTGATGCTGAGATGCTATCTGCCAGGTTTTTCCACTGTGAAGTTACTATTTTTCCCTTGTAATTTATAAACACCTTGGGAGAGATACTTTGGGGCTGTGTAAATATCACAGATTGGAAGAGACTTAAGGAGACATGACAACTAAATGCAGAGAGGGATCCTGGATTAGCTCCTGAAACAGAAAAAAGACATTAGTGGAAAACTGATGACGTTCAGCAAGGTCTGCAGTTCAATGAACAGTACTGTGACAATGTTAATTTTCTGATTTTTATAGGAATATTTGATAATCTAAGATGTCAGCATTAAAGGAAGTGGGTGACGGGCATAGGGAAGCTCTCTAAACTATTTCTGCAATTTTTCTGTAAGTCTAAAGTTCCTTCAAAAGGAAAAGTCTACTGGGACCTCCCTGCTGGCACAGTGGTTAAGAATCCACCTGCCAATGCAGGGGACACAGGTTTAATCCCTGGTCCGGGAAAATCTCACATGCCAACAAGCAACTAAGCCCACGTGCCACGACTACTGAAGCCCACGTGCCACAACTACTGAAGCCCGTGCGCCTAGAGCCCGTGCTCCGCCACAAGAGAAGGTACCACAATGAGAAGCCCGCGCCCTGCAACGAAGAGCAGCCCCCGCTCGCCGCAGCTAGAGAAAGCCCGCGCACAGCAACAAAGACCCAATGCAGCCAAAAATAAACAAATCAAAAATAAAAAAACTTTTTTAAAAAGGAAAAGTTTACAAAGCTCCAGATTCTGATTCCGTATTGGACAGGGCCTGAGAATCTGCTTTTCTCTCAAAAGCCCAGTGATGGTTATGCTTGTGGTCCTTGCTGTGGACCACTCCACTTGCAAGGCCCTGGAAAACACAACTGATGTATTTCACTACTCACAACTTTCAAAGGACAATCAAGTAAAATGCATCAAGATTGCAATTTGAGCACTGTAATCACTGCTTACCGAGAGGCAATCCTTAAACTTTGGCCCAGTGACACAGAGAGGAGCTCCCTGCAGAGTGTAAAATCACAGTTCTTGCTCTAACGCTGTCTGTGCTTGGCCTTCCCCAGATGAGCCTGGCACCCTGCAAGGCTGCAGAGCCAGAACGGCCAGCAGGACACTGCAACGCGGAGGCGGCCCCGGGGACCGTGATCTGGCCATCCACCCCACTGCTGGCGGGCAGCCATCACCAAGGCCACTGGGAGGCAGGAGAGCAGAGCAATGAGAACAGACTCTGGACCGCCTACTCACAGAGGGCCACTGGCCCCACAGGTGAGCTCTGCCCATTCCATTAAAATGACTTCTAATAGCGCGTAATAAACCCGCAAGGAAGAATCTAAGACAACAGGAAAGAGATTTTGCAAATTTCTGGCAGACCAAGAGGATTTAATGGGGGGAAAGGAAACAGCAATCTGGAGCACACAGGAGTGGATACAACCAAAGGAGGGCTCTAAGCCTGTGGAAGGCGAGGACCCCACACCCAGGATCCTCAGTCGAGGGCGAGGGCTGTGGCTGCCCACAGAAGTCAGACCCCTATACAGAAGAGCTGCACTACGGCCCTCCCTACACCAAGTGGAGCAGACCCCAATCAAAGGGGTCTTCCTTATGCTGAAAGGCCTAGAGAAAATCTGCCTTCTGGCATTTGAGGCCCCAGCACAATAAAAAGTTGCCGAACACCCGAAGGAAAATCCGCACATTTTCAAAATCAGCCCCACAGGGGACTTCCCTGGCGTTCCAGTGGTTAGGACCCCACGCTTTTACTACAGTGGGCCCAGGGTTCAGTCCCTGGTTGGGGAACTAAGATCCTTCAGGCCGCACGAATGCAGCCAAAAAAAAAAAAAAAATCAGCCCCACAGACTCAGATTTCTCTGCCTGCTTCCCCTTGCCTTAGACAACAATAATTACCAATATTTGAAGAGTACTTGCCATACAAAGTAAGAGGCCAATCTTTTTTAAAAGAAGAAACAAGTGACATTAGAGGAGACAAGAAATCAGAAAACAAGAGAACTAAAAAAATCCTTAATAGTATCCTCAAAGTCAAGGAGATAATGCATTCATCAGACAATACATTATTACCAAAAAAAGAACAAGTAAGCCCTTAGAAATTAGAACTCTGTAGAAATAAAAAATTTTAAATAGGATTGGAAGATAAATGGAAGCCCTATCCCAGAAACAAGACTGAAACGACACAGGAAGAGGATAAAGACGGGAGATTCAGAGACTTAAGATGTCCATCATCAAACTAACAGGAACTCCTAAAGCAGAAGAGTAAAAGCAGACCAGAAGAAATTCTCAAATGATACAAGAGAATTTCAAATCGCAGAGCTGAAGGACACGTCCCCAAAGTCAAAGAGCATTCATGGTGGGACGCGACATTTTTTTGGCATTCTAGAAATGGCTGAACACCAAAGAGGATCCTCACGAGTTACCCAAAAGGAATAAGGCTCCTTGGCAGAAAGCTTCATTGAAATAAAGAAACCCAAGATTAAAACATGAGACCAGGATGATACCTGGGCTGGTCTAAAGAGTCAACAGTCCAGACTAGAAAAAGGACAGAGGGCTGGGGAAGGTTGGAGAATTTAAAACGAGGTAAAGAATCAATGGGAACAGAAAGTGCAAAGAAAAACAAAGGCCATCACAAACAATAGGAAAAAAAAAAAGCTGTATAGAGGGAAAATGTATTAGCTGGCTGTGAAGCAATATTTGCTCAGCAGGGATAGAAGAGGTGAGATAAGACATGAAAAGCTAACTCATCCTATCATAACAGCAAGTCAAGAACGTATAAAACCAATACAATGTCAGCTTGCTATTTAGAGCTACGGAGAACTTCCTCAAGAAACAACAAAAAAATATCAAAGACTTTGAGGAGTGGAACTGAGAAGTGGGGCAGGGGGCTGCTGCTTCTCATCTTAAGTTTTCCACTGACGTTTTATTGGGTACAATTCTTTATTAAAATATCAAGTATGTGTGCAGCTTTTTAAGAACATGGACTTCAGACAGATCGCGTTCAAACCTGGCTGTGTGTCCCGGGCAAGTCCCTTACCCTCCGTGAGCCTCCGTCACCTCCCTGTCCACCTGACTGGACCGCTGTGAGAAGAAACACTGCAAACGCTCGGCAGGCCCGGCCGCAGCACAGGACCCACACATCGCAGCCGTTTGCTAAAAATTAACGCCAGTGGTGACAGAATCCCCCGTCCCAGGAACACACACTTATTTTAATTGCCAGACAAAGGAGAACTGGAGCTGAATCCACGGAGTTAACGTTACGGGCGGTTCAGTCGTTCCGAGCACCGAGTAGGGGTCCCCACGGCCGTCCCTCTCACTCGGGCCCGCCCCGCGTGAACCTGCCGCCTCCCGCGCTTCCGCTCCGCAGCCGCTGTCCCCGCGCCCGCAGCCTCCGGCTTCCCGGGGCCTCTCGGCCCGGAGGGGCTGCACCTCAGCAGCAGCGCGACCCCGCCCCGCCCGCCCCGCGGCCGGACGCCGCTCGTGAGGGGCAGGTCCCGGAGGGGAGCGCCGCGCCGGCGGGGGCGGCGGGGGGAGGGGCGGCCGGAGCCGGGCGCTGAGGTGCGGCGGGCCGCCGGCTGACAGGGCTGAGGCGGGGGCGCCCAGGGCGGCGGGCCGTTGGGGCCGGTCCCCGCGTCGGGGGGGCGGGGGCGGCGGCGCGAGCGCGGCGGCCGGAGGAGGGCGCAGGGAGGAGGGAGGAGGGGAGATCTCGCTCTCGCTCTCGCTCTCGCCCCGCGGGAAGGGGGAGGTGGAGACGCGACCGGCTGCGGGAGCTGCAATTACCGTGTGGGCTGCGGAATTCTCGTGGTGTTTGTCGAGGAGATGCGATAATGGCGTCCGTCCTCGCGAGAGAAGCCGCCTCTCTGCGCAGGCGCTACGAGTCCCTCCCCGCGGCCCTCCGCCTTGCACCTTCTGCGCAGGCTCCCTGGGCGGGGGCGCCGGCCGGGGGGCGGGGCACGGGGGAGGGGCCTGCCGGTCGGGGCCTCCTGCGCGCCCTTCGCCGGCGCTGGTGACCGCCGGGCATGCGCACGCGTCCTGCTCCCGCGCCACAGTTTAGGCCCCTAGGCTTCTTTCCTCCCCGTCGCGCGCTCAGGCTCCTCGCTAGCCCTTGAGAAGTCGCTTCGCTGGACCGTTGGAGGAATTTGCATTTTCTTTGAGGCCTAATGAATAGGAATTAGCTCCCCGACGACTACATATCCCGGAGGGCCCTGCGCGAGCTTCGAGCAATGCATTCTGGGACTCGTGGTTCCTGCGTCTGCGCCAAGCCTGCCGGTACTTGTGGTCCCTCCGCCCTCCGGTCGCCCGACTGCGCCCGCGCATGGAATGGTGGAACTTGTAGTTCAGATGCCGCGGTCTGCTGCTCCCGGCGAGGCTCCGGCTACTTCTCTGGCCCTGTTCACCCGAGTAATAGCGGGTGCTCAGGGGTCCCTAGGGCCGTCACAGGCTCGAGGGCACACTCCTGGAAAAATATATATTAATTACACGTGATGTATATTTTATATGTAATTGATGTTAGTTATGTATCATGTATAATATAGGGACTGTTATATATGAAAAACATAATATAAATTTGGCTGTATTTATAGAGCATAAAAGTGAGTTTGTGGGTACTCGTAAGAAAAAATTCCCAAACTATAGGCAGTTCCCAGAAATGTTATTCCTGCTTACTGGTATTGCTGGGATTACCACTGCTTTTTCATTTTTCTTCTTTACACTTGCCTCTGTTTTCTGAGTTGTTTACAACGAGCTAAAATTCCTTTGATCCTTCAAACACGAAACGGTGGAGCTATTTTCATTCGGAAACGAAAACGCTGTACCGTTAGTTTCCTGCCCACTTCTCTTTCGCCAATAATAAAACCGTACTCAGGGCAGTAGCCAGCTGTGCGGCCTTGGGCAACCTTGTTGCCTTAGGGGCTCTTCAAGAACTAGCCCTCGGGGGTCTCCTGAGACTGGTCACTGGATTCCTCTGCAGGAAAAGTGCCCTAAAGAAATTCCAAAGAACCACAGAAGGGCAGCGCTGGGAAGATCCTGATAATGAAATGAGATCTGTCCTGTTCAGAGGTGAGGAACAGTCCAAAGAGATCGGAAACATTGCTCAGCAAGGTTACATAGCTGGGAAGAGATGAAAGCGGGGTCTGGAAGCCAAAGCACCTGGGTCTGGAGTCCAGAGTCCGTTTGCAGTGGGAAAAGGGTTTCTGAAGCCAACCACAAAATTCCCGGGAGAGCCGTGCTTTCTATCCCCACCTCTGTCTCAATTACAACCCGTCTGAACACATAACTCTAAAATTCTTGACAAGGATTCATGAATATCTGACTAGAAAGCAGATGAACGTAGGGTGATATTTTTCACACTATTTCAGAATATCACCAAGTCCTCACCTTGCAGCTCCCTTCCAGGCATGGGTTTGCCTGCTCCTTCCTTTCCAGGCCACTGCTAAGTCATCCGAAGTCATTTTTAAGTTGATCAAAATGACAAATCGTGCTTAGGCTGGAGTGCTTGACTTCTCTTTTCTGTTTTTGATGTTTCAGGTTTATTTACTTTTCACTTTGCTGCCCAGGAAGCTCAAATAGAGGAAGGTGTGCAGTATCGACAGCTGATTAACCATGGTTTAAAAACAATTAAATAGCTGGAAATTAGCGAAGACAACTGCCTACCAATGAAAGTTGACTTCCCTACCACAGGGGACTCTTCTCCTTGCCATGGATCCTTACAAGAATCCAATCCAGGGAATTCCCCGGTGGTCCAGTGGTTAGGACTCCACACTTTCACTGCTGAGGGCCAGGGTTCAATCCCTGGTCGGGGAACTAAGATCCCACAGCACAGCCCCCCCCCCCCAAAAAAAAAAATATATATATATATATAAAGAATCCAACCCAAGTTCCTAGAGTTAACTAGGCTGAAGTCACATCACTGGGGGCGTTATGGAAAGAGAGGGAGGTGCATCCTGGCCTGGATGGCACCAGACATGGGGGACCACGTGGATGTGTGTGCACCAGGTGTTTGCAAAGATCTCAAAGGCCCCTTCTTCAAAACCGTGCAGGGCCCACTTCAGGCACACCCTGGAATCCTTAGAGGGTCCTGTTCCTGAAGATGCACCCAGCATGGAGAACAGTGAGTTATTTGGGAAGCCCTCAGTTGCCCAGGAAAAGCCTAGAAAAAAGGATAACTCCATAGAGCAGGGCTGTGAGAGCAGGCCTGACGTGGGCTTGGAGTCCGAGCTCCCTGTGGCAAGTTGGCTGTCTCCTCTGGGAACCGGCGTTTCAGACTCGGAGCTCGTGAGGATATTGGGAGGATTCGATGAAGCAGAGTTTGTAAAGGATCTAGCGGAGGGTCTAACTCAGGAAATGATCATATTACCGTGCGTTGAATTACCTTGCCTTGGCCAGGCACGTCTTACAATCCCTTTTCATTGTGAAGAACGTGAATTTCAGAGAGGTTAAGCAACGCACCCAGGGTCACACAGCCGTGGCAGTGCTAGAGCTTTGAGGATGACAGTCGTGAGCTATGGCGGGAAAGGTACTTAGGATGTGGGATATGCGGGTCCTTTTTGGCCAGGGGACAAGTTTTGTTTCCATCCTAAAATAACGGGAAGCCTTTACAAGGTGTGGGGCAAGGGTGGATATGATGAGATTTGCATTTTCAAAACTCACTGAGGCGGGAGTGTTGGAAAATGAGTTGGGGATGGGGAGGACGGGTCCTGAGTGGACTTGGGGAGGGCAGTTGAGGCTGTGGTAGGGGTTCAGGTAAGGGATGGTGGGGGCCTGAACCAGGGTGGTCACGGTGGAGACTGAGAGTGGGGGGGACCGGCTCAGAAGATTCCAAGGGGTGACGTCAACGGGACAGGAGCACGAATCTGATCCTGGGGCAGCAGTGAGGGAGGGGGCCTCTGGATGCCTCCTGGGCCTGCAGATGTGAGACTGGGTGGACGGATATGCTATTCCCTGAGCCTGCACTGAACAGTGCCTCTTTGTGCCTGGTCCACCCAGGGGACCTCTCGTGTAGTTCCTCCGCCATCCCAGACACCTGGAAGAGACCTGGTTTGGGGGTGAACCGGAGTCCTGGGGACAGAGCTCATAGGATGATTCAGGGGGATCGGGAAGAAGCAGGCGCCGGCACCCCCTGGAGCCCCACCGCTGCTGGCAGGGATTCCCCCCAGGCCAGGACAGACCACTGCCACACGTTCTGGGCCGCTGAGAAATTTAAGGAAGTGCCATCAGTAAAAATTCACTTCATGTACAGTTAACCATTAACCATTTTAAGGTGCACAATTCAGTGGCACCAGGTGCATTCACGGTGTTGTGCAACCAGCACTACCTTGTTCCCAAACATTTTCATCACCCTTTACCCGTCATTCCCCTTCCTTCCTCCCCCCCCCCCCCCGCCAGCTCCTGGCAACTGCCTGTCTGCATATGTGCCTGTTCTGGACATTTCGTATCAATGGCATCACACGAGGTGTGGCCTTTTGTGACTGGCTTCCTCTCCTTAGCGTGATGTTTTCAAGATTTATCCACATTGTAGCGTGTGTCGGCATTTTGCTCCTTTTTTTTTTTAATTACTAAATTTTATTTTTTTTGACAAGTTTTCAGTTCACAGCAAAATTGAGCAAAAAAAGTATAGATTTCCCACAAACCCTCTGGCACCTCCCCAACTTCCCCACGTCAACATCACCTCTCCACCCAGAGCGGTGCATTTGCTACAGTCGACGACCCCGCACTGACACGCCGCCATCGCCCCGGTCCGAAGTCTCGCGAGGACTCACTCTCGGGGCTGAACATTCTGTGGGTGCGGACAGATGTGTACTGACGTGTAGGCACCTTCACCGTCTCCTGCAGAGTAGTTTAATTCCTGCCCTCCACCTGTCCGCCCCTCCCTCCCCCCAAGCCCTGGCCCCCACCGACCTTTCCACTGTCTTCATAGTTTACCTTTTCTGGAATGTCACAGACTTGGACTCATGCAGTCTGTAGCCTTTGCAGATTGGCTTCTGTCACTTAGTCGTGTGCGTTTAAGATTCCTCCGCGTCTCTTCACGGCTCAACGGATCATTTCTTTTAAACGCCGAGTAATAGTCCGCTGCCCGGAAGTGTCGCAGCTTATTCACCCCTTCACCCACAGAAGGACGTCTTGGTCGCTTCCAAGGTTCAGCAGTTATGAGTCAAGCTGCTGTAAACGTCCCTGTGCAGGTCTGTGTGGGGACCTACGTTGCCAGCCCCTCTGAGTACACACCAAGGGGCCCAGCTGCTAGCTCATGTGACAGGAGGATGGTTAGTTTTGTAAGAAGCTGCGCAGCCGCCTTCCAAAGTGGCTGCAGCGTTTGGCGTCCTGACCAGCAGTCAGTGAGGGTTCCTGTTTCCTCGCGGCCCCGCAAGCGTTTGGTGGTGTCCGTTTCTGGGTTGGGGCCGTTCTCGTAGGTGTGCAGTGGCATCTCACCGTTGCCTCGTGGTCCCCCGATGACAGAGGATGTGGGGCATCTTTGCAGATGCTCGTTTGCCGTCGGTCTGTCTTCTTTGGTGAGGGGTCTGTTCAGGTCTTCGGCCCATTTTTTTAATCATGTTGTTTGTTTTCTTAGTGTTGAGTTTAAGGGTTCTTTGTATATTTTGGAGAACAGTTCTTTATCCGGTGCATCTTTTGCAAATATTTTCTCCTTCTATGACTTGTCTTCTCCTTTTCTTGACACTGTTTTTCACAGAGTAAAAGTGTTAAATTTTATTGAAGTCTAGTTTATCAATTATTTCTTTCATGGATCATGTCTTTGAGGTTGTATGTAAAAAGTCATTGGCAAGCCAAAGGTCATCTAGGTTTTCTCCTGTGTTGTCTTCTAGGAATTTTAGTTTTGAATTTGCATTTAGGTCTGTGGTCCATCTTGAGTTAATTTCTATGACAGGTATAAGCTCTGTGTCTAGACTGACTTTTCTTGCGTGTAGACGTCCTGTTGTTCCGTCACCGTGTGAGCACTGCCTCTGCCACTTCCTGGCAAGGGGACTTAGTCGTGTCACTGTTCTCAGCTTTGGTTACGTCGTCTGTTAGATGGGAACTAAGGTAGGACCCTTTGGAATGCAGAAAAAAAAAACATTAAGTGAACTTAATAAAAGGAACTTACTGATTCACATAAGTGAAAAGTTTGGAAGTGGACTTCAGGGTACAGGAACAGGAATTGCTTGGCTGAAGCAGTGCCATTTTCTCTGCATGTGTCTGTCTCTGTCTCTTGCTGTCTCTGTCTCTTCCTCCCCACCCTTCCCATCTCTGGGCTCAGTTTTCTCTCCATTCTTGGGCAGGATCTCAAAAAGTGTTCCCAGCAACCGCAAACAGTGCCTACGTGAGCAGTTTCATAATCCCGAGGGAGAGGCAGTGCTTCTCTGCCCATAATCGCAGTAATTCCCAGGGGGCCAACACTGACTGGCTGGCTCAAGTTCCCTGTGAACCACTTTCCCTCCAATTGGCCAAGCCTCAGGTACATGGCGGGGGGTGGGGGGTGGGTGGGGGCGGCCGGCTGGCTGGGGAGAGGGAGTGTCCCAGGGAAAACTCAGGTGCTGTTACCAAAGGAGAGGGACCAGGCGTGGGGCAGACATCACAGCATTTGCCCCAACACAAGTCTCCCTGGGCTCTTGGGAGACCCGGAGGAGCCGCCGAGCATGACCTGTGACGTTGACGCTGGCATCTGTCTAGCGGAGCGGAGGCTTTTTTCTCCCAGCAGCTGTTGAGTCACACTTTCCGTAAGAAGAGGCTGAGTGCGTCTCAGGGGAGGAGGAGGAACCGATTCCCTTGGCCTCCCAGGCAGCCCTGATTCATTGCTTTTCATTTGTCCCAGGACGCAGTGCAGTGAAGCCAGACAGGTGAGCAGCATCAGGACAGCACTGCTAGTTTGATGTCCATGTAAAGACAAAATTTCAGCTACAAAGCATCCCCTCAGGCTCTTCAGATCGGGAATCAGCAGATCTATAAAATCAGTAAAAGCGTGTGCTGAAAATCATGGTATAAAAAATCCAGTGGAGAAGCCAAAGAAATTACTGTGAATAACACATGTAGAAACTTCCGTGCGTTTTCAAGATTTTTGCCCAATGTGAGTTTTTCTTTCTTTCTTTCTTTCCTTCTTTCTTTCTTTTTCTTTCTTTTTTTTTAACTAGAATTTTTTATGAATAGCATTATGTATCTTTTAGGATCTTAAAGTACTTTGGAGAACATTTGGTTGCATTTAGGAGTGAATTTGAATTTCTATCATGTAAGAATAAAGCACTGGGAGTTCCCTGGTGGTCCAGTGGTTAAGACTCCACACTCGTACTGCAGGGGACGCGGGTTCAATTGATCCCTGGTGGGGGCGGGGGGGGGACTCAGCTCCCACATGCTGTGTGGTGCAACCAAAAAGAAAATAGAAAAAAAGAAGAAGAAAGCATTATTTGGAAAGAGTAATGCCAAGAAATTTGAAGGGTCTTATAGAAAGGTGGGTTCCAAACGTTTTTGATCACGCACTCATTTCAGCAAAAAGATTTTGAGCCTGCCCCTCCGATGCATGTGTATTTATGTATGAATTAGATCCGTGTATCAGATACTAATGTACTGTGTACTCTATGAAACATATGAAAAATAGAAATTATAAAAGGTGAGAGAGGAAATAAAAATAGAAATTCCAGTCTTTTCTTCCTGCCCTTTGACGGATGTGATTGGGAAGGCCTAGCAAGTCCAAAATCTGATGGGGTGGGTCAGCGAGCTGGAGACACAGGAGAGTGGTTCGGGGCCCAAAGGGAGAATGCCTGCTTCTCCAGGGGGAATCAGTCTTTGTTCTGTTAAAGCTTTCAACTGATTGGACGAGGACCACCCATTACGGCAGGTAATCTACTTTACTCAAAGCCCACTGATTTCCGTGTTAATCACATGCAAAAACAACCACCTATCCTGAAACATCCAGAATAACGTTTGACCCAGTATCTGGGCACCACGGCTCAGCCAAGTTGACACAAAATTCACCGTCACAAATCCACATGAGGAACTTGCAATCCCTGAAGAGAATTGCAGGTCATATGAAACTCACTAATTACTGAATGTTTTATGGGCAAAAGGAGAAAGTCAAAACTTAGAAGTTGTTGAGTTGGATAAAATGAGGCTCTTTGGCTCACAATATAAGGTGAGTGAGTGGGTGAGAGCAGGACTTAGCACAATCTCCTGGGCGAGCAGCGTTGCACGGATTGGCAGCGTCCGTGCATTTCTCCTTTGACCCACAGACATCAAACCTAGGAATGCCATTCAGAGATGTTCAGTGCAGTGTTATTTATAAGACAAAAAAAGTCCATCTGTAAGGGGAGTGATTTGATAAATTATGGTATATCTTTTAATGAAATACTGTGTTAAAGAAAAAAAGCTATAGGGCTTCCCTGGCGGCGCAGTGGTTGAGAGTCCGCCTGCGGATGCAGGGGACGCGGGTTTGCGCCCCGGCCCGGGAAGATCCCACATCCGGGAACCCGTGAGCCATGGCCGCTGCGCCTGCGCGTCCGGAGCCTGTGCTCCGCAACAGGAAAGGCCACAGCGGTGAGAGGCCCGCGTACTGCAAAAAAAAAAAAAAAAAAGCTATATACACTGATGGAGAAAATTATTATTCATGACCATATATATGTATATTTTCTACAAGAAACTACTATCGGCAGTTCACTCTAGGAAAGATAGACTTTTCACTTTTGAAGCCCTTGATGTGTTTTCCATAACACACATGTATACGGCTTTTATATGTTTTTTTAATGGCAGAGAGTTCAGCTCCTACTGTAACAGCAATTGAATTGATGTCTGAGCCAGCCGTGAGGATGTCTGGGACGACCTGGGTTGGTGGTACTTTCTAAGAGAAGCAGGGCCCTGCCGTTTGGCTGCAGGGAGCAGGGAGACCCCAGACCCACAGAGACAGCCAGTGAGGTGGTCTAACCTAAAGTAGGGAAGCTGAAGGCAGCAGGGCAGCCAGCCGACAGTGCTGAGGACACACCCCTAAGAGCCAAGGGGGTCCTCAGGGTGTCAGCTGATGGACTTGTGATGTCAGGACCTGTTCCTTCAGGGCTCAGCCAGCGCCTGCAACTTGGCGCTCGGCAGGGGGTAACGGAAGTGGTGGCATCTAAGCACTTTCTTTGCATCAGTTCATTACAACTGATAATGAACACGACAACATAACAGAGTATGGGCTAGTATTTCCCCAATTTACAGAGGAGACCGAGGCAAAAGTCAATGAATGAATGCATGAATGAAGCCACCCAAGGGCTGGTACATTTCTAAAATGACTCCACGGGAAGAAAAGCGTATATATTCCAGAGTTGTTTTTGTGGCTTGCAACCCAGGCAATCAAACTCACAGGCCCGTCAGAGAACTGGATGGAAGCTGCAGACCAAACTGTGCGTCCGATCAGCGGGATTCTCGGGCCCTCAAGAGCCCACAAGTAGGCTCAGTGTTCAGGACCCCTCTCCCGTGGGGTTTCCAGAGCTAAGAATCCAGGATTCCAGGATCAGTTATGCTATCCCTCCTCCCTTGATGCTTACACTTTCAACCTCCCCGCCCCCAAATTTACACACCTTTCCATCCGAAAACTGATGTCTCCATTTCACAGGTAGAAAGTCTCCGGGGGAATAAACTGCTGTATAGTCCAAAGCGGGTGTTTTGTTATGTGGCATCTGCAAATATTACAAGCTGTGTAGCTAAGGTGACCATCTAATGTATTGTCCAAATGTGGACATTCTGCGCACGAAGGGGACATACTCATATTTATGCTGAGGCAGGAGGCCCAGCCTAGGAGCATCCCGGGCCAACCAGGACACACTACTTTGGGGAGGGCGAACTCCTATCAGATGGCGTCTGTTTTGCGGAGAAGTGACGGGCTGCTTCCCAGGAGCCTTGTGCAGAAGGGCCGCTTGCCCCCCTGTACGTACACACAGTGTGGCTCCTCGCCTGGTCGCGAGTGCCCCGAGGCTGGGGGGCTGTGCAGCCCTGAGCCAGGGTCACGCCTAAGATCGGGGACTTTGCTCTGGTCTGTTTGCTCCTATCTGCTCCCTGGCCTGGCAGCAAGCTCTCCGCAAGCTCCCCTCCCTCCCTGGTACCCTCACTCCCCTGTTTACCGGGTCAAAGCACAGTGCCCGAGGGACTGGCCACGGCGACGGCCCTTGTCCCGGTGCACCCACCCCTAAGCCAGCCCCCGTGTCATCCAAGAAGCCGGGTTGAAATTTAACCATCAGGGCTTTGGATGAGTTTTTACAAACGAGGTGTGTCCACCCCACTCCTCGGTTGTCTGGATTGAAGTGAGGGCAGTTAGTGAGGAAAACCTCCCTCTGGTTTTGGGTCCCTGGGGAAGAGAAGGAAGATGCTGAGACTCGTGGGGTCAGACAGGAGTCATCCGAAACCCTCGGGCCTCTCCGTCCTGGTCCAGCAGGCGTGGGAGACCCTCCGCAGTCATCCACTGAGGCTGGAGCGAGGGTGCTCTCAGGGTCCCTGTGCACAGAGAAAGAGGAATGATGCTTGTAAGTAGAGCCTCCAGATGCAATTTGCTGTTTGTCTCGTTTTACGGTGTATTTCAAAATGGGAGACGGTCCGGAGCCAGACAGCTTGGCTTCAGATTTCCACCGTGTCCTTCCCATGGGAGACGTGGGCCAGTCCTTAACCTCAGATTCACGGGGCCATCAGGAAGGTGAGATGCTCGGAGCAAGGCAGGTAGCAAGGGCCCCCCCGCCCAAGACGAGCTGTTATTACAGCCCCCACGGAACAAGCCCCGCTGCCCGTCTTTGGGGCTCCAAACACCAGCAGAGAACGTCTCAGCAAGCATGGTAACTAGGTCGGCAGCCAGCTCCGTCCAGAGGCTGCCCTGTATCAGCCATGTCCCGGGGGGCGGTGTCCCTTGGTGCTCTGTGCCCTTGGACTCATCCCTCCCTCTCTCTGGGCCTCAGATTCTTCCTCTGGCAGATACAGGGGCTGCGTGGACAACTAAGTTCACCTCTGACACTTTCCAGGTTTCGGTGTTTGGAAGAGCCTAGGCTTCGGAGTCAGTCTCCGGGGGTGTGTGCACTGGTGACTTTTGTCCGAGGTGAGAGCTGGTGAGTTGCTTCACCTCCCCAAGCCTCAGTCTCGTCGTCTGTAAAATGGGGTGATGAAACGCCACACAGGGCCACCTGAAGATGAAGCGACGTGAGCACAAAGCCGCTGGCTCACACCGGGCTCTCGGCAAACACCCTGAGCTCTTCCCAGCTAATCCGCTGGTCCACACCTGGGGCTGATGCCAAAATTCCCGCCTTTCCGCTGTCCTAAGCCTCTCGTTTCATGCCCCCACCAGCGCTGTGTGATAAGTACCATTGTGATCCGCCTTTTACAGGTGATGAAACTGAGGCTCAGAGAGGTTAAGAAACTTGCCGAGGGGCACAGAGCCACAGAGTGGTGGGGCCAGGACTCCGGTCCACGTGGCCTGACGCTCTGCATGGTCACGGAGTATAAAGGAGGGGACAGGTGCTGAGAGACAGTTGTGAAGACGTCCACAGTTAAGTGAAGAAAACAGAGGTGAAGACCCACTGTGGACTGAGCAGTACTTTTGCTTTTTTTTGAAAACTCTGTGTATGTTTCTGTGGGCTTGGAGGAAAGCGCCAGAAGGCTGTGCTCTAAACCAGCCAGAGGCAGCTGCGTCTGGGAATCGGGGTGCGCGGGTCTTTCTACATGAGTGCAGACCCTCCTCTATGGTTTGAAACCTGCAAGGAGCCTGGGTGGGGCCTGAGGTTCTGCATTTCTAGCAAGCCCCCAGGGGGGCTGCTGGTCCGCGGACGCCACCTTGAGTGCTGGGTAACTGAAAGACCGGGCGTTGGGAGTGACAAGGCTTCTATTCCAGACCCTTCCCGGCAGGGTCTGCTGTGGACCCTGGGACTTTGGTTTCCTGCTCTCTGAGACCTGTAGCAGCCTCCCAGTCCACAGTCCTCCCACCGCCTGCCTCCCTGGGGCTGGGCTGGACCCCCAGGCATGGCTCCCCGTGACCATGCCGTGGCAATGACCACAGATCAGAACCAACTCTGCGCAGCGCAAGGCCGAGGCGAGCTGCGCTCCAGGCGGGAAGGAATCGGTTCCTGGGCGCGGTCCGCGGAGGAAGTGGCGTGAGGGCCCCACCCACCGGGGGCGGAGTTAAGAGGCCGAGGGTCTGGTGGCCCCGGGCTCCACGTTGGGCCGGCTTCCCCAGGGCTGGCTCCCCTGGGACTGCGTTTGCAGGTTTCTGCCGCCCCCTCTGAGGCTGCAGCGGCGCCCACGCACCATCAGGGTCTCCCCTTCCCTCTCTGCCCCCAGTGCATGCCCTGTGGAAGGGCCCGGCCTCGGTGCCAGGCGGGGCCCGGCAGTCCCCCATCAACATCCGCTGGAAGGACAGCGTCTACGACCCCCAGCTGAAGCCCCTCAGGGTCTCCTACGACTCGGCGGCCTGCCTCTACGTCTGGAACACCGGCTACGTCTTCCAGGTGGAATTCGACGACTCCACCGAGGGGTCAGGTGAGCCTGAGCTGGGGTCGGGGGGCCCTTTGCTCCCGTCACTCCGGAGAGTGGGTCACGGCGTCAGCAGAGAAGCGGCCGAGGCGTGGAGAACGGCCGAGGCTGGCGGTGGGGACGGGCGGTGGTGTTCCCCTGAAAGCTGGTGAGGCCGGCCAGCTACGTCACACGTCACTGGGGACAGAACGCTGAACGGTGAGGGCCTCCCGTGGGGTTACATTCCAGGGGCTGGAAGGCAGAAACAGTGAGCTAGTAACACGTACACTGCACTCAGAGGGGGAAAAGCAGAGTGGGGTAGAGGAGAGGGTCTCCGAGGTGACGAGGCCTGGAAGGAACGGAGGAAGGGTGGTGGCCGGGCGTCCGGAGCCTGGGATCCTCGCTGGTCCTCGCTCAGCGTGAGACGGTGCAGTGACCTGGCTGACGTCCAGCTGCTGCAGGAGAAGGAGGGGAGGGGAAAGTGGGGCACAGGGACCAGCAGGAGGCTGGCTGGGGGTGTTGCCAGCGGTGGAGGGCTGCAGGGCAGGTGGGCAGGGAGGCGGGTCCCAGCGTCCTGCCAAGGGCTGTACACGCACCATCTCGTTAAAGCCTCACTGCTGGGAACCCTCACCAGTGCTGGGTGGATGCTCCACAGGTCTGGGAAGTTTCCTTCCACTTCTATTTTACTTGTGGGCTGCCGGATTCCACCTGGTGTTTCTTCAGCTTTTTCTGTTCTGCCTCTGAGAGTCGGGAATTTGCAACGGGCGGAGGGCGCCTACGTGACCAGCCCCCACTGAGAACCTCGGGCACCGAGTCTCCTATGGGCAGCCCTGGTGGGCTGCACCCCACACGTATTGTCACAGTGTGTTGCTGGGTTTCAGGGCGTCCCCTGTGACGCCACCAGAGAGGACTCTGGAAACCTGGTCTCCTCCAGACACTACCTCTCCCTCTCTGCTGATGTTGCTTGCATCCTTTCACCGTGGTACGTCTTAGCCGTGCATGTGACTGTACGCTGAGTCCTGGGAGTTGTCCTAGGGAACCACAGAACCTGGGGACGCCAGACACAGCCCCCAAACCCAGGTCCTCTCCAGGAAAGCCCTCGGTCCACTTCCTCGCATATGCCCAGTTGTCTTGTTCACTAACCCATCGCCCCACTGAGGATGTAAACTCCACGAGGGTGAGATCACTCCTACTGGACACCGCGGGTGCTCGGTAAACAGGTGGATGAATGATGAACGTAAAGTTAAAGGTATAAACGAGTCGGGCAGAGGGACTGGACTGCAGCTGAGGCCCAGGCTGACCCGCCCCAACTCTGATGGACCAGTGGCTGCAGCATGGCATGGAGAGCCCTTTTTCCCTGTGCCAGGCCCTGTGAGGTGCTTCACGCACACCGTGGCTCAGAGTTCCCAGGGGTCTCTTTCCTCATCTCACAGGTGAGAAGGAGCCCATGCTTCCTGAGCACAGCCTACGTGCCTGGAATGGCTCTCACAGTATCCCTCAGGGTTGCTTCTCACGCAGGGCTTGCCAAAGGCAAGTGGACGGGAACCCCAACTCTGGCCACGCAAACCAAAGCATCCATCTTGGAAGGATAAGATTACCTCAAAGAAGAGAAGGGAAGGTTGGATGTTAACCAGATCTTTTTTTCTTTTTTTTTTTTTTAAGATTTATTATTTATTTATTTATTTTTGGCTGCGTCGGGTCTAAGTTGTGGCACACAGGATCGTTCGGCGCGTGGGCTTCTCTCTAGTTGTGGCGGGCGGGTTTTTATCTCTGTAGTTGTGGTGCGCAGGCTCCCGGGCGTTTGGGCTCTGTGGTTTGCAGCATGTGGGCTGTAGCTGAGGCTCGTGAGCTCAGTAGTTGTGGCGCGTGGGCTTAGTTGCCCCTCAACATGTGGGATCTTAGTTCCCTGACCAAGGATCGAACCCACGTCCCCTGCATTGTAAGGTGGACTCTTTACCACTGCGCCACCAGGGAAGCCCCTAACCACATCTTTAAAAGCACAGGGACCAGGCCAGCTCAGGGATCTGGGGAGCAGAGGTTTACGCATTTATTTACTTAGTGTGCCAACTTTTTCTCTGCCTTTGTTGGTCTGTTCCAAGCCCAAATTCCCAAGGAGCAACTAAAATTGTCCTTTCAGGTTTAATATGGTTTGTATTAATTTTTTTTTAATTTTACGCAGCAACTTTAAAAGATTGAATAAAGAATAATAGTTCCTGAACTTTTAATTGGTTGGCTAATAGTTGTGTGAAAATACTAGTCATTTTGAGAAAAACAGATTTGGATGTAGATGAGTTTCTATCGAATCTATACTCTTCCTATATAATTTTCACGTGTAGTCATGGGTCTTACGGACATTTGTTACCAAATGCAAGCTCGTGTGCCCGACGGACAGTGAGGCCAAACAGCACCCAAATGTCGGAGTTTGGAGCAGAGAAAGGTTTACTGCAGGGCCAGGCAAGGACACAGGTGGCGCCGGCCCCTCAAAAAACCCCAAACTCCCTGGAGAGTTTCAGCACAGCTGGTTTAAAGGTCAGGTAAGGGAGGGGCGTCCCAGGGGGTGTGATGAGCTTGTGCACCATCTTCTGATTGGTTGACGGCTCTGGGAGGTCCCGGGCTATGTGCTCAGGATCACCAATTAGTTAATTTCTTCCCCCTTTAGCGGTGCTTTTTAGCAGCTGAAAAACTCAGGAAATATGCATGAGATACTATTATCTGGTACTTCAGAGAGGAGGTATAGCAGAGGATCTAGGGGACGGGTCTGTCCCGGGAAGGCCCCATAGGGTCCTTCTCGGTTGCAATATCTCTATAACAAGGTCGTTTTCCTTTAAGTCAAACAATGTGAAAAACTTCGAAGGTTACTTTGGACTTTTGCATGTGTATGGTTAAGATACGTTTGACAAACTCATTCAGAGTCCCAGGGGAAGAGGACTGGTGGCTGAGCCTGGAGTCACCCCGCCCCGCGTCGGCGGAACACCCAGCGCCCTGACCGAGAGCCTCACCAAGGTCACATGCGGTCCAGGGGAAATCGTGGCGCTGTTTCTAGAACGGGGAAGGTATGCTGGACAGACAGACATGCAAACACTCCCTTTCAAAAGAGCCCCGGTTGGATGAACAACAGCACGGCACAGACAGATGCCTCTGTGGAGGATATGAGCATATCCTCATTCTTCTCTCTCTTTTTTTTTAAAGGTTTATTTTATTATTTATTTATTTATTTAATTTATTTTCGGCTGCGTCGGGTCTTAGTTGTGGCATGCGGGATCTTTCGTTGCGGCGCGTGGGCTCCTCTCTAGTGGTGACGTGTGGGTTTTCTCTTCTCCAGGTGAGGTGCGCAGGCTCCAGGGCACGTGGGCTCCGTAGTTTGCGGCACACAGGCTCTCCAGTTGAGGCGAGTGGGCTTGGTTGCCCCAAGGCGTGTGGGCTCTTAGTTCCCTGATCAGGGATTGAACCCACGTCCCCTGCATTGGAAGGCAGAAGTCCCCATCCTCATTCTATGTAAGGAGGAACGGAGGCTGCAGGTGGGACGGGGGGAGTGATGGTGGCGGGGGTGGGGGGCAGGGGGTGTCCGTTTCAGGCCCAACTCCTGCTGATTCTAAAGCCCACGTCGTGTCACTGTGTCAACCGAGTACTGACACGTTCAGGCACAGCTGGGTCAGAATCTTCCGTCTTGCGGCTCAGCCTCCTTCTGGGGGGGATCTGTTCCAGGCGGGGTCTTCCTCCCAAATGGGGCGACAAGGGCGGGCTGCAGCGCGGGCCCGCTTCCCCGTGGGGCTGCGCTAAGGGCAGCGCCTCTGTCCCCGCGATCGCCGCATCGGCCCCAGGCTGATGGTCGTGGGCCAGCTTCGGTCACTCGTGCGGGGTGAGGCCATCACGGTGACTGTGAGGCTGAGCCCGCCTGCAGCAGGAGAGGACCGAGAGGGGAGGACCCTAGGGGGGCGGTCCCCAGAAGAGAGGCCCGCTCTGCGTGCTCTCCTGGGAGCTCCCACCTGGCGGTTGAACCTGAGCTGACCCCGGCATCCCCCCATGCCCGTCGTTTTCAAATTCAAGGCCTTTGCGCCCTGTTGCAGCCAGGCCTCTGTGTTGACAGGTCCTGACCCCCGCTTTTTCGCTCCTGCAGCACGTTCTCAATCGGGTTCCAAGGGCCCCTCCCCGCCCTGCCACAGACCCGCCGAATTCTCTGGGTGTCTCTCCCTGGCCATATAAATTATTTGGAAAATCCCCCTGGGGTTCACATCCACACAGGCCCATCTGGTTTTACTTTTCTTGTCATTTTCCCCAAAGCCCAGTCTCCTCTTTCCTTCTCTCCTGCTCCGTTTCACATGCTCCACCCACCCACGCCCATCTGCAGCCTCTAGCCACCTCTGTTCAGATTCTCTGTCTTCTTTGTTCACCTCCAATGGAACTTGGAAGGTGCCGGGAGCAAAGGAAATGGAAAATGCTGCTGAAAGACGGGAAGAACTAAGAAAAAATTTTGCAGTAAGAAAATGAGAATCGTGAGACACTCCCATAATGTTTTTTTAAAAAATTCATTGACAGGGCTTCCCTGGTGGCGCAGTGGTTGAGAGTCCGCCTGCCGATGCAGGGGACGCGGGTTCGTGCCCCGGTCCGGGAAGATCCCACGTGCCGCGGGGCGTCTGGGCCCGTGAGCCGTGGCCGCTGAGCCTGCGCGTCCGGAGCCTGTGCTCCGCAACGGGAGAGGCCACAGCAGTGAGAGGCCCGCGTACCACGAAAAAAAAAAAAAAAAAGATTCGTTGACAGAAACGGAAAGCCTCGGCGGCAGGAAGGGAAGTGAGTGGAGAAGGTGCACGGTGCAGAAGTAACTTTGCACAGTATGTGATCACTTTGGTCAGGTCACACCAACAGGCGAGCGCAGGAATGCTGAGGAAACCAGATCCGGGGGCCGAGGACATTGGGGTTCCAGCGGGTGAGGGATAGGAGAGCTCAGAGATCAAGGCCGGTCAGCAACAACGACGATGAGAAACACAGGCGAAGGCAGCGGCTCTTTGCAAGGAATGTGAGACTGAAGGCCAGGGAGGGAAGGGCTGGCAGAGGGGAGGCAGCAAGAAGGAACGTAGCGCCGGCTCCAAACAGACCCCGCGGTCACACCCCGCAAGCCCGTCACAGGCGAGGCCCCCTCGTCCCAGCACCCGAGCGATGCTTTTCCTAAGGAGTGACAATGCCGTTTCCACCCGACGGGCAGTGCAGGTGCAAAAGTGGGGTGGAAGGTCAAGGAGCAAAGGCCACGGATAGGTCCTGCCGCTCCTTGTGGAGACGCCTGTGTTCCCTGAACCAGGTCCCAGGTTACCACTAGCGGGGATGTCGTTACTGCTGCCAGGTGTTTTTGAGTGCCCGTTACACGACAGATCCATGTGCAAATCAGGTACACTTCTGAAGGCATTTCATTCTCACAGTAACTCCAAGAGGTGGGTTAATATGCCCATACCTGAGAAGAGGACCTCCGTGTCCATCGTTCACATCAGGGCCGTTTCCAAATCCCACTCCCTCCCCGCCATCCACAGAAAAGAAAAGAAGCTGCGAGTCCATGTCTTGCTGGCGCTGTAGTGCCTGAGGCCCAGGAGCTCAAATGCCCCCCTGTTGCCCCTCCCACCCACTTAGCCGCACAGACTGAGTGAGCCGCCGTCCCTGCTAGGCCCTCCTCCTCTGGGGGCAGCTCGTGTTCCTCCTGAAGGGCTCGGGGGGGGGGGGTGAAGACGGCATGGTGGTCAGGGCCCAGCTCTGCAGCAGAAAGAGCTTATCAGCCAGGTAGTATAAGCTCGTTCCCTAACCTCTCTGACCCTCAGTCTCCTCCTCTGTCCACTGAGGTCGGACACCCACCCCGAGGGAGGATTAGAAGAGGCCCGAGGGAAGCACTTAACCTCTGAGTCAGGAGAAGTGAGCGTTTCACCCGTGATAGCTTAGCTTCACCTGCTGGGGCTCCTCCCAAATAAGACCAGAACAAGGCACAGCTGTGCCCCTCTCGGGCCTCCCACGGGAGGGAACACAGCGCCGTCCAGGCCCGGCCCGGCTTCCTCTGACTACGGAGGACGCTGTGGTCGGTGACCCCATCCATCGGCCGAAGGAGGAAAAATGGAAACTCCAAGTCTGGAGCTGTGAGCAGCCTTCCCGAAGGGTCACTCGCTCTCAAGGACCCAAGTGGGCACAGAGGTCACGGGCCTGCTAAGGCTCCTTCTAACACCAAAGTGGATTTTCAGCCGTTTGTAAAGGGGGGCCAGTAATGGCCTTTCATCCTCTAAATGACAACGAATAAGGATGCCCAGCGCCACCGGGGCAGGGCCCTGAGCCTGAGCTTCACGGAATCGGCAGCGGGCGTACCCAGCAGGGCCCGGCGAGCGGCCTTTGCTGCTGGAGTGAACGCGTGACTGCAGGTCGGTATGAGTTTGAAGTTCACAGACTTCACGTCCGTCCGTCAGGGAATCTTCACCCAAGAAAACGGACTCCAGCACGAAAGCCAAAAGGGAGACGCCGGAAGAGTTTGGGGGTCCCTGCTGGAAAGGCGGGCTGGAGGTGGGGCCGGGAGGTGGGTCGTGAACGTGGCAGCAGAACTGCTCTGCCATCTCCCGGGACCCTGCAGCGTCCTACGCTGGGCCCAGGTCCCAGGGGACCCTTCCCCCGCGGGTCAGGCGGGGGGCCTGCCCTGGGCGTGAGCTGGTGCCTCCCAGACAATGCAGGGGGGCGCCAGGGGGGCGTGCATTCCGGGAGGGAGTCCTGTGCTGTCAGCAAGGTGTCTGTGGCCGCTCGGTCCACACTTGTCTCCTGGGACAGTTATTTTTCACCGCAAATTCGTTCATTGGCATTCTGATTCCTAAAACCGCATATCTTCCGTCTTTATTCCTTGTATATCCGCTGTTTCTTCTCTCAGGTTCTGGGCGTGGGTATCTTGGGGGGGATGAGATACTTCTGTGTATGTTTTTAAAGTGAGATATAATTTGTGGGTGTTCAGGAGAGTAAAGCCATAGAGCCTCATGACGAGATACCCGTAACGACGTTCTAGACCAACGCTTTCGAGTGAAGACAGACAGCGAGGAGCTTCATGACTTGATCGAGGGCAGGATAACGGACTGAATCTGTTTTTCCAGTTTACAGTTCAGTGCTTTCTGCTACCAGTACCTTCAATGGCAAAAACAAAGCAGAAGCACCCCTGCCAGTCGTATCTGATGCTTTCAGCAGCATCCATCACGGCACTAAACGTCATCCCTGCTTTTGCCGCATGGAGGAGCTGAGGCAAGGCCCAGCCCTCCCCCGACCCCAGGAACTCACGCCTTCGCCGTGCCAGTGTCCTCCAGACCTGTCCGAGGATCCCAGTGTCACACGGCGCTCGCCTCAAATAACAAGCGGATGTCCAACCGTTACCATTACGTTTGTAGCACTCGGTGGTGGAAATCTGTTAGCAAAGTGCAGCTGAAGAGCGGAAGACCGGCTAAACCCTGTGCATCAGGGCCCCCCGGGAGCTCATCCAAATGCAGGCTCCCAGCCGTGGCCCTGGACCTCTTGGGACAGCGCCCATGATCCCACAGTTTGGAGCAGATGCCGCCATGAGAGATGCTCAGGGACGATGAGCCTGTGTGCGTCACGCTGGCAGCTCTTGGGGATGCCTTGCCAGGAATTCAGGGCGACTTAGAAAGTGGTCATATAGGGAGGCTAGACCGAGCAGGGGCTGCCTGGAGATCAGCCCTGGTGGAAAACGCTACACCTTATTTTTTAAAAAAATATTTGTATATTTTTAAAATTTGGTTGCACCAGGTCTTTTCTGCAGCAGGTGGCCTCCTTAGTTGCAGCACACGGGCTCCTTAGTTGTGGCATGTGAACTCTTAGTTGCGGCATGCATGTGGGATCTAGTTCCCTGACCAGGGATTGAACCCGGGCCCCCTGCGTTGGGAGCGCCAAGTCTTAACCACTGTGCCACCAGGGAAGTCCCCAAAATGTAGTACCTTATATCTCAGAATTTGTTTATTTAAACATCTTGCTCATTACCTATTAGCTTATGAAATTATTTGGTGATAGAATTTTATCTGCTCTTCTTTCATTCGAAAGACATCTCTTTTTTCTTTTTTTTTTTTTTTTTTTAATTAAAGGAAAGTCTGGAAGTCTTATAGGACTGGCATGGCACGCATCTCTGAAATGGTTTTTCTTTGCCTTCTTGCTGCCTGCAGTTGGCTGAGGTCCCTACTGCCACCAGGTGGCAGCACTGGCACCTGCATCACTCAGATGTTTCCTGTGAGCTGCTGGGGGCCGCGGGGACCAGGTGATGGGGTCAGGTGACAGGGCAGACAAGGTCCCACGTTTCAGTTTGCGGTTTCAGCAGAACATCAGTCTCTTGAGGGCAAAATCGAGTAACCCCAATGTAGTCAATGTCACAGCACCCCCACAGTCTAGCAACTCGACTAACACACCATTTCCACTGCTTCATCTTCCAGGAATTAGCGGTGGCCCCTTGGAAAACCACTACAGACTAAAGCAGTTCCACTTCCACTGGGGAGCGGTGAACGAGTGGGGCTCAGAGCACACGGTGGACAATCACGTGTACCCGGCAGAGGTTCGTAGCAGCCAGTGGGTGGGGACTCCCCGTGTGCCAGGGTCGATGCCGGCTGATCAAGCATCCTGGTTGCTCAGGATGGATTTCCTGGGACACTTAGGGCTCAAACCAGAACCGTTGGCCACCCCGCGCGTTCAGCCTCACGGCTATGCTAAGGGGAGGGTACCGTTAGCACCTTCAGTGAACGGGAGACGAGACAGGTTCTGAGTGGTATTGTAACTTGCCGAAGTCAGACAGCTGGGATTTAGGAGCAGAGGCTGTGCTCTTAGCTCTGGCTCAGGCACACGCTTGCTGCTGGTCGATGAGAGGCGAGAAGCTTCCTGTCCTTCGAGGCATTCAAGATCTTATACTGAGAATGGAACAATAGAAATTTGCAATAGAAATTATCTTCTTAACACAAAGTGATATTTGCCACATTGCAAAATGGGAGTCAATAAAGAAAAGGAGCAGAGATAAAGGTCAGGAATCAGATGTTGGTGGTTATGGAGTAGTAAGCAGTGCCTTACTGGTGTCCCCCAATATTTTACTATGAAACGTTTCCAACTTCCCAAAAGAATGAAAGAACTGTATGGTGAGAACCCGCGAGGTTACCACCCAGGTCCTGTGATTGACATGTGCCAGAGTCACTCTGTTGCTTCTCTGTCCACCCACCAGCCACCTGGACTTGAGAGGTATTTCAAGTTCCGGACTGTTCTTGTCAGCATTGTTACAGAAGTAATACTGTGGTTAAAATAGACCGAGAGTCCAGTCAAACCAGAAAGTGAAAATCACTGCGATCGCACAGCCAGAGGTGGCCTCTGGGGACAGTTGATAATTAGGGAGGTCCATTGGTTGTTATAATTACACACATTTTTACAAATATGACAAAAATGAAGGAGCAGCAGCTTGCAACACACTCACTTTCAGTAAACCTCATTCCTCTTAGTAACTGTGCACCTGTACCTCGGTTTCTAGTGGGCAGCTCTTTCAGTAGAGGAGTCTGTTGCAGTTCGCTCGTTTAGGAGCGGGAGTACAGCTTGGGACCCACCAGGGGCTGTCCGTGAGCCAGGTGGGCGGGGGGCTGCCGGGCCGTCCCGGCTGTGCATCCGGCCCGTGTTGGAGCGGGCCTTTTCCTGTGGGGTTTGGGAGGCCAGGCCAGCCCCACAGGTGGGGCCTGTGGGCAGGACCGCAGGCCCAGCGGTCCCTATTTCTGGAAGAGCACGCGTGACAGTGGGTGGAGGGTTGAGGTGAGCTATGGGAGGGCAGGGGGGAGGCCACGCCACGCTCACGGGCCCTGGTGTGCGTGTCCAGGAACACCGGGACTTGTTGGCAGCGAGCTGCCCCCTGGAGCCACGTGGACCCTGCACCCCTGGCAGCGCCGCCCGGGCCCTGGAGTCCAGCAGCCGCGTGGGGGAGGGCCTTGCTGACCACGAGAGGCTGGAGGACTTTCTGGGCCAAGTCCTTGTGGACTCAGGGCCTGGGTCACGGTTCAGAAAGGCCTCCGGCACCACGTACGCTGGCGCAGGAAATGCGGACCGACACCCAGGCCCCTTCCTGGTTCTGAGCCAAACGCAGCATGGGCCCACGCGCCCTCACACAGAACCCAGGGGTCCTGGTTCTCCCTGTTACTCACCAGGGCCCAGGGTAGCCCGTTCCCCCAGCCTGTTTCCCCGCTGATTTAACTCCTTGTCACCCGGTCAGTAGGGATGCTGACTTGGGACTTAGGAAGACCAACGGAGGGTGTGTGAAGGAAGGACATAGGTGGAGTTCAGAGGAGGGTGACAGATGTAGAAAAGTGCCATTTGGGGGGCATACTTACGTTCAAAATGATCCGTCGTCTATCTGAAACTCAGATTTAACTGAGAGTCCCATACCTGATCTGGCAACCCTCATTCAAGGCTATCTGAGGAGTAGCAAACAATCCAGCCCCCCACTTCCGTTTGACAAAGTTAAAGCAGGCCTCCCTCTCTCCCCCCGGAAATGCCGAGGCCCTGCTTGCTGGGGTTTGAGCGAGCTTTGGCCGGGGGGACCGGCCTGCAGCCGTGGATCCATTACAAGCATAACTCGGGCACGTGTCAGCCAGCCAGAGGGAGGAGCGGCGGGTTAGCCTCTCTCGGCTGCGCGGTGATGGAGGGAATTCTCTTCTTCTGGGTTCCAGCTGCACCTAGTTCACTGGAACGCGGTGAAATACCCAAACTACACGGAAGCCATGATGGGAGAGGACGGCTTGGCGGTGGTAGGCGTGTTTTTAAAGGTAAGCTTGCCGGGGTGCAGCTCTCCTAGTCAGGTCTGCTCTCTAAACGAGGTCGGCTTAGAGTGACGTGTGCTTGTCGCCCTGTCCCCTGCCCTGTCACGTGACCGCTCGGCGAGCCGCGCTGCGCAGCTGGGGGCCCGCCACGAGGCGCTGCAGAAGCTGGTGGCCGTCTTGCCGGACATAAAGCACAAGGTAAGCTGCGTACTTTGAAATCAACAGAATTGGAAAAGCGACATTGCTTAATGACTCCTTTGCCAAAAAAATAACCAAAAAAAGGAACCAGGTGGGTGGAAAGAGCGTTGCAGAGAGGGTCTGAGTCCAGTTCTGGACCTGCGAGTCACTGGGTCTGACTCCAGCTGTGTCTCGAGTTCGCTCACCGCCTTCGAGGTGTGCCTGCTGTTCTCGGGCCCCCTCCCTCCTCAGCGTAATGGGATTTCCCAACTCTCAGCCGTTCAGGCGGCATCTTGAAGGTATTTGCCTGTCTACCCACCTGGGGTACTATTAGTTACTTAGTACTTTGTATGAAAGTGATCCACTTTTAAAAAATCTGTAGCCTTGTCCCAGGCAACAGCATTCATTAGCGATAATGTTTGTTTTAAAACCAATTGAAATGTGGGCTTCCCTGGTGGCGCAGTGGTTAAGAATCCACCTGCCGATGCAGGGGACACGGGTTCGAGCCCTGGTCCGGGAAGGTCCCACATGTCTCAGGGCAACTAAGCCCGTGGGCCACAGCTACTGAGCCTGCGCTCTAGAGCCCACGAGCCACAGCTACTGAGCCCACGAGCCACAAGTACTGAAGCCCGCACGCCTAGAGCCCGTGTTCCGCAACAAGGGAAGCCACCGCGGTGAGAAGCCCGCTCACCGCAACGAAGAGTAGCCCCCGCGCAGCAACTAGAGAAGAGCCCCCGCGCGGCAACGAAGAACCAACGCAGCCAAAAATAAATAAATAAATATTTTGAAAATAATTTTTTTTAAAAAACAATTGAAATAAATTCTCAACTGTCGACATTTAAGCGTGTCCACCTGCAAGCCACCTGGCATCCTTAGGCCCAGCCCCCTCCTGGGAGAACAGGGAGGCGGGGCAAGGGGTCCTGCCGACGCACCCATCCTGCCCAGCTCCCCTGCACACATGGCTGCACTCAGCCTGGCTCCAAAAGACAGCGAGGCCGGCAAGGTAGCTTTTCTGCAGTGTCAGCTGAGAGAGGGCTTTGATGGAGAAATGGAAATTCCTGAAAACTGCAGTTTATTTGTTCAGCACCAAACAAAAGAATTCCGAGGGAAGGAGTCACCCGTGGTCCTTGGACGTGGCGATGGGTGGGTCTCCGACCTGTCTTAACAATGGCGAGAGCGGCTCCAGATGGGAGATGGGGGCCAGCCCTTCCTCGGCAGCTTCACAGGGGCTGTTTGATCTGGGTGGCGCCCGCCCCTTGATGTTGACCTCCTGGGACCAGATCAGACCACCACCGCCCCCCGTTGCCCTGTCTGCCAGCGCAGGAACTCAGCAAGGTCTAGGTGCTGGGAGCGCCCATCTCCTCCCTGGTCCGCAGCCCGAGTAAACCTGGACGTTTCCCCGGTGGCATCCACCCCCTCAGGGCTTGGTGGGAAAGAAAGAGCTGCTGTGAGGTGCTCTGTGCTTAAGGGGTCTGTTTGCTTACCCGAAGGCTCTGGGCAAACTGCAGGAGAAACGGTGTTGGCAGGGGGTGGAGGAAGCCGCTGGGTCCAGTTCTGGCCCCCATGCTCTTCCCTGGGCCTCAGTTTCCTCACCTGAAAAATAAGAGTTGGAATCTTAAGAGCGAGAGGCCCCGCCTCGGAGGGCAGGGGTCTGTGTCTCGTGGGTCAGGGGAGTGATCGGCTCAAGTCATTTGTCACAGTCTGTGCTCCTTCCTGGGTTCCCCCAACGTCTGGGTTGATTTTTAAAATTTTCAGCCTCAGGAGGCACCTCTGCGGTGTCCAGCTCTGTGGGATGGGACAGACATCCCTTAGCATCTGGGTTTGCCGCCATCGAATCACGTGGCTTTCGGAAGTTCTTATCTTCCTTTCTTTATCATGAAACAGACATAAAGGCTGGTTCTGAAAATCCAAGGTAAGAGCCTCAGAGGATGTCTAGCGCATCAGTGCCTATGGGGCCGGGGGCTGGGGGCAGGAGGGGGGTTTATCTGTCGCCACACGACCCGCAGGCACTTTCTGCATCTTGTCCCGTGTGCATATGTGACCTGTGTCCTTCCAGAACTGACTAGAGCACGTGGTGGGACATTACTCAGCCATAAAAAGGAATTAAGCTCTGACACCTGCCACAACAGAGATGGCTTTTGAAGACATCATTCTGAGCGAAAGAAGCCAGATGCAAAATTCTCCGTATTATATGATTCCATTTCTAGGAAACGTCCAGGATGGGCGGGTCGGTGGGGCCTGTGGCAGGGTGAGGGCAGGTGGGCAGGTTAGGGGGAATGACAGCTGAAGAGTGTTTACTGGGGCTGTCTTCTTCTGGAGTTCCGTTCTGAGGTAACGAACATGTTCTAGAATCGACTGCTGAGGGTTCGCATGTCCGTCTGTGAATATACGAGCAGCCATAGAATCGTGCACTGTAGGTGGGTGGGGGCTACACTTTGGGAATCGTCTTTCAGTCGTGCCGTTTTAAGCCGTCAACGAGACATTGGTTCCAAGGTGGAGCCCGGCACAGGGTGCTTGGCGACGATCTGTCAGAGGCAGTCAATTTACCCCCTTGCAGCTGCCAGAAGCTTAAACACCACCTCCCCATGGCTGAGCGCTGAGTCAGCAACCGGGGACAAGCCGTCAGTGGCTCCTTGCTCTTGCCTTTGAGGGCCGGAGGGGAGGGACACCCAGCAGCAGGGAGCCTCCTTCTCGGGGACCGAGAGCAGGTACCTCGTGCTGACTGTTCTCCCAGCTTGCCCAGCGTGCGGCTGGGCCCCTGGTTCAGGCTCCGCTCCGGCTGGGCACTGGTTGGTGTCGGCTGCCCCCAGGGCTGCCCCCTCAAGCCTTTCACCTCACTCACTTCACGGGGGGGGGCGGGTGAAGGCCCCGTCCTGGGCCTGTCAACCCGAGGGACCCCGAGGAGCCTTTCCCCTCTGAGCAAAAGCTGCCCAGGAGCTTTGCTTCCAGCAAGGCAGAGACCAGCCAAGAGGCCCTGCTTTCTCTCCGCAGCATCCAGAGAGGATGCAAAAGCAGCCCCTGCCTCTGCTGGTGGGTTTCTTCAGGGGTCCCCAGCCCTGAGCAGAAGCAGGGTGTCCCCATCTCCCTCCTCCCATCTCTCTCTTTTTTAAAAAATAAATTTTTTCATGTATTATTTATTTTTTGGCTGCGTTGGGTCTTTGTCGCTGTGCCTGGGTTTTCTCCAGTTGCGGCGAGCGGGGACTACTCTTCACTCCGGCGCGCGGGCTTCTCATTGCGGTGGCTTCTTTTGTTGTGAGGCACGGGCTCTAGGTGTGTGGGCCTCAGTAGTTGTGGCACATGGGCTCAGTAGTTGTGGCGCACGGGCTCTACAGCATGGGCTCAGTCATTGTGGTGCACAGGCTTAGTTGCTCTGTGGCATGTGGGATCTTCCCGGACCAGGGCTCAAACCCATGTCCCCTGCACTGGCAGGTGGATTCTCAACCACTGTGCCACCAGGGAACACCCCGCATCTTTTTTTTTTTTTTTTTTTTTTTTTTTTGAGGTACGTGGGCCTGTCACTGTTGTGGCCTCTCCCATTGCGGAGCACAGGCTCCAGACGCACAGGCTCAGCGGCCACGGCTCACGGGCCCAACCGCTCTGTGGCATGTGGGATCTTCCCGGACTGGGGCACGAACCTGTGTCCCCTGAATCGGCAGGCGGACTCTCAACCACTGCGCCACCAGGGAAGTCCCTGCATCTCTTTTATTTTATTTTATTTTATTTTATTTTATTTTATTTATTTTATTTTTTTGGTGGTACACAGGCCTCTCACTGTTGTGGCCTCTCCCTTTGCGGAGCGCAGGCTCGGGACACACAGGCTCAGCGGCCATGGCTCACGGGCCCAGCCGCTCTGCGGCATGTGGGATCTTCCCGGACCGGGGCACGAACCCGTGTCCCCTGCATCGGCAGGCGGACTCTCAACCACTGCGCCACCAGGGAAGCCCCCTGCATCTCTTTTAATCACTTCTGCATCTCATACTCATTCCAGCCCTGCGGCCTCTCTGCTGATCCCCCAGCCCATCAGGCCAGACCCTGCCTCAGGGCCTTTGCACTGGCCATTGCTTCGGAGAAATCTCCTCCGCTTCACCTCCTCCGTGGCTTTGTTCAGACGTCACCTTCTCAGGGAGGCCTTCAGGGCCACCCCTCCTAAAACACCAGCCTATGCTCCCCGCATCTCTTACTTCACTGCGCTACCTTATTTTCCCATCTCATTTATCACTGTGTAAACTACGAGATATTTTACTGATTTGTTCTGTGTGCCGTCTGCTCTTCTCCAGTAGAAGTGAGTTCCACGAAAGCGGGTAGTTTGTCTCTCCCGTGTCCGCAGCACCTGAGATAGACTCGGGTTGACTGTGGGTGCTCAAGAATAGCTCTGAGTGAGTGAGTGACGGTGCGGGCCCATCAGTGTCATTAGGAACTGAGAGGCAGTTTTCTCCCTATGCTTTCCTAGAGCATGGAAACCAAGCCAACGTGGATTCTGAACATGGGGCTCCCAAGCGGGACACGTGCTGATGGAGCAGCCTGGAGAGCTGGGCTGACCCAGTGCATCAACCCCACCCCTCGCCCATGAGAAGGGAAATTCTGGCACAAGTCAGGGAATTCGGCCAGCGCAGGGCGTCCCCCTGCGCGTTTGTAATTGCTGTGGCTCTCACGCTGGGGAGGTCTGCCAAAGAGCGGATCAGCTGACTTAAAAGTGTAACGTTCTCTGGTGCCGCCACTATGGAAAACAGTCTGGTGGTCCCTCAGAACATTAAACATAGAATTACCATGGGATCCAGCCTTTCTGCTTCTGCGTATATCCCCCAAATCATTAAAAGCAGGGTCTCGAAGAGATGTTCGTACGCCCACGTTCATAGCAGCTTTATCCACAACAGCCAAGAGGTGGAAGCCACCCAAGTGTCCGTCGATGGATGATGGATAAACCAAATGTGGTCCATCCACACAGTGGAATATTACTTAGTCTTAAAAAGGGGGGAAATTCTGACATAGGCTACAACATGGGTGGACCTTGAGGATATTGTGCTGAGTGAGATAAGCCAGTCACAAAAGGGCAAATCCTGTATTATTCCATTTATGCGAGGTCCCTAGAGGAGTTAGATTCATACAGACAGAAAGTAGAAGGGTGGGAGAAATGCAAATCAAAACTACAATGAGGTATCATCTCACACCGGTCAGATTGGCCGTCATCAAAAACTCTAGAAACAATAAATGCTGGAGAGGGTGTGGAGAAAAGGGAACCCTCTTGCACTGCTGGTGGGAATGTAAACTGATACAGCCACTATGGAGAACAGTATGGAGGTTCCTTAAAACACTACAAATAGAACTACCATACGACCCAGCAATCCCACTACGGGGCATATATCCTGAGAAAACCATAATTCAAAAAAAGTCATGGGGCTTCCCTGGTGGCGCAGTGGTTGAGAATCTGCCTGCCGATGCAGGAGACACGGGTTCGTGCCCTGGTCCGGGAAGATCCCACATGCCGCGGAGCAACTAAGTCCGTGAGCCATGGCCGCTGGGCCTGCGCGTCCGGAGCCTGTGCTCCGCAACGGGAGAGGCCACAACAGTGAGAGGCCCGCATACCGCAAAAAAAAAAAAAAAAAAAAAAAAAAGTCATGTACCACAATGTTCATTGCAGCTCTATTTACAATAGCCAGGACATGGAAGCAACCTAAGTGTCCATCAAAGATGAATGAATAAAGAAGCTGTGGCACATATATACAATGGAATATTATGCAGCCATAAAAAGAAACAAAATTGAGTTATTTGTAGTGAGGTGGATGGACCTGGAGTCTGTCATACAGAGTGAAGTAAGTCAGAAGGAGAAAAACAAATACCGTATGCTAACGCATATATATGGACTCTAAGGGAAAAAAAAATGTCATGAAGAGATTAGTGGTAGGATGGGAATAAAACACAGACTTACTAGAGCATGGACTTGAGGATATGGGGAGGGGGAAGGGTAAGCTGTGACGAAGTGACAGAGTGGCATGTACACATATACACTACCAAACGTAAAATAGCTAGCTAGTGGGAAGCTGCCGCATAGCACAGGGAGATCACCTCTGTGCTTTGTGACCACCTAGAGGGGTGGGATAGGGAGGGTGGGAGAGAGGGTGATGCAAGAGGGAAGAGATATGGGAACATATGTATATGTATAACTGATTCACTTTGTTGTAAAGGAAAAACTAACACACTATTGTAAAACAGTTATACTCCAATAAAGATGTTTAAATAAAAAAAAAAAAAAAAGAAAGTAGAAGGGTGGGTGCTGGGGGCCGGGAGGAGGAGATGGGAAGCTGGTGTTTAATGGGGACAGAGTCTCAGTCTGGGAAGCCGAGAACGTTCTGGAGACGGACGTGGCGACGGTTTTTCAACAGTGTGAAGGCACTTAACACCACTGAGCTAACTGTACATTTAAAAATGGCTAAAATGGTAAATTTTACGCTGCGTTTGTTATTTGATGTCAGCTTGTAAAAGTGTGATGTTTTCACAGCCAAGGTATACACAAACGAGTAGCCTTAAAAGAAAAGCTACGAGCCTGCGGTGGGCATCCCTGCTCAGCGTGGAAGGGCCACGTTCTCTTGTTACGGTTTCCAAATGTGACAGCCGCGACCACAGCCTTTATCTCGGAGACATGCTCCCCTCCAGGCCACATCGCTGAGATAAAGCCGAGAGCGGTGCCTCCCTCCCCGGCCTCCTCCACCCACCTGAGAGCCTGCGGTCTCCTCCCCCAGGACGCGCGGGCGGCCCTGGGCCCCTTCCAGCCCTCCTGCCTGCTGCCTGCCTGCCGGGACTACTGGACGTATCCGGGCTCCCTGACCACGCCTCCGCTCTCTGAGTCGGTCACCTGGATCATCCACAAGAAGCCCACTGAGGTGGCCCAGGACCAGGTGAGCGGCGCCTGTATCCAACACGCAGAACCGCACGGGAGTCCCTCTGGCTTGGTGGTTTCACTAAGACAGTGTGAGCAAAGCATCCTAGAGTTTCGTGCTTTGGTGCATTTTAGATGTCCCTGCTCAAGAAGAATCTTCCAGTTGAAACGGGAGCTCTTGGCGAGTGAACAGAAGTTCCCCATATCACAGGTCTTCTTCTGACCTTGAGATATTGGTGGTGAGAGGGAGACAGAGAGAAACAGGGAGACAGAGACAGAGAGAATCAGAGAGACAGAGATAGAAAGAGACAGACAGACACAGAGAGGGAGGGAAGGTGGGGTGAGGGGAGGGAACTGAGCGGGGACAGTTATATTCAGCACCTTCTAATCTTAGTGGTCAGCCTCAGGCATGGAGAGTCTCCCTGATGAAAAATGCTTGGATGAGGCCAGTTCTTGCTCTTTGGTCTTCGTTGGGGTAAAGCGACTTTAAAGAACAGAAGTGACGCTATAATTGGGACGTGGGTCCTTGACCATATTGGGACCTCCGTGGGTGTTTTAGATGAATAAGTTAACTAAGAAAGGGATGTCATAGATGAATGCTGAAGAGCATGAAAGAAGTGGGGTCCCTGAGGGAGAAGGGAAGCTTTTAGAGTCTGTTCTGCTTCTTTGGCTGATAGAACAATAGGAAATCAAGACCGCAGAGGGTTTTCTCTCATGCTGTGCTGAGAAGTTATGGAACTATAAGTGCCCAGAGAAAATTCCAGAAGGATTGTATTAGTCAGCTATTGCTACAAAATGCTGGGGAACAAACCACCCCAAAACTCAATGACTAATAATAAGCATTTATTTTCCTGCTCAAGGGTCTCTGGGAGCTGGGAGAATCTGTTTTAGGCCATGGTTAGCGGTTGGGTTGGGTCCAGTGTCTCTCATGCTTCTTGGACCAGTGGACAACCAGGGCTGGATCTCATGGCACATGACAGAAATGCAAAAGACAAGCCAAACCACACATGCACATTTACGGCATCTGCTCGCATCACGCCCGCTCGCATCCTGTTGGCCAAAGTTATGATGGCCAGGCCAACGCCAGTGCGGCAGGGAGGATGTGAGTGCCTATTTGCTGAGCAATGCCCTAAGCTGTCACACAGATGTGCACCTCAAAGTTAACCCTGGTTGTCCCATGGTCACAGGTCTGCAGTGGTTCTTATTTTCTTTCTCGTCCTTATTTAAATATTCTATTTTTTCTAAAATAAGTAGATATGATATATTTTTAAAAAGTTAAAGTATCTTTTTCTCTGGAAATCTCCAGAATCTGGAGAAAGTCTGTCTAGGGCACAGTTTAGGGATGACAGATATGCAGCAAGCATGCTCCACTCTCCCATCCTCTGCCCAGGAGAGACATTTCTAATCGATCACAACAGCATTCATCACCTCGCCTTCAGCTCTGTGTTTTCTGAGGGCTCTTGATGAGTCCTTGGAAGTCCTTCCAGCCTTTCAATTCTGTGAAACAGGCTCTAATTTTATTTTATTTTATTTTTTAAAATAAATTTCTCTGTTTTATTTATTTATTTTGGGCTGCATTTGGGTCCTTGTTGCTGCGCACGGGCTTTCTCTAGTTGCGGCGAGCAGGGGCTACTCTTCGTTGCAGTGCGAGGGCTTCTCATTGTGGTGGCTTCTCCTGTTGCGGAGCATGGGCTCTGGGCGCGTGGGCCTCAGTAGTTGCGGCACGCAGGCTCAGTAGTTGTGGCGCACGGGCCTAGCTGCTCCGCGGCATGTGGGATCCTCCCAGACCACGGCTCAAACCTGTGTCCCCTGCATTGGCAGGTGGATCTCCAACCACTCTGCCACCAGGGAAGTCCCAAGCCTCTAATTTTAAAGTCATGGGATGGGGCTTCCCTGGTGGCATGGTGGTTAAGAATCAGCCTGCCAATGCAGGGGACACAGGTTAGAGCCCTGGTCTGAGATGATCCCACATGCTGCAGAACAGCTAGGCCCGTGCGCCACAGCTCCTGAGCCTGCACTCTAGAGCCTGCGAGCCACAACTACTGAAGCCACAACTACTGCGCCTAGAGCCTGTGCTCCACAACAAGAGAAGCCACCACAATGAGAAGCCCATGCACCTCAACTAGAGAAAGCCCATGCGCAGCAACGAAGACCCAATGCAGCTGAAAATAAATAAATAAATTTTAAAAATAAAATAAAGACATGGGATAACACTATTTGTTTTGAAAGGCTGAAGGTGGAATGTGGGTGCACATCACCCACCCTTCCCCCAAACCAGAACTGTTACAGACATGGTTGAAAATGGCCCTTGCTGGGGCTTCCCTGGTAGTGTAGTGGTTAAGAATCCGTCTGCCAATGCAGGGGACATGAGTTCCAGCCCTGGTCCGGGAAGATCCCACATGCCCTGGAGCAACTACTGAGCCTGCGCTCTAGAGCCCATGAGCCACGACTACTGAGCCCGTGTGCCACAACTACTGAAACCCACTCGCTTAGAGCCCATGCTCCGCCACAAGAGAAGCCACTGCCGTGAGAAGCCCACACACTGCAAGGAAGAGTAGCCCCCACTTAACCACAACTAGAGAAAGCCCGCGTGCAACAGCGAAGACCCGATGCAGCCAAAAATAAAAATAATTAATTTTTAAAAAGACTTGAAGAAACACATTAATTTAATTTAAAAAAAAGAAAAGAAAATGGCTCTTGTCACCAAGACCCTTCTGTCACTGAACAGACACATAATAAACACTCATTAGATGTCAGATGTTGTAGCAGGAGAGGGTGGGCGAGCAGGAGGGATGGAGGGGTGTCACAGAGCAGTGACCACAGTCTCTGTGCACTGCTATCCGGCAGGAAAATAGAAACGTAAGTCAATAGTTTTAAGGCAGAGTGGTGGGTGAGTAGTACACAAAAATCCAGAGCAGAGCCCCCAACCCTCCCAGGGGGCTGGGCAGGTAGTGTGTGCACCCCCTGGACGGCAGGGACAGGCCTGCCTGCCAAGCAGGCTTTTCCGAGAGTCCGCAAGTGGTGAAAACAGGTACACACGAATGGGCACACCATGCTTGAGTGCCTGGAAGAGCATGTGCACCACACCCTTCACAGCTCCAGGGGGCTCCCCCTCAGCCACGCAGACCTGACTTGCTCCATAGGTGGTCACTATGCAGATATAAACCCAGTTCTGTGTTTCATTAAGCATGAGAGCTGTTCTCACAGAGCACATAGTATATTCCGAGAACAGATGTGATGATACATAAAAAATGGTCTCTTAGTTCCTGGAGTGCAAATTGAATCAAATGTTACAGTAGCATTTATAGTATATAAACTAGTTCTCTATTGCTGTGTAACAGATAGCTCCAAAATTTAGTGGCTTAATAACACAGTAATCATGTATTATCCCTCAGGGTTGCTGTGGGTCAGAATTCAGGTGGTTCTGGCTGAGGGTCTATCTCTTGTGGAGTTGCAGTCAGACGTCAGCTGCAGTTGTCTGAAAGCTGGCGCTGGAGGATTCATCCCCAGTGTGGCTGGCACGTTGTGCTGGCTGTTGGCTGGGAGCCTCAGTTGCTCTCCACGTGGGCCCCTCCAGAGGGCTGCTTGTGCGTCGTTGCAGCATGGCGGCTGCCTTCCCCAGAGCAGGTGGTCCAGGAGGCCAAGGAGGAAGCTGCCATGCCTTTCCTGACCCAGAGTGGGGTCACCTCCGCCATGTTGCATCGGTCGTACAGGGCCATCCCTGACTCAGGGATGGAAGGGGACCACACCCAGCACAAGGGACGTGGGAGCTGGTTCACGCCCTAGCTGCACCCAGATCACTCCGCTTGCTCTCCGTTCCAGCTGGCCGCGTTTCGCTCGCTCATGTTTTCTGCACTTGGTGAAGAGGAGAAGACGATGGTGAACAACTACCGCCCACTTCAGCCCCTGATGAAGCGGCAGGTCCGTTCATCCTTCCAGCCACTGAAGACGGTGCAGGATCCTAAATTCACTACATCCAAGCCAACGGATAGAACTGACTTTAACAAGAGAAAGTATTGTTTCCCAGGCTTCATGTTCTGATCGTATGTAACCTCTGAAGTTAAAAATAGAGAAAGAGGTCACGATTTTAGTCAATGTACTTTGCAGTTGCAAGGAAAAGAATCACTTCAAAGAAGCTTAAGCGGGAATCCCCCTGTGGTCCAGTGGGTAAGACTCCGCGCTCCCAATACAGGGGGCCTGGGTTCGATCCCTGGTTGGGGAACTAGATCCCACATGCGTGCTGCACTAAGAGTCTGTCTGCGTGCCGCAACTAAAGATCCCACATGCCACGGCAAAGATCCTGAGTGCCACAACTAAGACCTGGTGTAGCCAAAATAAATAAACAAATATTTTTCTTTTTAAAAAAAAAAAAAAGCTTAAGCACAATAGGGAATGGAAATCTGGGACACGGATTATCTCAAGGGACCCACAGCAGTGCACAGACCTTAGGGGCCAAGTGAGCTCCACTGACTGGGGTCGTCCACCCAGCCCTCTCTCAGGTCCATGGTGTCTTCTCTCCAGACGGCCACGCCCTGGCAACACAGACTGGGACTGACGTCTTTTCTTCCCAGTTCCAAATTCCTGGTGTATCAGTGTCTGGGGGCTGCTTTAAAGTGACCACAAACTGGGGGTTGGGGGGGAAATGGAAGAAGGTATCTTCCTTCCCACAGTTCTGAGACTGGAAGTCTGAGACCAGGTGCCAACATGGCTGGGTTCTGGGAGGGTCTCTCTTGGCTTTTTGCTGTGTCCTCGAGTGGCCTTTTTTTGGTGCACACACACAGAGAGTTCTCTCCCTTCCCCTTCTTATAAGGCCACCAATCCTATTGGATTAGGACCCCACCCTTATGACCTCACTTAACCTTAATTACTTCCTAAAAACCCCATTTCCAAAGACAGCCACAGTGGGGGCTTCGAGCTTCAACATGTGAATTGGGGAGGGGGACACAATTCGGCCCATAACAGCCACCAACTGGGGGGCTTAAAACAACAGAAATTTATTGAATCACACTCTGGAGGCCAGAAATCCAAATTCGAGGTGTCAGCAGGGCTGCTTCCTTCCGGAGTCATTCTCCAGAGGAGAATCTGTTTCCTTGCCTTTTCCAGCTTCCAGAGGCATCTGCTTTCTTGGCTAGTGGCCCCTTCCTCCACCTTCAAGGCCAAGGAGTTTTCCCAAGTGGTTGCTCAGGACATGCTACCATTTAACTGTGGTCATTCTGGGGTGTGTGTAATGGTTTCTTGCTGCAGGGTCTTTTAAATTGTGGTAAAATACACACAACATAAAATTACCATCTTAGCCACGGCTCAGTGGTGTGGAGTGCATTCACCCTGTTGATACCACCCCCACCATCCACCTCCAGAACCTTTTCACCTTAAACTGTCCCCATTAAACACTAACACCCCATTTCCTCCCCCTCACCCCAATCCTTGGCATCTACCATCCTACTTTCTGTCTCTAAGATTTTGACTGCTCTAGGAAGCAAACGTAAATGGAAGCAGGCAGTATTTGTCTTTTTGTGACGGGCTTATTTCACTGAGCATAATGTCCTCAAGTTTCATCCATGTGGTAGCAGGTGTCAGAATTTCCTCCCCTTTTAAGGCTGAATAATATCCTAATTGATCATGGTATTTTTATTTTCATAGCATTAAACACATTCCCCTCTGGTAGAAATGCAGCTCTGCAAACAATCGCGCCATCTTCCAACATTACCTAACTGTCAGATAAACACGGAAAAAACAGCCCAGGAGAGAAAGCAAATACTCTTGCGCCTACCAAGGTACAGTGATAAACTCTATTTCTTTGGGGGAGATAAAGAATAAACAGGCTTATTATACTCCACAAAAAACATCTAAGACCAAAGGGACCCTATATTACGGATGTGGTTTATTTTGACAGAGGTTTATAGTTTTTTTTTTTCCAATCACAGAACTTCCTGTGGTATCAACAATTTACTGTC
This sequence comes from Kogia breviceps, assembly GCF_026419965.1. Classification (NCBI taxonomy): domain Eukaryota; kingdom Metazoa; phylum Chordata; class Mammalia; order Artiodactyla; family Physeteridae; genus Kogia; species Kogia breviceps. Next base: position 56,915,966 of record NC_081327.1, on the reverse strand, counting down.
TGGCTTTGGGCTCTTCAATGTTCTGGCACCTACTACAGAGAGAGCAAAATCCTCAACTTCCTTATACACGTTTTTCCTGAAAAAGTACAGCTGCTCACCACTGCCCGTCAAATAACAATGCTGACAAACGCAGCACAACAAGCTTTAATGTCGGCTTAACGTGGGACACAGAGTCAAACGAGAGTTTGGGTGCATTGGTGACTGGTTTGAGCACAGCTGCCCCAGCTGGAGCAGCGCACTGGGTGGGTGGGTAACTACAACCGCTGCAGACCCGTGGGATCCAGGAGGGGAAGAGACATTGTAAAGTGTGGTTTGGAGCCCCAATTGTGTCTTGTCTTTTGGGAAAATGTCGCCAATCTGAGTCTCAAGTGAAGTGGGCTTTAGCCCATAGGGACTTTCCTGCAGCTGCCAGAACAAATGGCCACGAATTAGGGCCTCTTGCCTCCCTCTCATAAGGACCCTGTGAGGATGCTGGGCCCCCCACAGGTGCCACAGGATCATTTCCCATCACGAGATGCTTAATCATACCTGCAAAGGCCCTTTGCCGTGTGAGGCCACACATCCACAGGTCACGGGATCGGGATGTGGACACTCTCTCTGATGGTGGAATGTTCTGGAACTCCGCCGTCCTCCAGGGCAGCCCTTGGACGCACATGGCCATTGCGCACATGAACTGTGTTCAGTGCAACCGAGGGACTGAATTTTCTTTCTTTTTTCTTTTTTTTGAATTTTGTTTTACTTTTTATTTTTTTTTTATACAGCAGGTTCCTATTAGTTCTCTATTACATATTAGTGTATACATGTCAATCCCAGTCTCCCAGTTCATCACACCACCACCACCCTCCCCTGCTTTCCCCACTTGGTGTCCACACGTTTGTTCTCTACATCTGTGTCTCTATTTCTGCCTTGCAAACTGGTTCTTCTGTACCCTTTTTGTAGATTCCACATATATGCATTAATATACAATATTTGTTTTTCTCTTTCTTCACTCTGTATGACAGTCTCTAGGTCCATCCATGTCTCTACAAATGACCCAATTTCGTTCCTTTTTATGGCTGAGTAATATTCCATTGTATACATGTACCACATCTTCTTTATCCATTCATCTGTCAGTGGGCATTTAGGTTGCTTACATGACCTGGCTATTGTAAATAGTGCTGCAACGAACACTGAGGTGCATGTGTGTTTACGAATTATGGTTTTCTCTGGGTATATGCCCAGTAGTGGGATTGCTGGGTCATATGGTAATTCTAGTTTTTGTTTTTTTAAGGAACCTCCATACTGTTCTCCATAGTGGCTGTATCAGTTTACACTCCCACCAACAGTGCAAGAGGGTTCCCTTTTCTCCACACCCTCTCCAGCATTTCTTGTTTGTAGATTTTCTGATGATGCCCATTCTAACTGGTGTGAGGTGATGCCTCATGGTAGTTCTGATTTGCATTTCTCTAATTATTAGTGATGTTGACCAGCTTTTCATGTGCCTCTTGACCATCTGTATGTTTCCTTTGGAGAAATGTCTGTTTACGTCTTCTGTCCAGTTTTTAAAATTAATTAATTGATTGATGGATTGATTGATTTTTGGCTACATTGGGTCTTTCTTGCTCTGTGTGGACTTTTTCTAGTTGCGGTGAGTGGGGGCTGCTCTTTGTTGCAGTGCATGGGCTTCTCATTGCGGTGGCTTCTCTTGTTGCGGAGCCTGGGCTCTAGGCACATGGGCTCCAGTAGTTGTGACAAGTGGGCTCAGTAGTTGTGGCTCGTGGGCTCTAGAGCACAGGCTCAGTAGTTGTGGCACACGGGTTTAGTTGCTCCATGGCATGTGGGATCCTCCCGGACCAGGGCTCAAACCCATGTCCCCTGCATTGGCAGGCAGACTCCCAACGACTGCACCACCAGGGAAGTCCTTCCTGCCCATTTTTTGATGGGGTTGTTCGTTTTTTAATTTCTGAGCTGCGTAAGCTGTTTATATATTTTGGAGATTGATCCTTTGTCCGTTGATTTGTTTGCAAATATTTTCTCCCATTCTGAGGGTTGTCTTTTCATCTTGTTTTTAATTTTCTTTGCTGTGCAAAAGCTTTTAAGTTTCATTAGGTCCCATTTGTTTATTTTTATTTCCATTACTCTACGGGGTGGGTCAAAAAAGATCTTGCTGTGAGTTATGTCAAAGGGTGTTCTTCCTATGTTTTATAGTGTCCAGTCTTACATTTAGGTCTTTAATCCATTTTGAGTTTATTTTTGTGTATGGTGCTAGGGAGTGTTCTAATTTCATTCTTTTACATGTAGCTGTCCAGTTTTCCCAGCACCACTTATGGAAGAGACTGTCTTTTTTCCATTGTATATCCTTGCCTCCCTTATCAAAGATAAGGTGACCATATGTGTGTGGGTTTATCTCTGGGCTTCCTGTCCTGTTCCACTGATCTATATTTCTGGTTTTGTGCCAGTACCATATTGTTTTGATTACTGTAGCTTTGTAGTATAGACTGAAATCAGGGAGTCTGATCCCTCCTGCTCTGTTTTTTTTTCCCTCAAGATTGCTTTGGCTGTTTGGGGTCTTTTGAGTCTCTATACAAATTTTAAGATTTTTTTTTTTGGTTCTAGTTCTGTAAAACATGCCACTGATAATTTGATAGGGATTGCATTGAATCTGTAGATTGCTTTGGGTAGTATAGATATTTTCACAATTTTGATTCTTCCAATCCAAGAACATGGTATATCTCTCCATCTGTTTGTGTCATCTTTGATTTCTTTTATCAGTGTCTTATAGTTTTCTGAGTATGGGTCTTTTACCTCCTTAGGTAGGTTTATTCCTAGGTATTTCATTCTTTTTGTTGCAATGGTGAATGGGATTGTTTCCTTAATTTCTCTTTCTGATCTTTCATTGTTAGCGTATAGGATTGCAAGAGATTTCTGTGCATTAATTTTGTATCCTGCAACTTTACCAGATTCGTTGATGAGCTCTAGTAGTTTTCTGGTGGCATCTTTAGGATTCTCTATGTATAGTATCATGTCATCTGCAAACAGTGACAGTTTTACTTCTTCTTTTCCAATTTGTATTCCTTTTGTTTCTGTTTCTTCTCTGATTGCCATGGCTAGGACTTCCAAAACTATGTTGAATAATAGTGGCGAAAGGGGGCATCCTTGTCTTGTTCCTTATCTTAGAGGAAATGGTTTCAGTTTTTCACCATTGAGAATGATGTTAGCTGTGGGTTTGTCATATATGGCCTTTATTATGTTGAGGTAGGTTCTCTCTCTGTCCACTTTCTGGAGAGTTTTTATCATAAATGGGTATTGAATTGTGTCAAAAGCTTTTTCTGCATCTATTGAGATGATCATATGGTTTTTATTCTTCAATTTGTTAATATGGTATATCACATTGGTTGATTTGTGTATATTGAATTCTTGCATCCCTGGAATAATTTCCACTTGATCATGGTATATGATCCTTTTAATGTGCTGTTGGATTCTGTTTGCTAGTATGTTGTTGAGGATTTTTGCATCTAGGTTCATCAGTGATATTGGTCTGTAGTTTTCTTTTTTTGTAGTATCTTTGTCTGGTTTTGGCATCAGGGTGATGGTGGCCTTGTAGAATGAGTTTGGGAGTGTTCCTTCCTGTGGAATTTTTTGGGAGAGTTTGAGAAGGATGGGTGTTAGCTCTTCTCTAAATGTTTGATGGAATTCACCTATGAAGCCATCTGGTCCTAGACTTTTGTTTGTTGGAAGATTTTTAATCACAGTTTCAATTTCATTACTTGCGATTGGTCTGTTCATATTTTGTGTTTTTTCCTGGTTCAGTCTTGGAAGGTTATACCTTTCTAAGAATTTGTCCATTTCTTCCAGGTTGGAGGGACTGAATTTTCATTGCATGTAAGTTTAACTAAAGTTGAAACGTCACGTGTGGCAGGCCAGCGGTCAGCAAGCTGGATGCGTAGGTCTCTGTCTTGACCTGGTGTGAATGGGTTTGTGCGTTTGTAAACGCATCGAGTGAACTCGATACTAATGCACTTTACACACTCTCGGGGTGTACATTGCACCCCAATTTACAGAAAATACATTGCTGTCCCCTTGGGAGCTGAGGTTTCCGAGGCTCTCCTGGGAGCAGGTGGTGCGCGGCGGGGATCAGAAGTGCCAGGGCGCGCTGCCGGGCTGCAGGGGCCGCAGAAGGGTGGAGCAGGGACTTCGGGTCACTGAGTTGCAGCCCCGCAGGCAGCCCTCCGCGCACATCCTTCCTCGGCTACCCAGGGCATCACGGAGTCACTGCTGCCAGCTAACTGGCGCCACCAGGAAAAGTGGACTCTGTTTACTGAGGCGGGATACAGGTGATCCGTTCACAGCCAAGATGGTTTGAAACAAACGTGTTTCATCTCTTACAAGGATCAAGTTCAGCGGTGATGCTGCTGAAATCGGATTGACTTGAAGGAGTCAAAACATATGCTGAAAAAGGAACCAAAGCATAAAGGACGTGTTTCTGTCCATCTTCTGAGCTGACGTCCCTGCTCAGTTATAATCGATAACTCGGAGGTGTTTACCCAGCAACAGGGCTGCCGCCACCGCCATCAGTGACACAGCAAGGCCGCGTTCCCGGGCCGGGCCTGGGCTGTGTGTTCTCATGGACGTTCAGCCGTCCTCAGCCCCACTGTGGCTGGAGCCACACAGGGCCCTGGCCCTGCCCGCCCAAAGCCTGTGGTTCCCGGGGTCTGAGGAACGGTGTGTTTAAAAAGCTCCCCGGCGACTGGATTGTGTGAGTGGGGATGTGGCCCCAGACACCCCCATTTGCATCTGTTGTAACAAGCTCTGTGAAATCTCTGTGGGGTCACCCCCAGATTTTACTGGGGAAACCGAGCTCGCTGGAGAGGCGGGAGCAGGAAAGGCAGAGCCAGCAGGAAGCCCACCTGGATTGCAGGCCATCTTCGGGGGGGCCGTGCAGCCTTTGCCCCTTCCTTTGTGATGTGTGCAGTTGATGACGAGTTGTGTAGCCTCAGGGCGAAAACGCAAAGTCCTGAACTTTACACTTGAGTGAGAAATCTTACGGTTTAAGGACCTGCAGTTGTACCTTGATGGAAACTCGGCCCCAAAGGCACCTGCTCAGACGTCTTGCTGCTTGTGAGGGTGGTGTCCCCAGCTATGGAAGGAAGGACAGTATTGGTAATTGGAGGGGGGGTGTCTCTGGGTTGGGACTTGGGGGAGGCGGAGAGAGCAGCCATGTGTCAGCTGTGCACAGGCCGTGCACTTCCACAGGGACTTCGGGACAGAGAAAGGCCAGTGTCCAGAGGGGCTTTGCAGGAGGAGAAAGGACCGCAGGGCCCTGAGCCGGACCCCACCCGCCCCACAGTGACATCCTGTCCCCAAAAGAGCCCCAAGAGCAAGCGGGTAGATTCCATCTCCTCTTTCACGGCGATGGAGGGCCTTCTTCTGTGTGCACAGATGTCTTTGTCTCGCGGTAGACGTTCTGCTTTGTAGGTTATTTTTAATATCTGGCGTTAGCCCTGGGACACCGAGATTCTCCCGGGAGCCTCACGGAGCCTGGGCAGAGAAACCATAAACACACGGAGAGGAAAGACGTTGATCTCAGCCCTCAAAGCCATGGTACAGAAAACAAACACAGACCAGCTGCTCCCCACCCTGAGGGCCGCTGGGTCTGCGGACCTGTCCCTGTGACAGCAGTTCAGGAGTGTGCTGTGGAATTCCTGGCCAGCCTTTAAACTTCAAAGCTTCCTCCATTTGCTTTTATGTTATTTTCTCGTTTTGCAATAGTAAAGATGGGGGCGCCTGCCCACACCCTCTGCATTGTCTGTTCTGTGCCAACCAGGAATCCGGCCCCTTCCCACGCCGGCACTCCGCGCAGCCGTCCCCGGAGGCCTGGACGCCCCGCTTTCCCACCTGCCTGCCATCTTCTCCTCCCCTCCCGGGACCCCCGCTCCCTGGGAGCCTCCAGACTGCGCCTGGGACACAGCTGTACCCCAGCAGTTGCCGGGTTCCTCGTTCTGCAGGGCTTGTCCCCGCTGCCAGGAGGCCTCCTCACTCCTCAGAGCTAAGGCCTGCCTCAGGGGGTCCCCCGGTGCCCCCCGCCCCTTACTCCCGCGTGCAAGAGGTCAGTGGGTCCCGTGGGTGGCACCCCTCCGTGCCACACGTCCATCGTCCATTCTCTGCGTTCTCACTGCCCCCAGCTCACGCCCATCTCCAGCCAGAATGGTATTGCCAGCCCTCTGGTTTCACCACTTCCTTCCAGCATCTCCCTGTCCCCTCCTAACGCATTCTTCTCTTAGCAGTGCAGAGATTTGGGCGGGGAACGTCAACTTGACCTTTCTGCTTCCCTGTGCAAAACCGAGCCTTCCACTAAACTTGGAATTAAGCACCAGCTTCTTCCTGTGCGATCTGGACCCCCAAACTCCCTTCCCACGGAACTCTGCACTCAGCTCCCCACTCCGGCTTGGGTTGCTGTGCCCTGTCTGTCGGCACGGGCACCACCCACTCCTCCCCACCCCCGACAGCCTCTGCCGGGGGCACAGCCTCTGACCCCACAGGCTCTGGGTCTGGGCACCCACTGCTGTCATCGTGCTGCTACCTCGTTCACCACTGGTTTCCTCCCAAGGGTGGTGTCCTCACCTCTTTGCTGGCTCAGGGCACTGAATAAATATCCTTCCGGTGGAAACTGCCCGAGGTGCTCCAGCTCCCGAAGCTGGGTGCTACTGGCCGTCCCCCGTCAGCTGTGTGCGCTGCCTCCGTAGCCCTGACACGCTGACCCCTCCTGGGAGTGCCCTGCCCCCTCCAGCTCTGCTCCTAAACTTCTTCCCATCATCCAGGCTCAGCCCAAAGCCCCTCTCCTGCGGTACTTTCCTCCCATCACCCAGCCCTCTGTGCTGTGCCCACCCTGCCCACGTGTGTTTTCCGACGTATCCCATGTTCTTGGGTGCTTACAGGTCACCCACAGGCCATGGGTCCTCAGCCGTTTCGTTCTTGCAAAGTTAGTGATCATGACGTGTCAGCTGAGTAGATGGAACAAAGCTAAGGTATTAGAGGCTTCAGGTAACATAATCAGAAATTCACCTCCAATCGGAGAAGCTGATGCCTATAATTTGAGAAGTCCAGAGAAAGAAGCAAAGTGCAGCAGGTGTGGATCTGCATGGGGCAGGCGTGGGGCAGGTGTGGAGCGGGCCTGGTTCACCGTGGAGAAGCAGGGAGCAGCCGGAGTGTGTGGCCCTCACGACAGGAGCTCGGTAATAAAGAGTTAACAATATCCTCCCAGACATTTATTTATTTGTTTGTTTATTTACTTACTTGCTTGGCCATGTTGGGTCTTAGTTGCGGCACGTGGGATCCTTGTTGCGGCATGTGGGATCTTTCACTGTGGCTCGGGACTTCCCTAGTGCCGCAGTGGTTAAGAATCCACCTGCCGATGCAGGGGACACGGGTTCGAGCCCTGGTTCAGGAAGACCCCACATGCCGCGGAGCAACTAAGCCCGTGCGCCACAGCTACTGAGCCTGCGCTCTAGAGCCCACGAGCCACAACTACTGAGCCCACGTGCCGCAACTACTGAAGCCCGCGAACCCAGAGCCCGCGCTCCGCAACAAGAGAAGCCACCGCAGTGAGAAGCCCGTGCACCGAAACGGAGAGCAGCCCCCGCTCGCCTCAACTACAGAAAGCCCGCGCGCAGCAACGAAGACCCAACGCAGCCAAAAATAATAAATAAATAAATAAATTTTAAAAAATAGTAAAACATAATAAAATACTTTCAGTGCTGCTCGCGGGCTCTTTGTTGCAGTGCGTGGGCTTCTCTCTAGTTGAGGCGTGCGGGCTCAGTAGCTGCGGCACACAGGCTTAGTTGCTCCGCAACATGTGGGATCTTAATTCCCTGACCAGGGATCAAACCCGCGTCCCTCGCGTTGGGAGGCAGACTCTTAACCACTTAGACCACCAGCAAAGTCCTCTCCCAGGCATTTCTGAAATACACAATTGAACTCTCAGCTCCTGAAATCTGCCTCTGCAGCTCTGACCTCCCATCCCTACCCTGGTGTATGTGGTGTTTTCCCGTCAGCCTCTGTGCCAGGCGCTGGGAGGAAGAACAAGGAAGCCCAGGTGAGCAGCTCTGAAAACTCTGGCGGCAAAGAGCACAGGTCCCTGCAGACTCGACAGAATTATAAGAGCTGCTTCAACCCCGGCACTGCTTAGCGTGGCATGTGGGGTGCAGGCTCAGCCCTCCTCTCTGTCAGGGGCAAGTCCAAGGTGAGAGGCAGCTCGTCCCTACATTTCCTAACACACAGGTTGGGTCACACCTTGGAGGCTCAGCAGTAGGAATGCCAGGCTCCCATGTCTGTGCAAATGTTAAAATGTATGTCAACAGGAAAGAAAGATCCTCTGATTCCGCCATCCTTCAGATATGTTCACTAACTGCTGCATTGAAGATAAAAGCTGTATATTTTTTCAACGTCGAGATTATTCTCTGTCAGAATTTCCTGTGTCCGTTTGCGAGTTTTTGTGTTTGTTTTGTTTTTACTGGCATTGAAATAGGGAAATTATTTTTAAGCAAAGTGAAATCTTCGGATCCTTTTTACTGAATTCTGGAAATTCAGAGGGGGCCGCCCTATGGGTGTGATAGGTCCCTGAACACATAAACACAAATCAAAGGTGTGGACATCAAAAACAGGCATGACACCAGACTCTGCTTGCCGTAGTCTTTGGTTTGTTTCATAATGTCGTAATGAAACACACAGCTTCACTCCAATTTGACATCACTGTTTATCGAACACCTCCTGCCGGCGTGTACTGGTTAGTGTGCAAGACACCTGGGGAAAATCGGTGACCGAAACAGCGAAGCAGCTCAGGCCCTGGGCCCCGTGGTGTCTACGTGAGCAGGGGAGTTGGTCCCGAGACGGCAGGCGTAGCAAGCAAGTGGGAGATAAGCTACAGGTGAGCGGGGCTCCAGAAAAAGCAAAGTGTGGGCAGGGAGCCGAGCGCCCGGTCAGGGTGGGTTGTCAACTCAGAGGAGTTGACCCCTGAGCAAAGACTTGCAGGAGGTGAGGGGCTGGGCCGTGCAGACAGTGGGGATGGTTCTGGAAGGTTCAGGAGCGGCAGAGAGCCCCGCGTGGTTGGGCTGAAGTGCTCAAGGGACAAAGTGGCAGGAGAAGAGGTCAGAGACCTGATCAGAGGAGCCACATCCAGAGTGGGCTTGGGGCTCACATGTAGGTGGGAGCTTTGCTCCGAGGGGTGTGAGGACAGCTGCAGGGCAGGGGTACATCTCACTCAGATTCTCAGAGTGGGGAGACGCGGGGCGACGGGCAAGCCCTAGGCGGAACCCAGCCGGCAGCGGTGGTGAGAAGTGTTGGATGTGGGACACAGTTGCATCGCGATCTCCAGCCATACTGGCTGGGGGTGCGAGAGAAAGTGGGGTGTCGGGATGAAGCCAAGGGGTTTGGTGCAAACAGCTTGGAGGACAGGGTTGCCCTCGGCTGACCGGGAAGGCCGGGGACAGAGGAGCTCTCAGGGACGCACGGAGGAAGCTGATCAAGGCTAAAGACCTTCCAGTACCTGCAGCTCTGACCTTCTTTGGTCATTTAAAGTTGTGAGAGCTACATTTTTAGCCTTAGCCTTTTTGTTTTTCCATTTCCCACTCATTTCTGGAAACGAAAGGGGCAAAATGTGGTAAAGCAGAGGCGTATGCTGAGTAGGGGAGGATTCTCAGACCCTCGGCCAGCAGGGCAGCCCACGCGTGGGCGTGGCGGGCAGAGGCAGCTGAGACCTTCCCGTCACCGTGGAGCTGGGGACGGGGGCAGAGGAGGTCATGCGAGAGCCCCTCACCCAATCCGCGCCCGCCCGAGCTGGCCCCCGGCAGCTGGCTGAGCTCTCTAAGCCACCACATGCCCCCACCCTTCCCTGCACGTGTCCCTCCCGGATGTGGCCGTTCTGGGGGGGGGGGGGGCGCCCTGGGCCTGAGGACCTGCGGGCTCACATCAGCGTCCGCGGGGCCCCCGTGGGGCTCCCGGCAGGACGGCATATCCCGTCTGCCCTCCCAGCACAAGCTGGTTCTCCAGGGCAGTCTCCCCAGCTGCTGCTGGCCCTGTGTCCCCCTCACCTCACTCGGGAAAGGCTGGGCTCCCCATGGAGCTGGCGGAGCAGGTGATAAGGGAGAGACTCGGGGGGCTGCTGCGTGCTGGCCAGGCGGGACCTCCCTGCCCCTGGCACAGAGGAACAGAACAGAGAGGTCCAAGCGAGGGGGGCCCACACGCGGAAAGATTTCCACCTCTTGTAACATCTCACAGAGAGGGTTGGGGTCACCAAGACAACGTTCCACAAGCCGGGACTTTAAACATCTGAAGTCCATCCTCCCGGGGTCTGGAGGCCTGAAGTCCGGCGTCAGGGCCGAGCTCCCCCTGCAGCCTGCAGGGGAGGGTCCTTCCTGCCTCTTCCAGCTCTGGTGTCATCGGGGGCCTTGGCTTTGGGCCGCATCCGCCCAACCTCTGCCCTCCACCAGCCCTGGGTGTCTGTCTTCCTATGGCCGTTTGTTATGGGGGCACCAGCCATCCTGGCTTCGGGGCCACCCCGCTTAACTCATTGTATCTGCAGCAGCCCTGTTTCCAAAGGAGGTCACATTCTGAGGCTCTGGGATTAGGACTTCAGCATCCTGTTTTGGGGGGACACACTTTAACTGGTAACAGTGGGATAGGGCAGCAGTGCTTCCCAAACCAGCCCATACAGGGAGGTGCACGATGAGAACCGAAGTGCTGATTGCATTTTATCCACGTGAAGAAATCGGACTCAGACCAGAGTCCAGCAACCAGTCGTCTGGCCGGTCAACCCAGGTGTCTGGGGTCAAGCCCAGGAGGACCCAGAGTCCCAAACCCAAACCTGTGGGGGCAGGAGCTGAGCGAGGGAGCTGGCCCTAATGAGGGACTGCCGCTTGTCACGGGGCGGCCCCGGGCGCCGCCGGAACCGCCGTTCTCTCCACGCCCCGCCTGACCCGCGGTCCAGCTCGGCCTCGGCCGAGAACGTCCAGGGCGGGCTCCGGGCACTCAGGCGGCAGTGCACCGGGCCGCCCTCTGGCTGCCCCCTCGCACCAGCCCGCCGGCTGCAGCTCTGCCAGGAACGGGGGCCTCACCCTGCCCCTTCCCGTGAGTCTCCAGAAGCTGAGCGCTCTCTCTCCCCGGAGCCCCATTGGCCACGGAGGCAGAGGCGGTATTTGAACCCAGGGCCTCTGACTGTAGGCCTGCGTGCTTTTCTTAGGTAAGAATGCACATAATATAAAATTAACCATTAGCCATTGTAAAGTGGACAATTCGGGGGCATTTAGGGCGTTCACGCTGCTGTGGAACCCTCACCGTTGTCTAGTTCCAAGACATTTCATCACCCCGAACCTGGCCCCTGCTATACCACTCTCTCCCCCACCCCCCCCACCCCGCCCAGCCCCGGCAACCACTAATGTCCTTTCTGTCTCTCCAGATTCACCTTTCCTGGGCGTTTCGTATAAATGGAACCAGACGCTGCCATGCATCCAGCCCTTTCACGGAGCACAGGGCTTTCCCGGTTCATCCAGGTCGTGGTGTGTGTCGGTGCCCCCTTTTTATGGCCGGGTGACAGTCCCTTGCGTGCATGGGCCACATGTGCTTATCCATCTGTCGGCTGACGGGCAGGCCTGAACTCTCAAGCCCCGTTTCCTGCTACAGTATCGCTCCTCCGGAATCGTCAACGAGCAGGGCCCGCTTTCTGCGCACGTGGACAAAGCCAAGCCCGCGGAAGGCGGAACCCTCACGGCGGCCTGTCACGAGCCCGGAGCCCGAAACCCAGGCAAACTCTTATTTTTCTTGTTTTTTTTTTTGTTTTTTTTTTTGCGGTATGCGGGCCTCTCACTGTTGTGGCCTCTCCCGTTGCGGAGCACAGGCTCCGGACGCGTAGGCGCAGCGGCCATGGCTCACGGGCTTAGTTGCTCCGCGGCACGTGGGATCTTCCCGGACCAGGGCACGAACCCGTGTCTCCTGCATCGGCAGGCGGACTCTCAACCACTGCACCACCAGGGAAGCCCTATTTTTCTTGTTTTAACTTAATGGAGCCCTCCGTGGAAAATCTAGCCCTAAGATCTCTAGTTTTGCTTCTACCATTTCTCAGAAATCCCCGGGCGTTGGTTCTACCCAGAGTTAGAGAGTCAATCACCACGTGCCCTCCGCAGAACGCAGGGTTTCCAATGAGGGAAGTGAAACTGCCAGGAGCCACAAAGAGAGCTAAAATAAAGCCACTTTGGGCCAGAAGAATCCACATGCTTTTATCAGTGTGGTCCTGGAGGGCAGGTGGCCCGGTTGGCTGAGAGAGAGGCCATAGCATCGCAGCTGCGATTAAAGGCCCACCGTGGGTCTGAGCCCGGGCTGAGTACTCACTGAACTCACTGCTTGTCTTATTCCTCCAGCCACAATCGGGGTCTGGCCATGGCTGATGCAATGATTAAATGACATAAAACATCTTCGAGTCCTGGTCCGGGCTCAACAGCCAACGTGACGGCGGTGCACACACAGCAGCTCGGAAAACCGAACTTAACTTTGGAGATGGCTATGGGCGGTCCCACCTTTTCAAGCGTGCAGACGGGAAAAAAAATAACAGCTGAGCACCATGAAAGCACGGCTTTGAAAAACAAATTTCCAGAAGAAGAAAAGACACTTGCTATGTGAAAAGAACACAAACGTTTGTTCCATACGACTGAGAACAAACACAGCGGCGCAGCCACCCGAAGCGGGGGAAGCTTCCACATCAGTGAAGGTTTTATCGGGTACATTTTTTTTCCAGGAGAAAGAATGAGTTCAAAAGGAGAGCCAGGACCTAATAGGACTCTACATACACCAGGCCATCACCCTTGGATTCTTCGGAGGGATCAAAACCACAGACCTTGAGTGGTAAGAAGGCCGAGACTGCAAGAGCATGCAAAGAACTGTCTTGTCTACCCACTTCCCAACTTTCCGCCTCTTCACCAACGAGACAGAAGGATGACACAGGTCAACCTAGTCAGAGAGGGCAGGGCGCTCAGTCTCGTACTCTGGCGCTGCCTGAGAGGTTGTACACGCCTTGTCTCACTTAAACCTCAAACGACGTAAGAAAGCAGTACTATTACTTCCCCCCGGGTTGCAGACGTGGAAGCCAAGGCTTGGGTCGACGCCACCAGACCTTCCTTCTGGAGCCTGGCCCACCAGCCCCTCTGCATGCTTGAGAGTTAGAGCAGCTCTGCACGGGCTGCTGTTACCATTTTGGTGTAAATTTCTTCGATTTTCCAGCCATTTTATAGACACTATTATGACTATTCGGGGCTGCTATTTATCAAGTTGTTTTGGGGGGGGGTAGACACTGACCTGAGTGCTTTACATGTATCCGTTCATTTATAGTAGGTACTATTATTCCCATTTTATAGAAAGTGAAACTCAGGCCCGGAGCGGAGTAGGGTTCGCCCAAGTTCCTTCAGCTGGTATGCAGCGGGGCCCAGGTGGGAACTCAGGTAGTCTGACCCTCAAGCCCATGGTTTATACAGCTGCCATGAAATCCCCCTCCCATCTCCTTTCCCCCAGTTTTAGTGACGTATGTGTAACCTTGCGTTAGTTTCAGATGTACGACGTAATGATTTGATATTTGTTTATATTGCAATATGATGGCCACAAAAAGTTCGGTTCTCATCCATGACCTCACATACCTACAATTTTTTTTCTTGTCATAAGAACTTTCAAGATCTAATCTCTTAGCAAAATGTACAGTACAGTGTTATTAACTATGGTTCCCATGCTGCACATCAGACCCCCCAGGTCTTACTCACCTTGTAACTGGGAGTTTGTCCCTTTTGTCCACCTTCACCCATTTCCCCACCCCCCTCCCCGTTTTCTTCAGCCCACGTTTTTCCATCAGGAATCTGAAAAAAATCACTGAAGGTTTGGAGGTACCAGAACAGAGTTCAGAGAGCGTGCAGAAAAAGCTTCAAGGCAGCTCCTGCATTGGCTTAACGTCCAGCCTATCTATCTTCCTGTGATGGGCTTCTCTCTCTCAAGATTGGAACCAGATCCGCTGAGCCTCCAAACAGGAGAAAGAGGCTTCCCCAAAGGGGTCATAAATGACACAACTTTGGGGCTTCCCTGGTGGCGCGGTGGTTGAGAATCTGCCTGCCGACGCAGGGGACATGGGTTCGAGCCCCGGTCTGGGAGGATCCCACATGCCACGGAGCAACTAGGCCCGTGAGCCACAACTACTGAGCCTGCGCGTCTGGAGCCTGTGCTCCGCAACAAGAGAGGCCGCGACACTGAGAAGCCCGCGCACCGCGATGAAGAGTGGCCGCCGATTGCCACAACTAGAGAAAGCCCTCGCACAGAAACGAAGACCCAACACAGCAAAAAAAATATATATATATATATAAATAAATTTTTTTAAAAATGACACAACTGTTAAGAAATTACTGGTTAGCACTGGAAAGAGTGCGGCAAGAGTGAGCGGATTGAACCTGCCTCGGACGAAAAGCTCCTTTGTCATTCGACCACTAGATGGTGCTCTTAGCTAAGATTTTAGAGAGATTTCCAGTAAGGCTTTCCGGCTTCACTTAACTTGCATCAGGGAATTCTGAGCTACACACACACGTGTACATATACACACATGTATACGTATGTGTATAAACATATATATATATTTCAAAGCAAGTTTGCCCTTGGACATCTAGTACGGCGTCATGTGAAAACCAGGCAGAAGCTGACCGTGGTGGCGTATCTGCCGTGGGATGGTGCGGACGCCTCTGCGGTGTTGTCACCTTCCAGCTATTAAGTCTCCTGCAGCTTCCCAGGAGCCCCCACGGGAGGCACCGACAGTCCACGTGCATGTTCCATTCCTTCCGCCTCCCTTGTTAACTCTCACTCTAGGAAAGCTGGATTGGGGTGTCCTGGTGCCTTCCGCCCGGCTCTCTGGCCCCTTAGGGCCCTTGGCTTATCACGGTTGTTAATTTTACACTCTCGTGTGCAATGATTGATGGCTTCTCTGTGTCTGGAGGAGGCACTCACGGCCACTCGCCTGGAGCCCAGTGCAGTGGCCGGCACCTGCTGGTGTCAGCTGTGGGAATACAGGGTGGAGGTGCTTGGGACCTCTCCTTAGAGCATTGCCCAATAACTGCCATCCTCGTGAAAGCAAAATACACCCTAAGATGTATTTAGTGGTAAATGAACCACAAGAAGAGGGGTGGCAGAAGGACCAGAAGTACAGCATGGAGGTTCAGGGTACTGGTCAGACAAGTTCCATTGCTCTGCTAAGCCTCAGCTTCCTCGCGCATAGAAACAACGGCACCTCCTCTATTGGATAAGGCTTTGCACGCTGAGGGCTCGGCACAGCGCCTGATAAAGGCTCAGGAAGTTTGCTCAGCCCTTGGTGATCCGGTCGCTGCCAAGCAGCACCCTCGGAAAGGACAGTGGGAAGAACAAGAGCGGAGAGATTATTTCTGATTCCCCCTAAGCCACCAACTTAGACATCTCGCAAGCTAATATTTGTGTTGTGTGACCTTCCAGCCACCGATATTTCACTTGGTTGGAATATTGCAGATAAAGGGCTGGCCTCTTGGGGGGGGTTGATTGCGGGGGACGTGGAAGGTCCACATGACATGCCATGGCTAAACTCACCAGCGATGGGATTCTAAATTCTTTCCCTGCGCACACGTCAGTTTAATCAGGCAGCATTTCTGATTCTTTCCTGCTTCCAGGCCTGGGGGGACTGGTCATCCTGCATCCCTCATTCTGACCCCGATTTACCTGGCCGCCCCTCCTATCCAGGAGCCTCTGGAGTTCTTTAAGTCTAAAGCCCCTTCACCCTGCAGCCTGCCTTTGGATTTTCCAGGTAGATTTGGGGGAGCGGGTTCTCACGGTGCTCCTTCAGGGAACCCCCATTTTGTCAATTTAACTGAGCTTCTGCAGATTCCTGGTTTCTCAGAGTCTGTGTCGCTACCTCTCAAATCTGTGAGCCCCTGAATGCTGCTCTTTGGCAAGGAGGTTCCCCTTGGGATAAAATGAGAATTTCTGAGCCCAGGGATGAGTTCAGATGTGGCCTCAGCGCTTCCCTCTTCTCTGAGATCGCACTCATTCAGCCTGGGATTCAGGACCTCAGGCCCTCTAGCTCCCCCCCCCCCCCCAGGAGAGGTAGTTCTGATCATCTTAATACTTCTCAGGTCCCCAGGGTGAGCCGACCATGAGGGATCCTACCACCTCGGGGCTGGGCGCCCGCCAGCGCAACAAGCATGCCTTCTTTAAGCCCCAAAGGCGCCCCAAATCCCACCCATCCTGTGCTGTGGCCCCAGGTCGGCCGTGCTGCACCGCCCGCTCCCACACGAGCAGC
The DNA here is from genome assembly GCF_026419965.1 of Kogia breviceps. Classification (NCBI taxonomy): domain Eukaryota; kingdom Metazoa; phylum Chordata; class Mammalia; order Artiodactyla; family Physeteridae; genus Kogia; species Kogia breviceps. The sequence goes on along the minus strand of NC_081327.1, from coordinate 56,899,654 downwards.
GGGGTCCCCAGTGCGCGCTCGGGGCCACCGCGGGGGGGGGGGCGGGGGCGACGAGGGAGCTAGCTAGGAGGGCAAGGAGCCCGGCGTTCCACGTGCGCGGGGCGGAGCTGGGATCCCCGGAACCACGTGGGGCCCGGACCGCCCGCCATGCTCCGCGGGACCCTGAGCGCTCCACGTGCGCGGGGCGGGGCCGGCCGGTGCTTCTCAACAGAGGCGGGGACCGCACCCCAGCCGGGCGAGTAAACGGCGGCGGGCAGGGCAGGGCAGGCGGCGCGGGCAGGGGCGGGGCCTGGCGGGCGGGGCCGGCGGCGGCGTATAAGAGGCGCTGCGCTGAGCCGGTTAACGTAGCGGCCACGCCGGCAAAGCGGGTTGTCTCGGTTGGGAGGCGAGCGCCCCGTGTCCGGCCCTGCCCGGCCCTGTCCTGCGCGGCCGGCGCGGCAGCATGGCGGGCTCGGGCCCGAAGCGGCGCGCGGCTGCGGCCCCCGCGGCGGCCGAGGAGGAGGAGCGGCAGGCGCGGGAGCGGATGCTGGCGGCGCGGCGCGCGGATTGCGCGGAGGGCGAGGGGGTGACCCTGAAGCGCAGCATCACGCTGCTCAATGGCGTGGCCATCATCGTGGGCACCATCATCGGCTCGGGCATCTTCGTGACGCCCACCGGCGTGCTCAAGGAGGCGGGCTCGCCGGGGCTGGCGCTGGTGGTTTGGGCCGCGTGCGGCGTGTTCTCCATCGTGGGCGCGCTTTGCTACGCAGAGCTCGGCACCACCATCACCAAGTCGGGCGGCGACTACGCCTACATGCTCGAGGTCTACGGCTCGCTGCCCGCCTTTCTCAAGCTCTGGATCGAGCTGCTCATCATCCGGCCCTCCTCGCAGTACATCGTGGCGCTCGTCTTCGCCACGTACTTGCTCAAGCCGCTCTTCCCCACCTGCCCGGTGCCCGAGGAAGCCGCCAAGCTCGTGGCCTGCCTCTGCGTGCGTGAGTATCGGCCCCGGGACCCCGGCGGGCGGGCGGGTGGGGGGCGCCGAGCCGAGGTCGCCGCGCGCCCGCGTCCCGGGCCCTTCCCCCGCACTCCTGGACCATCCCCGCATCCCGCGGCCCCGGGCCGACCCCGCAGTCTTAGACTGAGGGCACTAGCCCCAGAACCCACGTGCGTTTCATTCATTCGTTTCTTCACCGTCTTGGGAAATCTGCAGACAGCAGTGTCCCCGCCCTGAGCCTCTGGCCGGAACTAACCTTCCCGCTTAGTCCACCCAGAGCTCTTGGAGCTGAAGCAATATCCTTACTTTCTTGCAAGGCACCCACGTGGAGTGACTGAAAAGCGAACTACCTATTTGAATTCCCAGAGGAAACTCTCTCTATCAGCAGAGAAGTCGTAGTTTAAAAAGAAAAATACCAAAAGAAACCCCACATCTCATTCAAACCAGCTAATCGGGAAAGGCTGACTCATACAAAACCAATAGTAATAAGATTCTGTGTGGGCAGTGAATGAGTTGCTCGTGTAGGCAGCAGCGTTGAGTCCCCTGAAGGTTGACTAGTGAGTTGTAAGAGAGGTGCTTGGCTGAGGCTTAAATGTGTGCAGGGTGGCTTTGGGGTCCCAAGCTGTGCTGAAATACAGCCATTGGGTACAGTCCAAATGTTGCTGGATAAGGTCCCAGTATGTCGGTGGAGGAGGTCCTGGTACGTTGGTGGGCTGTCTTCTGGTGGGATTTCAGGAAAAAAAAAAAAAATCATTTGTACCAAAAGCCACGCAATTTTCTTAGCTTTTTGGCTGCTGCAGTTTTACGCCTACCCCTTGGCAAACATCTAAGGAGGCTTGCAAGATGGAAGTGTCCTGCTTTCAGAGCTGCCACCTGACTTGAGGCTCTGTCTGCACCTTGATGGTGCACAGAAGCGCAGAGCTAACAGGGCTGGTCTGTGGTTTCTGTCCGAGCCCCAAGACTCAGGGGACCGCGCCACCCCTCGGAGCCGTTCTGAGCAGCAGTACGTGCTGATGCTTTTGGGATTCTGAGCGTGGCGACCAGCTTCCCGTATAAACTGACGGCGTGGTGCTGGTAGTGTTGAGGGGCTTTCAGAACTCCGAGGCACTGCTCTGGGAAGTGGTGACCCCGGGAGACCTGAGACCCTGACAGAGCAACTACGCTGGGGGAGGGGGGCGTTTTGCCTTTGGAGGGAGTCTCAGCGATGAGGATCTCAGCTTATAAAAACCTTTGGTCCAAATCTAGGAATAGTCACAGCAACAGTCGATCTGCCCGAGGACTGGGGAACCTGTGGCTTCTGGTGGGCTTCTCAGACGATGCTTTGGGCTGAGTAAGGAAAAGCCCCAATTGAAGAATTTTAAATGTGCTATTTTCATCATTGCTAGATCTTATTTAATGTTTCGGCCCAGCACATAATGACATAATAGTGCCTTTAAAGGGCCCACTTTCTAGTCTTGGAAAATGGATCCCTTACTTTCTTAAACTTTTGGGTTTAAGCAGGTAAAGGCTCGGGGTGGATTCTGGAGGGGCTGTGGTGGGCACACCCTCACCAGGACTCCGGTCACCAGCGTGGAGGGTCACGTGAACAGCACCCCTTTTGGCGTGAGCTAGGGTGACGTTCTTCGTGTGTCCATCAGCCATTCTCAGCTCTTTTCCTCTGAACCACCCATGTGAGTGTGTTGTGTGAGTGTGTTGTGTGTGTGTGTGTGTTGATTTTTGTGATGGAAAGGAGGTTTTCAGGAACAAAAAGGGATACGTTGTCTGCAGGAGTGAGCGCTAGTCTAGAGCCTGCCGTGTCTAGAGGGGGACGTGGGCCTGTCCGAGGCTGGCGGAACTCGGAGCCGCTGGCCTGGGCTGCTGTCACGGGCACAGAGGAAGGTTATGGCCACCCAGGGAGGGGACCTGAGAAGGCAGGGTGTCTTCGGGGTGTCTGAGAAGGCAGCAAAAAGCCACAGAAAGTTTCTGAGTGTTGTTTGATTTTTGCACACAGGCTGGGTTCTAGAACTTCTCCTCGAGAGGAGAAAGGGCCCTCTGCCTCGCATGCTTCCTGAGCCCCTCCCCGCAGGGGGCGCGTGTACCCCTGGCCCAGCAGCCCGCGCTGGCGCTTCATGAACAGCCCCGGGGCCTGCTCTTTGAACAGTGTATCATGGGTTCTGGAGCCACGTTCTTCTCGGTTTTGCTAGTTGATCTCTCCTGTCCCCTGGTCTCGCCCCAGGACAGCTCCTTTCTGCTTATTGTGACTCAGGTTGGCTTTGGTGCTTAGAACGATCCCACTGACAGTGTAAACGCGGGGAGGGGAGGAGTCCCTTTTCTGGTAGGTCTGACGAAATGGGGCCCTTTCATGGCGTGGCCCTGGTGTTTCCATGTTTTCAACGAGTCATGAAGGTGAGAGAGAGACACGAGCTCCGTAACTCTTTGCCGATGACCCCAGGAGTTTGGCGTGAGTCTAGGTTTGCACGGGCTATTTATCACTTAGCGAAAACTTGGTAGCGTTTGTTTGAGAGTCAGGTGACACTGGGTTTTATCTTTGCGACAGACGTCACTTGGGAGAGGTGAGGTTCTCGCCTGGCCCGGTTTTCGTCTGCAATTTCTCTAGCCTTCCTGGCCGCCTCTCTCTGTGATGGGTCCAGGGGGGTCTGGAGAGGCTGGACAAGGCATACACAGAGAGGAGCTGCCCAGGGCAGGTACCTGGGAGCCATTGTGGTTCAGAAACAGCTGCGACCTAACTGAGTCCTTTATCTCATGGAGAAGCTCCTAGGAGAAGGGGTGTGAACGGGCTCCCATCTCCCTCTGCTGGATTGGGGCCTGTCTGAGCTGTTGTGGTCACTCCTGCCCAGGGCACGTAGGTGTCAGGGAGGTGGCTGCCGACCTGGCCGCCCGCCCTTCTCCCTCTCCCACGGGGGAGGACGGCCACCGGACCCCCTACTTGTCGTGCACATCCATCTTGTAGAACCGGGCAGGTCTGCTGGTGGCCGAGAGTGGGACTCTGCGTCCCCTTCCAGCTTGGTGGCCCTTGGTGTGGGCTGGAAAGCCCTTCCTTCCTGCCTTCTCACAGGGGACAGACCGGGCTGCCAAGGCTCCCCTAGAGAGAGCTGCCCCCGCCTCCACTGTCACCCTCACTCAGGCAGACCTGCGCGGATAGGGGCAGGGGGTCCTCAGCCGTTGTTCCTCTAGGGACCCGTGACCTGAGATATTTTGCACTCGTGTCAGGTGAGGAGGCTGCGTTCTGCACGTGGACAGACCCGGGTTCTGATTTGAGAAATTCGCGGCACCTCCTAGCCTCAGTTTCCGCATCTGTGACATGGGGCTTCGTGGCGGGTGTTTCGAGGACCCTCAGCCACTGTGTGTCTAACGAGCATGGCACCCAGGGACCCCAGTCACGCGGTGGCTCTGACTGTTCTCAGCGGTGCCCTCCTTCTGGCATTCGCCCTTGACCTCTTGAGCCGCCCTGCAAACGGCTCTCCTCTCCTCTGTCAGCGGAAAGAAGGAAGGAGAACGTTGGAGAGGAGGAGGGAAGGCCAGGGTCTCCCCGTCCGGGGCCGAGAGCTGAGTTGCCCATTGCACCGGTGGCGCCGCGGCCCCGCCCGGGGCTGGGACACAGCTGTCCCCGCAGCGGGGGGTGCAGGCGAGGCAGGGGTTTGGTGGCTGGGGGTGAGCCATGGCCAGCCGGCTCCAGGCTGAGTTGGTCGCTTGGGGTCATGAGCCGAAGGGGGTGGGTGTAGCAGCACACCCTCTCCCCGAGGCTTCCCGCTGCGCCCCCCCCCCCCCCCCGGCGTGTCCACCGCCGTGTCCCCAGGCCTCAAAGCAGGCCTGTCACAGCGAGGCCGGCACACGGCCCGAGCCCGGCTCAGGGTGTCTGGCCGCCCGCCAGCCGCCCGGCCTGAGCCCCTCGCCACGCGAAGCAGAGGCTTCTGGGTGTTTCCAAGGAGCTGGCCACCCCAGAATCGCGAGCTGTGAGCTGAGTGTAGACGACAGCATGGTAATTAGCCCTGAAATCCGACTTCCTGGGCCAGACATGAAAGCGCTCCTGCTCGAGTCACGGGGCGCCGCGGGTGCTTCACAGAGCGCGTGACTGAGGGAGGGCATTTCTGACCCTTTTCCCCCGGGTCACGGACCCCTTTGATGATCCCATGGAATGTGCAGACCCTGCTCAGAGGGGTCCACCCTGCTCGTTCACCCCAGACTCGCGGTGAGAGCTTCCCAGAACCCCGGGGCCCCGTCCGGGTTGGGGGCCTCCCCCCGCCCCCCAAGAGCGGTGCCCCCGTCACGGCATAAACGGCCCGGGCTTTGAAATCAGTGTCCTCACCCCACTTTACAGCCAGGGAGACTGCGGCGCCCTTCCCCTCCGGAGCCGCCTCTGTCACCCGGCGTGGGGACACGGCCGTGCCCGTGCCGAGGGTGTCAGGCGTCCGGGCCGGTGTCGGTCGCCACGTCCAGGTGCCCGCCCGTCAGGGGCACACACTGGTGGATCTGAGGGGTGTGTGTGTGTGTCCTGGGCTCTCCGGGAAGCACTGCCCCCGCACTGTGGGGGACTCGGACCCCTTATAGGGAACCATCTAGAAAAACCTCCGTCTTTCTCTCAGAACTTTGCAAGCGAGCTTCCAGGGCAGGGGGGCTGACAGCTGCCCCGTTGGTTCCATCTGCCCAGTGGCCGCGGGCCCTGTCCCGTGCCCGCGCTGGCCTCCAGCTCCTGTCCTCTCCTTCGGTGACTCACAGCAGGTGCCGGGGGCCGGGGGGCACGTGATTCTGCACCCCCAGTCAGGGTGACCTTCCGGGGCCCTTGTCTGGCTCAGCGGCTGGGGGAGCTGCCCAGAGCACACCTGTCCCCGCCAGCGGGCCTTGCCCTGTCCTCCCCCCCTCGCAGGACCACTGCCTAGTCCAGCAGCTTCTGGGCTCGATGGTTGGGGTCCCACGTACATCCTGGCAGGAGTTCCCCGCCCAGCTCTTCCCTCAGTCCTGGCAGGGTCCGGAATTCTTGCCTGGGAGGGTGGGCGGACCGGGCAGCCGGAGGGAGGGGTGTGGTTTTACCCCCACGCCCCCCCGTCCTTCCTTCTGTCCAGACCTGCCTTCGGGCGGGGTGTTCTCTGGGCTGCGCCACCCTCCCCCAGCGGGATGCGCGCGCTCTCTGAAGCCTCCGGCGTGATGCAGGGAACCCAATCTGCCCTCTGAGTCACCCTGACCTTGGCTGCTGGCTGACGGCCTGATCGTCTGTGAGTCGCCCCGAGTGTGGCCTCTGCCCAGAGACGTGGGCCCGTGGCCACCCAGCGATTTGTCCCTGTCCACGTGAGCTGCCCAAGGCCGGCACGGGATTCCGCCCTCGGCATGGACGCTGGCTGCAGGGCTGTGTGCTCGCCTGGTCCCCTTCTGGGGCACCTCGTCAGCCTGAGTCAGCCGGCAGGGCTGCGAGGGCCCCGGCTCCGGCTCGCCGGCTGCGTGGCCTCGCGGGGCCCGTGTTTCAGAGCCCGGAGCACAGCGGGTCGGTCCCGTTGTGCCTGCAGAGGGCGTGTGGTTTGGCGGCCCCGCGGCAGGGGCCCGGCGTTGCAGCAGGAACGCAGCACGCCAGAGCAGGTGTGCCCGGCACAGCGGCAGGTGCAGGGCCCGGGCTGGGCACCCCACACGGCAGCAACCACGTGTTACCGGCCGCAGTGCCCGACCCCGTCAGAGCTGAGGGAAGGGACCAAGCGGGGGTGGGGAGAGAAGTTGCCCCCGGGCGGCCTGTTCCGGGAGGGGCTGACAGCTCGGGCTGAGGGGCCGGGTTCGGGGGTCTGGGCGGGGAGGGAAGGTCACCAGAGCTCGGTTACGAGCACTTATTCCCGGGTCGGGGGGTTGGGGGGACAGCTCACCTGCTGAGGCGCAGAGGGTCGTCGAGGGTCCACGGCTGGCCTCGTCCCAGGTGACCAGGGATGGCCCTCTGGCCGCGTGGGGAGGGACTCTCAGCCCAGGCTGTTGTCCAGGGTCGTAGGGTTCTGAAGTCAGCCCTGCCAGGCGCCCCCCCCCACCGCAACAGCCTGCTTCTGTGCCCCCCACCCAGCTGTCCCCCCCACTTCAAGGGTGTCAGTAGACGTGTGTTCCTGGTGGGTGGGGCCCTGTGGGACTTGCCCTGGTTGGTGGGTCTCTTTCTTGGCTGCACCTTGGACCACGTGGTCGGGAGGACTGACGCCCAGGCCCTCCCAGGCAGAGCTAGGTCTGTAATAGTGCACACAGTGCATGCTGGGGGAGCTGGGGGGGGGCGTGTGGAGCCTGTCACAGGCAGCCGGGGTTGAAGACCCCAGTCGAGTGGCCAGAACATGGGAGTGGGACTTAGGAGGCCTGGGCGTCCTCACCCCACTCCCCTGGCGACTGCTGTGTGACTTCTGGCAAGTCGGACAACCTCTCTGAGCTCTGCTGACCCCAACTAGCAAATGAGGGGGCTGGGTGGATGCTGCGGTGTCCTCTCACCCCCAGATGCTGCAGCAGGTTTGGGGGGGGGTGGATTCCAGACCACGGAGGTGCGAGCCAGGGATGGAGACTAACCACGGAGTCCCCTGCACACACAGCCTCGGCCATCCTCGGCACGTCTTCACTCGGCAGGCGTGCCAGTCGGCGTGTCTGCATGTTAACACGCACCCGTGGGGCCAGCAGCAGTATTCCTATGTAGCTGATGAGGAAACAGAGGCTCAGACCCACTGAATAACCTGCCCAAGTTCACACAGCACGTCAGAAATCAGGGCCAACTTGGAGGGGGCTCCCTCTTATGGGTCCTGGCTGTCCTTGGGGCCGGGGTTGGAGGCGGGGGGACCTTTGGGAACCTCTGTATTCGGCAGGGCCCTGCTTCAGAAGAACCCAAAAAAGTGAGACTTGTGGGGTTTCTGCTAACTTCAGGGTGTCAAGCAGAACTGAAGGTGTCAAGTGAACTGAACCTGCCTTTTTCTGGTGTGTTTTGTTTATTATTATTTTTAAATTTATTTATTTATTTTTGGTTTTGACCGTGTTTGGGTCTTCGTTGCCGTGCAGGGGCTGCTCTTCGTCGCGGTGCACGGGCTTCCCATTGCGGTGGCTTCTCTTGCTGCGGAGCACGGGCTCTAGGCGCGTGGGCTCCCAGTAGTTGCGGCACGCGGGCTCCATAGCTGTGGCTCGCAGGCTCTGGAGCGCAGCCTCAGTAGTTGTGGCGCGTGGGCTCAGTAGTTGTGGCTCACAGGCTCTAGAGCGCAGCCTCAGTAGTTGTGGCGCACGGGCTTAGTTGCTCCGTAGCATGTGGGATCTTCCCGGACCAGGGCTCGAACCCGTGTCCCCTGCATCGGCAGGCAGACTCCCAACCACTGCGCCACCAGGGAAGTCCTGGTGTGTTTTGAAATGAAGTGTCAGCCCTGTTCCTGATGCGCGCTGAGACCCCCACCACCAAGCAGGGGGAGCTCTGTGGCCGGGCGTCGCCCAGCCCCAGTTAAAAATGGAAAACGTGAAACACGTTCCAGGGCTGGTCACGTTTGAAAATGTGACTCAGCCTGTTTGCAATTCTTTCTGCGGGAAAATCAGTGGCTCGACAAGGGCGGGGGCGTTCGAGGGGCATCGTCCCAACTGCACTGAGGTGTCGCGTCCGTTTGCTCCGGCGGCCGCTGCCTCTCTCTGTGGAGATCAGACACTGGAACTGGAGCCCTTGGTCCCACCTGAGCAGCCCCTGCCCCCGAGAATGCCTTCATTTTCTTTCCGTTTTCCAGACTCTCTGGAGGCTCCGGTCTGGAGTGGCCGGTGGTGGGGTCCTGGGTGGGTCCAGAGCCGGACTCTCACCCGGAGCGGGCTCTGTATTTGAGCGCGCCTGGAAGCGAGGTCGGCCCTCTCAGATGTTTGGGGTACAGTTGGGTCCTGTGCGTGCACTCTCTCAGAGCCAGTAAAGGTGAATTACACGTCGAGAAGTCACCCACTGGTTCTCCCTGAACTGTCAGAAAACGCAGGTTCTCGGGCCTGCCCAGTCAGGGGCTCTGGGTTGCGGGGACCTGTTTTACGAGGTCCTCAGGGACTCTGATACGCTCCAGGGTGGGAGACCTATCTGTTATTAGGAGGCAGCAGAGTTAGGGCAGGAAGGGAAGATGCTGGGTTGTGGAGACACAGGCCATCAGGGGGGCCAGGCCTGGGGTGGAGGGGACTCTCACCAAGCCCAGTGGATACCTGGGTGTCCAGGACCAGAGTGGAGGCCCCAAAGCACCGAGCACCCACCGTGAACCCTGGGTCCCTGTGTGCTGGGCGGTTTTGGACAGTAGAGTAAAGGCAGGACAAGAACGCCAGAGCGACTGGACGCTTTGTCGGTGGTCACCCCCCGCTGCTGGCCACTCTCCCAGCCACCTGGGTCACGCAAGCCCAGGGTTTCACTGGCCCCCGTCTAGGAGCCTTGGCCCACCTGCAGCCTGGGCTCCGGATCCGGGTGCCCAGCGAGTGCTGCTGTTTGGCGGGTAGAGGCTCCGGACGGCAGGCGGGCTGGCCGCCTGGGCCCAGGGCTCGTCCAGCCTCAGTCACCTTAGTCAGCTGCTGCTGTTCTCTGGCCCCGTGACAGCTGCTGCCCCCAAGAGACCGGGCTGGCCCGGCTTCCTGCAGCACGGCCAGCCTGCCAGCCACTTCCTCTCCTGTCTCGGGGGCCACCGGGGACCTGCCAGCAGAGCTGCGGCTAAAACGGTGCTCCTCTGCCCGGCATCTTGGCCCCTCCCACCTGTGTGGGGTGGCAGTTACTGCTGGGCCTCAGACTGTCTTTGTCTCAAGTATTGGCCCTTTTCGCTAAGCGTCCTAAAGCCACGTGCAGAAAGCACCTTTTTCAGAGACTCACTTGAGGACGCCGCTGGCGGCTTAGTAGGACTCACTTGGTAGTGAGGTTCTAGGCTCTGGGGCTCTGACCCGTGGACCCTGCGTGAAACCCAAGTGATACCTGCACTCCCCTTTCCATCCTGGAGGCACGGTCCCTACAGGCACAGGGCTGGGGACGATGGAGGGGCCACGGCTGCGGCCCCATCAGAGACATGGGGACAGTAGATGGGTTTTCTGATGAGTGGGGGCCCAGCCAGTCCCCAGATGCTTTTTTTTCAGATGGTTCTGTTGGCCTCGGTCATGACCTTGTCTGGTGTGTTTGTCCTCGAGTCAGCAGAGGGGGTGAGGGTGAGGGGACCCCAAGGAGCGCCAAGGGCACTGAGTGATGGAGAGCACGCAGCAGGTGCTTATACTTTGCCCTTGTTGCCAGGATCGTTGAAGATTTTGTTACTGGCATACACAAAATCCAGGGGCAGCCCTGGTCACTGGGCACGATAAATCCAAACAGGGTGTTACCCTCTGTCAGAGAGGGAAATGGATTCGGGTGTGTGTTTTTGTTTGTTTCTTTGTTTGAACTTTAACATTGTTTTACTTTATTTTCGAGTATAGTTGATTAACAATGTTGTGTTAGTTTCAGGTGTACAGCAAAGTGACTCCGTTATACATGTACCCGTATCTATTCTTTTTCAAATTCTTTTCCCGTTTAGGTTGTTACAGAATATTGAGCAGAGTTCCCTGGTGGTCCGGTGGTTACGACTCCGCGCTTCCAGTGCAGGGGGTGCAGGTTTGGGGAACTAAGGTTTTGGGTGTGTTTTTTGTATTTTGTTTTGTTTTGTTTTTGGTGTTTTTATAAATTTATTCATTTATTTATTTTTGGCTGTGTTGGGTCTTCGTTTCTGTGCGCGGGCTTTCTCTAGTTGCGGCGAGCGGGGGCCACTGTTCATCGCGGTGCGCGGGCCTCTCAGTGTCGCGGCCTCTCCCGTTGCGGAGCACAGGCTCCGGACGCGCAGGCTCAGCGGCCACGGCTCACGGGCCCAGTTGCTCCGCGGCACGTGGGATCTTCCTGGACCCGGGCTCGAACCCGCGTCCTCTGCATTGGCAGGCGGACTCTCAACCACTGCGCCACCAGGGAAGCCCCTGTTTTGGTGTTTTTAAATGAAAACAGGCCCCCTTGCATTTCCAGCCCTCCCTTGCGAGTGAGAGAGCCAGCCGGCTGCGCAGAGTGTACCAGGGGGCTGGGAGGCTGGCCCGCGGCGGCTGACGGGGCTGACGGCAGCCTATGTGTGAAGCGTTGCCATCGGGAGGCGGACCCCGGGGCCTGGAGAGTGAGATAACCCGTCATGCCGGGGTGAGAGGTCACGCCAGGCGAGGCCCGGCAGGAACCTTTGGGAGCAGCTCAGATAAGCACCCTCCCGGAGGCTGGTGGCACCCGTCCCGTTTGTACGCTGATGGGCGGAGCAGCGGCAGCTCCCCGCCGGCCACCCTGTGCTCAGGGTCTGGGAGGGTCCCGGAGGCGCTACCCAAGGGGGTCCTGAGAAATAACAGATGGGGGGGCCTGCTGTGCATCCCCGAGCCTGTGGACCAGCCCCTGTCCTCGGCCCGGGTGGTCCCCTGGGCACGTGCGGCCCTTGCGGGCTGCAGACAGGACTCTGAACTCAAGCCGCCTGCTCGGCCAGGCCGCAGCTGGAGTTGGCGCTCGTGGCCCGGCTCTAAGTGTGACCAGCTGTCGCCAGGGCCACGGGCTGAGAGCAGCCCAGGAGGCCGGCCAAGCGTTCTCCGTCCCCCACTGGGCAGCGCTTCCTGCTGTCTCGGGCACGAGGATGGGGTACAGGTGGAGCCCCTGGGGTGGGGGCGGTGGACCCGGGTGTGAGTGCGAGTGTGTGGGTCCGCTGGCAGAGGAACGGTGACGTTGCTGAGGGTGGCGGGCCCTCCAGCGCAGCCCCGGGGCCCACAGCTCACTTGCGAGGTGGAGCTGGGGCGCCCCTGCAGGCCAGCTAGGTGGCCGTGCCACAGCAGGACGAGGGCGGGGCGGGCGCAGCCCTGAAGGGTGGGCTTCCCGCTGGGCCCCGCCTTCTGCACGCAGCCGCCGCCAGTCCTCTCCGGAGGCCGCTGGGCTCTATCTCCCCGGCCCCAGCTGTCGCGGGGTGCTTATCTGGGGGTGCTGGCACGGGGAACCCCAGCAGCCCGCCTGCGGGTGCCCTGGGGTTGACTGTCCCCCCCTCCCCCGCCGCACAGCAGCAGACCCTCGTGTGACCCCCGGAGCCTCTCGCGTCCCTGTCACCCCCCTCCGTCCTGTGGCTGTGGAGGCTGAGGCTCTGAAGAGTCGGGCACCTCGTGCAGGTGATGGGCCCTGAAAGCAGTGGAGCCGAGAGGCAAATCCAGCCTCCCGGCCAGCCTCCCAGCACTGCTTTCCTTAAGGCTAAGAGACTCGGGTCCTGGTGAATCCCCTTATTTACTTTAGATTCTATTTCATTTCAGAGTTTTTTAGAAAGGACACTAGGGAGTATAATAAAGCGTTTGTTTACTCATCAGCTGAAGGCAGTGGACATTAAAGTTTCATCATATGTTTCAGTTCTTCTTTCCGTAAAAGAAATGAGTATTACAAAGTCCGCTTTGTTCTGGGATCCAGCCCATTCCCTCCCTACTGCAGACGGCCAGCCCGGCCCTGCCTGTGCACTCTCTGACACGGAGCTGAGCTCATGCAACAGTACCCTCTGTCCACAGGGGCTCGGACACCTGCCGGCGGGGCGGGGCTCTGCTCTGCACGGGCAGGGGGGCACCCTGTGTTCCTGAAGGGGAGGGCCTGGGGTCGGTAGAGGAGGGGCCCTGGGCCTCGGCCCGTCGCGCCCCCAGTGACCACCGCGGTGGGACGGCCCTGGGGCTGGGGCTCTGGGCCAGCCACACCCCCTTCCTGGATCCTCCGAGCCCTTATCTGTGAGGTGGGGAGAGGTGCCCCTGCTCCCCTTGGGGTGCAGGCCCCCAAATGGGGTGAGTCAAAGCAGCCGAGTCGTGCGGCGGTGACAGTGAGGGCAGCTGGGCCGGGCTGGCGGCGGGAAGAGCCGCCTCCCCGTGTGTGTGGCTTGGCCGTGGCTCTCCCCACTTCCTGCCCGGTATGAATGGAGGCGTGTGATGCAATCTGTCAGCCTCTTGGCGCATCCGGAAGACAAGGCCTCAGGGCTGTCACATTCCCCATAATGTGCGACAGGCCCGGAACTGCCCCCTCCCCGCCTTACTGTGCACAGGCTCCCTGGGGCCGGTGGTGGGAAAGAACCTGGGTTGCCCTCCAAGGCCCCCTCACCCTGGGTCCCAGCCACGTGGCAGTTCGCACCAGCCTGGACGCCCGGGAGAATCCTGAACTCTGCTGTTCAACCTCCTCCCCCGCCCCCGCCCTGGCGGTGGGAGATCAGACGGGCCTCAGAGATCTGGGTCTGCCCCTGGCACCGTGTACAGGGGTCCTCTCTGAGCCTCTGTTTCCTCTTCTGTGCCGGGAATGGCAGTGCTGATGTACTTAATACGGGACAGCTGTCTCCGCGTTGGTCCCGAGGGCCTGGACTGAGAGTGTGTCCACCCCAGAGCCACACGGTGAAGGTCACTGGTGCTGTTTGTCCCTTGCGCACGTCAGCCCCCTCATCTGAGCCCGGGCTCAGCTCCTGCTGCTGGAGATGGCTTCAGGCTGTGACACGGATACTTTGTCCCCACGTTCTCACAGCCTCGTGTAAGCCCCACCACCCTGAGGCAGCTCATTTTACCGCGAGCCTCTGACAGGTGCAGACTCGGCCAGGGTCCCCACGAGTGAGGGCCACTCCAGGTCCATTTGTGACAGCTCTTTGCCTTCATATCTGATCTGGGAACGTCTGAGGGTTTCAGTTTGGGAGTAGTAGCCAAAAGCAACTGGTTTTGTTTGTTTGGTTGGTTTTTTGCGGTACGCGGGCCTCTCACTGCTGCGGCCTCTCCCGTCGCGGAGCACAGGCTCCAGACGCGCAGGCTCAGCGGCCACGGCTCCCGGGCCCAGCCGCTCCGCGGCACGTGGGATCCTCCCGGACCGGGGCACGAACCCGCGTCCCCTGCGTCGGCAGGCGGACTCTCAACCACTGTGCCACCCGGGAAGCCCAAGCAACTGGTTTTGAAACAGTTTTCAACCTGAACTTTCTGAGGGCATAGCCAACAGTCTTGGTCAGCCGCTGCATCAGCCAGGCTTAGAGCGGCAAAGAGAAAGTGATGGGGGAGGGTGGTATTTGGGTATCAGTTAATTTCCAGAAGAGAGAAGCCTGGGAGGGGTGTAGTGTGGGGCCCTGGTCCTAACCAGAGCTCAGGGGGCCATTTCCTGTTTTTCTTACGCGTGAACTGTCAGGTCTCATCTAGTTAATTAGGGTGGATTTATTTCTTTGTGGCCTTTCCCTCACATTGTAAAAGTACATGTAATTGATTTAGCTGGGGGAAGAAGCCACATGGCATCTGCCAGCCCGGGGTTGGTTCTGTCTGAGCAGAAGCCCGGTCCAGACTTTCTCACCCACCGCAGCCCTTGGGAAAAGCCGGTGTGTGCGGGGCGTGGTGGACAGACGCCCTTCCCTTGGGTCCAGGCTGTGCTGGTTAAAGTTTGACCCGCCGGCCTGCCGAGAATAAAAGGCCCCACTTGCGCGCCGGCCATCTCCCTGGGCAGCTGGCGTCAGCAGTGGCGTGGCACTGGAGCGCTGGCCTCACGGCGTGCGTGTTTCCACGTGGGACTTGGAGTAGGAAGGCACGGGTGTTGAGTGTTCGTTTGTTGCCTTTGTTTTAATCTGATTTTGTTTCGTGGTGGGTTTGCAGAGCGGCCGCTCGCGAGGTCGCTGAACACTAAGCGCTGCCTCCACCTCTGCTCGGGACTTGGAAGGGTCTCCCTGGGGTCCCAGGCGGGGCCTGCGTGTGTCGGCGCATTCGGGGAGCCTGGCTTAGCTGCCCCCCCCCCGCCGTGCCCCCTCTCCCTCCCCGTGGTGGTGACTGGCACGGAGTTTGGGTCTTTAGTATCTGCTGTGACAGCAGCCGCAGAGCTGGTGCTTGTTGGCTCTTCTCACCACTAGGACCCCGGGGCTGTGCATCTCCTTCAGCGCCCGTGGACGCCCCCCCGGGCTTGTCAGGCTGCTGCTGCGCCCCCTATGTCCCTGGGGGATCCTACGAGGACCCTCTGAAGGGAGGGTTCCCACCTTGAGAAGTTTGGGTGCCTGTGGGAGAGCCTGACACTTGTGCTGAAGTGTCAGGTGGGAGCAGAAAGGTGACTGAGCACCCCCCCCACCCCCGCAGATGGCAGTCTGTGCGTTCGACCCGCTCTGAGCGCGGCGCTCTCCTCCAGGGCTCCTGCGGGAGGGACTCAGGTGGCGGAGAGGTGTTGAAATTCATTCATTAGGACGAAAAGGCCTTTTTGGCGGCCTGGGGGCACCTGGGCTCACAGCGGTCTCTCAGCCTGTGACCTCAGGGCTGGGGTTCTCCCCGCCGGGCCCCGTGCCCGCGTTTCCGCGGGACTCACCCGCTGCCCCTGTCTCCACAGTACTGCTCACGGCCGTCAACTGTTACAGCGTGAAGGCCGCCACCCGCGTGCAGGACGCCTTCGCCGCGGCCAAACTGCTGGCGCTGGCCTTGATCATCCTGCTCGGCTTCATCCAGATCGGGAAGGGTGAGTGCAGCCCCTGGCGTCTCCCAGCTGTCCCGGGAGGCCCTGCTGAGCCTGGCAGGGGTGGGGGGGGGGAGGGGGGAGGGGGGAGGGAAGGGGGGAGGGGGAGGGGAGAGGGGGGAGGGAAGGGGGAGGGGATGGGGGGAGGGAAGGGGAAGGGGAGAGGGAAGGGGGAGGGGGAGGGAAGGGGGAGGGGGAGGGGGAGGGGAGGGGGAGGGGGAGGGAAGGGGAGGGAGGGGAGGGGAGAGGGGGGAGAGGGGAGAGGGAGGGGGAGGGGAGGGGGGAGGGGTCCCCATCTCTGAGCGCCCGGCCCCAGGTCCACCGCCTTAGCTAACGGGTGTCCCTGGAGTCGGCGCGTCACGCGGTCCCGGGAGAAGCGCTGATGCCGAGTTAGGCGGGCTGAACGTCGCCCGGCGGGTCTTCCGTCCCAGAGCAGCAGGAGAAACAGGTCCGTCACGCCGAGGCCGCTGTCCTGCCCACACGGGGCGGGCCCGGTGGTGACCAGGATGGGCGCCGGTTCGTGCAGAGAGCTTGGTGACGCGCCTCCTGCGTTAGGAGCACGGCCGGGAGGGGCTGTGTCGCCAGTGCCGCTGGATCTTCCTCGCGGGAACGTGCCCCCGGCCCCCGGCAGGGTCCCCGTGCCCTGTGGACGGCTGCCCGCCGTGGCGACCCCTCCCTCGATGGGCGCCGACGCAGTGGCCTTTGGTGGCGGCGTGTCTTCCCGCCGGGCCGCGTTCTCGTGGCGTACCGCCGGGTGTGTGCTGTGCGCAGGTGGAGTCTCCCCGTCGCCGGCTCCTGAGAGGGACGCTCTCGGGAACTTTCTCGGGGCTGTCTCTTGGTGAGCGGAGGTGCTGGCTTCTCCAGGATGGCTGGATGGCAGGCCCGCGGTAGCCTTCTGTGTGGCTGCCACCGATCTGTGGTCTCGTAGGGGCTGAGGTCACCGTGAGGACACAGAGCGACACCACCCCCACCCCCGTAGCCCCGTGTGTCTGGGAGTGGGGAGACCGGCCTCTGTGTCCCCTGGCTTCCTGGGATCTCACGTTCCAGCATCTTCCTAAAGACAAGACTTGGTCTGGAAGACCCTGGCCGGCTGGGTTCCGGGTACCAGGAGTGCTGACGGGAACCCTAAGGGAGCTGAGGGACCCCCTGCCGTGGAGAGTTATGGGTGGAAACCAGTGGGTAGGAGGAAACATCCATCCTGCGCCCACCAGACGGTCTAGCTGGGAAGCACGTCAGTGTCGTTTGAAGAGGACTTGCTGGTGAAGGTTTTGCTTGGCGGTGGTGTGATCAGATACAGGCTGATGGAGAATGTAGGGGGGCCGGAGTTTTGTAAAAACAAATTTCAGCAGGGATAGCAAAGAGCCTTTGTTCAGCTTGAATACATAACGTGTTTATAATTCTGTTGCCATCGAAAACGTCCTCCCCCCGAAGCCATTCCTTTCTGAACCTGGGAGGCAGTGCAGTGTCTGCAAAATTCCTGTGCCCTGGTTTCCCTCCCGGATGGATGCCCCCCCTTTCCCCACGAGAGTCGCCTGACCTCCCCCTTGGGCGGCCACCCCGAGGACCCCACGCGGAATGTTGGTGGGAGGGCCGGGACCCCTCGGGCAGGGGCTCAGCGTTGTGGTACCCAGATCGGCCGCGAGCCACGGTGCATCTGGAGGACGTGACCCGCATCTCACAGACCGGCCCACGCGCCGTCTCTGTCCTTTACCGGTGCCCGGCCCTGCCTGGCCTGCCTGGCGCCCAGAGGGGCCTGGGGGCTACAGAAGGGGCTGGGGCGTGGGGCCCGGCAGGTCCAGGTTCCAGGCCTCGGCCTCGTCGCCAGTGAGACTTGTGGGCGGTCCTGCCCTCCTTCCTGTCCTCCTTCACCAGAACTTTCTGAGGCCCCGGGTGCGGCTCTGTGCTGAGACTCAGTTGAGGACCCGGCCCCACCGTCCAGGGCTCGCGCTGTGTCTGGTGTGCGGACATCAGACACGTGCACAGGAGACTCGCAGACGGGCAGGCAGGGCTCGGCCCCGATCAGGAGGGCGCTTCTGAGGGCCAGAGAGACGGCTGGATGAAGGCTCAGAGTTGGTGTGACCGGGGCTGGCTCTGCAGGGCCCGGGAGGGGCTCAGGTGGCCCAGAGCCCCGGGGAGTCATGCATGCGGGGCCTGGCACCACGCAAGGCCTCTGGGTTTTCCCCCAGCCTTCTCAGGAGGGGGGCCGTGAAACCAGGCCGGCATTCCGGATCCCAGTGGCCACGAAGTGTTGGGGGGGAGGCTTGGCCAGGGCCGGCCACAGAGAGAAGCAGGCCCGGCGAGGGGCGTGGAGGGGAAGCCCCGAGGACCAGGGCTGAGTGACAGTGCCGGGCACAGGGCACTTCGTGCCCGCTTCTGTCCTTTCGCTTCTGTCTGTCGCCCCTTTACCTACAGCGCCCAGCAGGCCCACGGCCCAAGGTCAGGCCATTCCAAGACCGGCGGGTGGGAGGGAGGAAGGCTCGTCCCTTGAGCCCCGGCCCCTCCTGGAGGACACACAGCGGGACCGTTGTGGTTTTGCTGGGCTGTGTCCTCCGGTGGGCGGGCCCCCGGCGTCTCTGGAGTCGGAGCAGCTGGTGTCACCCTCCATGTAAAGGGTGCCCCCCGGGGGAGCTCACGGGAGGGGGAACCGACAGGCCCGGCCCTGGGCCCTGGCCTCCGTGGCAGCTCCTGCGAGATTACCCGGCGCTGAGACATAGGCCCCCGTGTCCAGGAGACCTGGGCGTGGAGGCTGCTGGACCCTGTGCTGATCATCTGTGTCCGGGCACTGCCATGGAGTGACCTCGGGCAGGGGTGGCAGGGGTCCACCTGGGCCGAAGGGGGTCCTGGCAGTGGGGAGGCCCCGGTGGAGCTGTGAAGGCCAGCGTGCGCCCAGGGCTGGGACTCGGCCGGGAGTCACTTGACGGTGTGTGTTTAGTTCTTCGGTTAGTGGGCCCCCAGGGCACAGAGCAGTGGTGGCCCGAGCCTGCCCGGCCTGTAACAGGGTCGGGGTCCAGTCGTGACCCCACAAGGCCCATGACGATGGGCCCTGTGTGCGGGGACGAGAGCTCCCTCGAGGGATGGCCCACCCTGCGTCCTGTCCCAGGCTGGTGTCCGGAGCTGGTGGGGAAGGCCCTGGGCGCCCAGCCACGTGGCCAGAGCACGGGGGAGGGGGGGGCAGGGAGGAGACCCTCGTCCTGGGAGGGTCCGGGTCCCAGCAGGGCCCTTCGCCTGCTGGAGCCTTGGTGTCCTCACGTGTGACGTGGCCACAGTAGCCACAGCAGCCCCAGGCCTCGGTGGCCCCCTGAAACTGTCTTCGGGGTGTGGGCAGGCAGCTCGGGTGGCCCGTGAACAGGGCTGCTGTCCTCACAGGGAGGGGAGATGTTTCGGGGGCTCCCGGGCTCGGCCTCCCCTAGTGTAGGACTTAGGGTACCTGTGATGGAGGCCGTCTCAGAGGGGCTCAGGGTCATGCCGGGACCGCAGGATGCTGTCACGGGGGGCCACGTGGCTGGGGTTCAGTTCCCCCCACGGTCACCTGTGCCCCAGGAGACAGGGGCGGGGCCAAGGGGGAGGGTGGGCCGGCCTGCTCCTCGCCGAATGCCCAGAGCAGCGGGTCGCGCGGCAGACACGGACACCCCTCGGCCACCGCGGGAGGACTTTGACGCGGGAGGCCCTCTCCTCTGGGGGCTCCGATTGTTTCTAACTGAGACCTTTCTGTCGGCCTGCGTGGCTCTGTGCACATTCCGAGTCCAGAGTCACCACAGGTCGGAAGTCACATGCTTTGCTTGTGCCACCCTCGGGGATGAAATCAAAGGCCTGGACGTGGGCTCTCTCCCCCTGCTGACCTCGCTCACCCGTGCCCTGGGTGGTCAGCTGCTCGACGGGGCCGCAGCAGGACGGGGGCGGCAGCCACACAGCCCTGCGCTGGGCACACTTAGTGCCCGGGGGTCTCTGCAGCCTGTGCAGTGCAGGGAGGGTCCTTGGAGGCTTGAAGCTGATCTTGAGGTCCCGGGGCAGCTCCTCCAGGAGTTTAAAAGACAGACGACACCAGAGACGGGTGCTGGCCACGGTGAAGGGGCACCGTCACCCCCCACACACCCGCCGAGGCAGAGCGGAGAATAGGTACCGGGCACCGTGCGCTCAGCCCCGGGGGTGGAGACGGGAGAGGGACCCGCGGTAAAGCCAGCTGTGGGATGCGGCCTCCCAAGCGTGCCTGGCCTCTGGGTGGAGCAGGAGACCCGCTCGGGGCAGGGGTCACGCAGAGCCGACGCTCCGGTGGGGCTTAGTCCCACGGCCAGGCACCTGCTCGCTTGGCCCGCGACGGTGAGGCGGGATCCAAGGGCACGGCTGTTGCATGTCCTGACCGTGCCTGTGAACGCACGGTGGAAGCAGGGAGTGTCCTGGGGCAGCCGCAGCACAGGACGCAGACCAGGGCCTTAAAACAACAGCAGTCACCCCCTCAGAGTCTTGGGGCTGGCAGTCCAAAGTCAGGGCCGAGCTCCCTCTGAAACCTGGAGGGGGAGCCTCCTTGCCTCTTCCAGCTCCAGTGCTGCCCGGGCTCGTGGCTACATCACTGGCCTCTGTCCTCACGTGGCCCCCGTGTTTCTGTGTCTCATAAGGACGCTCTCGGGGAATTAGGGCGCACCCTAGTCCGCGGTCTCAACCTTGAGATCCTTGCCTTGATTACATCTGCAAAGATCCTTTTCCAGAGCAGGTCACCTTCTTGGGGTCCAGGGGGACGTGAACTTTGGGGGTACCCCGTTCAGTGCGCTCCACCACGTACACGACCATCATGTGGAACCCCAGAGGGCTCAGGAGGGACCAGGTGGAAGGTTCCTGCACAGTGGACAGCCGCCCACCCTGCGGGTCCTAGGTTCTTTCCAGGTTCCACCCCGGTTTGGGGGGTGACTTTCTCACAGTCAGCGTCACCGTCCTGGGAGGAGTGCCCCCGGGCAGTGGCAGAAGGGAAAGCACTGGGCAGGGCGCAGCCTGGTCACCCTGAGGCTCTGGGACTTTTCCAGCTCGCCCCCAGCTGCCGTCTCCAGACTGGGCTTTGACAGACCGCGGGTTCCCATGCCCGGGCCCAGGCTAAGCCCTGGTGAGTGTGACGTAAGCCCGGCAGGACCTTGGGGGCACACAGAGACCATGAGGAACCCTTGTCCTCTGATTCAGAGGGGCGGGCACGTCCCCCGGGGCTCCTGGTCCTGTCCCCGTGCGCACAGCTCCTCTGAGAGTGGGGTGCCCTGCGCCCACGGGTCGAGGGTTGCCATGGCTCTGCCTGCATGACGCAGGGGTCTGGGCTGCTTTCCCTGAGATCCACTCCCTGGGGCCTTGTGAACGCTCCCACCCCAGTCACCCTGGTTCCCGAGGCTGCCAGAGAGCCCAGGATGTGGCTCTGCGCTAGCTTTCAGCTTCCCGCGGCCCTCTGAGATGGGCAGACCCTATGAAGCGGCCTCGGGGCCTGTGTGCACCGCGGCTGAGCCCAGGGGCGGGACCCACCCCAGGTGGCACCCCCTTCTGGGTGAGCAGCAAGTTAGAGGCAGCTCTGAGGCCTGCCGAGAAGCCCCAGAGACGGGGTGGCCCAGGGACCCCGTTAAACCGTGGGCCCTGGGGCTCCCACAGCCCCGGCCCCTGTGGGAGGGCCTGTGCCCCCCCATCTGTCCATCGTGATGACTTTCCTGCCTGCCTGCCTTCTGCGGGCCTGGGGGCCCCATGAGGACAGAGCCGGAGTGGGGAGCTCGGCGGTCGTGGGTGGGGCTGGGGTGTTAACGAGGTCATCCTCCCGTGCCTGGCCGGCGCCTGGAGCTCTGGGTTTTTAACAAGGATGGCACCCGGCTTGGGGTCCGTGGGGGGTACGACCGAGCACGTGAGCCAGGCACCCGCCGGCACCGTCTATAGCGGGATCCTGCCCGGCGCTGTCTGCTGTGTCGGCGGTCTCGTGTGTTCCCGGGTGTTCGCGTCACCCAGACTCCACCCACTGGGTGACTCCCCCAGCCGTGACAATCCCAAGTGTCTGCCATCACCTCATGTTGCTGGGGCCGGTGGGTGGCTGAGACCACCATGCCCTGATCTGCCCTCCCGGGGGGGTTTCCTTGTGTGTCCCTTGTGGTGGCTGCCAGGCACCGAGCAGCTGCGGACACCCATCATTCCGTGGGGGTGTGGCTGCCGCCCTTGCTTCTTTTGCTGTTCTGGAGACTGCCAGGCAGGTGCCACGCACGCCCCCCCCCCCCAGCTCTCCAGACCTCTGCAGGCCCACCTGCTGTGAGGGCTCCAGCCCCAACAGGATGCCCGGACGGCGTGGGCAGGCGGAGCCACTGTCCCCGGGTGGGCTCCCCTGAGCCGTGCCTGTCCTGGGGGTCCCGGGACCAAGTGCCGCGCAGAGCCCGTTCCAAGGCGCCCGTGGAGAGGAGGGCAGAGCTCGGCCAGTGTTTGGTCAGGTGCCCGGCCAGGCTGCGGGTCTGATCCAGGCGGCCCTCCAGCTCACACGGAGGCTGCACAGACCCAGGCGTTCTGCCGAGGGGGCCCACACGTGCACCCAATCTGGGCGGCTGGCTGTCGGCAGGAGGGAGGTGACAGGGAGGGGGCGGCACAGAGGGACTTGCAGTGGCGGATCGGGGCCCAAAGCAGCCAAATTCCTGGCCGAGCTCCCCCTCAACCACCCCCCTCCCCCGCGACCACCGTGCCAGGACAGAAGCAAGGGGGTGTGCTGGCCTCTGTGCACCTGAATGCCCACTTTCCTCCAGGGGATTCGGGCGCTTTGTAGACAGGGAATGAGGCCCCGGATAATTGAGAGAGGTCCCAGCAGGAAGGCCCAGCCACACCTGTCCTCCCGAGGCCCCCAGTGGAGCCCGTGAGAGTCTTCAGCCTGCGTTTGGGCCAGAGCAGCTAGTATTTTCTTGGGGTTTCAGAGGCTGCAAACTCACTCTGTAAATCCAGGAAATAACCATTCTGCAGCAGGAGTTCCATCCACTGTCTCAGGGCGATGACGCGTTTACGTCAGGACTCCAAGCTGTTAGCACAGAGCCCCTTGATGAAAACATAGAGGCTTCCCAGGCCTCGGGGCTGAAAACGGGGGTTCTGTAACCCCAGCCTGTATTCCAAGCCTTGAATTTTATTCTCAGCAAGAGCACAGGCTGTCCTCCTGCATAGCCGTGTGTGTAGCCCACACGTGCACGTGTGTGTATCCATGGTGTATGCACAGGCACACACGTTATACACGTACAGTGTCACTAATTCAGGATCGTGCTTGAGGTGGGAGCCAGGTTTTTTTAAAAAATAAATAAATAAATAAATTTATTCATCTTTGGCTGCATTGGGTCCTAGTTGCTGCACGCGGGCTTTCTTTTAGCTGTGGCGAGCGGGGGCTACTCTTCGTTGAGGTGCGCAGGCTTCTCATTGCAGTGGCTTCTCTTGTTGCGGAGCGCGGGCTCTAGGCGTGCGGGCTTCAGTAGTTGTGGCTCCTGGTCTCTAGAGCTCAGGCTCAGTAGTTGTGGTGCGTGGGCTTAGCTGCTCCGCGGCACGTGGGATCTTCCCGAACCGGGGCTCGAACCCGTGTCCCCTGCATTGGCAGGCGGATTCTTAACCACTGCACCACCAGGGAAGTCCCAGGAGCCAGTTTTAATGGCTGCACCAAGATCTATCTTCCCGCGTATGCGAAAAGCAGTTCCCCTTGAAGCACGAGCAGGAGATCGAAGTATGTCCTGATGGGGAAGTGGTGCAGCCTGAGGAGAACATCACAAGTGCGTTACTTGTAAAGAGCCCTTGCCGTGAGAGGCCTTTAATGTTCCCGAAGTAGTGGCGAGACCCTGACTGGCAGCAGAACGCCCTGCAGGGGTGCGGGGTCCTCTGGAGACCTGAGGTGGCGGAGCAGCTGCAGCGTCTGGGGGCGGCTGGCCCCTCAGGATGGCAGACCCGGGTCCGTGGGCAGGTGGCCGCAGCCTCAGCTTCCCCGAGCGACTTGTGGGACAGATGCCCCTCCCCCTCCTCACAGATGTAAAGGAAGGCACGTTCCAGAACATTCCGTGGGGAGCAGCCAGGCTCTGGGTGCTGTGCTGAGGTGCCCTGTCCTGCACTGGCTCTCTGCACTGCCCCCGCCCACCAGCCTGCTGACCGCCCTGTGACCAGGCGGTCTCAGGACCCGGGCCTCCAACACAGATCCACGTGTGGGTGGAGGGCTGGGTGAGGTGCCAGCCTCCCTGGAGCCTTGTCTCATCACGAGACCGTGGCCTCATCTGGGGAGCAGAAGGGACCTCCTGCGTCCTAAGCGCTTCTCCCAGCTCAGGCCTGAGCACACCTGCAGGGCAGAGTCCAGGCATCCAGAGCATGTGGACCCAGAAAGGAACCTGGGGTCCCTCCCCTCCCCCCGCGGTGTTTGCCAGAGGGAATAGGTGCTGCCTTGAAGTGCAGGCTTTGACTGTAGAGTGACGGGGTTTTATGGGAGCCTCCCTGCCACGGGTCCGCTTTTCGATCTCCTCGTACCGTCATCCTGTTGTGTTCCTGGGGTGACCAAGGCCATCGCCCTTGTGGAAGGCGTGGCGTCCTCCATCCCCCCCTCCCCCCACCCCCCCATCCCCCGAGGGACCTGCAGACCCTCCAGCCGTGGGCGGCAGTGACCCATGTAGCGGCTCCAGGGTCACATCTCAGCCTGCTCCCTCAGGTCGTGGACCACATGCTTCTCAGCAGGACGGGGCACCGACCCTCACATCCAGAGCCATGGGGCCTGTGTCACGGACGCACCCATAGCCGGGGAGCCAGGAACTCAAATCCTGTGGAGTCTGGCCGACCCCCTGCCCGTGTCTGTCGGCACCTGGCTGTCAGGCTGGTCCCTCCTTATGGAGCGAGTCTTTCTGGGCCTGAGTGTTATGGGGCCATTTCACAGATGGTGTAACAGCCTCAGAAAGGGCCAGACACTGTCCTAGTGGCCAGGGACCCTTCTAAGGCCCCCGCATTTCACGCCTACCGTACTGGGTTGAGTGGTGGCCGCCAAAACATGTCCAGCGGAAACGGTGGATGTGGCCTTATTCAGGAAAAGGGTCTCTAGAGGTGTAATTAAGGAAAGGATGGACCTGAGATCATGCTGGGTTAGAGGGGCCCTAAGTCCAGTGACAGGTGTCCTTTTGGGACACAAGAGGAGCCACAGCAGAGGTGCCAGTGAAGGCAGGGGCAGAGGTTGGAGCCATTCGGCCACAAGCCCGGGACGCCTGGGGCCATTCAGGGTGGAAATGGTCAGCAGAGAAGCTGACCCCCTTGTGTCCAAGAGCCCAGTACGTACATCTGGGTTAGGGGACAGAGCTGAGCCCACCGTCCCTCACCAGCTACAGCCCCTCGGGTGCAGCCGCGTCCCGGGGAGGGTCCAGGTCGTCTTCGGGAGCTTGTGTGCCCAGACGAGGAGGCTGGCTTACACGTAGCAGCTCTGGGCTCCCAGCACTAAGGGGGAGAGTGGAGACACAGCCCAGGTGACCTGACTGGGCCGCATCTCGGGGTCTGCGGGGAGCGTCCTCTGAGGCACGCGGCGCCCTGCAGCCCAGGCAAGGCAGACCCACCCCGGTGCCTGCCCGTCCCAGGCATCCTGTCCCTCAGGCGCAGATGGGCGCCGGGTGTCTGCCCGGCCGGGGGTCTGCAGAGCTGCCCTCCCCCTCTCGAGTGGGCGGGGCCGGGGGCCACAGACCTAGCAGAAGTGCGCTCACCCTGCCTGCCCGCCTGCCCCGGCCCCTGGGAGTCTGGTGGCTCGCAGGTGCATTTAATCTGTGGCATTTTTGTCTATTACTGTATTTTGATCCAGGAACATTCCGGAACTTGCGGCTTGGCCTCCATGCCGCGATCTCTAACCCAGATTCCCTATCTGTCTATTTGGCCCCTGCCAGGTAACGTGTCCAATCTAGACCCCAAGTCCTCGTTTGAAGGCACCAAAGTGGACGTGGGGAACATTGTGCTGGCGCTGTACAGCGGCCTCTTTGCCTACGGGGGATGGTAGGTTCTAGAACATCTGGGCCCTGGGGCACACGTGCCGGGCCCCAGAGTGTCCAGAAATCCACACCTCTCGGCTATCCACGGGCGATTCTACGGGGCAGGGGCAGGAAACCCCATGCTTCCCGAGGAAGCACAGAGGGGTCCTCATAGCAGTGCTGTTCTCGGCTCGTGTCTGCCCCCGAGAACGGGGCCCCGAGATAAACCCCTGCTGACACCTCAGGGACGGTGCTGCTTCCCAGTGGGGGACGGCGCCGGGGAGGGGCAGGACCTTCGCCATCTCAGGAGGCGCCCCCATGCCCACAGCTGCTCACCAGGTGGGACCTGGGGGTGTGGGTGTCCCGTCTCCACCGGCCCAGGGCAGCCAGGACGGACTCCCCATGGAACCTGCATTCTTTCTTCCCGTTGACTGCGGGAGGAACGTGTAATAAAAGCCTGCTCTCTCAATTCCAGGAATTACTTGAATTTTGTCACAGAGGAGATGATTAATCCCTACAGGTATGTATGTGAACAGAGATGCGTGTCTTTATCATTTCCACGTGAGAGAGGAAGAAGCCTGGTTCTGTCCAAGAGCCCATCCTTGGGCTCAGCCCAGCCCCCGACAAAAGCAGTGCACGGCCTTCCGGGAGGGCCCCTGGGGCCAGGATCATGGGGGCCGTGTGGTCTGGAAGAAGGTTTGTCCTCGGAACGGGCAGGAAGCCCATTTCACAGGTCGGGGCGTGGAGGCTGCCCCGCCCCCAGCGCCGCCTTCCAGCCACTTGCCGGCCCCGTGCCGCTTCCCCCTGCGGCGAGGGAACGGGCCCGGCCCCGTCCTGGGCTTCGTTTTGGTGACGTGCCCGCCCGGTCCTTGCAGAAACCTGCCCCTGGCCATCATCATCTCCCTCCCCATCGTCACCCTGGTGTACGTGCTGACGAACCTGGCCTACTTCACCACGCTGTCCCCCGAGCAGATGCTCGCGTCGGAGGCCGTGGCCGTGGTAAGGCGCCGCCCGCGGCCCTCCGAGCCCGCGCCGAGGAGCAGCCCGGGCCCCTCGTCTGCAGACTGAGCTCCCGCTGGGGGGGTGGTGAGCCGCCGCCTTACCAAGCCTGCCAGCGGGTGCAGGGCTCTGGCTGTGTGTGGGGACCGCGGGGGGCTTTGGCAGCACTGGTGCCCGGCCCGCCCTGGACAGTTTTAAGCTGGCACGTCTGTGGTGGTCCCCGTGACGGTCGCCCTTAGCGCCGAGGGGCTGAGTCCCTTACGGACCTCCAGCCCCACCTCAGAGGCCTGCCCCACCTTCCGAATAAATACTGCGCCCTCGGGGAGGGGCCTGTGCGGGGGGCCGGCCCGGGGGTGGGGGGCGGTGAGGAGCACGCGGAGGGGCCTCGCGGACGGCCGGGCGGGCAGTCGGGGTGTCACGGGCAGGGCTCACGCTCGGCGTCCGTCTAGGACTTCGGGAACTACCACCTGGGCGTCATGTCCTGGATCATCCCCGTCTTCGTGGGCCTGTCCTGCTTCGGCTCCGTCAACGGGTCCCTCTTCACGTCTTCCAGGTGAGCCCGGCCACGGCCGCCGCCCGCGGTCGCTCAGGCTCCGGCAGCAGAGCGGTGGAGCGGGCGGGGCTGCCACGTGGGGAGCTGCTGCGTGTGGCTTTCTCACGTGCGCCCCGAGAGTTCTATTTTTTGTTACTTTGAGCGATAAATAATAGCTATCAAAACATTCAAGTGACACGGAAATAATCCACAGTCCTGCCCAGAGGTGACACAAGTGCTGTGTCCGTCCGGGCTCTCTCGTGGGCCCATGTGAACCCTGTGGGGGGCCGGGGGTGACAGGGCCCTTTGCCAGCTGCGTCTGTGAGGGACACCGAGGCCCACGGCAGGGAGCCCGGTCCTCAGCACAGGCCCCCTCCGCTCCCCACCTGCCTGGGTCCCTCGGCCGAGGCCGACCGCCTTCCCCTCTGTCCTCAGGCTGTTCTTCGTGGGGGCCAGGGAGGGCCACCTGCCCTCCGTCCTCTCCATGATCCACCCGCGGCTGCTGACGCCCATGCCCTCGCTCGTGTTCACGGTGAGTTCCCACCCTCCGTGGGGCGGGGGTCACTGGCAGGGCGAGGTGGAGGGTGGGCATGTCCCTCAGGGATCCATGTCCCTCAGGGATTGTTGGGGGCTCTGCAGAGGGAGTCCGGGGAGTGGCCACGCTGTCCCGGCTCCGCCTAGTGTCCCCAGGCCGCGGACCGGAGGCCAAGGAGGAGATACACACGGGCTAGCGCAAAGTGTTTCTCCACGCTGTGCTCTTTGCCACAAGCTCCCCTGAACTCCAAAGGGAGCTGGAGAGTTTTTTGTTTCTCGTTCCAAAATTAATACGTGGTGGTTATTTAAAAAAGAGAGAGAGGGGCTTCCCTGGTGGCGCAGTGGTTGAGAGTCCGCCCGCCGATGCGGGAGACGCGGGTTCGCGCCCCGGTCCGGGAAGATCCCACGTGCCGCGGAGCCGCTGGGCCCGTGAGCCGTGGCCGCTGAGCCTGCGCGTCCGGAGCCTGTGCTCCGCAACGGGAGAGGCCACAACAGTGAGAGGTCCGCGTACCGCAAAAAAAAAAAAAAGAGAGAAACAAGAAGCAAAAACAACCTGGAGGCGTGTGAAGCCAAACCTCCCCCGCAGGGCAGCGGGTGGCCTGTGACCCCCTCCTGAAACCCAGGCGCCTCGGCCGCTTCCCTCAGCGCTTTCCTTTGCCGTGAGGGCCTGCGTGTCCCGCAGACCACATCTTCCTTTAAGACGGGCGTGGGCGCGTGTGGTCGGCCCGCCCGCCGGATGTGTCCCCGCGGCGCAGCGGCTCACGGCCCATCCCCGTGCTTGCAGTGCGTCATGACCCTGCTGTACGCCTTCTCCAGAGACATATTCTCCGTCATCAACTTCTTCAGCTTCTTCAACTGGCTCTGTGTGGCCCTGGCCATCGCGGGTATGATCTGGCTCCGCTACAAGCAGCCAGATCTGGAGCGGCCCATCAAGGTGAGGGTCCGCGCGGTCCCCCTGCACACCGGGGCTCAGGGCCCCCTTCTCCAAGGGCCCTGGTGAGAGCCGGGCAGATCGGTGCGTGAACAGCTTCTGATCTAGACGGGGCCCTTGAGTTCTCTTGATGACTGTTGGATTCTAGGTGCTGGGGTGCGTCAAAGGTCACGGTAGACACCCCGCCCCCAGAACCTAGTCCTCTGAGAGCTTCTCTTCTGGCGAAAGGAGGGGGACAGAAGGAAGAAGCTGGCGGGCGCGGGCGGCCGGGGCGGCCGCGAGCAGACTACGCGTCGGCGGGGGGAGGGGCCCCACCTTGTCTGCGGAGGGCCGCGTCCCCGGCTTTGCCCCTGGGCGCATGGGACCAGGCTGCCCACAGGGCCCCCGGCCTGAGGTCGGCTCTCTGTGTCCTCATAAACTCAGTGCTGGGCGCAGCTGCCGAGGGCGACCTTGTCTCTCCAAAAAGGGGGCCTCACCCCTGCTGGGGGGGCCTGGTGAGCGCGTCAGCCGTGCCCCCGACACTCATGTCGGGGTGAGAGGGCAGAGCCCGTGGCGTGGCGGCTGCCGAGCGGCAGCTCCTGCCCCTCGTCCGGTCCTGGGGGCGTGTGGCCGGCAGCCGGCACCTGTCCACGGGCCCCTCGCCCACCGAGCAGTCCTGCAGGGCCAGCCAGGACCAGCTTTCCTGTCTTGGACAGGTTCCGCCCGGGGACCCGGCGACCTCGGTGCCCTGGACCACCTTGCTCCCTGCTTGTGGGGCCTGTCCTTGTGGAGCTGGGGGTGGAGCAGGCACGAGGGCCGACCTGATGGGACCCTCGCTCACCCCAGGGTCTCTTGCCAAGGTGTAGGCAGAGGGCGGGTTCCGGGTGTGGACAGGCCGCCTGGCAGGAGGCACGGTGGGTGCCTGGCTGCCAGGCAGCCCCGCAGCCTGTGGTCCAGTCCATCCGCAAGGACTCTCTGAGGAGGTGGGTGCCCCTTGCCTATTAGCGGGTGGCCGCGGCCTTCCCAGAGGCGTCGCCCCAACACCGGGAGACCCTGGTGAGGGGCGGGGCCGGGGTCCCGCCCTGCGATGTGGGAACCAGGGAGGCCGACCTTCCCCGACCTGGGAAGCCTGGTTGGCCCAGCTCACCCGCCAGCACCCGCTGGGCTTTGGGTAATTACCGCCCAGCGCCGGGCGCTGAGGTGGGTAAACGGAGAACAAGGTGGGGTCCCAGTTCTCAAGAGGCCAGCGCGACTCAGGGGAACCTCAGGCCCTCAGAAACCCTAGAGACGCTGCATGGCGAGTGGGGCAGCCCGGGAGGTCGGGCCCTTTTGGATCCGGAAGGATCAGCTGGGCGCAGGGCTGTCCGGGGGTGGTCCATGGGAGGGGCTGCGTGGGCCCAAGGGCGAGGCCGGCTCTGGCGGGGGCACAGGGAGGACGCCGTGCTCCCAGGGGTGGCATGACAGGGCAGGACAGGAGGAGAGGCCCAGCTCCCCGTGTCAGCTGTGTCCCCTCCGCAGGTTCACATGGCCCTCCCGGTGCTGTTCATCCTGGCCTGCCTGTTCCTGATCGCTGTCTCCTTTTGGAAGACGCCCGTGGAGTGCGGCATCGGCTTCACCATCATCCTCAGTGGCCTGCCGATCTACTTCCTCGGCGTCTGGTGGAAAAACAAGCCCAAGTGGCTGCTCCAGAGCATCTGTGAGTACCTCCCCCCAAGCGGGGCCTCCTCCACCCGCCCTGGGGTCTGCCCCGCCCACCTGGCGGTGCTGCCCTGACCTTATCGCACCGGCCAGCGTCCACGGCCCGGGGTCAGCGGGGGGTCGGCGTCGGGCCGTGTGAGGCCCTGGCCGTGCAGACCGAGCTGGGCGTGTCTGGCGGTGACCTAGCCTACATATTTCAGGGTAAGGCGCTCAGCTGCGCACCAGCTAATCTCAGAACAAGGGATTCCAGAAAACCAGGCTGCTCTTGCCAAGTAACGAAATCCCCGTCTGCCGCCAGCTTAAACCCAGCCGGCTGAGGAGGAGAAAACAGGATCTGCACCGTGGCCACAGGGCTCACGCACGGGCCTGGTTCAGGACCCTGTGCCGAGAGCGCTGTTAGCGTGACAGGCTCCTGCGTGGGCTTCACAATCTCCAGGGTAGCCGTCCCAGAATTCTCATGGGCACCTGCCCGGGTCCAGGACGCTGTCCGTCATTTTGCTGGAGCTTTGCCTCCAGCCCGGACTGCAGTCCCTGTTAAAGAGCTGTCAGAACACACCAAGGGCCTAGAGCAGGGCCTCTCTCTTCTGAAATCTCCCCGGAGTGACGCTCGTGAAGGCTCTGTGGGCGATGGGTTCACCTGGGCGCCGGCACACCCGCCTCTTGCGGCCCCTCTGAGGACCGCGCGGGGCGTGCTGGCTGCCGGTGCTGGAGGTCTGCCAGGCGGGGGCCCAGCCCTCCGGCAGCGGGGCCACCATCTATTTACGTCTCTCGATGGTCCTGGGGTCGGAACCGGGATGAGGGGTGGAGCCAGCACCCACGTGTTGCCAGGATCCTTGGCCACAGCTCCCTGAGTAACGTAACCAACCGTGAGGGGGCCCGCAGGCCTGATGTGCGCACGCGCACACACACGCACGCGCACACACACATGCATGCACGCACACACACGCACGCGCACAAATGGGGAGCTTCCACATAGATTTCTGGCTTTCTGGCTTCTCTTACAACCTAGGGACGCATCACGACGGGGTGGGGTGAGCCCACGTCCCTCGCTGCCCTGACCCCCCAGGCACGGGACCACAGGTTCCCTCCCCAAGTAACGCTGCTCTTCTCCTGGCAGTTTCCACGACGGTCCTTTGCCAGAAGCTCATGCATGTGGTTCCCCAGGAGACGTAAGCGACAAGATCTCAGAAGCTGCCAGAAAGAAAACACAGAGATTGTTTTAAACCACCCACCCCTTAGAAAGCGACTCCGGTCCCATCATCCAGGCAGCTCAGCTGGAGGCCCCCACTGTCCCTCCCCCGGGCTGGCAGCCGGGCCACTGTGAACCCTGGTACGAATTTAGTCCCAGAAGACGGATGTCCGTGGATACCTCTCGAGCGTGGAGGCGGGAACGTTGGACCGAGGAGGCCGCGGGCTTCCCGCCGAATCGGGCCTTCTCCCTTCTCACCTTTGTGTATTTGTACTTTTTTTAAACTTTATTCTTTTTGGCCGCAGCGTGCGGCATGTAGGATCTTAGTTCCCCAAGCAGGGATCGAACCTGTGCCCCCTCTGTTGGGAGCACCGAGTCTTAACCACTGGACCGCCAGGGAAGTCCCTTTATTATTTTTGTTTTAACTTAATCTTAGGTCGCGTCGACACCACCAAGGTGATTATTTTTTAAAGGAACACGGGAGGGGGGCTCCTTTCTCCCCTAACGCCACGTGTAGCACGATGTGCCTCAGAGGGACCAGATCCTGTCGCCAGATTCCGGCATGTCTCCGAGAACGGAGGGGTCCTGAGAACCCCCGGCAGAGTTCCGGGCTCGGCCTCGCCCTCTGGACGGTGGCCTGGACACACGCGCTTCAGCTTTGCCGTTTCTCTGTTTTTGTAGATGTAGTGACTTTTTGTGAAACTAACCCACGTGCTCACGTCTCGTTGCCTTAAAGACCTGCGCTAGCTCCCTTCCCACCCAGCCCCAAAAAAGAAAGAACCTCTCAGTGAAAGGCTTGTAGAAGGAAAGGCCTTGGGTGACCAACAGTGGTGCCCTGGTGCCTGCCACAGGCGGGGGGGGGTCCGAGCGGGAGTCAGGGGCAGCTGGGAGACCCCGGACCTCCCACCGGGATGTGCAGATCGGGGGGCCGGTTTGGGGGCGAGACCCTGTCACTCAGGATACCTTTGGGCTCCTGACTGTACATCCCTCCCTGGACGTCAGCCTGAGCAAGGCCAGAGGATTCCGGCAGCTCCTTTGGTGGGTAAGTGGGCAGTGCTGTCTCAGGTCTGTTCTGCATCGGTTTTGGAGCCAAGCTCTAGTCCTTTCAAAGCTTCACACTTTGGAATCTGGAAGTAGACGCCGTGACCCCTCATGGGCTTCTCCTCTGTGTCCCCGCAAGGCAGCTCTCCCGGGCCTCGAGGGCTGGACGGCAGCCCTGCCAGCTATCTGGGGCTGGCTCTCAGCTCCTGGCCAAGGCGCTGCTGTCCCCTCCCCTGTCACCTGTCCCAGGCTCGGGGAGCTAGAGTCCAGGCCTCGGCGCTCTGACTGCACCAGCTCTGGAGGCCACCCGACTCTCGGGGGGGTCTGGCTCCCGCTGAGACCCTCCCCTCCGGAGAGGCTGTGCTGGCAGGCTTTTGTTTTTGTGGTTCCCACAGCATTTTCCCCAGGGGAGGCAGCCGAGGCCCAGAAGCCCTTCTGGCCTGGCCACCGGCTGGCCTTCCTGTGCCATCACTGTCCACAGAGTCAGCTTGGGGAGCGGTGCCATCCAAGGCCACATCGGCTCCCTCCAGGCCCCTCTTAGGCGCTGGCGGCTCTGCCTTGGCCTCTGACCCCTGACCTTCCCACCAGGGCTCCGGGGCCCCGCGTGGTCCAATGGGCCCAGAGAGACCTGACAAGCAGCTTGTTGCAGGGGGCAGGCTGGGCATTGAGACTGAAACAGAGGTGGCCACGTGTCCTCCCCTCCCTCTTCATGCTGGTCAGGAGACCCCTGCCCGCCTGTAGCTCCTGACACGGGGGGACCGACACCCACGGAAGTCTCCTCACCGACTCAGTTGTCCTGGGGCTGTAATCCACGCATCCAGGGGCCCAGCTCAACGTCTGAAGGCAGAATGTCACCCAGGAAGTCAGAGACCTGATTTTAGACTCTCTGTGTTGGGGCCTCAGTTTTCTCACCTGTAAATGGGGGCCGCAGCTGCTGTACCACCTGCCTGGTGGGTCTGTGCCCCTTCAGGAGACTGTGGCCATCGTAGCCACCGCAGCCCCTCGCACAGGTGGCGGGCAGGGTGCTGCCTGGGGCGTCCTGGCCACTGCCTCTCCGCGGTGGTCCAGCAACCTCTGAGCAGAGTTTGGCCTCTTCCCTCCAGGGTGTCGGAGAGACACTTAGGACGCATCGGGGTCAGACCGCTGGCTCTGGATGAGACCTGGCAGAGTGTGGGCAGCCAGGTGTCCCTGTCCGGACCGCAGTGGCCTTCCCACCATGTGCACCTTGGGGAAGTGGGGCGGTGCCACCCCTGCAGGAGTGATGGGGTCCTTCTGTGCACTGAGAGGTCAGAGGTAGTTCTGAAGCGTGGCTCTCCCCAGCGCGTGGGAAGCCAGGTTGGGGGGCCCAGGCTGTGATTCTCGGGGCTGTGGGGTCCCGTGCAGCCCAGGGCCCCCGCCCTGGCCGCCCCTTAGAAGGCAGGCACGTCTGCGTTCTGGGGCAGGGACCCCGTTCCTTCTGAACACACTACTGACAAGTGTCCTGAGCGTTCACCTTTGTGGGTGTTTTTTCTTTTTAAGCCAAATGTTGGCGTAACAAGCGTGCAGCCGTTCTGCTTTGTTTCATCCTCATGTCTCACTAGTGTCAGGGATGCTGCTGGCACCGTGTTTATTTATTGTGGGAGTGGAGTACAGCCCTGCTGCTCCGCGGGTCCCAGCCACGCCAGCCGCCCACCACGATGTCGCGCGGTGACGTGCGTGTGACTTCACGCCTCTCTCTTCTGCTAACCGCTAACCTGTTACACGCTTGGCTCGTTCGGGGTGGGGAGTTCTGTGTTTTGTGGGGGGGGTTGTTTGTTTTTAAAGAAGAATTATAAGCACTGCTGATGGTTTTCTGTCTTGTATTCGGTGCCAGATCCTGGGAGGTTCCTGGAGGTGCCTCCCCGGGATCGGGGTGGCGGGGGGGTCAATCACACACCTCCTTGCCCAGTTGGTTCGTTCATGCATTCACTCGCCGACAGCCTCCTCCAGGCTGCGGGTGGGTGCTCGGGGCCAGGGAGGAGGCAAAGGGGAGGAGCGGGTGGAATTTGGAGCCACCTCTCAGGAGGGACGTTGGAGTTGGGACCCAGGAGAGGAGGCCTGGCCTCGGGGTGACAGCCAGGCCGGGACCAGCGCCAGGTCTCGGGAGGAGGCACGTGCCATCTTGGGGTCGGAGGGAAGGGACAAGCTTCCACAACAGCCCTGAGGGTAGCCGTCGCCGCCTCGGCGTGGAGCAGGTCCCAGAGCCCTGCCAGGCCTCGCTCGACGCCGGCCAGCTCCGCTCCTCGCGGGGCCTTGCGTGGCGGGACGTGGGTGCGCCGGGATGGGAAGGGCTTCGCGGGGCGGCTGCCGCCTGAACCTCAGCGAGGGCGGGAGGCTCATCCACGGCAGCTGCCGAGCGAGCCCAGGCTGCTGGGACCAGGGGCCTTGAGTGCCACTGGGGATGTGTCCACTCCAACCCCTGGGCTTGGGGGCAAGGGAGTGCCAGCCACGGGCCGGGTCCTGGCGCTGCCCCCAGCGGGTCGGGCGCCCAGGGTCCCTGAGCACCGTGTAGCTTCGCTTTCTGCTGGAGAAAACCTGTTACTCCAGGGAGACCAGCGGAACGAACTCCCAGGGGCAGCTCCATAAGACGCGCAGACCGTGATGCATCGGCGAGTGCGTTAAAAGTCCTACTTCCGTCTCCACGGGGGCAGGTGCGACACGTGAAAGGGCACTGGCCTCCTGATCGTTCCTTGGCCCTTGACGAGTGTGCCTTTCACGGTTGCTGATGGAAAAGGGTCCGGACACGAAAGGACAGGTCTCAAACCAACCCCAACCAACTGCCCCACACGTGTGGTCTGAGTGGAGCTGGCTGGTCGCGGTCCCCTGGGGCAGGAGCGGGCAGGAAGAGAGAAACGTCTCCGGGTGGGGGACCGGGGCACATTCTCCCAACGGGCTACATCGCTCAGCGCTGTGCACGGAGCGAGCAGTGTGTTTGGAGAAGGTGGGGAAGAAGGAAGAAGGTGGCGGGGTGCTGGCTGCGGGGGGAGGCCGCTTCCTGTAGTCCCCGGGCTCTTGGGAAGTTGCCTGGCGAAGTGGCTGCTGGGGTCAGGCTGTGGGCAGCGAGGCCGGGACCTCTGACGTCGCAGAGCCAGCCCTGCCCGCGGGGTTAGCCAGAAGCACCGTGAGGACGTGGGATCTCCGCGGACGGGATGGGGGCCAGGCAGGCGGAGCTGGATTCCAGGCAGAGTGGGAGGGCGCGGGGGTGACATAGGGCCCAGTGGGAGAGCTCGGACACCCCGCGACGTCACGAGGACCCCGGGGAGGAAGCAGCGCCCCCTGGCGCTCCTGCCCCTGGACAGGACCCTTTTGTGCGTCGTAAACACGTGACCCTTCCCCGGCCTCCAAGATGGTGAAGGGCGTGGCCCGAGGCCCGGGAGGGCAGCACATCCTCACCCCGCAAAGGCGCCCTCTGCGCTCGTGGGGCTGCCCCAGGAGAGCGGCATCCCTTGGGCCCCCAGCACCCTTCACCCTCCCGCCAGAAACTGCTCCACGATTTCTTCGTGTGCCTGGCCACGCCCCACAGGCCCCGAGCTGCACTCGTTACTGCTTGGGACCCAGTCTGGCAAGACCCAGATCTCTGCCCTCCAGCCACAGGGTGACTTAATCCTGCAAGTAGGAACTCAACGGTGATTAAACTTAAACGCCTAAATCACACCAACACCCCGGGTGATCACATCTTCACGGAACTTGTCTCTACCCGTTTCACTGGAGAACACATCCTCTCTGGGTCAAAGAGGGGCACAGAAGGTTCCAGAAGCCGCTCTCCCTCGTTGACCTCTGTGCAGGCTGGTCGAAGGATGGCATGTGGCCCCCCAGACGGGCTCTTACCCTCGCCCCCTCCCCGAAGGTGGGCTCTGGGGCCCAAAGTCGGCGTGGGTCTGGCCCTGCCCACCTCGTGGTCCCAACCCTTCCAAGCCCGGGCAGGTAGTGGCCACCCGCGCTCTCTGGACCAGCCAGGCCCCTGAACTTGGGAATGGAGCAAGTCCAGGGCAAGGAGCCCTCAGGGCCGACTGGGTGTCCCCGCCCCAGAGACTGCAGGCTGGCCGGCGAAGCTGGTTCCTCCAGGGAGCGAATGTTTTCCCATTGCCAAGGGCCGCTCTGTCCCGGCGGCCATGGGCGCGGGAGGGCGCCGCTGCACGTGACTTCTCTTCCCGCCCGTCCCTCTGGCTGCCCGTGACGTTGTCCAGGCTCTGAAGGTGGTCTCGTGGGACAGCGCTGCCTGGTTCTCGAGGAGCCACGGGGCCGGGGGGCTGAGTCCTCACTTGTTCCAGTAAAGCTGCTCCTGTTTTATTTCTGGGCTCGGGCCCTTGACTCGGGCTGCGAATCCCCCAGGGAAAGAGTGTCACGTGGAAGCCAGATCTGGCCTGAGTAAGGAGGGATGTTGGACAGGTCACTGCAGAGGGGCCCTGACCACGAGACGGGCGGTCATCTCGGGGGAGCTGGGGGAGGGTTAGGGGCTCCTCCGCAGGGAGGGGAAGGGGCTAGAGAGGGCCAGGGCGGGGGTGAGCGTGGGGAGAGAAGATTCCCCCAGGCGGCCTGTGCCAGGAGGGCTGGCTGTCAGCTCCGGCTGAGGGGCTGAGTTCGGGGATCTGGGCGGAGAGGGAAGGTCACCGGAGTCTGGTTATGAGCATTGTGTGTTCCCTGGGTCCGGGGGAAGAGTGGGTCCTGCGTGGGTCCGAGTCCGGCCCCATCACAGGGAGCCAAGCGGTGTCCTCTGGTCTTCGGGGCAGGGGCGCTTGGCCTGGGCTCTTCTCCAGGACGGCGGCTCGGCGCAGTTCGGCCCCATCGACGTGAAGTCGGGGGTGTTTTCTCCTGTTGCACCTGGCATGCCGCCCCCCACCCCGGCCACCCCCCTTGCCTGCTGCTGCCCGGCACCCGTCACGGGCTGTGGACGGGAGAGCCTGGCCTGCCCTCCTCTGCTCACCGCGAGCCCCCTGGTTGTGGGAGCTGCCTGCCCCGGCGGGGAGGCGGAACCTCACGCGGTGAGCCCGCTGCATGCAGGCTCCCAGGGTCGAAGTCAGAAGTGCGCGCCCACCGCAGGGAAGCAGGAAACGGGGGTTGAGGCCGCCTGATCTCTTAGCAACGCCGGCAGAGCAATAGGAAGCTGCTTAAAGAAACTGGCTCAAGCCCACAATGGAGTCCAAGGCAGCCGTGAAGACCGACGAGGTGATGAGAAGGTTCTGTGGTGCTGGCTGCGCAACGCTGGCGGATGTACTAGAACCCGTTGGATTGTGTGCTTTACACGGGTGAATTGTTCAGTATGTGAATTATGTCTCCATGAAGCTGTTACCCCCCCAAAAGGAAGACAAACACGGAAGACTCACCTTAGAAGCAGCGTGTATCGCTAAGCAGGCTGTGGAATGGTGGACGTGGTACGCTGCCATTTTTACAGAAAAGGGAAAAAAAGAATATACAAGTGTATTTTCCTGAATACGCAAGGTCTCTGGAAGGGTTCTGCAGAAGTCGGTAACCCCGGCTGTCTCCAGGGTGGGAACTGGAGTGCCCAGCGAAGGGGCAGGAAACATGTTTTCATCTTGCACCCTTTATACCTTTTGAATTTTGAATCCCATGGGTGATTCACACATTCACAGAAACAATACTTTTAAATTAGCTTTTTAAAAAATCAGTGGGCTCTCTGGGACGCCGGCACTGTTCTGTACTTAGATCTAGTCGGTGTAGATTTATCCTGCTGCGCGTGAGAGAGTCACACGCTTTTCTACACGTGATTTTAAATGTGCACTGGACGCTTGGCTGCCTGGCCGTCACCTGGATCTTGCTGTGCATTTTTGATGTGCCCAGCAGACCCCAGGACCCCACCCATCTGACAGACATAATGCAACACCTACTGCATTTGAGACAAAGACCCACCTCCATAGGACCTTGCACGTCTGCCCCGGCTGCCTTTCCAACCTTTGTTGACCCACCTACGCCCTCCCTCTGCAGCCCACCATGATGGCCGCCTCTCAGCGGCTGGGACAATCCTAGGGCCTTTGCACGTGCTGCTTCCTCGTGGAGCAGCTCACCTGCTGACCTCTCTTGACCCCTCTCCCTCTGCGTGCAGAGCCCCTCCATCTCAGGGAGCCGGGGTCCTGGGGCCTCTCTCAGATCCCAGGAGTTCTATTGGAATGTCGTGAGTCGCCTTTTGGCTTTTCCCTCGCTCACCTCTGAGAACACATGGGCTGCCGGGGACCCCCAGACACACTCAGATGGAAAGCCAGAGAAGGGGGGCGAGCTGCCCCGAGCCCTCCCGACGTGAGCGCGCCGCGTTCTGTGAGGGGTCGGCGTAGCGCTCTCCAGCTACGAGCCTGAGCCACCCCCTCCCTCGCCGAAGCCTCGCTTTTCCCACCTGTGAAGTGGGCGTAGGAGGTGGGGAGAGTTAAGGGAAGCGGCCTCACCCTCCCCGCCCCCAAGGCACACCCATGTCTGCGCAGGACCCTCCTTCCCTTCCGGGGACCCTGAGCCCACCACCGCTCCAGGGACAGGTGGGCCTACGGGCAAACGCACGCCCGTCCAGCACGTGCTCCAGGAGCAGCCAGTGGCTCAGAGAGGCCCGGGGCCTGAGGGAAACATGCTGGGCCTTCTGGGGAAAGTGCCAGGAAGAGGCGGTTTTCTTCCTCGGGTCGTGGCTGAGCGCAGCGTGAGTTCTGGAGCCGCTACTTCACTGGCCAGGGCCTGAGAAAAAGGCCGAGGGGTGGGGGAGAGGCTGCCAGAGGCACCCCTTCCCCAGATGGCACTCCTCAGGGCTTGCCCAGCTGGAGGACCCCGACGGCAGGTGCCTGCCTGCCTGGGTCGGGCAGCTGGGATGGACGCTGTGGGAACTGGGCCCACCCTGCCTGGTGGCCGCTGGCCATTCTCAGCTGGGCCTCCCTGAGTTGCCCGTGGCTGGAGGGGGCCTCCTCGCCCTCCCCACCCAGAGCTAACCCTGCCTCTGCGGGCGGCCAGCGTCCAGTGACAACTGGACACGTCCCCGGGTGTCCCCAATTTGGGACTGTAAGCGAAAACTCAGCCTCTCTGTACACGGGTGCCAAATCAAATCTCAGGGACAGAGCTTTGGGTGAAGTACAAAGGGATGACTTTATTGCTTTGCCAGCCAAAGGGGGGTGCAGCGGGCTCCCGCCTCGAAAAACTATGCGCCCAACCTGGGAGGATCTGATGAGGGTTTCTAAGAAGGGTTCAGACAAGATGAGGGGGTGTGCAGGGACTCAGGTGGTCGGTCTCCTAATCTCTCTTTTTTTGTTGTTTTGTTTTTGCGGTACGCGGGCCTCTCACCGCTGTGGCCTCTCCCGTTGCGGAGCACAGGCTCCGGACGCGCAGGCGCAGCGGCCATGGCTCACGGGTTCCCGGATGTGGGATCTTCCCGGACCGGGGCACGAACCCGCATCCCCTGCATCGGCAGGCGGACTCTCAACCTCTGCGCCACCAGGGAAGCCCAGGTCCCCTAATCTTGATGAGCGTCTCTGGTCCCTTGAATCTCGCCTCGGGTGGTCTCTTGGCCGCTCTTCCCTTGACTGCCAACTGTTCAGATCTGCCCTTTGGAACTCAGGGGAGGTCGTGGAGGCTGGAGTCTTGCCTACAAGAAATGGGGCCAAAAGGGCCTCCATGCCTGGGATTCCCTCAGGACCCCACTCGGTTTCAGGACAAGCCCAGGGCCTCCCCAGCCCTGAGCTCCCGTGGAGTCGGCTGGAGCCTCGGCCGTGACCCCGTGCAGCTCAGCGGGCCGTGGGACACCCCAGGAAGCCTGCCTCAGAGTTGCTCCTGGGAGGCCACCCAAGAGGGGATGAGCCGGGCGGGGGAGGGGTCTCTTCCACCCATACGTTCCTCCCGGTGCCGTCGTGCCCTGCAGGAAACGTAGGGGACGCGGGGGCTGGTACCCCGGGTCACGGCCCGTCTCTGCCCGAGAGTCACGGTGTCCTGGCATCTCTGCCCATTTCTGGAGCTCTGCAACAAGAGAAGCCATGGCAATGAGAAGCCCGCAACGAAGAGTAGCCTCCGCTCGCCGGTCCATGCCCGCTTCTTACTTTGGCTCCTTCCAAAGGGAAATCTGCATCTCTCGTCAAACGTGAGGTGCTGGGGACCCCGCTGGAGACCTGGCCCGTGACAGCGTGTTTCTGCCGATGTCCCGACAGAGAGCACCGGGAGGCCCGCAGGCCAGGGCGTGGCGGGGAATCATTAATTCTGCCACAAGGAACTAAACATCTTGATCTCAGTGATCTGGACCAGATCAGTCCAGCTCCGTACACATTTTTCAGGACTCTGCAGGTGGCACAAATTCCATGCAGATAAATCTCCCTGGGCGCCGGTATAAGTGAGTTCAACCCTTTTGGAAACGGTAAGGCAACTTTTGCTAGAATCCATGACTCACTAATTCGCTTCTGGGTGTGCACCCAGCACACACTTTCAAGGTGTGTGCAAGGCCCAGGGCCAGTCTGAGAATGTTCCAGTCACCACAGCCCAAGCTGGGAAGTGCCTGGGACTCCGTGAACCATCAAGGGAGAGATTGTGGTGAGGTCACACGTTGGGTAATAGACTGTGATGAGGATGACGGGCCAGCCGTGCCCGACCTCGGCCACGTGGAGAAGGTCCACGAACGTCAGGCTGGGTGAGAGAAGCCTGGACCGCGTGCCGTCCCCGTGTGACCCCATCCCAGACAGTCCGAACTGGGGACACTTCGTAGAGATGCATGGCAAGCAGCTCTTTGTACCAGTGTCCCCGGGCTGCTGTCGCAACTTAACACAAGCCAGGGGCTTAAACAACAGGAATTTATCCCCTCGCAGTGCAGGGCCCTGAAGTTTACAATCAAGGTGTGGGCAGGGCTGTGATCCCTCCTGGGACGATGGAAGAGGGTCCTTCCTGCCTCTTCCTCGAGGCTTCTGTCCTCACAGGGCCTCTCCGTGTGTCTCTGAGTCTGTGTGCGTTTTCCCTTCTTTTACAAGGACACAGTCAGGGATTTAGGGCCCATCGTAATCCAGGATGAGCTCATCTTGAGATCCTTGCCTTAATTACATCTGCAATGTCCCTATTTCCAAATAGCGTCCCATCCTGAGGCTCTGGGTGGACATGAATTGGGGGGGTGTGTGTCACCATCTAACCCACTAGAGATTCCGTGGGACTCTCTGCCTGCGTAGGACTCTCCCTGCCTCCCGATGTGAAGATCTCCAATCTTGGTCCATGTAGAAGTCCCTGGTGTCTGGTAACATGTCCACTGGTGGGCCGGCGGGGCCCACCCGCAAACTCGACCCAGATGATAGTGTGCGTGGGTGACGGGGCAGAGGTGAGGCTGGGATCTTGGGAAACTTGACAACCACCCCATCTAGACCAGAGTCTTTACACTGCGGAGGAAACGACTCTCCCTGCAAACCACAGTTAACAGGGAGCCAGGGGTGAAGCAGACAGACCAGGGGGACCTCCTACCTCCGCTCCTTGCCCTGCAGGGTAACTGCCCCGGACAGTGAGGGCGAGAAGGCTGGGGGGCCTGGAGCTGGGCTACCATGGCCTCCTGGCTGAGACGGCAGCCTCTCAGCCTCCACGTGTTCCCGACACAAGGGCCAGCTCCCAGGGCCGCTTTGAGGATCGACTGAGTCAGATCAACGTGGCTGACAGGTGTTGATGCCTGGGGGCACCTGCTGGGTTTTGCAGCGCTGACCCTGCACCCCATGATATTCCAGCAGCTTCCATTTCTGGATTGGCACTGCTTAGGTTAATAAGCATCAGTTCAGAACCACAGACCCAGACAGAAACAGCCAGAGGCTGTCGGACCTCACAGCTGAGAGCACCGTTCCATGCTCTGCTCTTAGGACCAGGGCGTCCATCGTAATGTGCTGCTTCCTGTCACACTCAGGACACCCTCTGGTGAGCAAGGCCAACCTGCTGCCCAGCCAGGGAGCTCCCAGCAGGGGCTGCGAGAGCGGACTCAGCTGGGGGCTTCACTCGGCCCCAAACCCCCCTCACCTGTTACCACTAGGGTCAGTCACTTGTCACATGCTCAGCGAGGCCTTTCCATACTGACTTTTTTTTTTTTTTGGCTGCACCTCGTGGCATGTGGGATCTTAGTTTCCTGACCAGGGATTGAACCCGCACCCCCTATATCCAGACTGAGGTTTGTTTGTTTGTTTTTAATATATATATATATGTATTTGGCTGCCTTGTGTCTTCATTGCTGCGCGCGGGCATTCTCTAGTTGTGGCGAGCGGGGGCT
Source organism: Kogia breviceps (assembly GCF_026419965.1). NCBI lineage: Eukaryota > Metazoa > Chordata > Mammalia > Artiodactyla > Physeteridae > Kogia > Kogia breviceps. The sequence goes on along the minus strand of NC_081327.1, from coordinate 56,857,211 downwards.
ACTCTTTTTTTTTTTTTTTTTTTTTTTTTTTTTGTGGTACGCAGGCCTCTCACTGCTGCGGCCTCTCCCGCTGCGGAGCACAGGCTCCGGATGAACAGGCCCAGCGGCCATGGCCCACGGGCCCAGCCGCTCTGCGGCATGTGGGATCCTCCCGGACCAGGGCACGAACCCGCATCCCCTGCACTGGCAGGCGGATTCTCAACCACTGCACCACCAGGGAAGCCCCAGGGGCTACTCTTTGTTGCAGTACGCGGGCTTCTCATTGCGGTGGCTTCTCTTGCTGTGGAGTACGGGTTCTAGGTGCACGGGCTCAGTCGTTGTGGCTCGCGGGCTGTAGAGTGCAGGCTCAGTAGTTGTGGCACACGGGCATACTCGCTCCGCGGCATGTGGCATCTTCCCGGACCATGGCTCAGAACCAGTGTCCGCGGCCTTGGCAGGCGGACTCTTAACCAATGCGCCACCAGGGAAGTCCCCGGACTGAGTTAATCCCACTGAATCACCCTCACCTTTTCATCCCAGAGCCCAGGGCTCTTGTCCAGGTATTTTCCTAGTTTTGTCTCTGGAACAAGCACCTGAATGCAGAGTTCCACAAAAGGAGGAATCTCTGCTGTTTCCTAATTTACAACCCAGCGCTGGAACTGTGCCCGAGGATGCTGAACCGAGTGACCCAGCTTTCTCCAGCCAGAGCTCCGCGGTGACAGGAAGTCAAACCCCGGTCTGAGGCCCGGGATTGGCCCCTGAGGAGGAGGAGGAGCCTATCAGGCCACGCCCACCACGCCCGCCGTCCTGGTCTGTCCGGCCCAGGTTCCCGTCGTCTGAGGAGAATCCCCACCTCCTTCAGGCAGCTTCCTCTCAAAGGGCTCAGAGGGTCAGGGAACTCTGAGCCTTTGCCCAGGCCGGGCCGGGCGGAGTCGCGCGCTCCGGCTCGGAGAATAAGACCCTCCAGGGACCCTCCAGGCAGCCGAGCCGCAGCGGGCGTCGCTGGAGGAGAGAGTTGGCCCCTCCAGCTCCAGCAGGAGGTTAGTGAGAGCGGGTGTGGCCACCGCCTTCCCCCCATGGCCACCGGGCTCCCAGCCTGTGGCTCTGTTTGCCCATTCAGCTCCCCCTGGGCTGCCGCTTCACCTGGGTTGGAGGGCGCCACGCAGGCACGGGCACCCTTGCTCTCCTGCGGGGTGCTGCGCTCGGGAGGGGCCTGCCCTCGGCGTCCCCGGGCTCCGAGTGGTCGTCACGGCTGCGTGGACACGGCTGCCTCCGTGGCACCAAACGGGTGAGGCTGTGTTTCTCAGAAGCAGCGGCTCTGTGAGTCACCGCGCGTTGAAGCCACGTGGGCGCCGGGCCGTGGCCCCGGGGAGAGGGACGCGGCAGCCGCTGGTCCCATGGGCACGCGAGAGGCTGGCGCAGCCCTCAGCATCAGCCTGGAGGCCCGTGGGGGACACAGGCCCTGAGACCACGCACCCACCAGGCCAGGAGTGGGGGTGGGCGGTGCTGCCTCGGAGTCCTGGGGCTCAGATGGCCAGGAGCTGGGGGCTCAGACAACAGAAATGTATTCCCTCCAGGCCTGGAGGCCAGGAGTCTGAAATCAAGGGGTCGCAGGGCTGGCGCCCTCCGGAGGCTCCGAGGAAGGGTCCCTCCTGCCCCTTCCAGCTGCTGGGGGCTCCAGGCGTCCCTCCAATCTCTGCTCCATCTTCACGCGGCCTCCCCCTGTGTGCACCTCAAATACAAGGACAGTACTCCTTGGATATAGGGCCACCCTAATCTCAGTTCACACCCCATCTAAACTTAGCGAATTATACCTGCAAGGACCCTATTTTCAAATCCGGTCACATCCGTGCTTCCAGGTGGAGGTGAATTTTAGGGGGGGGTGTCACTCTTCCACCCACAATGGGGTGCGTGTGTGTTAGCAGCTCCTGGCGTGTCTGGCATAGGTGGTACCGACCGCTCCCTGGGGAGCCCCGGGTCAGTCCGTGCCCTGCAGGGCCCTGGTGGAACCCAGCCCCCCCACCCCGGCTTCCCAACCTTGTTGCTTCCGTGTGGGTGGGTTTTTCCAACGGGGATAGTTCTCCCGTCTGGCAGGAGGACTACGTGGGCGCCTATATTCGGATGAGCCTGCAGACGGCTGTCACCTCACTGGTGTCAGGCGTGTTTGCGGGTGTCCGTGAGTCTCTGGAGAGAGAGGGTGACCTCAGGACATCTCTGTAAGGCTGGAGACTGGCCGCCCTTTGTATCTCCACTGTGAAGCCACATCGCTGGGCGAGGAGCTGGTCGGGGAGGACAGGGGAGAAGCGACAGAAATGTCCCGGGGCCTGGAGGATAGGCCTGCTGCGAGCGGGAAGGAGGAGAGGGTCTCCAGCAAACGTGGGGCCGGGGTCTCATCCCTTCCTTCCTAGTTGAGTCTGCCCCCCGTCCTCCTCGGGCCAGCATGCTTGGCCGAGCACAGACGGCCCTCACCCTGGGAGGGACTGGGGGGGGCCTGCTGTGCAGAGGTTCAGCATCAGCCTCAGGCCATAAACCATCTCTGTCCTCTCTCCCAGAGTGTCTTCCTTTTTTAAAAATTTATTTTTAGAAGACTTGTAAACTGAGGTGTAGGGAGTTCCCTGGTGGCCTAGTGGTTAGGATTCCAGGCTTTCACTGCCATGGCCCAAGTTCCTGCAAGCTGCACGATGCAGCCAAAAAAAAAATTGAGGTATAATTCACATAACATAAAGTCAATCATTTTTTTTTAAGATGTTGGGGGTAGGAGTTTTTAAATTAATTGATTTAGTTTTGTTGTGTTGGGTCTTCGTTTCTGTGCGAGGGCTTTCTCTAGTTGTGGCGAGCGGGGCCCACTCTTTGTCACGGTTCGCGGGCCTCTCACTATCGCGGCCTCTCTTGTTGCGGAGCACAGGCTCCAGACGCGCAGGCTCAGTAGTTGTGGCTCACGGGCCTAGTTGCTCCGCGGCGTGTGGGATCTTCCCGGACCAGGGCTCGACCCCGTGTCCCCTGCATTGGCAGGCGGATTCTCAACCACTGCGCCACCAGGGAAGCCCCAGAGTCAATCATTTTAAAGTCTACAGTTCAGTGGCATTTAGTACATTCACAGTGTTGTACAACCGGTACCTCTATCCAGTCCCAGAATATTTTTGTCACCCCAAAAGGAACCACCGTAGCTATTGGTAGTCATATGCCCCGTCCCTCTCTCCTCCAGTCTCTGCAACCACCGATGTGCTCTCTGTCTCTATGAATTTGCTGCTTCTGGACTTTTCATACACATGGAATCAAACAATATGTGGTCTTTTGTGATGGGCTTCCTTCCCTCAGCATGATGCTGTCAGGGTTCACCCATGTTGTAGCTGTGTCAGTGTTCGTTCCTTTTTATGGCCTAGTGATGTTCCATTGTTTGGCTGGAGTACTATTGTTTGTCTTTCATCCATCAGCGGATGGAGGTCTGCGTTGTTTCCACTTTGCCACGGTGAGCAGTGCTCATTCGGAAGCCCGTTTCCATTTCTTTGGGGCGCACTCCTGTGAGTGCAGGTTCTGGTCAGCTGACTTTGCTCTGACCAGTGGTTTGGGGCCGGCTCTCATCCCTACCTCCCCAAGGTTCCCAGCTGCCCAGCCTGGAGGGGAAGGGGGCCTTGTTCCCACGCTTTGCTAGCCAGCTGCGCCGGGGAGTGAGGTGCAAGGCGTCCCTCCCAAAACGTGATGGGTGTGCCTCTGCCCTCACCCGCCCCTTCACAGCCCCTCCAGTGGCATTGAGAAAGTCCCAGTTAGAACGCCTCTCAACTCTCGTGAGTTTCCTTTTTGGCCGACCTGCAGTTCCCCTCCTTTGGCAAAACAGCCAAACCTGCTAGAATCGGTGGTGGGGGAGGAAATCTCTAGGTTCTTTTGGGCTGGTCTAAGAATTAAATTGACATGAGACTGACTAATGGGAAAAAAATCAAACAGAAGTTTAATGGCCAAAACGCTCACCTTAAATATCATCTTCAGCTAAACACAAAAGAGGATGTTGAGTGTAGGGGAGAGTCAGGTGAGGGGAGTGAGGGAAAGCCCGGTGGTCCAGGATGAGGTCGTGATGCAGATTTACGTCATTGACTTGCCCACTGATGAGAGTTTCCAGAGATGGGGTCCTTTCCTTCTGGATACAGAGAAGGCGGCACCCTTACAGCTGGAGATTTCCCTTACAGATGTCAACGATTCTTGCAAAAGGGTAACTTTTACTTGGCTTTCAGAGTTTTTCGCCATGTCTGCTGTTTCCTGGAAAATAACCAGCTTAATGTAGTACTCTAAAAGGACACATTTGAGGGTGGCAAATTCTGTCCCCCTGCAAATCTAAGGTGGTGTTTTGTTTACGTTGTTTTTTATAGTTACCTTCTGTTTACAGCTGGTTTTCCCTTTAGGTAAATAAAGTGAGTCAATTGAAAGAAACATAGCGAGAGGACAAGCGGCTGGGAAGAAAATGAGATGGTTGGTTGAGTCTTGGGATGACTGGTGTCTGGGAAATGCCAGGAAGTCAGTCCTATTGGACCAGGAGGGGGGAGACCGGCCCACTTGTGTTCAAATGTTGCGTTACGGTTCTCTCCCTCTCTCTCCCTCTCTCTCCCTCTCTCTCTCTCTCTCTCTCTCTCTCTCTCTCTCTCTCTCTCTCTCTCTCTCTCTCTCTCTATTCCTCTCTCTCCCACTCTATCTCCTAGGGGAACAAAATTTGCCATCCCAAATGTCTCTGGCCTGCGAATTATTTCCAGCTGAGAACTAACGCCCAAAAGACTCAGGAAGAGGCATTGATCTTCTGTCTTAGCTTTTACTGAATTAGAATTTAGACAGAGGGCCCGTTTCAGGAATAGCATGGTCACCAGAGATTTCCACAAGGAATGAGGCCAGGTGTGGTAGGGAAACTCACACTACAGTCCACTCTGTGTCCCGGTGTCTCTGCAGGCTCAGCAAACATTTGTTGACCAGACGTGTGCTTTTCCATCTGCATGTGAATTCCCTCTCTCCCCTTTGAGGTCCCAAACCACGACCCCCAACATCCTCATTTGTCTTTACCTGAAGGTGGTGTTTCAGGTGAGGGCTGCAGCCATTTCAGTAAGTTACTCAGTTTTTCTGGGTGGTGTTATGAAATTCTGTCTGAGTTTTTCCTCTGAATCTATCTCATGTCAAGGAACATTTCTTCTTCCTCAACACTCCCTCTCCTCTTCTTTCTGTTCCTTCTTTTTATTTGTTTCTTTTTGGGCCGCCCCACGAGGCTTGCTGAACCCTCACCCTTGGTAGTGAAAGCGCAGAGTCCTAACCACTGGACCACCAGGGAACTCCCTGTTCCTTCTTCTTTTTGTAAAATTACACATCACAAAGTACACTGTCTTCAGTGCATCACAGGATGGGTTGGGACAAACACATACACTGAGTAACCCAACTCCACATAAATATACCGAACATCGCTAAAAAGCCTTTGGAAAAACAGATTCTCGCTCGGCAGATCTTGGGTGCAGCCCAGAGGTCCTTAGTATAAGGGGTCCATGGAGGGTGCTGTGGGGATCCAGTTGGGAGGTGCTGGTCTGGGGCCAGGAGCCACGAGCCCAGCCATGGACAAGCCCCTGGGTCTCACCGTCTCCCACCGTCTCCTCACATGCACACCATGCTCTCAGCCCCGAGGCCTGGAGTGAGCATCCTCCAGCAGGTGGTGATACAGTCCATCGCAGCCCGTTGGCCTGGAGCACGTGGGGACTGCTGTCATCTGAGCAGGTGCAGTCACGGTCACTTAGGGCGCTGGGACCTGCCTGACCAGCACAGGGGCAGCTGATGGGGACCCACAGACTCCTTTCCCCCCCACACACACTATTTTCAAATAATATGCATTAATATTCAAAAATCGGGAAACTTCACTTTAAAAAATAACCAAATTTCTATTTTTTTTGTCTCAAAACAAAAAACCCCAAGGATCTAGCAATGTCAGGCTGTCCGTCCCCAGGAACTGAAGTGGCTGGAGCACCCAGCAGCTGCCCTGGTATCTAACCATCACCTCTACCTGCCCACTCCACTCATTTCTCCTCCAGGTCTGGCCCCTGGAGCCACGTGAGATTTCAACTCCTGAACCATATAAAAACCATCCCTGAGAAAGCAGTAACCCACATAAGGCCACCACATCACAGGACCCCTGGAATAGGGTGACATGTGCCCCGGTCCAAACACCTCTCCTCCCTGGGGCCTGCCTGCAGCTGGCGGTGCAAAGGGGCCGTAGGTGTAAAAGCCCCAGAGAGAAATGGGGGAAGGTGGAATGTATTGATTGCTTTCACCCAGGATCATTTGCCAGGTGAGACTGGGATGGAGACTAAACTGTGTAGGCATCACCACCTCCCTTTTCTGTGCCAGTGACAGACATAAGCAGTGGATTACAGCTCTCTTTCTCTTGGAGCCAGGGTTTACCAGTCTTGGCTATCGACATTTGGGGCTGAATCACTTTGTGGCTGGAGCGGGGAGGAGGGTGACCTATGCATTCATTGTAGGCCGCTGAGCAGCATCCCTGACCTGGCCCCACGAGATGCCAGGAGCACCAGCGCGCACCCCCCCCCCCCCGCACCCCCTGCCGTGACAACCAAAAATATCTCCAGGCACTGCCAAGCACCCCGCAGATGCCATTCAGGGATTGAGACAGGGCCAGTTGATGAGAGCCGGCCCAGGTGAAGCCTCTTTGCCATCCTGCGGGGTTTGCATATCCGTGCTCTGGCGCCCTGACTCCCTCCAGAACCTCGCTGCATCCGACCAACGTGCAGCTCCCCGACTTGGCTCTGCAGCCCTGCCCTTCAGTGTGGAGCAGTGATTCAGAGACAGGTAAGGGCGGGCACCTGTCAGAGCAGCTCCAAGGAGCGCTGGCCCCATTACAGCCGGTCTCCATTTACACGAGGGCCGGCCTGGGCAGACACGTTCATCTCCTCGCATCAGTGAACCCGGGAGCCAGGTTCAGCCTCCGGCGCCGGCCTCTTCGTCCCCTCCCCCTCGCGCAGAGGCTGGCTTCCGGCTGACGCAAGAGGCTCCGGGATTGCGTGGCTTCCTTCCCCAGAGCGGCAGTTCACGTTCGAGCGAGCCGGCGGCCGCCGCGGTCGCGCGCACACGGAAAGCCCGGGCGGGGGGCGGCGCAGCCGGCCCGCTGCTCGACGGGGAGTTGGAGGGGCCAGGCTGGAATTGCAAGAGGCGGACGCCGGAGGGACCCTGCGTCCTCCTGGAGCCCTTACAAACGCCGCGGGCGTAGAAGGGAGAAGGGGAAGTCAGAGCGACTGTGTGTGCGTCTCCCCAGGCACGGCGTCAGAGAGGGGGTGGTGGGGAGGGGCGATGTCCTCGGCCTCAGCAGCACTGGGGACTCGGGGAGAGGCTCAGATCCTGGGCGCAGTGGGGCTTCTTAGACGTGGGAGCCTCGTGGCTGCAGAGAGAGGGGCCGGGCGGCCTTGCTGCTGCCTCTGCAGGGCAGGCATGCGCCTTTGCTTAGCTGTGTGTTGGGCTCGGTGCTCTGACGCCGGTTAGCTGTCCTCCGTGTCACCATCGCCTGAATGAAGAGAACCAGGCAATGGCAGGAGTTCGAGGGCTGTGCCCTTTGTCACAGGGGTTCACGCCCACCACACGAACATTTGGGCCTGGATGCATCTGGAGGACGGGGGCGCGTCCTGTGCACCGTACACTGTCGAACAGCTCCCCGGTCTCCACCCCTAGATGCCACGGCACCACCCATCCCCCCCCCCACCCCCAGTACTGACAATCAGATATGCCCGGTGTCCTGGGGGTGCCAGCCTGGAGGCCCCGAGCACAGCCCAGGGAGCTGTCCTTGCCTCCTCTGCCCAGTGCAATGTCCCGTCCCGTCCCTCACCCCGCCACGTCCACATCGCCCTGTCCCTTGAGCTTCTTGGCCCTGGCCTCCCTGGAGGCTGGCCGCCCTCTGCCTGGGCTCTGCTGCCCTCCTCAGGGCTGGGCTGCTGGGAGGAGGCTCCTGTCAAACATCCACTGGAGGGGAAGCTGGCCCCCACCGGCCTGATGTGAATACAGACTCTTGGGCCAGCTGGGCTCATCTCGGTCCTCTCGGAGGTCTCCTGAGAGGCCCCCAGCACCTGCTTGGGTGTATGGAACATGGCCATCTCCCTCTCAAAAGTCAGATTTCCCTAGAAAGCGGAGAAGAGACGCTATGGCCTCTGTCCCGCGACAGGCATGGTGCAGGGGCTCCGGACGCTGTTTCCCTTCCTTCCCACCTGAGTGAACCACAGGAGTTAAAGAAAACATGATTCCTCACACGTGCTAAAGGTGGTGAGGCCGACTCAGGGCCGTCGTGTCACGATGGGTGCAGGGCCCCTGCAGTGGGATTCGCAGGAGGGGAGAGTGCTGAACTCTGAAAACAGCGTCAGCAAGTGGGGTATTACAGCCAAGGAGCAAGTGGGGGTCACTGGATGGAAACATTCATAGTAGGAAGCATCAGGGATGGATGAGGGAGACTGGCTAACCGGACCCAACAGGATTCTTGCTGAAGGCAGCCCAGGGGTTCAGACGTCACCAGGGAGCGGGGGGACGAGGAGCTCGGGTGGTCAGAAATCAAAGGTGGGCGATTCTGGCTAAACCGACTTAGCAGCCTTCTTGCTAAAACTGGGCTCTTGAGGACGTGCCCAAGGATGAGGCCTCGTTGAAAAAGTGCTCAGAGGCGCCTGACTAGGGCTTGGTCCAGGGGGAGCCCCTGTCGCAGTGCGGTGGGCTTTTGTTACCTCTGTTATCGCCACTGCTTGGTAAGAAGTGGGACTCGGGGAGGCCGGGTCACTGGCTGCAGGCCCCCGGCGCCGCAGCTGGGCAGGCATATGAGGCCGGCAAGGCCACGCTGGGCCCAGACGTGTCCCCGTGAAATGTTGGCGTCCAGTGAGGGGGGGACGGGAGGCCGGGTTTCCTCTTTCTGCCCCGCACTCCCCCCGCCATCAGGCCCCAAGATATGGAATACAGTGGACGACCCTTTTCTGGGTGGAGGCCCCTTACTCGACATCTTTCAGGGATTTTCGGGGAGGTAGATGAGGATGAGGCCTTTCTCAGCAGCGCTCCAAGCTGTTGCTCTCCCTTCAGTTCCACACCAGCAGGGCCCTGGCGGGACACGCGGCCTCCAAGGAGGGCAGCCTAGGGACCGCCCTTGGAGATGAGGGCCCTGGGGGCAGGCAGGGTCAGGAGCAAGGACACTCCGAGGGGCCTGCAGCGGGTGGCGGGTGCGGGGAGACGCAGCACCCAGCCTTTCAGGTCCAGGCGGAGGAGGCTGCATCACGATGCCAGGTGGCTCCGGGAAGCTGGGGTGCCTGGGAAGGGGGCAGGGAGAGGCACACCCACTTGCAGCAGATGCAGCCAAAGATGAGCGGGGCGGGGTGGCTACTGGGTTCCGGGTCCCCGGCCGTGATGACAGACCTGTCCCTGGGAGGTCGGGTCAAGTCCTGGCCCGTGGGCCTCAGGGCCTGGCGGACAGCCTCCCTGGCACCCTCCTCCACGCTCTCCTGGCACCTGGGCCTGCCTCTGCCGGCATGTTCCTCCGGCTCCCGGTTCGGCTGAGCTCCCTGGCAGCCGGAATGGGCCCGGAGGAGAACGGGGCCCCGTGATGGATGACTGTGCAGCAGACCTAGCGGAGGTGTGATGGGGACGGTGGTGGCGTCCTCACACCCGAAACGGACGCTTCCCACCGCCGCCTTTGTTTTTTTTTTTTTAAGATTATTATTTTTTTCACGTGGACCATTTTCAAACTCTTTATTGAATTTGTTGTTACAGTATTGCTTCTGTTTTATGTCTTGGTTTTTTGGCCACAAGGCATGTGAGATCTCAGCTCCCCGACCAGGGATCGAACCCGCAGCCCCTGCATTGGAAGGTGTGATCTTAACCACTGGACCGCCAAGCAAGTCCCTTCCCCCCTCCTTCTGTGTGTAGTGAGGCTTCTACTCGGGGCCGCCGTGTCCAGTGGCACGGACTGTACACTGCACAAGGGCACCCTGGCCTGGACTTCCTTCATCAGAGGACGGGGCACCTGCATCTTTGTAAAGAGGTGCTGTCCACTACCTAAGCCTCCTGTGGGACTGTGCCCACCCAGAGGGGGTCCTTTACACATCTCCCCAAGGGGAAGACTTTTGTAGGTCTCACCAAGCCACCTGCTCCACCTATGGCCATGTTAGAGATCAGCCCCAAGGTTACTGGCTTAAGAGAATTTATTACGAGGGCTCCTGGCTCTGGGCAGTTGGGCTCAGTGGGTGGCTCCTGCTCAGGGTGTCGCACAGCTGCAACCGTGGGGCAGGTGGATCTAGTGTCCTCTCCCAGCTTCTTGGTCCTGGGCTGGCAAGGCGGGACTTGCGGGGGCTGGGCGGGCATCTCTGTCTCCAGGCAGCCTCTTCATGGGGCCTTCCAGAGGATGGCGGTCTCACGGCGGTCAGACTTCTTACAGATCACTTCCTCCAGATTCCATTCGTCCAGCAGCCGCGGAGCGCACCCACATTCAAGGAGAGGAGTTGTAGGCCCTACAGACTTTGTTTGCCTATCTTAATCCACCCTGTGCCACGTTGGGGTGGCAGCCCAAGGCAGGACCCAATACTAGGACCTGAAGGGACCTCAGAATGAGCAAAATCCCACCCCTTTCACAAGCCTCTAGCCTCGTCAGGCAGAGGAGCGTTCCTGGAGGGACCTCCCGGATCACATGGGGGTGTTGCTGTGCCGGGACCCCTAGGGTGTCCCGTGCAAGGGCTGGTGGCCCATGGCGGGGGTGGGAAGGTGGGGTCTTGAAATGCAAGGGGAGTTCTGTCCTGCCTTTAGACTCCACCTCTGTTCCATCAGCTGGGATGGACCAAGCCTCGCAGCTTCCCAGGTGTTAAAGGCAGGGCTAGGAGCTGCCTCTGTGAGAACAGTGGGGAAGGGGGCTTCCTGGCAGAGGTGGCTGGAGCCTCGGGAGCCCACGGAACTCAACTTGTGACAGTGGGAGCGGGGGGGTGGGGGGGCGCGAGGGAGAAGGAAGCAGGCTGGGGAGAAAGGCCAACACTGGCCAAAGCAGGGAGGCCGGCTGGAGCCCTGGGGTCCAGGAAGCAAGCAGTTCCGTGGCTGGGGAAGGACCCCCGCTTGTGACCTTGTTGCCCACCACTCCCACCGGGTTGTGCTGGAACTTGTCAGATTGAGAGGAAACGGCCGAGAGGACATAGACACTGTGCTGTCAGATGTTCGGCCCTCCTGGAGGCACCCGGGGCCGCCCCGAGGTGTCAGGGTGTGGAGGCACTGGCCCCTCGGACGGGGGTATAGCCCTGGCCAATGGCTGGTTAGAGGACTTTCCGACAGGGCCGTGCGGAGCCTGGGGGAGGGAGGTCCACACCCTGACAAACTGCTAAGGGGTGAACGCCCGAGTCACACCCGTGGAATCAGCAGAAGTCCACCTGCCTTCTCCGGGCTTCTCTTCCAGGTGAGCTGCAGCAGGCGGCCGCGCTTGCTACGGCTATTTCCTGCCCGGGCACCTCTAATCGGGGCTCCTGCAGCTCCTTGGCCTCCCCTCCGACCGCTGGTCCCAGGAGCCACAGAGTTGGAAAGGCAGCCTGGGAGGTCTTCTTAGTCAAATGCTCTCTCTTAGAAAGAAGAGGAGACAGAGGCCCAGAGGTGGGAACTGTTCGTCTAAAAGCTACAGTTACCGCTCTTCTCGTGTGAACGTTAAGTTTGTTATAAACGCAAACACTACAGAAACCCAGAGTCCTCGGTGGCGAAGTTCCCTCCCTCCCCCTCCATCCTCCTCCCCGTCGGGTCCTCAGAGGTAAACCTGGCTTCTCTCCTGGTAACAGCTCCTCTGAGGCCTGGGGAGGACAGCAGTCTGGCTCTTCCTCTGGGGGAAGCTGTGAAATCAAAGCGTCCTCCACCCCCAGAATCCTGTGTGCGCGTGGGTAATGGTGCATGTCAGGGCAAGAGTGGGGATTCTAGGGACAAGTTCCCTCAAGAGCCGAGTATTGCCTCTCTTTCGAGTTTGGTTTGGTTTGGGTTTTTGAGAGCTGCTGTAACAGATTACCATAAACCGTGTGGTTTAAAACAATAGGAATGGATTCTCTCACAGTTCTGGGGGCCAGAAGTCTGAAGTCCAGGTGTCAGCAGGTCTGAGCTCCCTCCAAATGCTCCAGAGTAGAGCCCTGTGTACTGGTCAAGTTTCTCCAGAGAAACAACCAGCAGGATGGCTCCATGTACAGAAAGAGATTTATGCCAATGAATTGCTCACATGACTGTGGAGGCTGCCAGGTCCCAAGATTGGCACCCTGGACACCCAGGAGAGCTGTCATGTGGTCCCAGTCCAAAAGCCAACATGCTTTAGACCCAGGAAGAACTGATGCTTCGGGTTCCAAAGGCAAGAGAAAACTGTCGTCCCAGTTCAAAGGCCATCAGGTAGGAAGAATTCTCTCTTACTCAGTGGAGGGTTGGCCTTTTTGTTCTATGTAGGCCTTCAACTGATTGGACGAGGCCCACCCACATTATGGAGGGCAATCTGCTTACTCAGTCCACCAATCTACATGTATATGTGTGTGTGTGTGTGTGTGTGTGTGTGTGTGTGTGTGTGTGTGTGTGTGTGTGGTACACGGGCCTCTCACTGTTGTGTCGTCTCTCCTGTTGCGGAGCACAGGCTCCGGACGCGCAGGCTCAGCAGCCGTGGCTCACGGGCCCAGCCGCTCTGCGGCATGTGGGATCTTCCCAGACCGGGGCACGAACCCGCGTTCCCTGCATCATCAGGCAGACTCTCAACCACTGCGCCACCAGGGAAGCCCTCCTAGAGCTTTTAGAGGGAGCACGGCCCCGATGACACCTTGATTTTGGGCTTCTGGCCTCCAGAACGGGGAGAGAATCAGCTTCTGTTTTTTCAAGCCCCCCAGTTTGTGGCAGTTTGTTCTGGCGGCCCCAGGACACTCAGACGCCTGTTGGTTCCTATTTCTAATATGTTCCTTTTTCTTTCTTTTTAAAATTGTAGTATAGTGGATTTACAAAATTGTGTTTCAGGTGTACAGCAAAATGATTGTTTTATATATATATATATATATATTCTTTTTCAGATTATTGTCCATTATAGGTTAGTACAAGACGTTGAATATAGTTCCCTGTGCTCTACGTTAATTACTTATTGCTTATCTATTTTATGTATGTCTAATATATTTCTGGTCCCTTTAATCTCTATGCCGACCTTGTTCGTTCTGTTTTCCTTGCCATTTGTTTGTCTTGGGTTTATTGTGAAATCAGGCTAACAGGAAAGTATCTGACTTTAAAAAGAAAATTTTATTTATTTTATTTATTATTTTTGGCTGTGTTGGGTCTTCATTGCTGCACGCGGACTTTCTCTAGTTGCGGCGAGCGGGGGCTGCTCTTCGTTGCGGTGCGCGGGCTTCTCATTGTGGTGACTTCTCTTGTTGCGGAGCACGGGCTCTAGGTGCGTGGGCTTCAGTAGCTGTGGCACGTGGACTCAGTAGTTGTGGCTCCCGGGCTTTAGAGCGCAGGCTCAGTAGCTGTGGCGCACGGGCTTAGTTGCTCCACGGCATGTGGGATCCTCCCAGACCGGGGCTCGAACCCGTGTCCCCTGCATTGGCAGGCGGATTCTTAACCACTGCGCCACCAGGAAAGTCCCAGTACCTGACTTTTTGACCAAAAGAACTAGAATCATCTTTTCTGATTACTTATGCACGTGGACAACGGTGTCTTGGGGCAGCTAGACAGCAGAAGGGTGAAGGTGAAGAGACAGGCTGTGGAGGGCCACTGTCCTGGGCCTTCACCATCACCCGTGCCCGCTCCCCACCCCCCATGGCTCTGACTCCGGCCCAGAGCTTCCCCGTCAACGCAGGGACCAACGGCTGCCGGTCAGCCAAGACCCCATCCCCTCCTGCCCGCCTGCCGTGGGGCCCTCAGCTGTTTCTTCGTCTCTGTGCTCTGTGGCGCAAAGCGTGTCAGCAAACCTGGGCGCCTGGGTGCTCAGCTTTCTCACCTGGACCACACCAGTGGCCTCCTGCCATGGGTATTAGTTTCCCTTTGGCGTCAGTCTTAACACACACAAATTTCCCGTCTCGGAGTGTCCTGAAGGTCAGGCACTCAATCTGGGTCTCACAGGGCTATAACCGGGGGATCAAAGGGCTGGCTCCTCTAGAGGCTCCAGGGTAGGATCCTCTGCCTTTTCCAGCTTCTAGCGGAGCCACGTTCCTTGGCTTGTGGCCCCGCGCCGCTCCGGCCTCTGCTTCTGTCCTCACCTCTCCTTCTCTGACTCTGACCTCCTGTCTCCCTGATACGCATCCTCGGGATGAGTTTGGGGCCCTCGGACCGCCCAGGGTTGCCTCACCTCAAGGTCCTTCACCTCATCCCAGCTGCAGAGCCCCTTTTGCCACGTGAGGCCGCACGTCCACGGGTTCCTCCTGGGGTCAGGTTGTGGTCACCCCGCCCACCTCCCCAGCCTGCTGTCACCCCACAGTGGCCAGAGCGCCCTTTCTCCAGACGGCAGGCCCTTCCATGTCACAGCCCAGCTTACCATCCTCCTGCAGCTCCCCTTGGTGCTTCGAACAAAATCCAAACCTCTCCCTATATGCCCACTGCCCATGGGCGGTGGTCCTGTCCCCCCGCCGACCCCTCATCACAGCACAGCGGCCCCTGACACCCAAGTCACTCCAGCAGGGCCCGTCCTCAGGAGCCTTCCCGCCCCTGCCCTGGTGGAGGTCCCGTCCTGCCTACCAGGCTGCCCTGTTTCATTCATTCACCCATTTATCATTGTCCCAAACTGCCTGTGGCTCCGTTCACCTTTTCCTGTCTGTCCTCCTCCGAGGACCAGCCGTGAGTTCCGTGAGAGCCGAGGCCTCGGGGTACCCAGAGCGTGACCACACTCACCAAACATTCGTAAAGCAACGAGGAATTCCAGCAGAGGCTAAAGCTGGCCCATCGCTGCTCTTGGCACAGAGCACTGTCCAGTTCCTGGCCAGTTATTCAGACACACAAAGAGCTCTTGGCCTCGGCGGCGCAAGAACAGAGGGGGCAGTGTCCTGTGTGGAGGCTCAAGTCTCGGCCTCTGGGCGTTCATTGCGCCACTTCAGCAAATGAGGTTCCCTGCAACTGTAACAAAACGACCCCAGCAGCGGAGACGCTGTGCTTCTCTCTTGTCCCCCCTCCGCCCCCATCATCTGGGGACCTTGCTCGTTTGACCTCCACCCCCAAATCTGAGCTTGGCCTTGGCTACCGGCAGCAGAGAATAATATTTATTGGCGGGGTGCCACGGCTTGGCCGAGCTCTGTAACGACGAGATAAATGAGCCCCGCATCTTGGCAGTAGAGTGTGCCTGCTTCCGCCGGGCGGGAGAGCCTTGGGGAGCCTGGAGGGTGGTGGTGCTCAGAGACAAATGGCAGCCGCGCCCGGGAGGCGGGCACGGCCGGGTCCCGGCACGTGTGCCCTTCCTGCCCTCCGTCCCAGAGACCTTCACACCGTCTGGCGCGGCTGTTAATTACAGCGAGTTATGCGATTATCTCCGGAGAATGCAATGTTGTATGATTTTGCCTAGGGCTGAAAAGATGTGTCCACCAGCCAAGTAGATGGAAGGCCAGTGAAGCAAAAGTCTTCTCTGGGTTAATAGAAATGGAAAACCTAATGTGAGTTTACTTTCATTTGCTCCCCCAGGGAGGAGCCCTGTGGTGTCCTGGAGACCCCCAAGGTGCCCGGCAAAGAGGCCAAAAGCAAACACCCAAACGAGGAGGACTCGGCTTGCTTTACACGGGAGAGGGTCCACAGTGCCCAAGAGGGCCACACAGAGCCTCCAAGAGGCTGCGGGGCGGGGGCTGCTGTAGGAGTTTGCCATCAGAAGGCCCCCACCTCCACCACCACTCATGGTGGGCGTGTGAAACACATTTCACACAGGGAATTTCTGCATCCTTGTTAAGCCTCATTTGTATCACACGATGGACAGTTGAAACTGACCCGGGGCCATCTCATGGACGGAGGGACCCTGCACATCAGCTGGTGTCTCACGGTCCGCCCGGGACCACGGCCTCGGATGCTCGGGGCGTGACCCGCTCCCTTCCTCTGGCCTTGTTTGTTGAAACCTGCAGGATCCTATGTGCTAATTCCCAAGGAATGAAACAGCCGGAGGGACCCCGGAATGCCAGACTCTCATTCCAGCGGATTAATGGCTCTCCCAATCCAATCGGACAAGCTTCAGAAGCTGCTTCCCTCCCACTCGACTCCCCTCTTGGTCTTTGGTTCCTCCTGCCTCCCAGGCAGGAGTCCTGGGTTGGAATAAGGGAAACTGCTGAATGCAGACTTGCGGGCCATGTAGAACGCAAGCAAAGGGCGTGAGTGGCTCCTGACGCTGCACTTTGGTCCAAAGATCCACCAGTCTTTTTAAAATGAAATGGACAAACAATAGCTAGTTTGGCTTTGCGTTTTGAACCCGAGGCCCCTGGTAACTGGACAAAACCCTGCCAAAGAACTGAGGTGACCCCAGAAGGAGCCAGCAGAAGGGGAGGCCGGGCCTGCCAGGCGCATCAGAGTTGATGTGAGAGATCAGGGGCTGGTCTCAAGATGCCCAGACCGAGTTCCCACAGGCCCTGAGCAGTTGTTAGGTAGTCAGGGAAAGTGCAAGCTGTGTCCTGGTTTCCTCCTTACTTTCAACTCCTGCGGCACAAAATGTACCAAAGCCATTTCTTTGGGGATTAAAGGAAAGTGTTGGTTTTCTGAGAAGTTACAACATGTCCGAGCTCTCGCCCACATGTTACTTTCCATGCACTGCTCCTCTCTGAGCCCTTTTTTTTTTTTTTTTTTTTTTTTTTTTTGCGGTACGCGGGCCTCTCACTGCTGTGGCCTCTGCCGTCGCGGAGCACAGGCTACGGACGTGCAGGCTCAGCGGCCACGGCTCACGGGCCCAGCCGCTCCACAGCATTTGGGATCTTCCCGGACCGGGGCACGAACCCGCGCCCCCTGCATCGGCAGGCAGACTCTCAACCACTGCGCCACCGGGGAAGCCCGGCATTTGACATTTTTTTGATGCTCTTATAAATGGTAACGTCCCCCCCCCGCTCCAAGGGGAAAGCAGGAACGCAGTTTTCCACTACCACAAACTATGCAGTCGAGTTTCCCACATTTGGGGAAATCGCAGAGGTCATCATATCCGGAGTGCAGTGGATGAGCCTCTCCCTGGGTGGGAAAACCACCTTCGTGATCATGGTATCTCCCCTGCCAGTTAAGTATATAAATGGTAACTTTTGAAGATTTTTATTTTCTGTTTGCTTGTTACTGCTATATATATTTTAAAAAATTTGTATGTTAATCTTGTATCCAGCAATCTAGCTACATTTAAGTGTTAATTCTAATCGATGATTGGTAAACTCTTTTGGATTTTCTACATTATGTTGTGTCTGAATAATGAGAACTTACTTTCTCCCTTCCCAAGGCTTATCCCTTTAATTTCTTTCTCCTGCTGTTTCACGCTGGCTGTGTTAAATGGATGGGGTGAGAAAGGAGGTCACAGCTTTCCCCCTTCCCCCCATTAAAAAGCTTATGAAGGATTCTGGGAAGATTGTAGTAGTAACATAGTTTTTGGATATTCCAAGAGCCCCGCTTAAAAACGGGTAGTACAACCAGATAGAAAAAGAAAAATTACCGAGAGTATACGGTGGAGTTTCCCAGAGGCCACGTGACACACTACAGCCCAACGGATTAAATGCACAAGCAGATGTAAGAATCCAACTGTCTTCTTTTTTTAAAAAAGTTAAATTGATGGGTTTTGGTTTTTTGGGTTTTTTTTTCTTTTTTTTCTTTTTTGGCTGCACCACGTGGCTTGCGGGATCTTAGTTCCCTGATCAGGGATCGAACCTGTACCCCCTGCAGTGGACGCTTAGAGTCCTAATCACTGGACCGCCAGGGAAGTCCCAAGAATCCAACTGTCTTCTGTCAATCCAGACATTAAAACATTTGCAAGAACATGAAACAATGACGCTCTTCTTACTAAATGTTGTGTTTTCAGAGATATAGTTACATTTTATTAAAAAATGTTTTTTATGTTCACATGTAATAGGATTATTATTGCCATTTTAAATGAATGAATAAATATATCTTTAAAATAAAAAACATTCCGTGGGCAACATCTATAGCAAAACAAGGAGCTAAGGTGTTCCCGCACAACCTGGAGTCTCAGTGCGTGGGGTTGAGCCTCCGTAGGCCCAGACCGTGGGGTGCGGGGTCTGTGCGGAGAGAGCAGAGGGCAGCTACATGCTGAGTGCAGGGCCCCCGAACGCCCACAGGTGCGCCCTGCGCAGCGCGGCAGCAGGCCAGGTTGACGTCAGCAGGTGAAGCCGGCAGAGGCGTGGCTGCTGGGATAGTGGGGTGAGTGCGGGACAACCTGGTCATATCTGAAGGGGCTGGAACGGTCCAGGCCCCATGAGCTCTCGAAATGGCCCCCATGGGCCTCCTTCCAGGACAGAGCACTACATGGGGGGAGATCGCAGGGCTGGGATCAGAGTTCAGCAGGACAGGGAGCGTGGGGACAAATGAGGGAGAGGATGGGCATGAAAGGGGAGCTGCTGCCACGCGTGTTCACATCACATGACACCAACAGAAGTGTGTCTGTGAAATAGGAAAAGCCTGTGAGCCAGGTCTCCTGTTAAAAGCTCATGAACATTACAGTCACATAAAAAGCAACAGAAAGGGCTTCCCTGGTGGTACAGTGGTTAACAATCCTCCTGCCAGTGCAGGGGACACGGGTTCGAGCCCTGGTCTGGGAGGATCGCACATGCCGCGGAGCAGCAAATCCCGTGCACGACCACTGAGCCTGTGAGCCGCAACTACTGGGCCAGTGAGCCACAACTACTGAGCCTGCGTGCCACAACTACTGAAACCCACATGCCTAGAGCCCGTGCTCCGCAACAAGAGAAGCCACCGCCATGAGAAGCCCATGCACCGCAACAAAGAGCAGCCCCCGCTCGCATCAATTCGAAAAAGCGTGTGCGCAACAATGAAGACCCAGTGCAGCCAAAAATAAAATAAATAATTTTATTTTTTAAAAAAAGCAACAGAAAACTATCGAGGTCAAATCCCATACAAAGTCACTACAAGAAAAATGAGAATAAGCAGGAGAATGACATTCCTACAGAGAATGAGAAGACTTCAGAAAGAGGCGTTGAA
This sequence comes from Kogia breviceps, assembly GCF_026419965.1. Classification (NCBI taxonomy): domain Eukaryota; kingdom Metazoa; phylum Chordata; class Mammalia; order Artiodactyla; family Physeteridae; genus Kogia; species Kogia breviceps. The sequence goes on along the minus strand of NC_081327.1, from coordinate 56,838,107 downwards.
AAAAAGATAAAAACTGAAACATGCTGTTTCAAAATAAGCTAAAAATATTTAGGACAATGATACAAAATATGAGAAAAACACCATTATAAGTCAATTTGTAAAACTCAGAAATGACAGACTCCAGAAAAGAATTTAAAAGAAAAGAAAAGGAGGCTTCCCCGGTGGCACAGTGGTTAAGAATCTGCCTGCCCATGGAGGGGACACGGGTTCGAGCCCTGGTCTGGGAAGATCCCACATGCCACAGAACAACTAAGCCCGTGCACCACAACTGCTGAGCCTGCGCTCTAGAGCCCACGAGCCACAGCTACTGAGCCTGCGCTCTAGAGCCCGTGAGCCACAACTACCGAGTCCGTGTGCCACAACTTCTGAAGCCCACGCACCTAGAGCCCGCGCTCTGCAACAAAGAGAAGCCACCGCAATGAGAAGCCCGCGGACCGCAACGCAGAGTAGCCCCCGCTCACCACAACTAGAGAAAAGCCCGCGCGCAGCAACAAAGACCCAACACAGCCAAAAACAAATAAATAAATAACCCCCCCCCAAAAAAAAATTAAGCAGAAAAGGAAAAGAAAAGGGACGTCCCTGGGGGCCCAGTGGTTCAGATGCCACGCTTCCACTTCAGGGGGCAGCAGTTTGATCCCTGGTCGGGAATTAAGATCCTGCGTGCCCAAAAAAGAAGACAAAGAAAGAAAAAGTCATTTCCTAAGTGAAGACTAAATTAGAAGAAACACAAGAGTCCATAAACACCATAAATAATGCTTTAAGAGAAGTAGATGGTGAGAAGGAGAAATGTTTTAAAATTCAAAAGGAAACAAAGAATGTGGGACAGATTAGTTAAGGGATATTGTAATTCCATCATCCCAGCGTCCTTGAGACTCCTAGTGCCCTAGTGAGCTCACAGCGGGAATGGGATCCGCCAAGCCAGAGGCTGGCTTTTTATTTATTTATTTATTTATTTTTATTTTTATTATTATTATTATTTTTTGCGGCACGCGGGCCTCTCACTGTTGTGGCCTCTCCCGTTGCGGAGCGCAGGCTCCGGACGCGCAGGCTCAGCGGCCATGGCTCACGGGTCCAGCCGCTCCACGGCACGTGGGATCCTCCCGGACCGGGGCACGAACCCGTGTCTCCTGCATCGGCAGGCGGATTCTCAACCACTGTGCCACCAGGGAAGCCCTGGCTTTTAAAACTATATATTTATACCTATAGATTCTTTCAGATTCTTTTCCCTTGTAGGTTATTACAAAATATTGAGTGCAGTTCCCTGTGCTCTACAGTAGGTTCTTGCTGGTTATCTGTTTTACGTGTAGTAGTGTGTTGGCTTTTTAAAACAATAGCCTTCATTGTGTGGGGCAGTTATATGTTCACAGCAAAATCAAGCAGCAGGTCCAGAGTCCCCGCTCACCCTGCCCCGCGTGGACTTCCTGTACCAGGTCCTGCACCAGGTACAGTCCCCAGGTTTATTCTCTCTCTAGGTTGGGGGGTAACTTCTTTTTTAAAAAAAAATAAATTTATTTATTTTTATTTTTGGCTGCGTTCGTTCCTTGTTGCTGCACATGGGCTCTCTCCAGTTGCAGCGAGTGGGGGCTACTCTCTGTTGCGGTGCACGAGTTTCTCATTGTGGTGGCTCCTCTTGTTGCGGAGCCCGGGCTCTAGGGTGCGCGGGCTTCAGTAGTTACAGCGCGTGGGCTCAGTAGTTGTGGCGCACGGGCTTTGTCGCTCCGCGGCGTGTGGGATCTTCCCGGACCAGGGCTCGAACCCATGTCCCTGCATTGGCAGGCGGATTCTTAACCACTGCCCCACCAGGGAAGTCCTAGGTTGGGGGTAACATCTTAGGCCACTGCTGCATGGTAAGAGGGGGTTTCTTCTAGTATCATTGTCCTGAGTAGACGGATGTGGAAGTGGATGTGGGGTGGCCATGGGGCACCAGGGAAAGGGACAGCCACTGAGCCAGGGGACAGCAGAGCAGGAGCCGGAGGGGCTGGAGTGGGTGTCACGGTGCTCCCGGCCTCTCCCAGGTACAGAAAGCTCCTGGGCCGAGGGGCCCCTGTAGCCCGGGGCTCGGGGCCTGGAGGAGGGCAGCAGATCCCCGGTCCCGGCTGCATGGCTGCAGCCCCAGTGGCTTTTCTTTGTGCTGTTCCTGGATGTTCCCAGTTTGGCAAAATCAAGCCAGAGGTACTCCGCAAGGCCAACCCGGGGGGAAGGGGGAGGGGGAAGACGAATTTGGGCAGTGCGTGTGGAGGGAACGGTAGCTCGGGCCTGGGGGGAGCAGGGAGAGGGCACAGCCGTGGGCACGGAGCTCACAGGTGGAACCACTGCCCGGTGCGGGGCACGGGACTCAGCGCCTCAGCCTCATCCGCCTCCCCAAGCTCCGCCCTCCCAGGCGTGCAGGGCCCACGAGCTCTCCCAGCCCAAGACTGTTCAGAGGCCACTGCAGAAAGACCAGGGCCCGGATAAGACACTGTCCAGTTTCTCCAATGCTGGCCTGAAGGGCCGAGCGGCTCTGGGTGAACGACTCAGAGCTCTGGCCAGTCACGCGGCCCCGCAAGGTCACTGCCATTTGTGCTGTGGTCACTGATTCGGAAGAGCAGTGCTCCTCAGAGCCCTGGCTTTGGCCTCGTTTGACAATCACATGAAGTAAGGATTGTCCCATGGATGAAATCACTAGCATTCCCGGCTCCCTGTGGCCGGCGGCCCCTGAGCCGGACAAACAGGTAACTCAGTGTTCCCTTTGGTGCACGGTGGGGACATTTTGATCTTTGCAGCCCTTACCTGGGGCTTTGTTTTGGTTTTCTGAGTGGAACCCCATGACCTTGGGCAGCTGGGGAAAGGTATCCTGGTTACCTGGTTACCGGGAGACCAGTGGTGGAGGAGGGCCCGGCCTCAGCAAGACTCTCTTACAGATTCCCTTCCTTTTTTTTTGAGTAAAGACCTCATCTCGCTGCATGGAAGTGAGTCTTAAATGATGTCCTGTGTCGGTGCTTCAGCTATGGGGTTTGGGGGAGACTCGGCGGGGGGCATCAGTGAAACACAGCACGAGGATCTGTGCTATTCCAGGCGTGGGTGGGGAAGGGGCAGAAAGGGCCACAGTCACAGGAGTGAGGGGAACTCTCTAAGTAACGGGACTCAAAAAAAGCTTTAATCCCTAATGCCACCCAAGATTCTAGACGATTCCCACCCCAGAGAACTCTGAATCTTCCCAGCTCAGCAGTGAACAGTGCTGAGCAAAGCCCGGGGGATATACTGAGTAGTGAGTGACATGCTCAGAATCTCGAGAGCAAGGCCACGGAGCGGTGAGGAGGACAGAGGGCACCCCAAAGGGATGGAGGACAGCCATTGTGGAGGCCGGCTGGGGAGAGGTCAGAGGAAGGCCTTCCAAAGGAAGGTCTCCATCGCAGCCCAGAGACATTTCAGAGGCAGCCAGATACTTCCACTCAGGGCGGGGTTTCTCCCAAGAGCAGCAGGTGGGGCCTTCTGGGTGGGAGCCACACCAGGCGGGCAGGGGTGCTTTTTGCAGTCTGCACTCTGAGAAGTGAGCTGCATCTAAATGCAACGTTGTGACGTGCATGGGATCCTGAATGGGACCAGACAAAGGATATTAGTGGTGTCGACTTAAAAAAATATTCACAACCTAAGAGTTGAGAGTTATGTTTTATTCGGCGGGAATTTTTAGGACTTCAGGCCCAGGAGGCAGCATCGCAAGTAACCCTGACAGAACTGCTCCCAGGAGGCGAGGGCGGGTAGAGCCAGATTATATAGAAGTTTTGCAACGAAAGGCAGGTAGTCCGAACGTCCAGAGATTATTGTTAATTAAAGGAAAACCAGATACCTCAAGTTAAAGGAATTGAGCGCTTTTCTGTGTATGGGAAGATGCAAGAAGTCCAAATAACGTCTGCAGTTTAGCTAATAGTCATGTTCCTGTGTTGGTTTCTCCATTTTGACCGACTTACCGTGCCCTGGAAGATGAACACACAAAAACTCACAACTATCTTTGCAAATCTAAAAGTATTCCAAAGGAAAAAAAAAAAAGTATCTGATTTTAAAAAAGAAAAAAAAAGGAGCCAAAGGTGAAAGCAATAGTAAGGCAGGGGAGGGGAGAGGGCAGGTGCAGGGGCAGGTGAGGGCAGAGGGCAGGGCCCGAGAGCCCATTATAAACCTGGTGGAGAGAGCCGCGGGGAGTCTGAGTGCAGGAAGCACAGAGGGGGGTCGGCTCTTGTTCTTTCCGACACTTTGATGACAGAGATGACAGTGTTGAAGGTTGAGATTTTAAGAACAAACAGGTGGCCTCCACATGAGCCCTTGGTACCGCTTTCCTCACCTGGCAGGCGGGAGGGAGGATTCTTCCTGTGCCCAACAGTTGAGCAAACAGTAATTTACAGGTTTCCATAGACATCTGAAGACACTGGCTGACTATGCCGCCAGGGGTTGCAAACAATCCTTTTCCCAGGCTCACCCCCGCGCCCCCCCCCCCCCGGTCATCTTTCCGGATTAGGAGAGCCTGGCCGACTCCTCTGGGGCCCCAGGGCTCCGGCCATGCCTGCCCCCGTGTCCTATCTGAAGGCTGGCGGGCCTGGCCCTCCCTCGGTTCATCCTACAAAACGATCACAAAGCCTGCACAGAAACCCCTCTTAAAAACGCAGCTTCTGGGACTTCCCTGGTAGTGCAATGGTTAGAACTCTGAGCTTCCAATGCCAGTGCGGGGGGCCCAGGTTCGATCCCTGTTCGGGGAACTAACATCCTGCAAACCACGCGGCGCGGCCGAAAAAACCCTCGAAAACTCAAAAACCGACGCAGCTCCTAACATGTTATTCATCGGGGAGGTAAGAGTTAGTTCAAAGAGCCACTTTTCCCAGCCTCCCGTCCCGGGCCCTCTTGGCTGCCTGCCTGGGGACCGGCCAGCCTCCAGTGTGACAGGCGCAGGGGGCACAGTGCGTGCCACGGAGAGCTGTGGGTGCTTCTACTTCCTGTGCGGGGGGCTTTCCTGCGGGCTCAGCCCTGGCGGTGGTGAGTCCCGGCCCTCCTCCCAGGCGCCATGCGGGGTGATGCAAGGTCAGCGTCACATGGCCTGCGGCCGTCTGTGGGGAAACGCTGACCTCTGGTGGCCAGCTCCCATATCGCCGTCTGCATCCCCCCACGGGAGCCTGGAGACACCAAGGCCTGTCCGTCCCGCCCCGAGTGACCCAGGCCCTCCGCACTCGACGGGCGCCTTCCTGGCTGGGGGTCATGCAGGTGTGTGGGGTAGGGGGAGCTCAGCCCGCAGGCCCCTTTCTCCTGGTGCGAACTGTGTCCAAAACCCTGTGGCCCTGGGCCTGGCTCCCGGCTAGGGGTTCTGGTGGTCCACTAGGACCATGGGGCTGCTCCTCAACCCTAAGGGAGCTCTGTCTGCCCTTGCTGAGCCCAGGCCCCCCAGTCTGCGTCCTTCTGTCTTGGCCCAGAAGAGGGTCCGTGCGGCTCTGTCTCAGCAAAAGCCAGCAGGTACTCAGCCTGCTCTGCCCTGGCCGCTCGGACCAAGTGGCCTGATGCTAAGACAAAACGAGACACCCCCTTCTGCCTTTAAGAATATTGTTGGGCTTCCCTGGTGGCGCAGCGGTTGAGAGTCCACCTGCCGATGCAGGGGACACGGGTTCGTGCCCCGGTCCGGGAGGATCCCACGTGCCGCGGAGCGGCTGGGCCCGTGAGCCGTGGCCGCTGAGCCTGCGCGTCCGGAGTCTGTGCTCCGCGATGGGAGAGGCCACGACAGTGAGAGGCCAGCGTACCGCAAAAATATATATATATGTATTGTCACCAAGTCATTATTTTATCACCAAGTAATGCTGACAGCAGACCCTTCGATGCCTCCTTCATGTCAAGGGTCAGAAGTGGGGAGGGGTCGGGGCAGGGGGAGGAAGCCCAGTTCACATAGTACCTGGTAATTTCTTTTTTTTTTTTGGTCACATCCTGCGGCATGCAGGATCTCAGCTCCCCGACCAGGGATCGAACCTGTGCCCCTTGAGGTGGAAGCGTGGAGTCTTAACCACTGGACCACCAGGGAAGTCCCAGTACCTGGTAATTTTTAATGAGCTAAGTCTGGTGACCGGGTTTTCTCTCTCCTTTTTTCTTTTTTTGCTTGTCCTTTTATTATTATTATTAAACATATACTAATGTAAACATTTCCCATGAGCCTGTGGGTAGAGCCCCTGCTAGGCGGCCCAGCCTGTGACAGATGTTTCCTCATCTTTATTGGGGTATCTCAGAGGTATCCCGGGAAGATGGGGTGTTCTGCCAGCCAGGAAGCAACCATTAACGTCAAATGCACAGCAACTGGTCGGTGAGCAGGTTGTAGTGACACCGTGAGCCTTGCATGCCACCCCCTCGAGAGCCTGCAGTTTCATATCCGTGCCCCAGAGAGAGCACCCCCCCCAAACCTACTTTCTAGGAGGTGGGCATTGGCTCCCGAGACCCCACCTGCTGTAGCACTGCTCTTACAGGCTTGCTACTTTTTTTGGATGAATCGAGGGTAACATTAAATACATTACCGTAGGGGAACAAAATGTGCAGGCCAGAGACACCCCAAATGTCTCTGGCCTGCAAATTATTTCAAGCTGAAAACAAAACACCAAGAGGCTTCGGGAAGAAACTTTGACCTTCCTCCAACTGCCTGAAGGATTTAGTTAGAGGGCTTGTTCCCAGAATAGAGCTATCACCCGATATGTCTGCAAAGAATACGGGCCAGGCGTGGAGATCAGAGCCCACGCGGCGTCCCATTGTCTCTGCCCAGCCCAGCAAACAAATGTTTACCAAACATCTCCATGTGAATGACATTCCTCCCCTGTGAAGTCCCAAACCACTGCACTCACCATCCTCTCTTGTGTTTAGCTGAAAATGGTATTTAAGGCGAGGGTTTCAGCCATTTTGGTGACTTACTCAGCTTTTCTGGATCTCTCCCATGTATATGTGTTATTAAACTTTGATCTTTCTCCTGTTAATCTGTCCCATGCCGATCCAATTCATAGACCAGGCAGAAGAACCTAGAAGGGGAGAGGAAAAGTCTCCCCTGTGACTCATGTAAACATATGCCCCACGTCCTCACCAGCATTTGGTATTGTCAGGGTTCTGGGTTTGGGGCATTCTGACGGGCGTGTGGTGGCGTCTCCCGGCTGTTTTAACTTGCAGTTCTCTGATGACATATGATGTGCAGCATCTGCGTGACTTAGACAATCACTAGTTAATGCTGTCATCCTAGAGAGAGGTTACCTGAGAGACTGGCAGGTAAGACATTTGGATGGGACGTTAAGGCCTTGGAGCGGAGCCCCACCTGGGAGGGTCCGGGTGGCAGAGGACCCTGAGGGCCTTCCCCAGCTTCACAGCCATTGCACCACAGCGTCACGATTTTGCCTGTGATCAGCTGCCACCCATTCCCCGGAATAACCTACTTTTTGTTTTTGCTCTCAACGTTGACAGTGTTTCCGGGGCCCATCAGCCCCTCTGCCCCCCAGGCCTTCCTTCTCAGGCCAGAGCGAAAAACACTAAGGAAGGAAGGGGGGTGGGGCATGGAGAGAGAAAGAAAGAGGAAGAGAGAAAGAAGGGAGGAAGGGAGAGTAAGGAGAAAAAGTTGCCTGTCACTCCACTGCTGCAAGTATCGAGCCTTTGGCCCCTGCAGTCGCCCACCAACAGTGAGGGGAGTTCAGGATGGAAAAAAACAGGAAGCGCTCTGTGCTTTGGATAGAGACCCCCTAGATAGTGAAGTTACATATCTAAGGACAAGTTTCAATGACCCCAGATTCTTGCATCTTTCCATACAGAGAAAAGCACAATCATTAACTTGAGATGTCCGTTCTGTGTGATTAGCAGTAATCTTTCCATGCTTGGTTACATATTTTTCCCCCGGCAAAAAATTCCTATATATCCTGGCTTCTCCCTTACCTCTTCTGAGAGGGTTATCGTCCTCAGGAAGGTCCCCGAATAAACTTAACTGACAACTTTTACGCGGTGCCTTTTCCTTTCAGTCAAGAGAAGGGAGGAAGGAAAAACAGCAAGTGTGAGATAGGAATCGGGGTGAGAGCCTACACCAGCTCTCTGTGTTAGTTTCACTCATCTGCTTGGCTCACAAGTGCAGGGCCTTCTTCATTCTTGCCATTGCCCCATCTTCTTTATCACCCACCTCGGAGCCATCACATGAAGGTCAAGGACATTCCGTAAGTCATCAGATGCAGAAATTGGGGAGGGAGAAACACCAAAACCTAGATAATAGTGCAGGGGGGATGTTGAACATCGGAGTTTTCACAGTTTGCTATGAGAGGATCAAACCTGCAATCAAAGCTGCTTCACAGGGAAGACGGGACAGGCATCTTATTCAAAATGTGTCGACTCTGTGCGTTTATTCACTGGTCCTGTGTTCCTCTAGTAGATCTTCCTAGATCTTCATTTTTATCTCCCTTGAGTTTTGATTTCCAATGTGTGTGGTTCTTCGTCTCTGGGAATGAATGATCCACATACAGGACATGACTGTGAAATATGTGACCAGCTCAAACGTTCCCCTCCTCTGACCATGCTGGACAAACCTTCTCTGCATCGAGTCGTGCTGTCAGTTGGGGGCTTTGATTCATTCACTGTTTATTAAGAATTTACTAACATTTAGCAAACAGTGCAACCTTTTTGTCCTGGGGATACAAAGGTGAATAAGATACAGCCTGAGGGAGACTGACACCTAGCGGAGGAGAGACACAGCACATGGGTAACTGTGAAGCAATAAGCTCCTAGCGTATCCTGGGGACCATTCCAGGAAATGCATTAATGGGAAAATCTTGATTTACTTGGAAATCAGATAACATGAACATTATTCCTGGCATGCCTTTGAAATACTGGGCACCACTTAACCAATTCTCCAATCCGGTCTCTGGGCGCTCTCGAACAACGTAGAACTCTCAGGTTTTCATGTAGAAGAAGTCTTTGTTGCATTTCACATGTTTTATATTAATTGCATCATTCATGAATGATGCAGTTAAGGGCCAAGGATAGGAGGATGTGGTTAGGTCTCTGCCCAGAACCTAGGTTTCAGAACTGCGTTTCCGTGAAGGGTTAACACCTGGCCCCCTCCAGATGGCCTGAGGTCAGAGCCTCTCTGGAGGAGGCGGGAGAACAGCCCTTCTGGAGAATCAGAAAGTTTAGTGCATGCGATCTATTTTCAAAGCCAGGCAGCTGGAATTTAAGGGGCTACGGCTATGAACCCTGAGCATAAGTTGTTGACTGTGAGATGATCAGGCTTGAAAACCGAGCTGGTTCCTGGGTCAGGCAGATTTAGAGGGCCAGATGCTCAAAACAGTGATATTATGGGGATTTAAAAAAATCAACTTAAGGAATCACCAATATCGCCAACTATTTGGGCAAGGAGTTTTACCTTTTTAAAAACAAATTTAACCTTGGGGACAGATTTGCAGTTTTGCACACTGCATGTTCTCTAGGCTGGTGCCTCGAAATCTGTGTGCAGGAAAGCTGGCTTAGGGCTGTGTTGGGGCAGGTTTAGGGACACAGTGGCCCGGAAACAGCTGAGCAGCCGCAGAGGCTCACAGGGCGGAACGCAAGGTCGCTGGCTTCATCACAACCTGTCCCCTGACTCCCTGTGATGTTACAGGTTCCTTTCGAGTTTGCAGTTAACATACCCAGCATGGCTGTGTCTTTTGTTGCATTTCCTGCACTATTATCTAGGTTTTGGTGTTTCTCCCTCCCCAATTTCTGCATCTGATGACTTACGGAATGTCCTTGACCTTCATGTGATGGCTCCGAGGTGGGTGATAAAGAAGATGGGGCAATGGCAAGAATGAAGAAGGCCCTGCACTTGTGAGCCAAGCAGATGAGTGAAACTAACACAGATCTTTGCTTAAAATCAGTCAGCAGGAAACTCCCCCCCATGCTAAGCATGGATGTGCGTGGGAGCGAAGAAATACAGGCTGTGCCCGTATTTTCCGAATTTTAAAAGTTAGTATATATTAATGACACACTGAAAAATACCATTTAAAGACTGAAGCAGTGCTGGAATATGGTAGACTAAGTTATCTGGACCAATCCTCCCATTCAAACTAGAAAATGATGGATAAATGTTGAAATGAGTCTTCGTGGGTTTTTTTTTTTTGCGGTCCGCGGGCTTCTCACCGTCGCGGCCTCTCCCGTCGCGGAGCGCAGGCTCCGGACGCACAGGCGCAGCGGCCGTGGCTCACGGGTTCCCGGATGTGGGATCTTCCCGGACCGGGGCACGAACCCGCGTCCCCCGCATCGGCGGGCGGACTCTCAGCCGCTGCGCCACCAGGGAAGCCCGAAATGATTCTTCTTAAAGGCATCAGAAGGGTAACAAGGAGTAAAGAATCACCAGATCGGAACCTAACGGGAAGTACATACAGAAAAAAACTGAGTAGAGGCTGGGCTCTGAGACGGCTTTTGCTTCCGGCATGGGCGAGCGTTGCCATGTTTGACTTGGGTTTGACAGCCTCAGAGGGCAAGGAGAAAGCTCAGCAAATCCAAGGCTGTCCCAGGTGGGAGCTACAGGGCCATTCCCTGCAGATGGAGCTGAGGTGCCAAGAGCTGCGCCTGAGGATGAGGGGTGCAGCAGAAGTAAGTCTGCCGCCCGGAACCTCGGCAACAGAGAAAGTCACCCCAGTGCGGAGCGGGGTATGTGGGAAGGCAAGGTTCCCTGAGATACTGTAACCACGTCCAGGCTTTCCTTGGATCCTCAGCCTCAATGTACATGCTCTGGGTTGTCCAAAAGAAACCTAAGACACTGATCTGGACTCTGGATGTCACGAGCTGGCAGTGTCCGAGGCTGTCTGGCAGAAGCAAAAGCAATTACCCTTGGGAAAGAGATGCTTTCGCTGAAACCTTTCAAAGGTTATTCACAAGCAGTTCTTCAAGGATACGAGCAGCGTCACTGCAGCACAAACTGATTAACATACATTATTTAAGGACAAGACAAGCTTGAAAACATCTTCAGGGAACTGAAAGCTATAAAAGTGATCCAGCAGGGTTGAGAAAAATTGAACCTCTGAAAATTACTCATCATAATAAAAAAGGATACGGACAAGTTAGACAGACAGATGTGATGGGGCTGAGCAAACCATCCATGAACCAGCAGATAAACCAGGAGGAATTGTCTAGAATGCAGCACAGAGGGACAGACAGAGGGAAAATGGAGAAGAGAGGTTAAGAGACCCAGAAGAAGAGAGAGACGAGGCGGCAACAGCATCCTCTGAAGAGAGGGTGACAGAGAAATCCCAGACCTGTAAGGCCACCACACACCGCCTCACAAGGACCAGCAATTCCCAAGCAAAATGAATAAAAGAGATAAATATCTAAACATATCTTAGTGAAACTGCAGGATAATAGAGATGAAGAAAAAAAACCGCAAAAGCAGGTGGAGAAAAAACATTACTTTCCAGAAAGATCTTTAGAAAATCTCCAAATATCTGGAAACGAAATAACACACTTCTAAGCAGCCCAAGGGTCAAAGAAGAAATCAAAAAGGGAATCAGGAAGTGTCTTGAACTGAATGAAAATCAAAACAACATATTAAAATTTGTAGGATGCAGCTGAAGCAGAATTAAAGGGAAATGGAGAGCACTGAATTCTGAGATATCTCAAATCAATGAATTGGATTAGAAATAAATAACAGAAAGATCTCCAAATGTTTGGAAATTAAACAGCACACTTTGACCCCAAAGAGGAGAAAGTTTTGCTTTCAGCCACGATGGAGCAGAGAAACTGGGTTTCCCCTTTCCCCTCAGATGTCTATTAAACTGGACAAAAGACATGAAACAAAGGTTTCGATGTCACTCCCTTCCTTGCCTTTCCTCTTCCCTTTCTCCGCACATTCTCTCCTTCTGTACTTATCCCCTGCTTCATTTCACAGAGCATTTGAGGAATGTCATCACGTTGATCTCATTAGAACAAAACCTTGAAGCTGGTGGCTGGGTCTTCTGTTCTGTGTCTCACGTGTCCTGGTACAACATGCCCACATTGTGGTAACCGATTAATGTTGCTAAATGAAATGATCGTCAGCCAGTCCAAAACCGTGACCCCACTTTGCAGCACAGAGGATCTCTTCAATTTGTATTTTGCTTTTTACTTTTCTAAGCTTTCTAAATTTCACTTGATTCTCTCAAGAGTTCTGTGTAGTAGGTGGGTGGGTTTAATATGATCACTTTCCAGGTGGGAAAGTACAAAGACCCACTGCATCTATAGCATACTTGGGAGATCTCTCCAATTACACTGATTATTTATGGTGAGGGTAATTAGATGTTAGGTGCATTGTTAATATCTTTTTCTCTTCTAGATTTCAACTGGAAGACAGCAGAGGGCGCCTGACCACACAAAAGGTACACTCTAAATGTTAATGATGTATTAGATTTAAGATTATTCATTAAAGTTTCAAAAACGTGAATATCACTAAAATAGGACCGTGTACTTAATCTTTCTACTATTTTAGGATTCTGGTCTCATTTTAAATGTTCTATTCTCCTTCTTTCTTGGTAATGAGAGTCTCAACCTCATGTAAATCACCATGACACTGTTAATTCCAAGAGCCTTTCAACCGAGCTTCAAGATTCTTTCAGATAATAAAAGTACAAAATCCTCCATCTACCAGATCCTTCCACATCTTCAGCAGGGAATAGGCTCCTCCTTCGGTAGCTCTTAAGAGGTGACCACTGTAATGTGTTGCAGACAGACGCGCTGTGACTGAAGGGCCGTCTTACTTCAAGTGCCTTGCCTCCAGGTTACCCAATATCCTCAGAAAAGTATAAAAGGATTAGGCATGCTCTTAGTCATATTGCACTAGAGAAGCACTAGTGAGGCTTTCGCCGTTTGTAGCTCATTGTTGAAGGCGTTTATGTGTGCAGGTTCAGGCGCCAGGTTCCTGTGAAATTCTGTAGCTCCCTTCCAATTGGCTTCTAGCTGGTTCTTTTCTCTATCATCTCACATGTTCTCCTACAATCAGTGCTGTGGACGGCGGCAGCCTGAATCCTATTCCACCTCCCTACCCCCTGTAGTTCCCCACATTTTATTTTTCTTCTTTTTTTTAAAGATTTAATTTTTAAATTTATTTTTAGCTGCGTTGGGTCTTTGTGGCTGTGCGCGGGCTTTCTCTAGTTGTGGCAGGAGGGGCTGTTCTTCACTGTGGTGTGTGGGCTTCTCCTTGTGGTGGCTTCTCCTTGTGGTGGCTTCTCTTGTTGCAGAGCACGGGCTCTAGGCGCACAGGCTTCAGTAGTTGTGGCTCGAGGGCTCTAAAGCGCAGGCTCAGTAGTTGTGGCGCATGGGCTTAGTTTCTACGCGGCATCTGGGATCTTCCCGGACCAGGGCTTGAACCCATGTCCATTTTGTCGGCAGGAGGATTCTTATCTACTGTGCCACCAGGGAAGCCCTATTTTTCTTCTGAAAGACTAGGTTAATGGATAAGGACTGGAGTTGGCTGAAAAAGTAATCCTCCCTGGCTGCTCAGAGATTAGTGAATTGATTGGATCTAAATTGATTTCGTTACAGATCAGGATTCTTGGGCTCCTTAATCAATAGAAATTGATAAGAGGCCAGAGAAGAAATTCAGGCAAGGCTTTATTGGGACTTGTGCTGCAGCACGAGGGAGCGAAACCAAGTAGCAGGTTCCTTTGCTCGCTCCCTGACAGGGGATGGGGGTGGTGGGGGCGAGCTTGTACCTTCCATGGGGTGAGGGCAGGGGCGGGTCCACGGGTTGGTCCCCAGCAGTGGCTTGGGTGGTCTGCCCCCCACCCCCACTTGGCGGTGCTGAGTAGAGGGATTATTTGCAGTACCCATGCTTTGCTTCCTGACTCCTCAGAAGTGGCAGTTGGGTCTTTGGTCTTTTTGTATCTTGTTCATAGTTGGCCCCAACTGCCACATGCCTGCAGTTATTTTTAATCCCTTAGTTTCTTTGTATTTTGTTTGGCGGAGATTTGTCCAGGTGCAAGCACTGCACCAAAAGGCCCCAGGTCCCAGCCTGTCTCAATTTCTTTAAGGTTAAGCCTTGTGGTGGTTCACCCACAAAGTAGGAGAGTATTTCCTGATGTATGCTTTCCCTTTGCCAAGTGTTTGCTTGCGCTTGTCCTTAATTTTTCCTGTTTCCTTGATCACAAGCCCAAAGATGACATCTTCTAAGCAATGAGAAGCGTTTTCACTCTGCTCTGTCCAAACCATGGCAATCCACGTTCTACCTGTGGTTTTTCCCATTTACTGAGTCATTTGAGTCAAATGCTATAGGGCGGTTTTGGCTTCCCAGACTTGGAACACTGACTGCTCTTGGAGGGGGTGTCATCAGCCCTGCCCGATCATGGAGAAACAAGTCCCCTCACACAGGACACTTAAGGAGTCACCTGGAAGGCGGACTGGCAGGGCTGTTTTCCTTGCTGAGCACAGTACCCTCAGCCCCTAACAATATGTGGTGCTCAGGGTCTGCAAATCCTTTAAGCGCATAAGCGTCTCTATGGGGAACGAAGCCACAGCAATCATTTGACTCCTACAAGGGTTGGCGCTGAGAAAACGCGGCTCATTTACCGAGTCACCCAACTGGGTCACTGTGCAACGTGCACGCACTAAGCAATATGCGTAAACACGGCAGGCACTGAAGCCAACCTTCAGGCCCGGGCCCGGTGGCGGCGGGAACAACAGGCGTCGAGTCCCCGGGAGGAGGTCTCCGAGCTGAGGGCGGACGGCACGGGGACGGGGCCCCACTGCTTCCAGGCGGACGCCACCCAGAGCCCGAGGCCCCTAAGCCCGTTTCCAAAGGCGGAGCACAGACAACGAGTAAACCACCCACCTCCCGGCCCAGGCCAGTCCCACCCACTCCGCCTACTCCGCTCACTCCGCCCACTCTCTCGGAAGCGCGCGTGGGGGGGACCGGAAGTGACGATATTTCTGCGCGCCGCCCAGCACGTATTTTTTGCGCGCTGCGCGCCGCTCAGGACTCACAGGCGTCCCGGCATCTCCTCTGGCTCGGCGCTATGGGCAAGAAGGGCAAGAAAGAGAAGAAGGGCCGCGGGGCGGAGAAGACGGCCGCCAAGATGGAGAAGAAGGTGTCCAAGCGCTCGCGGAAGGAGGAGGTGAGCGGGGCCGGCGGGTGGGCTGGCCTCCTTCGTCCCGGGTCTCGTGCGTAGCCGGGCCCCCTGTGCTGGGCGCTGCGAGGGGCCGGGCTGAGCGGGTGCGCCTCTGCAAGCCTCAGTCCTCGGCTTTAAAAGGGGGTACGTGATCCTCACGGCAGCCCTGAGCAGTGAGCGTCAGTGGAACTGTGGGGCATTCCAGAACAGTTCTCTGTGTCTCTCCGTCTCTGTCTCTCCTTCCCTCCGCCTCTTACTCTCTCCCCCTGTTTCTCTCTATCTTTAGAAGGGTCTACAAGTGGATCAGTGCTGAACTTAGAGGAGAGCGCTCTGCTCTTAATTGACTGTTGCTCACGGGCTCCCTAACCCGGGGCGGTTTATAATGGTTAATGAGTGTTTGCTGCGCGCCAGGCATTGTACTCTCTGGGCTTTAATTCTTAACAACCAATTGAGTTAGGTAGCTTTGGCGTCCCCATCTGACAGGATATCAGAAACTAACAGGTTACGCGCAGCTCAGCGTCACACAGCTGTGAGGTGGCTTGGAGCTGGAATTTGACCGGATGTCCCTGATCCAGAGCTCTTGACCACATACCCTTGTCCCTTTTCTTCCTACGGCGTTCGTGTTTCCATTTCCTCAGCTGTCAAATAATGGGGTTGAGCCTTTTCTCTCCCCGTCTCCTATCATTTTTTGGCAGGGGAACTAAGCGAGTGGTCTTGGGGGACAACTTGGAGTTCTGCCCAGTGCAAAACTCATGTCTCAGATACCTGGTTGACACCTGCAAGTGGCTGTCGCGCAGATTCCTCCCCTTCTACACTGTCCTGTTGAAGCCGCATCTCTTTACTCTGCTGGGGAGACCTACATCAGCTGGGCTCACTCCCCTCCAGCCACACAACTCTGTGCTGTGTCTCAGATATGCCACCTTCTTTCTGCACCTCAACCCCAAATACATGCTTCTGCACTGGCTCCTTTCATCTTTCAGCTTGTTGCCACCTTGGAGAGGCTTTCCCGGACTAGGCTGTCTGTGCTACCAGACCTGCCCTGCCCCAGCCCCTCAGCCCCGTGATCGTGGTGCTTAGCCGTTTGAGAAGTGCCGCCTTAGAGTGGGAGGAGGGGAGCTTACCTGGCTCCTGGACCTTGTTTTAACCTGGTGAGATTTGTGCAACATGCGGGCGTGGGGAGCGGCTACTGGATTAACTGGCAAGATGTGGAGGAACTGGGGGTTGAAGCGAGTCGCCCGACAGTCACCGAACCGAGGTTGGGTCCCCTTGCCTGCGCGCAGCAAAGCCACCCTACGGACCCTGGGTTGTGGTGAGGGAAACTGCGGGGTTTAGTGCAGGTGCCCAATAAGGAGTCCAGGCAGCTGGTGCTCAAAAGACCCGACCTCCCTGAAGGCTTTTAGGGAAGGTTTTTAAAGACAGGGTCAGGGAGGGGGTGCTGTGGGCTGTGTGACCAGCTTGTGGAAATTCTTCTTGTTGGTTGGTGGTGAGGTCATCGGGAGTCAACATCATCAACCTGTTTGCAGCCCGTCCGCGTTCTGCGTTCAGGTGGCGGCACGCAGTTAACTTCTTCCACCTGGTGAGGGTTTCCGTATGTGTGGAACAGCGCAAAGGACATGGTGCAGAGTATCGCCTGCAGCTGTTGAGGAGGGACGAAAGGTCCTTGGCTTTAAGATCAAATTATTATTATTTTGTCTTCCTTGACTCTTTTTCTTCTTTCTGCATTTTCTCCCTTCTCTGATTAAATTTATTCTTTGGAACTGGGGAAGGCCTAGGAGGCTAAAGTTTTTCTACGGACAAGAGGCAGGCAGAGGACCTGTTGGTGGGGGTGGGTGGGAGGGGTGCGGTTTCTTGTTCCCGGAAGGCTTCGTAGAGTCCTGCTCAGTTACGCTACGGCAGAGCCTGTGCTCCTAACTAAGGGGTCGACGAGGACTGCTCCCACCCAGAGACCCCGTGGTCGTGCCTGCCCTCGCGTGACGGGGTCTGATGCTTCCTGCCGGCCTAGCCAGGTGGGTGTCAGTGCCGCGCGCCCCGGGACTGATGCAGCAGCTCTCCCGCAGGCCTGCTGTTGCTCACGGCAGCCCCGCCTTCCTCCCGCCCTGTGCCCGTCTTCCCTTCTCCCTTTAGGAAGATGACTTCTCGGGTGAGTGACAGTGGACTAGGAGCTCCGAGCTTCTTGAGGCTCCAGCAGTCGCTTCTCCACGCAGGTCTTCCTGTAAGGGTCCAGTGGTTCAGTAACTTGTCTTGAGTACCTCATTACACATAGGAGTGTCAGGATAACGGATGTTTTTGTGGACTCCCGTGAAGGTGAAAATTGGTAGAGCCAGTTGGGTCCTAATTTGTCAATACCTAGAAAAGTGGAAGCTACAACCTAACAGTTACCCACCTAAAGGTTTACCTTGGAAAAATTAGCCCCAGCTACACAAAGACAGGTACTAGAACGGCCGTGGTAGGATTTCTTGTAAAAAAGAAAACTTTGGAGTTGACCCAGATGTTCAGCAGCAGCTGGACGGGTGGAGAAGCCATATAGCTCTGCCGCTGTGACAGCGAACGGATTCAGGGCATCAAACCTTTCCTTCAGCGGTGTTAAGCAAAAAGCAAGTTGCAAGGGAATATTCAGTAGGATAACATTTACGTGGAATTGAAGAACCTAAAACAGTAACATACAGAGCTTAGGGATCCTTAACGTGTAGTAAAAGTATAGAGAGGTGGTGTGAGGGTAACGAGCCCTCTGTTGCAGAGAGTGGCTGCCTTCGGGAAGGTGAAGGGGGTACACATGGTGGGGGCGGGGTTGCGGGTGGCTGCTCAGGCCCTGGGGCGTGGTGCTCTGAGGAAAGGAGCTGAGGGGAAGCCAGTGTGGCTGGGAGAGTGAGGAGGTGGGGTGGGATGTGAGGCAGGTGACGGAGGGAGAAGGGTCTGGAAGGCCCGCTCTGAGGCCCTGCAGAACGTGGGGCCCGGGAAGGAGAGCCGGGGTGGGGTGGGAGGAAGGAGGGGGGACAGGTGCCAGGGCTCAGCATGTGCAGGGTGCTGGGCTGAGCATCGCATTGGAGAGAGGGATGGGAGACTTTCCCGTGGCGACAGGTCGTGCCTCCCCGTGGGGAGGCGGCGCTACTGAAAATGCAGGGACTGAGGGCAGGAAGGCCGAGTTCCAGCGCTGCCCAGCGGTGCACGGAGATTGGCGCCTTAACGTCTCAATTGGTATCCGCGGTCCTGACGGTGGAGACCTTCATACAGGGATTGGCTGCAGCTGACAGATGTCGGGCCCCCGCCACGCACGTGCCGTTCGAAGCAGACTGACGTGTCTGGTTCATTTGGAGCTTATGTTTGGTTATGTTGGTGGGAGGGAGGTGGAAACTAAATAAATAAATGAACAGGAAAACATCAGACCCTGCTCTGCAGACAGCAAAGCAGGCTGGCGCGGTGGCCCAGGCCTGGGTTTCCAGGGGTGGCTGAAGGTGTTGGCGTGAAGCTGGGTGGGCTTGTCTGGGAGGAAGGCCTTGCGGGGCGGCGTGAGGGTTTGGAAGGAGGTCATGCACGTGCTGTGCGCGGGAAGGTCGGGCCCTGAGTATTTGCGCATGTGTCAGCTTCTGTGTGTCGGAAATGGGAGAAACAAGTTCTAATTCACAGATGTGACTGGACCCCGGTCAGGTCAGAGGGGCTGGGGAAAGCTGACCCAGGCATCATCTGGCCACGTGATAGGGTTTAAGAAAACATCTCACACGTGGTGGCTTGTCTGTCTACAGGAGGACCTCGAAGCCCTCATAGCCCACTTCCAGGCTCTCGATGCCAGAAAGACCCGGATCGTGGAGACACCCTGCTCCCCACCTTCTCCAAGGTAAGCAGCACGGACTCCGCAGAGTAGCTTCTGACCTGAAGTTTTCTGGTGTGGATTGGAAAACCGCTTGAAGTGGGCACAGTGTTTTCATAACGAACTGGGCACCTGGGACATTTTCATCATGAAAACCCGCCAGATCAGCTCCCACGAAACATGTTTTTCACTTGCACTTACAAAGAATGGGAGTGAGGCGACTCAGCTTCATTGTCGTGTGGAAACCCAGCGATGAGCCGGTCAGGGAGGTTGTGTGGGTGTGGCCACTCGCCACCCGGCGACAGTCCGTGGGCAGCCCGTGAGCTTCTCCTTGCTTCCTGGGTGTCTAAAGGCCCGTCGCTTTGCGAGACTTAAAATCATGATAGCTTTTTGCTGTGTTCGTTCATAATGCTTTCAAATTCTCATGTGAAAAGTGGGACCGTTAAGTGTGAACTGTCTGTTAGCCATTTTAGGTAGGTTTGTAGTTTATGTGAGGAGCTCCAGCATCTTTTTTAGGATTTGAGACCCTGTGGAAGGAGCAGGCTGTGGGATTTCTTTTTTTCTTTTTTTTTTTTTTTAAATTAATTAATTTTGGGCTGCATTGGGTCTTTGTTGCTATGCGCGGGCTTTCTCTAGCTGCAGCGAGCAGAGGCCACTCTTCATTGCGGCGCGCAGTCCTCTCATTGAGGTGGCTTCTCTTGTTGCAGAGCACAGGCTCTAGGCGCGTGGGCTCCAGTAGCTGCAGCTTGCAGGCTCAGTAGTTGTGGCTCTCGGGCTCTAGAGCGCAGGCTCAGCATTTGTGGCGCACGGGCTTAGTTGCTCTGCGGCATGTGGGATCTTCCCGGACCAGGTCTTGAACCTGTGTCCCCTGCATTGGCAGGTGGATTCTTTTTTTTTTTTTTTGCGGTACGCGGGCCTCTCACTGCTGTAGCCTCTCCCGTTGCGGAGCACAGGTTCCGGATGTGCAGGCTCAGCGGCCATGGCTCACGGGCCCAGCCGCTCCGTGGCATGTGGGATCTTCCCGGACCGGGGCACGAACCTGCGTCCCCTGCATCGTCAGGCAGACTCTCAACCACTGCGCCACCAGGGAAGCCCCAGGCTGTGGTTTTCACTGGCTTCTTGCTCCTTTCTTCTCGTCCCCTTGGCTCCGGAATGCCAGTTCTCTAATTTGATCCAGGGATTCAGGCTCAATAGTTCTTACACCTCCTCCTGACAGAGCAGAGGCTGGACACGGAGTGCATCAAGCTAGGAGCCCAGGGAGGCTGAGTGATCCTGATGAGGAGATGCTGTGTCCTTTGGAGAAGGGTAAATGCCTTAACTGCACAAGCATCCGGGGCTGTCTTGATCGGTTGAGAAACGATTTGCTTTGTTTCCCTCAGGCCTGAGTGGAGGCCTTGGTTTAGCATGTCAGGAAGGGAGGTGGTAAGAGTGCCCCCTCTGCTTCAGTGGGTGCAGGGCATGGCCCCGAATCCCGCGACCTCGCCCCCGGCATGCGGTCATTACCTGTTCGGGGTCGGGGGCAGCGTGCTTACCCCTGAGCAGACAGAAGCGGCTTTGCAGCCGCTCCCAAGGTTGCAGATCCTTCTTGTCCTTTGGCTCTTACATTCCGTTGTTTTCCTTGTATTTATCACGTTGTCGTTGAGGCCAAGCTTAAGAGTCACACATGGTAGGTGGACGTTTTCATCTGAATTGTTGAAGCAGAAAACTCCTTGAGACCTTTGAGGCTTTATCTGTACGGCAGCCCGAGGGAATTCACTTTGAATGTGGGTTGACTTTTTTTGGATGACATTTTCCCTAAAGTGTGCTGCCCAGGAAGCCAGGTGTAATGTCACGATAGGATGTGAGGCACCGGCAGCTCCATGGGTCAGTGGGGAAGCTTCCTGGCCAAAAGGAGCAGTCGGAGCTGAGGTCTGCTGGGACGCAGACGTTTCCGTGGCGACCTTCGTCCCCTCTCACCTCTGCCTCTCTATCGCATTATGGGGAAAACCATGAAAATTACCCAGTTTCTGTGTGTACGTCCCCACGTCTTGGCTCAGAGGTAATTTAATGGGGACGTGAGGATGAGGCGCCCGGTTGTGCCAGAGCCCAGCGTGCACCATCTTGACCTGAGGGTTTGACTGCAGAGTTTCTCAGCCTATAGACTGTCTGTGTCTGCATTAAATCCCCAGAAGAAAAACCGTTTTCAGGTGTCCCAGACTTCCTTGACCTTGAAACCCTTTTCCCTTTGAGAAGCGTCCTGTGAGGTTCATGTGGCGGAGGGCACCTTGGGGGATGCCGCTCTAAGGGCTTCTGCAAGAAGGGTGTTTTCCCTCTCAGTCACTGTAGCCTTCATTACTGCCTGCTTCAGTGGTCAGGGCCTACGTGTAATTCCCTTGTGGCTCTTCTCCTGTCCTCGTGTGTGAAGTAAGTAGAAAAGTATTTGCATTTTCTAGATGGAGGGGATCTTGGTTGTATATTGCAGTGCTTCAGTAGTGGCCCTCTGAGAACAGTTTAGATTGTGATTTAAGAGGATAGACCTTTAAAACAGGACAGTTGTGGAAACTTGGCACGTAAATAGGAGCCCCTAGACTTCCCACTGCTGATGATTTTCAGCCAAACGCTGTGTGAGTAGCCCCGGCCCTCCTAGGAGACTGAGCCTGGGTGTTAGGGTCTTGACGGTGAGGCTGCTTTTAAGGGCGGTGCCTCAGCTTCTGTCCTCCGTGCCAGGCTCCTGTTTCACAGAAGTTTAGGACAGGTATGTCTCTGGTGGCGAAGCCCTCTGATGGAAAGGAGAACGGCGCTCAGTTTGGGAGTCACATGGTTTGATTTTGTGTTGAGCTGCTGCTTGTGTCTCTTGCAGGTTAAATGCCTCACTCTCCGCTCATCCTGAGAAAGATGAATTAATCCTTTTCGGAGGTGAATATTTCAATGGCCAAAAAGTTAAGTATATATTTTCTTCTTTTCCTCCAAGTTTTCATGGGTCTCATTTAGAGGAAACTTCATTTTAAGCTGATATCAGATATTCATGGTTCTTTAACTCCCCTGACATGTGTGTCCACATGTCAGGACTGGCCTGGGCCATGGTCCTTGACAAGCCACCAGGGTCCTTTAGAGGCCTTTAGGGTCACACCTCTTACCACCTGCGTGAGTTGGGCCGGCACCCTGCTGTTCTTCCTCATGATGGGTTTCCAAAGGTGTTTGAATAGGGAAAGTGCTGATAAATCGCAGAGCAATTGATAAATTGTAAAACCTGTAATTTTTATTTTTGAGCAGACCAGAAAGCCCTGTGTTTCAGAGCTATAGATGAAACAGTTCCAAAGTCCTGAGTTCGCCTTCCCTGCACGGCGGTCCAGAGATGGGCTTTGTCATTGTGTCATCATCCTGAGGGGTCCGGGGACCAGCCTTAGAAAACGCGTTTCCGGGGGAGAGCTAGTGATTGAGGTCCTACCTTCCGCTTGCTGTCGCTTGTGTGGAAGCACTGTTCGTGACACTAAAGTTCCTCCTCCTTTCTGCAGACTTTTTTATATAACGAACTCTACATCTACAACATCAGGAAGGACGCCTGGACTCAAGTCGAAATCCCCAACCCACCCCCGAGGCGTTGTGCTCACCAGGTACGTGTCCGTGTGGCCGTCGGCCTCCCCTCCTCTCTCACTGGGGCTCTGACTCAGGATTTCATGACAGGCCTTTGGAGCTGGCAGTGGCGGGCAGCCTGGTGTGGAGAGGCTGGACCTGGCACCTGGTCCTCACCCTGCTGCCTCCAGCTGGGACTTGTTTCTGAGCCGCCTCACACTCCGTCTTCACCTGTGAGGCTGGGCGATGCCCTCCTGCTCCTCCAGGTGGTGTGAAGCTAGGTAAAAGTACCTACGTGGTGCCTGGCGTGTAGCAGTCAGGAAAATGCCCCTGTATTTGAGTGAGAGAGGCTCCCACAGGCCCAAGATCCGGTGACCAGAGAGGTGAAAACAGAAGGACAGAACGAAAGGTGTCAGTGGTTACAGAAAGTAGCTATTGCAGAGTGAAATGCGTCGTGTCCAGGGACGCTGAGGGAGCAGCGCCGGGTCGGCACGCTGTCTGCTCGTTTCCGCTCACCCCAGCGCGCTCTGTCAGAGCCCGTGACTTACCAGGGAAGGGGTCCTGGTTTCATGGTTCCACGTTTGTACGCGCCACGAGGACAGGCATTGGTCTTTCTTGTTCTTTATTGTACCCGGGACAGTGTTGGGGCTCAGAAGATAATCTGAAAGCGTGGTGGCTGTCCAGTGTCAGCCTACCGCGGCCCGACTGAAACTTCCTGCACGGTGTGTGCTGCTCCTTGTTCTAACCCAGTGCTCAGAATAGCCTCCCGGTTGAAGTGGGGTCTGTGTGGGGGAGCTGACTGCCGGAGCCGCACAGGCGTCTCGTGCATAGCCGGCCTTGCAGGCATTTGGACTCGTTCATCTTCTGGAAGAGAGGCATGCACTGCTTTCTGATTGAAAAGCTAGACCTTAGTAAGGCTGGCTTTTAATTAATAAATGGATCTCGATAAGTTCTCGTCCATTCGCCAGAGCCCTCTCCAGTTCTGAGAATGCATCCACCCCAGGCCTCTGGGCTAAGCACTCAGTCCCGTCCCGTCCCGTCCCATCCGGGCCCACCCCGGCGGGGAGCACTCCCCTTTCATCGCCTCTCCAGTTCCTGGGCCCTAGGAACGCAGGCTGAGGTGCTTCTTCGATGTTCGTTTTCTTATCCGTTTTAATCAGTTATTAACTCTGTCCTTGAAGAATTAGTGTCACAGAAAGTCTTTGAGATTTTTAAGGAAGTTACTTCGGAGGCTCCGATTTGTATGTACATCTTGTGAGTCTGAGGCTTAATGTTATCCCTGTAGATAAGGTTGGCTTGCTGTTTACTCTGTGAATTTCACAACGAATCAGAGCTGTGGGAAACAGAAAATTGGTTATAAAGTCTTTTGCCTAAAGGTCATTACAGTTCAAATTCCACTGCGTTAAATTCTGAGACATAAAAATTTCCTCACGGGACTTCCCTGGTGGTCCAGTGGTTAAGACTCTGTGCTCCCAACACAGGGGGCCCGGGCTTGATCCCCGGTCGGGGAACTAGATCCCACGTGCTGCAACTGAGACCCGGCGCAGCCACATAAATACATAAATAAATTTCCTCCTTATGGACTAGGTTAATGAATGTGATGATGGAAGCCACGTTCTTTGTCTTTAATCAGTTAGGAGAAAAATGAGTAGAAAGAGAAAGCTTATACGTGGACCCTTCATTCTGTCTTTTCTCTCTAGATTTTTGGGGGGTTATTTTATTTTGTTCATTCATTCGTTCGTTCGTTTAGCTTTGCTGTGTGGCTTGTGGGATTTTAGTTCCCCAGCCAGGGATCGAACCCATGCGCCCTGCATTGGGAGCGTGGACTCTTAACCCGGGACTTCCCTGGCGGTCCAGTGGTTAAGTTATTTTAGCGTGTAATTTGAGAGTTCAGTGGCCTTTTCTAAAATGGATACAGCCGGTGAGAGAAGGGAGAGGGTCGCGAGGCCCCCTGAAGGCATGCCTGACGAGAGCTGTCAGGCCTTGGCTGGCGCTGCCCTCCCGGCGCCCCCTCCGCCGGGGAGAGCGTTCAGACTCTCCTGCCTGGACGGGCTGGCGGGACTGTTGAGGACTGAGGGGTGGGAGAGTGGGAGGTGCAGGCGTGGACGGAGTTCACGTTTTGTTACTTGCCTGGCGGTTTGTTTCTCCCCAAGCAATAACTAACTAAACTCACTTGAAACAAAATGCAAAATGCATTCTCTCATACAGTAGAACAAAAGGTTCCCTGTGGTTAAAAAAATGTCACGTCGGCCTCTGTGCCAGCATGAGCAGTAAGTAGTTTATGTGGCAGAGTTAGTGTTTGCAAAGTGACTGTTCCTGAGTGAGCAGGGCTGCGCCGGCAGTGCCCACACGAGCCGCAGAAAGTGTTTTCCTCCGGCGCGGTCACAGCTTCATTGCCGTCCGTCCGAGGAGGTGTTGCAGACTTGTTTCTTGGGAAATTCTGAGCGTCTTTTACATGCAAGGCACTCTTCTAGGGCTGGGATACAGCGATAAAAGAGACACAGCTGCCACTCTTGGTGATGTCCCATATTTTGTGTTTCCTTTGGTCCTGCTGGCCTGGCACGTTTTTAGGACTTGGCTTTCACAAAGCTGTCGTATGTGGCTGACGTCAGAATCCATTCGCAGAGTCTTTGTTGTTTGGACTCCATTGTGCCTTTGTTTTTTGACCCTTGGAGACTTGTGAACTTAAGGTTTTCTAGACCTGATTTTATTCCAGTGGAGACGACCATACAGAAACCCAAACCCCTGGGAAGGATACAGCGTCGTGGGACGAGTAGCAGAGCAGATGCTGGCACAGCCCTGCCTTGTATGGGCAGCCGCGCCGTGTCCTCCTCTGGTCGCCGGGCGGTGCTTTGCCTCTGTTAGATCCAGGGAATGTTGCTTGTTTACGTGTTTGTTTATTATGTTCATGTTTTCTTCTCAGTCTTTGGACATACTTACAACTTTTCAAGTCCTTGTCTGCCGATTCTCTCATCTGTGTCATTTCTGGGTCTCTTTGTATTGACTAACCTTGTCGATATGGGTCGCATTTTGCTGCTGGAGCTGTGTGGTTAGATGATAGACTTTGTGAGTGCCAGAGCAGATCTTCGGGGAGCCTGGGCAAGCCCCCAAGCTGAGATGCCTCCGTGAACACGAGAGCAGTTCTTGTCTTTTCAGATTCTCACGTCTTCTTGTTCACGGCGTTCCCACTGGGGTCTCCATGCTCCCCGCCTGTCAGGTTGTCACTGTTCTGGTGCCTTCTGCAGCTTCGGCCTGGCCCACAAGGACACGGCGTCCTCAGTCTGCCACGCTCGTGAAGTGGGCGGTGTTTGGGACGCCCAGACCCCTCCCGCCACGAGCGTGACGCCGTTCAGCAAAGTGCCGCTGCACTGTTGACTGTCCGCGTTTGTTTTCAGTCACCAGCAGATGATGAGTTTCGATCTGGTAGGTGGCTCAGCCTCGTGCAGATCTCCACGAGCGTTTGGAGGCTTTCTCTAAGAACGGTAGCTCTGTGGCGTGGCCTTTCTGGGGTCTCTAGTGAACGCCCTGGGTATTCAGTGGCACCTTTCACTGTGGTTGGAACTTGTCTGTCTCCGAGGCCCCTGTGAGCTCAGGTCATTTTCAGGCTTTCGGCCTCACGGTGACGGTGTCCATCCTGTGCCCAGTCTCCGGTGGCCTCAGTGTGCACACGTGCAGCTTAGTGTTTATGGGCTCCAGGGGAACCCACCCAGACTTCAGGCTGCTCCGCCCTGCAAATTCCAGCTGCCTCCGCATCCTGGAACTTGGGCTTCTGTTTGCTCAGCTCAGCAGGACCGCGAGAGTGTGAAACTGCCTGCGGAGTCAGAGGGCTGACCTTGCTCGTTCACCGTGTCTCAGGGTCACGGTCCTGCACGTCGTGCTGCCTGGCTGTCGTGCTTCATAGGTTTCGTGCGGTTTCCTCCTTGTTTGCAGTGGGAGGGCTGGCATGGTGCTGATTGCTGAGCCTGGACAGAAGTGGAAGTTTTATGCCTGTCTGTGTGGTTTGCATCTTCTCTTGAGTGGTATGTTGGCTCTTTCTTGGTGTTTATGGTCTTCGAGGAGGAGGTGAACCCAGAGCGCTCAGCTCACTGGCCATCAGTCCACCTTCGTGTCGTCGCCGGAGTCCTGCCTGTGATGGGACGTGGGACACACACTGGTCACAGTCTTTTTTCTTGCCTGGAGTTTGACTTCATTTTTTTTTAAGGACGGCTCTGAAAACTGATTTTGTAAGTAATAAATATCCATTGTGAAAAAAAATGAAGATAATGAAAGCAGAGTAAGTCCATTGTCCATTCTTCCAGAACTCCTACTTGGTATTTTCTGCATCTTTTCTCTGCATCCGTGATTCATATTTCTATGCATCTATATTTCATATTAGTTGGACTATACACATACATACGTGTGTATATGTGTGTGCACATATCTACATGTGTATACATATGTATATATACATATATTCTCCCTGTACTCTTCTTCCCAGTTAATGCATTATTTGTGGTATTATCCTGGGACATTCAGTAGCTTCTATAATATGGTATTTCAAAACTACATTGTAGGGCTTCCCTGGTGGCGCAGCGGTTGAGAGTCCGCCTGCCGATGCAGGGGACGCGGGTTCGTGCCCCGGTCCGGGAGGATCCCACGTGCCGCGGAGCGGCTGGGCCCGTGAGCCTTGGCCGCTGAGCCTGCGCGTCCGGAGCCTGTGCTCCGCAACGGGAGGGGCCACAACAGTGAGAGGCCTGTGTACCGCAAAAAAAAAAAAAAAAAAAAACTACATTGTATTGCGTAGCGTGAAAGAACTACCTAAACTTCATTAAGCTCAAAAAAACATGTTAGGTTTGGGCCTGAGCTAATCCTCATGTCTGGTTTAAAGATTTGAAGTGATCAGTTTCTTTCTTTCTAAGTACTGGGATTTTAGAGTCCCAGGAAGCTGGCCTGTCTCTTGACAGGTCAGTCCTGAGAGGATGCACAAGTCTGAGTGAAAATGGCGGGCGGGGGGGCACACCACCCTAAGTGTGTCACCAGGACCCTCCAGTTAGACCGGGGGGGGGGGGGGGGTGGGAGCAGCACCGGGGATGGAGCCGCAGTTCTGCAGCGTGAAGCGTAGTTGAGTGGAGGACCGCGCGCTGCAGTGCAAGTCCCGGGGTGCTCGGAGGGTGCCTGGGGACGGGCCTTCTGGGAACCACTGTCTGACCGCCCCGTGTGTGCTTGTCCGTGGCGGTTTGCGAGGGCAGGAGGCCTTCACGCGGGCTGCTCTGGAGCACCTGGCGTCCAGCTGCCCCCGATCCAGTTCCCCTGCGCCGGCCACACTGTGCCTGCCGCCGTCGGCACTACCTGTGAGCCCCTGGCCAGACAGCCCCTCGACGGGTTCCCGTCCTGCACCCCCTTGGTGTGAAGGACAGGCCCGGTTGCCTCCTTCTCTCTCTGGGCCCAGGGTTGGTGGCTCTCGGGGCGGGCTGGCCCACCAGTGGCTTGTGTGGCTCTGTCAGCCCAGGCGGTCCCGCCTGGTTCCCACGTGGCCTGTGAGTCCTGGGCCTTCAGCAGAACCACAGAGGGGCAGGCATTTGAAGACGAGGTCAGGGCTTGGCACCGGGTGTTATGGGGGAGGGGCTCCGGTTTTCCCTGAGAGCTGTATGGCTGTGCCCTGACCTGTCGCCATTCTCCCAACAGGCTGTGGCGGTGCCCCAGGGCGGCGGACAGCTGTGGATCTTTGGCGGGGAGTTTGCCTCTCCCGACGGAGAGCAGTTCTACCACTACAGGGACCTCTGGGTCCTGCATTTGGCCACCAAGACGTGGGAGCAAGTCAGGTAAGGTGAGGAGCATGACCCCTGGGCCCGCTCCTGTCCTGTGCCGGCGTCTGGGGTTCACGGTGATGGGATCGGCTCTTGTAGGATAATTCCAGGGCTCCGAGGGGCGCGGTTGCCCCGCCTGGGAGACCAGTCTGGCTGGTAACCAAAGTGAGGGAAGAGCTTCCCCTTCGCGGGGCGGCCCGGCCCGGCGCCGGCTGCCTGACATCTGGCTTCGTGGAAGGCGTTGCCGGGGTCTCTGGGACCAGCGCCGCGTCCGGGCTCGTTTCCCTGGTCCTCCCTCCCCTCGTCAGCGTCAGCAGTGATCAGGTTTTCCTGCAGTTCTCCCGTCCGCTCACCGCCCCAGAGGCACCTCTGGGTTTCAGCTTGCTGCCCGTGGAGTGCCGTGCCACTGAGAGCAAGTGTCCGGCTAGGTCTGCCTGACATAGGAATAGTGGAGTGTGTAAGAGGAAGGACAGGGAAGCCTTTATGTCCCTGTTCGGTAAACCGGGCTCGGCCGTCATTGTGCTCAATTCCTGCTTCTGTCGGTGACATTGACCTCTGGTTGTCACGTTCACCCCTGCAGTCTCCGTGGCCAGAGCCACACGCCTGACTCTGTAGAGGGACAGACGGTGTGTCTGCCTTTAAATTTATGTACAAGAAGGAGCCTGGTAGCACGACGGACTGAAAGCGGAGTCAGTGGCTTTGCCCTCGTGGGGCACATGCGCGGCTCTGGGGCACCAGCTCTGTATTGTTAAAGCAGCCACCAGGCTCCCCGCCTCATGAGAGTGGAATTCGGGGGTGTGCAGGGCTGCTGGCAGGTCCCGGGACTTGCATCCGAGGGAAGTCCCTGGAGGGTGTGTCCCGTGGTCCCCTGAGGGGCCTTTTAGGAGCCCGTGAACAGCCAGCTGCCGGCCTGCTCAGATCGGCTTCCAGCCTGGAGTGTTCGACTGACCGGGTAAAGAGTTGAGCGCGAGAGTGATTGGAAGGTGCCCAGAGGTTGCCAAGCTCGCTAAGCTGCCGGGGAAGCTCTGGAGAGCGGTCCGGGTAAAGGTGGGCCCCGGGTGAGCCCTGGTGTGCTCTCCGAGCCCGCCTGCATCTCCTTCTCTTACTTGCTTTGGGAAGGGTGTGGCAACTAAGAACTTTGCATATTAAAAATTGATTTCGTTGTGTATATGTTGAGACCTAGACATTTTCATTTTCCCCTTAATTTAAAGAGTGTTCAGGCCCAGAGCGTGTACCCTTTTTGTCTTTCTTGCTTTGCTTCAGTTATTCTTTTCAAAATCCAGTTGTTGTTTCTTTGTTCACTTTGGTGAATCGGTTCTTGATGTTTTTGTTGCATTTTTATCAGCGTTGGTAGCTCTTGCCTGTAACGTGTGGCTGAGGGATGGTGAACGGCTCCGTGAGGGAGCAGCGCCCGTGGGGCCTGGTGTTGATGGTGGCGGCACGTTGGGGGGTGTCCCGCGGCGACCTGCTGGGCCGTGCTGTGGCGCGTGCTTTCTCGTGCCCTTTCACACCTTTCCGGTGCCGTGACAGGTGTTGCAGGTGTTCGCTCCAAGGACGCAGGGAGGCACTGGCAACATGCAGCCACTGCCCTTTGCAGAGCTCGCCGTGCCTGCTGTCCCGAGCCCCGCCTCAGCGTGCGACTTGAGCTGTGTCCTGGCGTTGCCGGCTTGGTTACGCTTGCTCGGCATTCGAGGCCTCCGTCCTAAGTCAGAAGTTGTTCCTCATGAGCAGGTCCCTCATTACTTTTTTGGTGGGGAGGCGGGCAGCCGGGCAGAGCTGCGCTGAGCTGTTCTCTTCGGTGGCCAGGGTGCGGCGGTGCACTTCACCAGAGCCCGTGCGCCCTGCGGGGCCGAAAGTCGGGGGACGGAGGGCCTCTCCCTGGCTTCTCCTCTTACTCTGTTCGCTGGGAGATTTTAAACGACCGGCTCAATTTCTGTGTGTCTGCCGCTCAGCTGAGTTCAGTTACTGCCGCTTCACGTGCCTACGGTTCCCAGGCGCGTTGTGTTTGAGGCTGGCTCTGTTTTTAAGGCCCCTGCTGGGAAGCAAGGAATCAGAAGCGGTGTGCGAGAGATACTGTGTGGTGAGGACCTCCGTTCCCCTTTGTCATCGTGGGTGCTGGGCTCGGTGCCCGGGCGTGCGCACGGCCGCGGCCCTGCCCCCGCCCTGCCCCAGTGTGTTCCGTGAGACCAGCGAGGAGGGTGTGCCCTGTGTGGCCCGTTCCTTGCTGTTACAGTGTCTGCAGCCGCCGTGTGTAGGGAGCAAGCACGTCCCAGGGAAGGTTCCCTCAGTGAGCCACACACCGGAAGCCACAAGAGGGTGACTGTCTGACCGTGGGAAATTTTAAGGTTTTTGTGTCAGGAATGATGCCACCAGGAAAGTGTGGGAGTGGCGACGGGTTTACAGCGTGAAGCGAGCTCACGTTCAGAATAGAGACTTTAGGTGGAGTAGTGAGCAGCGAGCGGCCGGGCGTGAGAAGGCCGCCACGAGAGGCTCACACGGAAGGCCGGGCCGTCGGGCGCCGCGCGGGGGCTGCACAGGCGGCCTGGTCCCTCCCGCCGGCTGACTCGCCCGCCAGCGGCAGCCGTCCTTCCAGCACCCTGTCGCTTGTGCCTGCCCCTCGACCCCATGTTCACTGTTAGGAATATACCCTAAAGAAATGTTCGCTCTCGTTTTGTACAAAAATATGTGTACAGGAAGCTAAGGTGCAGAGCAGCACGTGCCTGAGTGTGTGTGCCTGCAGACTGGGCTAGAGCGCCGCTGCGGGCACACGTGCAGGCACACACACAGCCCAGAAGCGTCGGGATGTTTCCGGGCTTTCTGCTGATTCCTTGATCTTCTCTTCCCACCTATTCTAGTATCGCTCCATTGTAACCGACATAGCTCTGTGGTTTATTTGGATAGCAGGAAGGTCTTTCTCATTTACTTAAAAAATTTCTGTGTCATGCACTCTTTTTGTTTAATTTTCTTTATGTTTGGTTGCATTGGGTCTTCGTTGCTGCGTATGGGTTTTCTCTAGTTGCGGCGAGCGGGGGCTACTCTTCGTTGAGGTGCGTGGGCTTCTCATTGCTGTGGCTTCTCTTGCTGTGGAGCACGGGCTCTAGGTGCGCGGGCTTCAGTACTTGTTGTGCGCAGCCTCAGTCGTTGTGGCTCACGGGCTCAGTAGTTGTGGCTTGCGGGCTGTAGAGCGCAGGCTCAGCAGTTGTGCATGGACTTAGTTGCTCCACGGCATGTGGGATCTTCCTGGACCGGGGCTGGAACCTGTGTCCCCTGCCTTTGCAGGCAGGTTCTTAACCACTGTGCCACCAGGGAAACCCCCCTCATTTTTTTCATGAGAGCTTCACAGTGTTCAAGTTCTTCTGTTTTATAAACATTCCAGTGGGATTTCCATTGGATCGCAGTTTGTAGATTTCACCTCGAGAGAATTGACGTCTGTCTAATTCTTAGCCTTCCCAGTCGGGCACATTTCACTTGTCTTAGGAGTCTCAGTTAGGTTTATTTTTTATCCTTCAGTAACGTTTAAACCGGCCCAGAGGTAGAGTTTCAAAGTCAGGGGGCGTGTGTTCCTGGAGCCTTGTCCCCAGGTCTGGCGTTCTCCCCGGGCACTGTGGGCACAGCTGTCTGCAGCGCACAGGTGTCTTGTCTGGGGCAGTTCTTACTTGTTCTCAGGGTCCACCCTCGCTTCACAGTGTAGCACATACTACCACGGGGTGGCTGCCCTGTCTGCACTTTGGAGGGGTTGTCTTAAAGAACTTTCGAGGTTTCACAGCAAGAATCGGTGGTGGAGTGGCTGGGAGACTTGTCAGCCTGGGGAGATGGCTCAGAGCTGAGAGGATACCTCTCTGGGTGATTCTTGGACTTTCGTGCACCGATTAGCACCTAGGGAGCTCTGAAAATGCACGTTCCTGCCCTCGTCCCCCCAAACATCGAGTCTGATTCACAGCCGCTTTAAAACGGGGCTCAGGAATCTGCATTTGACAGTAACCCCTCCCCACCCCGCTTAGTGACCTTGATCCAGGCGGCCCTGGATCACAGCTGGAGGCCTCGCCTACTGGCGCGTCTCATGCTTATTTTGAGCACTGTTCACTAATGTGAAAACGTCGGCTGCCTTTTCAGAAGTAAGAGAACTCATGTAAGATGCCTCTTAGATCCTTAACAATGAAAAACGGTGTGGGTATTGCTTTTGTAATTTACTACTTATTCCAAAATGAAAGCGTCACCCCGCTGCTGTTTGGCAGGGCTGTGCGTGCTTAATTGATGAGGCCCGGCGCGGAAGCAGGCAGACTGATTACTGAAGTCGGTCTATCGATCCTGGGGGCTGGGTGACAGCGTGTGGGGTTTTGCCTTGGAGCAGCTGCCACTCGGAACTGGGCTTGGTTATTAAATAGCCTGACACAATGGCTGCTGTCTGCTCTGTCATTTTTTCTTACTGACCTAAAAGAAAAGGGAAGGTGCTTCAGCCAAAATGAAGGCTGATTTTGCTATTTCTGGGGAAGATCAGTGAGTCTGGGAGAATCCACACGGTGTGAGCTCAGATCATGGGAAAAGTGCAGGAAGAGGTCACTGTGAACCGAATTTATTCCGTCTCCAGGACTTGGCCCAGCACTCTGCATCCTTTTTGCCATGCTGCACGGCTTGCAGGATCTTAGTTCCCTGGGCAGGTTTTGAACCCTCGCCCTCGGCAGTGAGAGCAGCGAGTCCTAACCAGGGAATTCTGCGCATTCGTCTTTTTAGGAAACGTTTTTCACTCCCATGGGGGTCGTTTTACATTTGGGGAGACTGAGACCAAGAAAAGGTTATAGAACAGTAAAGGCCAGCGGAGGCAGAGTTAAATCAGTATCTGGTATTATGTAGTCCCTTTGTTGGCTTTTTTTTTTTTTTTTTTTTGCGGTACACGGGCCTCTCACTGTTGTGGCCTCTATATGTGGGTGCTTTAATCTCTTCAGCTGTTTTCTTGGGCCCTTTCTCTCTCTCTCCTCCTTCTAGGATTCCTATATTGTGAATGTTGATGTGTTCCATGTTGTCCCAAAGGTCTCTGAGGCCTTTTTTTTTTTTTTGCGGTACGCAGGCCTCTCTCACTGTTGTGGCCTCTCCTGTTGCGGAGCACAGGCTCCGGACGCGCAGGCTCGGCGGCCACGGCTCACGGGCCCAGCCGCTCCACGGCACGCGGGATCCTCCCGGACCGGGGCACGAACCCGCGTCCCCTGCATCGGCAGGCGGACTTTCAACCGCTGTGCCACCAGGGAAGCCCTCTTTGTTGGCTTTTAAGCAGGTTTTTCTCGCGGGAGGGCACGGTGATGGATTCCCAGGCATCCGCTTTCTTTCATTTTTGCCCTTCTCGTGTTTCTGTAGCACATTTACAACGAGCAGACCCTTAGGAGTCTTTCTTGTCTTCCTTTTTGCACGTGCTTCATCCTTGCAACATTTAATTGACATCATAATAGTTCGAAAATGAGAGGAATGTGCGTAGTGTTACTGACGTCAAGAAGACTAAAGCTTAAATGTCAGCACAGCCTCCTGACTTACATTGGACGGGTATGACCACCTTTTTTTTTTTTTTTTTTTTTTTTTTAATGACCAACTTTAACAGATGTTTTGAGATTCCCTGCAGTGTCTGTCTTCGGTGGGACGCGGCTGCACAACTGACCTAATTTAAAAAACAAAAACAAAGGCCTGACTTGGTAACACAGGTTCCGTCTACTGATCGTGTTTTTATTTTTATACCATACACAGCCTCTCTCCCCGTCCCCCGCTGCCTCTCCTCCAGGAGGTCAGGGAGGAGAGTGGGCTGTGTTTAAGTGTGTGTGCCCCTGTGTGAGCCTGGGGGCAGTTCGCCACCAGAGGCGGGACTCAGCCTTTGCCCGCCTGCTCAGTCTCTCACAGCGCAGACTCCACTGTGGTAGGTTTACTATTGCATAAACACGCCACAAATGGTTTCATTACTAATAGCAATAAAGTAAAAGAAGGACACAGTTTGACACGCTGCCTGGGTTCTAGAGGCTGCTGCTAGTTATTCTGTGCAATGTGAGCAACTACTTACCAAGCCCCAAATTTGTTGTTTAGTGGTACTTGGAGAGTGGGGCTGAATTCTGAAGGTGCCTTGTTTGGTGAAGGGGGAGATGCTCTGGCCAGTGTTTCCTGCTCTGGCCACAGCGGAACCATTCTTGGAGGAGGGTCCTTTCCTTTTCTGAGGATGGGCCACTAGACTAAGTTCCCTGTCAGGTCGGCCTGCGTGACCTTGAATCTCTGGGACTGTGAGAGAAATTTTTCCTTTGCTCAGTAAACATCTCGGGAACAGCATGGTACTATGGCGTATCTTTCGTGAAGTGTAAACTTTCACGTAACTCAGGGAAGCATTTGCATACTGAGTGCTTAGCGCTCTGTTTGTACCCGAAGCCCGTGGAGCTATCAGACGCGTGTGCATCTTCTGTAAATGTCGCCACAGCAGCTGGCTGGGAGGGGCCTGGCTGGTGCTGAGCGGCAGCGTGCCCTGCCGCAGCTCCGATGCGCTAGAAGCACTCGCTCCCCCGGCAGGACACATGTAGTTTTGCGCTGCTTATAGAGCTGGCTGAGTAGGACATGTGAATTTTTTAAGACTCCATATTTAGGAGTGACGGCAATTGAAAAGTGCCTGTTGGAGATTCAAATATAAACAGGCTTTTTTGGGTGGCTTTATTTTCTAAAGGGGTATATGGAGTCTTTTTATAGAAAAAATTTCCCTTTTTGGTTACAAAACACAGTGGTACTTGGCTGCTGCCACAGAAAGTTAATTGAGTCCTTGATGCCTGGCTCACCAAAGGACAGAACACCCATCGGATTTGTGGCCAGAGGCTGCAGGAGGCCGTAACCTGGCCGTCTTGGCTCTGGGGAGTCATCTAGAGATCACTTGGCTCGCTGGTGCTGTTTCCATAGGTCACTGGGCCGTTACATTCACGGTTACTGGAGTAACATTGGGAGCGTTTGGGGCTCTCCGGTGTCTCCTGTGTACCTTTTTTTTTTTTTTTTGGCGGTAGCGGGCCTCTCCCGTTGCGGAGCACAGGCTCCGGACGCACAGGCGCAGCGGCCGTGGCTCACGGGCCCAGCCGCTCCGCGGCACGTGGGATCCTCCCGGACCGGGGCACGAACCCGCGTCCCCTGCGTCGGCAGGCGGACTCTCCACCACTGCGCCACCAGGGAAGCCCCTGTGTACCTTGTTGGAAGTAGAATTGGAAGCAGACCTATCCGTGTTTGGAAGGAAACCTGTCTCCCAGGTTGTACTTGTAAAGTGTTGCGAGAGACAGTTTCTCAGAAGGGGCTTGTCGCTCGCGCGGCCCGGCGGCGCTCTCCTCACGCACCTTCTCTGCTGCGCAGCTGTGCCTCGTGGCTTGTCTCCTGGGCACCCGGTCCCAGGACGTGGAAAAGTCGTGCCAGCCGCTTCAGCCTGTGGGGTGGGGCAGCTCCGAGGAGAGCGCTGCTCTCACCGTGCCGACCGCACAGGCAGGGTCGGTGCCCAGTGACGGCGTGAACCTGCGGTGGCGACGGCATGGCGTGGCGCCGAGCCTCCTCCTGAACCTTGTCCGTCTGGGATTTTTATCATGAATTCGAAAAAGAAAACATGCTTACTAGATTTGTGGGTGATACACAGCTAGGAAAGGACTTCCCGGTGGCACAGTGTTTAAGAATCCACCTGCCAATGCCGGGGACTCGGGTTCGATCCCTGGTCTGGGAGGATCCCACATGCTGTGGAGCAACTGAGCCCGTGCGCCACAACTACTGAAGCCCGTGCCCCTAGAGCCCGTGCTCTGCAACAGGAGAGGCCACCGCAACAAGAAGCACGCGTGCCGCAAGGAAGAGCAGCCCCCGCTTGACGCAACTGTGGAAAGCCTGTGCGCAGCAATGAAGACCCAAGGCAGCCAAAAAAAAAAAAAATTAAAAATAAATTAATTTTTTTAAAAAACTAGGAAGAAAAGCAAATAAATTGGTTGGCAATTCAGCATCCAAAATTATCTTTGTGGACCAAATCTAGCAAGAGGAAATTGAAGTGGGATAAGTTTTCCTTGTAGGTTGCATATAAATGTAGCATTTAAAAAAGCTGCCCTTGCT
This sequence comes from Kogia breviceps, assembly GCF_026419965.1. Taxonomy (NCBI): domain Eukaryota; kingdom Metazoa; phylum Chordata; class Mammalia; order Artiodactyla; family Physeteridae; genus Kogia; species Kogia breviceps. The sequence continues at coordinate 56,801,823 of NC_081327.1, read as the reverse complement.
AGAAGAAGAGAAGTATTTAGTAAGTTGAAACGCGGGCAGTCATCTACATATGGTGAGGCTACTCCAAGACTGGTGCTTAAAGATCACATTAGCAGGATGTAGTCTTGAGGAATAGGAACTGGTAATTTTGGGCTGACTTTCCATGGATGAGTACCATGGTTGGTTTGGATGACACGTTAAAAGGGAAGTTAATACGCTGAGGGCGTTAGGAGAGAGAGACTAGGATGATCAAACAGTTCAGGAAAGGCGAGAAGAATGGAATCTGTTCTAGGTTGGAATAAGGGAAGTTCCTGGAGGTCCTCATAGCAGTGCGTGATGCGGTGTTCATGTGAGATTTGCTAGTGGGGAGACGCTGGGTTGGGCAGCTCAAGCTTCTCTTTCCTTTTGAGAGTCTTTGTGTTGTATTTTTTTTAGGGCACCTGGTTTGCGGGAAAGCTTTGTGGAAATAAATGGAGAATAGTGCCTTGTATAGAGAAGTGCTGGACTGGGCAGCTCAGGTTGTAACCATCTTTTGCAGCCTTGACTTCATGGTTGGATTGTGTAGGTGGGAGAGCCAGATTGAGATAGCACCAGTTCAAAACAAGGTGAGCAGAGGCACCTGGTGAGTGTGCCCGGGTGACCACGTCAGCTCTTTTTACATCAGGTTGTTTCCTTGCTGCTGAGTTTTAAGAGTTGTTTGTGTATTTTGGATAATAGTCCTTTATCAGATGTGTTCTTTGCAAATATTTTCTCCCAGACTGTGACTTTTAATTCTTTTGATACTATCTTCTGCGGGGCAGAAGTTTTAAATTTATAAGTCCAGCTTATCTATCATTTACTTTACATGTAGGCCTGTGATCCATTTTGAGTATTATCTGCGAAAGGTCTGTGTTCAGGTTCATTCTTTTGCATGTGGATGTTCAGTTGTTTCGACACCATTTGTTGAAGAGACTGTCTTTGCTCCATTGTATTGCCTTTGCTCTTCTGTCAGAGATCAGTTGACTGTATTTATGGAACTCTATTTCTGGGCTGTCTGTTCTCTTCCATTGATCTACCTGTTTACTCTTTCACCAACGTCACACTGTCATGATTACTGTAGCTTTATAGTAAGTCTTGAAGTCAGGTAACATCAGTCCTCCAACTTTCTTCTTCTTCTTCAATATCGTGTTGACTATTCTGTGTCTTTTGGCTTTCCATATAAACTTCAGAATTTGTGTGCTGATATCAATGAAATAATTTACTGGGATTTTGATTGGAACTGTTGAATCTATAGATCAAGTTGGGAAGTACTGACACCTTGACAATACTGAGTCTTCTTATCCATGAACGCAGAATGTCCCTCCATTTACTTAGTTCTTCTTTGATTTTCTTCATCAGAATTTTGCACTTTTCCCCATATAGATTTTATATATATTTTGTTAGGTTCACACCTAAGTGTTTCATGTTGTAGTGCTAATGTAAACAATATGGCTTTCAATTTCAAGTTTCACTTGTTCATTGTTGGTTTATAGGAAAGCAATTGACTTTTGCATATTAACTTTGTTGCCTACAACCTTGCTATAAATGCTTACTAATTCCAGAAGTTTTCCTGTCAGTTCTTAAGGATTTTCCACATAGATGATCATGTCATTCGTGAACAAAGAGAGTTTTTTTTTTTTTTTTTTTTTTTTTTTTTTTTTTTTTTTGTGGTACGCGGGCCTCTCACTGTTGTGGCCTCTCCCATCGCGGAGCACAGGCTCAGCGGCCATGGCTCATGGGCCCAGCCGCTCTGCGGCATGTGGGATCTTCCCGGACCGGGGCACGAACCCGTGTTCCCTGCATCGGCAGGCGGATTCTCAACCACTGCGCCACCAGGGAAGCCCAACAAAGAGAGTTTTTAATCTTTCTTCCCAACATGTATACATTTTATTTCCATTTCTTGCCTTATTGCATTAGCAAGAACTTTTCAGTACCAAGTTGAAAAGGAGTGGTGAGAGAGAATATCCTTACCATGCACCTACTGTTAGAGGGAAAGCCTCAAGTTTCTCATCATTAAGTATGACTTTAGCTGTAATTTTTTTTGTACATCTTTATCAAGTTGGAAAAGTTCCCCTTTATTCCAAGTTTACTGAGAGTTTTTATCATGAATGGGTATTAGATTTTGTCAAATGCTTTTTTTCAACTGTTGATATGATCGTGTGATGTTTCTTTTTTAGTCTGTCAGATATGATAGATTATATTGATTTTCTAACCTTGAACCAGCCTTGCATACCCGGGATAAATTCCACATGGTCATACTGTGTACTTCTTTTTATATTTTGTCAAGGATTTTTGCATTTATGTTCACAAGAGATATTGGCCTATAGTTTTCATATAATGTCTTTGTCTGGTTTTGTCATTAGGGTAATGCTGGATAGAAGATAGAAGCTATCCTCAGAGAGATTGTAGAGGATTGGTATAATTTCTTCCTTAAATATTTGGTAGATTTCACCAGTGAACCCATCTGGGCCTTGTGGCTTTCTGTTTTGGAAGGTTATTAATTATTGATTACTTTTACTTAATAGATACAGGTCTGTTCAGATTGTTTATTTCTTGTGTGGGTTTTGACACACAGTTGTTTGAAGGAGGTCCACTTCATACAGGCTATCAAATTTGTGGGCATAGAATTGTTCACAGTATTCCTTTATTTTCATTTTAATTTCCATGTGATCTGTAGTGATGTCCCCTCTTTCATTTCCTTTTTAAATAAATGTATTTATTTATGGCTGCGTTGGGTCTTTGGTTTTTTTAAAAATTTATTAAATTTATTTATTTTTTGGCTGCGTTGGGTCTTCATTGTTGCACGCAGGCTATCTCTAGTTGCGGCAAGTGGCCGTGTGTGGGCTTCTCATTGTGGTGGCTTCTCTTTTTGTGAAGCATGGGCTCTAGGCATGCGGGCTTCAGTAGTTGTGGCATGCGGGCTCAGTAGTTGTAGTGCATGGACTTAGTTGCTCCGCGGCATGTGGAATCTTCCTGGATCAGGGCTCGAACCCATGTCCCCTGCATGGGCAGGCGGATTCTTAACCACTGCGCCACCAGGGAAGCCCTCATTTCTGATATTAGTACTTTGTATCCTGTCTCTTTTTTTCTTAAGTTGGCTAGGGATTTATTGATTTTATCAATCTTTTCAAAGAACCAGCTTTTTGTTTTGTTCATTTTTTCTCTATTCATTTCCTATTTTCAATTTCATTAATTTCTGCTATAATTCTTTTTTTTTTCTTCTTCTTCTTACTTTGGGTTTAATTTCCTCTTCTTTCTCTAGTTTCCTAAGGTGGAAACTTAGATTATTGATTTTAGATCTTCTCATATGTTCGTTCAACCCTGTAAGTTTCCCTTTAAGCACTGCTTTCACTGCATCCCACAAATTTTGGTAAGTTGTCTTTTCATTTCCATGTGACTTAAAATATTTAAAAATTTCCCTTGATAATTCTTCTATGGCCTGTGTGCTGTTTAATTTCTACGTTTTTGGGGATTTTCCAGCTATTTTTTTTTGTTACTGATTTCTAGTTGAATTCTGTCGTGGTCTAAGAGTAGACATTATATGATTTCTATACTTTTAATGTTGTTACAATGAGTTTTATGGCCCAGAATGGGGTCTGACTTGGTGAATGTTCTTTGTGAGCTTGAGAAAAATGTGTGTTCTGCTGTTGTTGGACGAAGTAGCCTGTAGGTGTCAATTTTACCCACTTGATTGATGGTTGTTGAGTTCAACCATATCCTTACTGATTTCTGCTTGCTGTATCTTATCCGTCCATTTTTGATAGGGGGACATTGAATTCTCTAGCAGTGATAATGGATTCATCTGTTTTTCCTTGCAATTCTGTTAGTTTTTGCCTCATGTAGTTTGACACTCTTCTTAGGTGCGTACCTGTTAAAAATCGTTATGTATTCTTAGCGAATTGACTCCTTTATCGTTATGTAATGCCCCTTTTATGCCTGACAACTTTCCTTGCTTTGAAGTCTGCCCCATCTGAAATTAATATAGCTGTTGTTACTTTCCTTTGATCATTATTAGCATGGTATATCTTTCTTCATCCATTTTCTTTTTTAAAAAAAATTTATTTTAATTAATTTATTTTTGGCTGCATTGGGTCTTCGTTGCTGTGTGCAGGCTTCCTCTAGTTGGGGCAAGTAGGGGTTGCTAAGTAGCTGTGGCTCATGGGCTGTAGAGCGCAGGCTCAGTAGCTGTGGTGCACGGGCTTAGCTGCTCCGCAGCACGTGGGATCTTCCCAGACCAGGGCGTGAACCCATGTCCCCTGCATTGTCAGGTGGACTCTTAACCACTGCGCCACCAGAGAAGTCCCAATTCCATTTACTTTTAATCCATATATGTCTTTATAGTTAAAGTGGGTTTCCTGTAGGTAACATGTGATTGGGTCTTGTGTTTTGATCCACTCTGATAGTCTCGGAGTTTTAATTGGTGCATTTAAACCGTTGACATTCAAAGTGATTCCTGGTATAGTATCTGCCGTGTTGGTTATAGATTCCCGTTTGTTGCCCTTGTTATTTGTTCCTGTTTTTATCCTCCACCCTTTTTTTTTTAAAATTTTTTGCCTTTTGTGGTTTTAATAGAGCATTTTATAATTCCATTTTCTCTCCTTTCTTAGCATATCAGTTATACTTCTTTTTTTTTACTTTTTTAAGTGGTTGCCCTATAGTTTGCAGTATACATTTATAACTAATCCAAGTCCACTTCCAGATAACACTATACCACTTCACAGGTGGTGTGAGTACCTTGTAAGAACAAGATAATCCTCATTTCTTTTTCCAGTCCCTTGTATCATTCATTCCACTTATATGTACACATATGTGAGTATATATACACACATAAATATATATTCCTTAGAGGCATATACATGTATACACACACAGGCACACAGGCATGGAAGCAAACGTAACTGAGTACGCTGTTGCCATTATTATTTTAAACAAAGTGTTACCTGTTTGATCAGTTAAGTTTCTGACCTATATTGTTTTTTTCCTTTTCTCTAAAGAGCTTCCTTAAACATTTCTTGTAAGGCAGGTCTACTGGCAACAAATTCTCTCAATTTTTATTTGTCTCATAAAGGCTTTATTTCTCCATCACTGTTGACCGATACTTTCATAGAGCACAGAAGTCTAGGTGACGGGGTTTTTTCTCTCAGCACTTGAAGTATTTACGGTCTCTCCCCGCCGGCCTGGATTCTGGGGAGTAGTTGGGCGTAATTGCTGTCCGTGTCCCTCTGTAGGTGAGGTGAGGTGTTTTTCCCCTTGGTTTCTTTCAGGATACTTTCTTTATCTTTGATTTTCTATGATTTAAAAGTGATACACCAAGGTGTCGTTTTTGGCCTTTTTCCTGCTTGGCGTCCTCTGAGCTTCCTGGGTCTGTAGTTTGGTGTCTGAATTTAATTTGGGGAAATTCTCAGTAAGTGTTCTTTCAAATATTTCTTCTGTTCCTTGCTCTCCTCTCCTTCTGGTAGCCGTTACATGTACATCACACCTTGTGCAGTTGTCCCACAGTCCTTGGGCATTCTGTTCTGTTTCTTCCCCCAGTCTTTCTCTCCTTGCTTTTTGGCTTTCAAGGATTCTATGGAGATACCCGCTAGCTCGCTGATTCTTTCCTCAGCTGCGTCCGGTCTAACTACAGGCCCATCAAAGGCATTCTTCATCTCCAGCACTGTGGTTTTCATGTCTAGGCTTTCTTTTTGGTTCTTCCTTAGGACTTCCGTCTCTGCTTACGTTGCCCGTCTGTCCTTGCGTGCTGTCTGCGTTGTCCCTTTGATCCCTTAGCGTATTAAACATAGTTGTTTCAAATTTCTGGTCTAAGAATTCCAGCATTCCTGCCATGTCTGGTTCTGACGCTTGTCTCTTCAAATAGTGTTTTTTGCTTTTAGTGTGCCTTGTCATTTTCTCTGGATTGCGGGACGTGATGTATCAGTTAAAGGAACTGCTGTAAGTAGGTCTCTGGTGATGAGGGGGGAGCGGAAGCGTTCGTTAGCCCTTTGACTGGGTTTAGGTCTCCTAGTGAAGCCTGTGCCTCTGGACCATGAACTTCTCCAGTGTTTCTCAGTTTTTTCCATCCCCTTAGGTGGAACAGGGTGCCTGGAGTGGGCTGGAATTGGGAATTTCTCTTCCTCCAGGTCATTTTGGCTCTGCTAATACCCAGCAGCTTAGGCTGTGGTTAACTAGTTTCCCTCGAGGGCCGGCCTTGTTAAGAACAGGGCTCTGATGTCTCTCAGAGTGGTTCCTTTTCCTCTCCCCCTGCCAGAAGCATGAGGGGGTTTTTCTCTGATATTTACTGTGGGACTTTGGTCGAGCCCCTGGAGGTAAAAACAAATCGTAGAATATTGTGGGTACCCTAGTGATGAGGTCCGCCTGGAGTGTTCCACTCTCAGAGTTGTCTGCACTGAACCTCCAGCTGAACTAGGGTTTCCTGCCCTAGTTTCTACCCCAGCACTGGTTCCTTCCAGGGTTTCTGCTGGTGTGTGTCCCCCCCCCGCCCCGAGCACAGCTCTGTGTCACTGCCCGTCTCTCCAGTCTGTGGGAAGCAGTGTTCCCTGTGTCCTCGCCTCTCTTACAGGTCAAGAACTGTGGATTTTTCAGTCTGTTTAGCTTTTTATAGGACAGAGTAGCAACTTCCAGGCTGCTTATATGCTGAACCAGGAGCTGGGAAGTCCCTGTTCCTGGTTTTTTATTGATGTGTATTTTTATATCTGTTTTACTGAGATACAGTTACATTCTATAAAATGTATACCTTTTATGTGTACAATTAGATGAATGTCAGCAACTGTATATACCTGTGTAGCCACCCCCATAGCCGAGACAGAACATTCCACCACCCTGCAGAGTTCCTTTCCGCCCCCTTTGCAGTCAGTTCCCGCCTAACCTCAGGCCCCAGGCAGCCGCGGCCACCAGAGATGCATTTTGCCCTGTTACAGTCTCGCACAAGCGGAGTCACCCAGTCCGTGCCCCTCCGCCTCCCTGCTTCCCGTGTCCATGATGTGCTGGAGATGGTCCACGCCATGGTGTGTGTCAGTAGATGGCTCCTTTGCACGGCCGGCGCGTGTTCTGTCTGAGGAACACACTGCACCGTGTGTATCTGTTTACTCGGAGCGCGTTCCGCCGCTTCCAGCTTTGGACGGTCATGAGTAAAACTTCTCTGACACGTGGAGGGGTCTGTGTGCACCTGTGGTCCCGCTTCTCTTGAGTACATGTCTGGCGTCACACTGCCAGGCTGTGTGCTGAGTCTGTGTGTGTGGCCGTTGTGAGAAGCTGTTGTCCCGTTTTCACAGCAGGGAGGGGGAGGGGGAGCGGGCTCCAGTGCTTCCTGGCCTCACAGCTCTGGGTGCCACCTTTTGTCTCAGGCCCCCCGGGGGGTGCACGGAGGAGCTCACTTCTGGTATTAAACAGCCGACTTCTCATGACCTTGACCACGTTTCATATTTTTGTCAGTCGTTGGTATGTCTATATATAATTTTTCTATCTTTTGTGAATTTTGTTTTCATATCTTCTGTGAACTTTCTGTTCATACCTTTGGCCTGTGTTTTTATTGGGTTGTTTATCTTACTGATAAGGTAGTAAGGTTTCTTTATATATTCTGGATACAGGTCACTTGCAGATGTATATTTGCAAATACTTCTCCCAGTCCATCACTTGCCGTTTTTATCTTTTAATGGTTTATTTTGAAGAGCTGAAGATTTTTATTTAATGGAGTCCAGTTTGTTAGCTTCTATCTATATCTACTCCAAGGTCATAGAGATTTTCTCCTGTTTTATTCTAGAGTTCATAATAGTTATACTCAGGATGGTTTTGGTAGCTTGTGGTCAAATTTGATGGTACTCAGTAAGTGCTTTCAGAATAAATTGGTGTAAAAAGTGGTTCTTTTTTATTTTTATTTTTTTTCTTTTATAGTGGAGTATAGTTGATTTACAATGTTGTGTTAGTTTCAGGTGTCCAGCTAAGTGATTCAGTTATATATATACATATATCCTTTCTTTTTCAGACTCTTTTCCTATATAGCTTATTACAGAGTACTGAGTAGAGTTTACTGTGCTATACAGTAGGTCCTTGTTGATTATCTGTTTTACATATAGTAGTGTGTGTATGTTAATTGCAAACACCTAATTTATCCCTCCCCCCTCCACGTTTCCCCTTTGGTAACCATCACTTTTTTTTGAAGTCTGTGAGTCTGTTTCTGCTTTGTAGATAAGTTCATTTGTATTATTATTATTTATTTTATTTTATTTATTTATTTATTTTATTTATTTATTTTTTTTGTGCTACGTGGGCCTCTCACTGTTGTGGCCTCTCCCGTTGCGGAGCACAGGCTCCGGACGCGCAGGCTCAGCGGCCACGGCTCACGGGCCCAGCCGCTCCGCGGCATGTGGGATCCTCCCGGACCGGGGCACGAACCCGTGTCCCCTGCATCGGCAGGTGGACTCTCAACCACTGCGCCACCAGGGAAGCCCTGGGATTGTTTTCTTAATTTCTCTTTCTGATCTTTCATTATTAGTGTATAGGAATGCCAGAGATTTCTGTGCATTAATTTTGTGTCCTGGAACTTTTCTGAATTCATTGATGAGCTCCAGTAGTTTTCTGGTAGCATCTTTAGGATTTTCTATGTATATTATCACGTCATCTGCAAACAGTGGCAGTTTTACTTCTTCTTTTCCAATTTGAATTCCTTTTATTTCTTTTTCTTCTCTGATTGCCATTGCTAGGACTTCCAAAACTATGTTGAATAAAAGTGGTGAGAGTGGACATCTTTGCCTTGTTCCTGATCTTAGAGGAAATGCTTTCAGCTTTTCACCATTGAGAATGATGTTAGCTGTGGGTTGGTCGCCTATGGCCTATGGCCTTCATTATGTTGAGGTAGGTTCCCTCTTTGCCCGCTTTCTGGAGAGTTTTTATCATTAATGGCTGTTGAATTTTGTCAAAAGCTTTTTCTGCATCTATTGAGATGATCATATGGTTTTTATTTTTCACTTTGTTTATGTGTATCGTACTGGTTGATTTGCACATATTGAAGAATTCTTGCACCCCTGGGATAAATGCCACTCGATCGGGGAGTATGATCCTTTTAAGGTATTGTTGCATTTGGTTTGCTAGTATTCTGTTGAGAATTTTTGTGTCTGTGTTCATCAGTTATATTGGCATGTAATTCTTTTTTTGTGGTATTTTTGTCTGGCTTTGGTATCAGCGTGATGGTGGACTCAGAGTGAGTTTGGGAATGTTTATTCCTCTGCAGTTTTGGGGAAGAGTTTCAGAAGGATAGGTGTTAACTCTTCTCTAAATGTTTGATAGAATTCGTCTGTGAAGCCATCTGGTCCTGGACTTTTGTTTGTCAGAAGTTTTTTAGTCACAGTTTCAATTTCAGTGCTTGTGATTTGTCTGTTCCTATTTTCTATTTCTTCCTGATTCCATCTTGGAAGGTTGTACCTTTCTATGAATTTGTCCATTTCTTCTAGGTTTTCTATTTCATTGGCATATAGTTGCTTGTAGTAGTCTCTTATGATCCTTTATATTTCTGTGGTGTCAGTTGTAACTTCTCCTTTTTAATTTCTAATTTTATTGATTTGACCCCTTTCCATTTTTTCCTTGATGAGTCTGGCTAAAGGTTTATCAATTTTATCTTTTCAAAGAGCCAGCTATTAGTTTCATTGACCTTTGCTGTTGTTTTCTTTGTCTCTATTTTATTTACTTCTGCTCAGATCTTTATGATTTTCTTTTTTCTACTAACTTTGGGTTTCATTCTTCTTTCTCTAGTTGTTTTAGGTGTAAGTTAGGTTGTTTGAGAGTTTTCTTGTTTCCTGAGATAAGATTGTATTGCTGTAAACTTCCTTCTTAGAACTGCTTTTGCCACATCCCATAGGTTTTGGATTCCCGTGTTTTCATTGTCTTTTATCTCTAGTTATTTATTTATTTACTCTTTGATTTATTCAGTGATCCATTTGTTGTTTAATAACATGTTGTTTAGCCTCCATGTGTTTGTGGTGTTTTTTAAGTTCTTTTTGTTACTGACTTCTAATCTCATAGTGTTGTGGTGGGGAAAGATGCTTGATATGTTTTCAATTTTCTTAAATTCTCCAAGGCTTGCTTTGTGGCCCAGCATGTGACCCATCCTGGAGAATGTTCTATGTGCCCTTGAGAAGAATGTGTATTCTGCTGATTTTGGATGGTCTGATGTGTTACTTATGGCCTGTGTTTCCTTATTGATTTTCTGTCTGGATGATCTGTCCATTGATGTAAGTGGGGTGTTAAAGCCACCTACTGTTACTGTGTTACTGTCAGTTTGTACTTTGATGGCTGTTTGCATTTGCCTTACATGTTGAGGTGCTCCTATGTTTGGTGTATATATATATATATATATATATATATTTACAATTGTTATATTTTCCTCTTGGATTTACCCCTTGATCTTTAGGTAGTGTCTTTCTTTGTTTCTTGTAACAGTCTTTATTTTAAAGTCTATTTTGTCTGATATGAGTATTGCTTCTCCAGATTTCTTTTGATTTCTATTTGCATGGAACACCTTTTTCCATCCCCTCACTTTCAAACTGTATGTGTCCCTAGATCTGAAGTGGGTCTCTTGTAGACAGCATATATATGGGTCTTGTTTTTGTATCCATTCAGGCAGTCTTTGTCTTTTGTTTGGAGCATTTAAACCATTTCCATATAAGGTAATTCTTGATATGTATGTTCTTATTGCCATTTTGTTACTTGTTTTGGATTTGTTTTTGTAGGTCTGTTTTCTTCCCTTATTTTGTTCTCTTCTGATTTGATGACTATCTTTAGTCTTGTGTTTGGATTGCTTTTTTTGTGTGTATGTCTGTTGTATCTATTGTAGATTTTTGGTTTGCAGTTCCCATGAGCTTTTGGTAAAGCAGTCTGTATATTGAATATTTACAAGATTGTTTTAAGTTGCTGATCTCTTAATTTCAAACACATTTCCTATATCCTGCATCTGTACTTTCCTCTTCCCACGATTGCTGGTTTTGATATCATATTTGTGTGTGGGTGATTTCCTACCTTTTCTGTGTGTTCGCCTTTACTGGTGAGCTTTCCCATTCATAATTTTCTTGTTTCTAGTTGTGGCCTCTTCTTTTCTGCCTAGAGAAGTTCCTTTGGCATTTGTTGTAAAGCTGGTTTGGTGGTACTGAATTATCTTAGCTTTTGCTTGTCTGTAAAACTTCTGATTTCTCTTTCGAATCTGAACAAGAGCCTTGCTGGGTAGAGTATTCTTGAACGAGAGCCTTGCTGGGTAGAGTGTTCTTGGTTGTAGCTTTTTCCCTTTCTTTACTTTAAGTGTATCATGTCACTCACTTCTGGCCTGCAGAGTTTCTGCTGAAAAAACCTTATGGGGATTCCCTTGTATGATACTTGTTGCTTTTCCCTTGTTGCTTTTAATATTTTCTCTTCGTCTTTAATTTTTGTCAGTTTCATTAGTATGTGTCTTGGTGTGTTCCTCCTTGGCTTTATCCTGTATGGGACTCTGCACTTACTGGGCTTGAGTGAGTGTTTCCTTTCCCATGTTAGGGAAGTTTTCGGCTATAATCTCTTCAACTATTTTCTTGGGCCCTTCCTCTCTCTCTTCTCCTTCTAGGATTCCTATATTGTGAATGTTGATGTGTTCCATGTTGTCCCAAAGGTCTCTGAGGCCGTCTTTTTTTTTTTTTTTTTTGGTGGTATGCGGGCCTCTCTCACTGCTGTGGCCTCTCCCGTTGCGGAGCACAGGCTCCGGACGCGCAGGCTCAGCGGCCATGGCTCACGGGCCCAGCTGCTCTGCGGCATGTGGGATCTTCCCGGACCGGGGCACGAACCCGCGTCCCCTGCATTGTCAGGCGGACTCTCAACCACTGCGCCACCAGGGAAGCCCCTTCATTCTTTTTTCTTTTTTCTGGTCTGTGGCAGTAATTTCCACCACTCTGTTGTCCAGCTCATTTATTTATTCTTCTGCCTCATTTATTCTGCTGTCGATTCTTTTCAATGTACTTTTCATTTCAGTTATTGTGTTGTTCATCTGTTTGTTCTTTAAATCTTCTAGCTCTTTACTAAACATTTCTTGTATCTTCTCGGTCTGTGCCTCGATTCTTTTTCTGAGATCTTGGGTCATCTTTACTATAATTACTTTGAATTCTTTTTCAGGTAGATTGCCTATCTCCACTTCACTTAGTTGTTCTTTTGGGTTTTTATCTTGTTCCTTCATCTGGCACATATTTCTTTGTCATCTCATTTTGTCTAACTTTCTGTGCTTGTGGTCTCCTTTCTGCAGGCTGCAGAATTGTAGTTCCTCTTGTTTTTGGTGTCTGCCCCTGGTAGGTGAGGTTGGTCCTGGCCTTGTGGAGGCTTCCTGGTGAGAGGGACTGGAGCCAGCCCACTGGTGGGTGGAGCTGGATCTTGTCCCTCTGGTGGACAGGCCCATGTCAGGGGGTGTGTTTAGAGGTGACTGTGAGCTCAGTACAACTTTAGGCAGCCTGTCTGCTGATGGGTGGGGCTGTGTGTGTGTGTGTGTGTGTGTGTGTCCCCCACCCCCGCTGGTTGTTTGGCCTGAGGCATCCCAGCACTAGAGCCTGCTGGCTGTTGGGTGGGGCCAGGTCTTGGTGCCAAAATGGGGACCTCCAGGAGAGCTCACGTTGATCATATTCCCTGGGGCCTCTGCCACCAGTGTCCTTGCCCCCACAGTGAGCCACAGCTGACCCCTGTCTCCCCAGGAGACCCTCCAAGACCCGCAGGTAGGTCTATCCCAGGCTCCTGTGGAGTCACTGTTTTGTGCTGGGTCCCATTGCACACGACATCTTGGGTGTGCCCTCCAGGAGTGTAACCTCTTGTTTCCCCCAGTCCTATGGAGCTCCTGCACTCAAGCCCTGCTGGCCTTGAAAGCCAAGAGCTCTCGGGGCTCTTCCTCCTGAGGCCAGACCCTCAGGATGGGGAGCCCAACGGGGGGTTCAGAATTCTCACTCCTGTGGGAGGACCTCTACCATATAGTTATTTTCCAGTTTGTTGGTCACCCACCTGGCGGGTATGGAGTTTGATTATATTGTGAGAGTGCCCCTTCTACCATCTCGTTGTGGCTTCTTGTCTTTGGGTGTAAAATATCTTTTCTCGTAGGTTCCGGTCTCTTAAAAAAATTATTTGTTTGTTTATTTACTTATGACTGAGTTGGGTCTTTGTTGCTGTGCGCAGGCTTTCTCCAGTTGTGGTGAGTGGGGGCCACTCTTTGTTGCAGTGCACGGGCTTATCATTGTGGTGGCTTCTTGTGTAGCAGAGCACAGGCTCTAGGCGTGCGGGCTTCAGTAGTCGTGGCTCATGGGCTTTAGTAGTCGTGGCTTATGGGCTTCAGTAGTTGTGGCATGTGGGCTCAGTAGTTGTGGCTCGCAGGCTCTAGAACACAGGCTCACTGGTTGCGGCTCATGGGCTTAGTTGCTCTGCAGCGTGTGGGATCTTCCCGGACCAGGGCTTGAACCCGTGTCCCCTGCATTGGCAGGCGGATTCTTAACCACTGCACCACAAGGGAAGCCCTCCAGTCTTTTTTGTTGATAGTTGTTTAGCAGTTAGTTGTGGTTTTGGTGTTTTCTTGAGAGGAGGTGAGCTCAATCCTCTACTCTGCCATCTTGTCTGGCATTGAGGGGTTGCTTTTAGTCTGGATGCTTGCTGCCTCTTTCCTCAGTGTATGCTGGACATTATCCCCTTGATGTGGGGTGTGCAGGTGCGGTGGCCCGTGCGCGTTCCTGGTATGGCGGGAGCAGTGATCAGCGCCCGCTTGTTGGTCTCCCCGCAGTGGCGGCGGCCCCTGAGCCTTGTGGACAGCGGGGGCGGCGACCGGCCCCTGCTCCCAGCTCTCGTAGTGGCAGTGGCAGCCCGCATGCTCCCAAGAGGGCAGAGACAGTGATTGGCGCCTCCCGGCGGGTCTCTTGGTGGTGGTCGCCCACGCCCTCCCGAGACAGTGCAGGCAGCACTTGGCACCTCTTCGTGGGTCTTGTGGTGGCAGTGGCAGCCCGTGCCCTCCTGGGACAGCAGGGGCAGCGCTTGGGGCCTGCTCGTGGGCTTCGTGGTGGCGGCCCGTGCACTCCCGGGACAGTGGGGGGCAGTGCTTCGGGTCTGCTTGTGTGTGTCTTAGCAGTGGCGATGGCCCGTGCCCGCCTCTAGAGCCCATCATGGTGGTGGTGGCTCACGCCCAGCCCAGAGCTCGTGTAGGTGGTGTCCTGTTGACTGAGAGCTCGTGCACAAGGAAGGAAGCTCTTATGGTGGTCCCGCTCCTCTCCTTACGTGCCCCCCAGCAATGGCGCCTGGCCTCTCTGACAGGCCCAGGCTTCTTCCGAGCACACATTCAGTTGCCACAGTCTGGCCTCTTCAGGCGGTCTCTGTGTGCCAGCCTTGGTCCTCTCCCTGGGTCTGACCTCCGAAGCCCAAGCTTCAGCACCCAGCCGCCCCCCGTGCCTGTGGATGAGTGTCTCAGGCTGGAGAGTGCAGGGCAGCTGTACCGACTGTCTGGGCAGGGCGCTCTCCATGTGGCCTTCCGCAAACTGGCTGTTACGCTGTCCTTGGAGGCTTCAAAGCTCCCCGTCTGGCCAGGCTGATCTCCCTGACGATGAGCGGACTTCCCAGGGTGCGGGAACCTTTCCTCCTTCATAGCTCCCTCCCTGGGGTGTAGGTCCTGTCCCAACTCCTTTCACTTTTGTTTCTTTTTCCTTTTGTTCTCCCCAGTTATGTGGAGGTTTTCGTGGGCTTTAGGAAGTCTGAGGCCCTCTGCCAGCACGTTCCGTAGATGTTCCGTGCGAGTCATTCCACTTGTAGACGTATTTTGGTGGGTTTGTGGGAGGAGGTGAGCTCCACGTCCTACTCTTCCGCCATCTGCCAAGCTCCCCTGTTTTTTGTTCAATTTTAGATCACCAGGCGGTCCTTCAGGACGGAGTGGACATCGGATGGTGGCCTGGAAGAGACAGTTAATCCTTTTTGGTGGCTTCCATGAGAGTACAAGGTCAGTACCAATAGGATCATGTTTCCTGGAGCAGTAAGGAGTGGGCTCGTTATGTGAAGAACCACTCTGAGTACACGTGGAAAACGCCGCCCATCCCTGAAATCCAGGGTCAGCGGCTTGGGCAGCTGCAGAGGAGGGCCCTGGGCTTGGTTTAATGCTCTGTTGTCCTTGTCGTGGGATTCTTCATAATTACTGAGCCGAGGTTCCCACAGTTTTATTTTGCACCAAGGCCTGCAAGCACTGTGGCCAATCCTATCTAAGATGGGCTCTCAAACTTCAGCCTGTTGAGAATCCTCTGAAAGGCTTTTTCACCCAGACTTGGGTGGTCTGAGCGCAGCAGGAGCGTCAGGCGTCGTGTGCGACCGGCGGGGCTGCTCGCTCCTTCCACGCGTCCGTGCTTTCTTCCTGCGAACGTCGGGCCCGGCTCTCCGTGTGGAGCGGCTGGGGAGCATCTCTCGTTCTTCCGAGTGATTCTGACCCGAGGCCCCTGTGCTTTGCCCGTGGCCACCTGTGAAATTCCCGTCAGGACACGGTTGCCTCTGTGTCTCTGGCAGAACCGCTGCTTTCCTCACACACCTGCTCCCTCCTCAAGGCCCCATCTCTGTTCTGAGTCCTTTGCCGCTGAAGTCCCAGGAACACTGAGCAGGGCAGGGCCGCTGTGCCTCTTGGAATGCCCCAGCCCTGTGCTCTTGGCTTTTGCTCGGCCTTGTGGGCTCCGGGAGTCCTCCTCTCTCCGTTTCAGGAACGCTTTGCCCCGTCTCTGCCCAGCCCGGGGTCTCCACAGTCCTTGCCAAGCTGTCATATCTCCCTACTGCGTATGCGGGGTATTGGTACACAGTTCATTGTCCCGCTTAAAGCTACACATATAGAAAACGAATGTAATTGTTTGCGAGACTGTGACTGTATAAACTGTGTAAGGATGTATGATGTGGGCTTCCCTGGTGGCGCAGCGGTTGAGAATCCGCCTGCCGATGCAGGGGACACGAGTTCGTGTCCCGGCCCGGGAAGATCCCACATGCCGCGGAGCGGCTGGGCCCGTGAGCCATGGCCGCTGAGCCTGCGCGTCCGGAGCCTGTGCTCCGCAACGGGAGAGGCCACAACAATGAGAGGCCCACCTAGCACAAAAAAAAAAAGGATGTATGATGTAACTTTCAGAATGAAAAGGCTTTCGGATCCAGGCATGTTACAGTGCTTCTCTGGGCCAGCGTTATTTCTAGCTTTAAATGCAAACTCACATATGCTTGCTGTCCTTTCCTATGAATTTAAACTTTAATTGAACCAATAACTGAGTACCTATGGTAGCAAATGTACCTTTATTTTGAATCACGTTCACTTTTTCATGCCACCGCTGTTTTGTTTGTGTTCCTGTTTTGTAACAGAGATTACATCTATTACAATGACCTGTATGCCTTCAACCTGGACACCTTCACGTGGAGCAGGCTGTCCCCGTCCGGGACGGGGCCCACACCCAGGTCAGGCTGCCAGCTGACCGTCACTGCCCAGGGCAGCCTCGTCCTCTACGGGGGCTACTCGAAACAGGTCAGGAGCGCGTGTGGCGTGCAGAGCGGCTTCCGTCTGCTGCCTTTTCAGTTTCACCAGCGATGAAAACCTCAGATCATAGTTCATTAGAGTGCTGTGAACAGTCCTTTCTGTTGGATGAGAAATGGACATGGGTGGTGTCGGTCTGCTCCTGTGTGAGCACACCAAGGTTCTTTACAGCCACGCCGCGTTCTCACCCACATGCCCCCGAAACACGCCACGTAAATGATGGCCGCGGCAGCCACGTGCCCCGGCCGCCTCTTCCACCTGCCGCAGCCCCACTCGGCCAGCGGCCAGCCTTGTTCTGGGAAGGGAAACTGCCTCGGCGTCGGTGGTTGTGACCTGCCTGCGGCGTGGCTAGACGCGTGACAGTTGGGAGGGCCTCACGAAACAGGCGGCTGCCGCCAGAAGCTGTGCACGGTGCCCAGAACTGATGCTGTGTCACAGTACATGCTCTTCAGAGCAAAACAGGATGGTGGACAGCAGGCCCTTGGTAAGCTGATGCCACTGCAATCAGAGCAGCGCCTGAGTCCCAAATGCCGCTTTTCTGCAGCCACACGGACGGCTGGGGGATGATCCGAGTCCCTTTAATTCCGGGGCCACTCCTGCCAGGCCTTTGGCATTTGATGGCAGTGAGAAGGTGCTCTGTTTGCACTCACGGGGGGTTTGCCAGAGTCGGTGAAAGGCGTGGGTGTGATGCTGGGCTGCTTCTGGGTGGGAACGCCGTTCACAGGAGCAGCGCAGCGTTGTGACGCTTGGTGCACATCTCTCTCAGATGTCTTTGGGTTCCATTAATACTGTGGATGAGAAAGAAATTTGCGAGCAGTGGAAGGAATGCTCTGTCAAGGGCACGAGCCCAAGTCACTGCTCTGTGGCGTTAACGCCCACTCCCCCTGGGGAGGAGCCGAGCCCCCGTTCAGAGCCCTGCACGCCCTGGGGGAAGTTTGACAGCTCCAGAGGTTCCCGCACATTCCGTGTCCTCCTCTAGTCCAGCGAGGAGAGCGAGTGTCCGGCCAGTGTGACGCGCGTTACCGGAAGGACGGCGCAGGCCACCGGGGGAGGGACTAGCGCACGAGCCCCTCCTCACCCCTGTCAGGAAGGGGAGGAGGAGTGGGAGTTGCATGCTTTGCGGGGAGCCCGCGGCTGCGGCCTCCTTGCCTCCCCAGCCCCGGGCTGTGCCACGCCGGCCACTGTGGAAGCCGTGGCCCCAGGCGGGCAGAGCGGCGTCCTCAGGGAGGGCTCTGGCGTACAGGCCTCGGGGGGGTATTTAAATGTGACAGCACGAAAGTTCCCCTCATCTCGCTGGTTCTACGGAAGGACGGTTGCTGTCGGCGGAGCAGTGCCGCGGGTGCCAGCAGGTGCAGGAGGACAAGGGCCTGAGAGGGAAGGGCCGGAGCCCGGCTGTGATCAAGTGTGTAACACAAGCAGATGGCGCTGAATTCCTGCAGTGTGCCGCCAGCGGGCAAGGCCTGGTGTGGATTTATTTTTATTTTTTAAAATTTATTTATTGTATTTATTTATTTTTGGCTGCGTTGGGTCTTCGTTGCTGCGCGCAGGCTTTCTCTAGTTGCGCCGAGCGGGGGCTACTCTTCGTTGCGGTGCACGGGCTTCTCGTTGCGGTGGCTTCTCATTGTGGAGCACGGGCTCTAGGTGCCCGGACTTCAGCAGTTGTGGCGCATGGGCTTCAGTAGTCGTGGCACGTGGGCTCAGTAGTTGTGGCGCACGCGCTTAGTTGCTCCACGGTGGGATTTTCCCGGACCAGGGCTCGAACCCGGCTCCCCTGCGTTGGCAGGCTAACTCTTAACCACTGCACCACCAGGGAAGCCCTTCGTGTGGATTTAGTTCCTGAGAGTGCTGGGCTTTGGGCCTGGAAGGGTGGGCACGGGAGTGGCAGCCACTTACCCGGCTTACCTGCTGGAGAAGAGGAATATGCAGTCTCAGTAACTGTCTGTGACGTGCAGAGATTGCATCGCTTGAATTGGGCGCCTGTTTCCAGAGGAGAGCAGGAGAGGCATGCACCTGGCTCTCCTCTCCTAGAGACAGCTGCTTCCTGTGCGTGCCTGACATTGACCCTCCTTGGTTCTCGGACGGTCAGGTCACATGTCTGGCCCACGGACAGTTGGATTGTTTGTTTTCCAAAAGGAAAATAGGTTTCCCCCCTTAACAGCAAGCACAATACATACTCGTTAGTTAAAACAAAATGAATTATGCACACGTATTCCCTGGCTCTGTCGGCTGACAGAACAAAACACCACCACCCAGCAGCTGTCAGGATACTTTGTGCCCAGATCTTGGATTCTGGGACCATCTCCACGAGGTAACCGGGCTTCTCGGGGAAGTAGCCGGTTCTGGAACCGGGGCAAGAAGGGTGCAAGGTGCTCCCGGAGCCGCTTGTAGCGCCAGAGCCCGAGGACGCGCGTGGAGGAAGCCCGCGCCGGTGGGACGCGTCAGCGGCTCGGGAGCCGACTGAAAGGGTTCCCGGGGGACTGGGCCGGCGCTCTGAGCACGAGAGTAAGTGAAGCCGTGTTGGACTGCAGCGCACAGGGGCCCGGACAGCCGCGAGCCCCCGCGATTGCAAACCAGCGACTGAGTCGATCAAACGCACGGGGCAAGGACACAACGCTCTGTGCAGCAGCCCACACAAAGGCGGACCCTCCGCCCTCCCGGAGGTGGAGCGCGACCCCCTCCTTAAGAGGGTCTTCCAAGGAGGACGGGCTGGAAGGTTGGGGCGGGGCAGTGACCCGACAGTGGGGACGCCTGAGAGACACACCTCAGCCAGGCGGGCAAGGTCCCCGTCGGCACGGACGGCTCTCGGTGACCGCGCGCACCCTGGATGGGACGCGACGGGAAGGACGCTTGCCGTCTGGGATCCACCACCCGAAACCCACAGCCCCGTCCGGTTGTGAGAACAGTGTCAGTGGAGGGGACCCTGGAAAACACCTGACTGGCCCTCAGTGTCCCCCAAACAAGGCAAGTCTGAGCAGCCCTCACGGCTCAAGAGGCCTAAGGATTCATGAGGACTCCACATAACGTGGGTCCTGGGACAGGAAAAGGACATTCGGGAAAACTAAGGAAACGTGAATAAACTGTGGGCTTCGGTTAATAGTCGTTTGTCAGTGTTGGTTCATTAATTGTGGCAGATGTTAACAATAAGGGGAAACGGTGCGGCATACGTGGGAACTCTCGGTGTACCGTCTTCTCCATTTTGCTGTAAATGTGTAACTATGCTGAGGTTAGAAGTTTATTAAAAATAGGGAATTTGAAGGACAAAGACAGAGAAGTTAAAATCGCTTGCCACTCTCCTCACGCCACCGAGGAGAGCTGTTTCTCCAGGCCGCGCTCTAGACCCTCCTACGCTGCGGTGGAGGGTGCGGCGTGAGGCCTGGCTGCTGCTCGGAGAGTAGAGTGCGCTGCCTGCCCAGGGTCGTACGCCTAGCTCGAAGCCGCAGACCGTGGTGGAAGTGGGCTGTGCTGTCTGCAGCTCAGGAAGGCTCTTCACCTGGCTGTGCCGGCTTCCGCGCCGAGCGTCCGTTTGATCCTCGCCCCGAAGCTTGAATCCCA
Source organism: Kogia breviceps (assembly GCF_026419965.1). Lineage (NCBI taxonomy): Eukaryota > Metazoa > Chordata > Mammalia > Artiodactyla > Physeteridae > Kogia > Kogia breviceps. The sequence goes on along the minus strand of NC_081327.1, from coordinate 56,781,770 downwards.
TTATTGGGAAGGCGATGGGAATGGAGGGCACGGGGTTTGGAGACGGAGGGTGGCTGTGTAATGACAGGAGGGTCCCTGCGGTGACCCCACCCATCCAGAGCAGGGCCCTGCTCGGAGCCACAGGAAGCCCTGAGAGGAGAGCTCTGGGCTGTCCCCAGCCTGTGGTCATTTATTCTGTCCGTTCAGATGCGGTCTGGATGGAACCTGTTGCGTTTCAGAATTTGAGGCTGGTCTGAAGGCTAGCGTGTCACCTCCGTGGAAAATGGGACCATGAGCTTGGGGGGCCTCGCGTGGCTTGGCACAGCACGTGGCATTTGTCACGGCTCCGTCTTCCTTTTGCAGAGAGTCAAGAAAGACGTGGACAGAGGAACCCAGCACTCTGACATGTTCCTGCTGAAGGCTGAGGAGGGAAGAGAAGGTACATGCGCCGTGCAGGTGACAGAGCACGCGGGAGGTCTGTGTGTCGCCGTGGAGAGCGGGCGGAGGGTCGCGGGGCAGCTGGGGCACTCCACGAACAGCCCCTGTGTCTCCTCTGGGGCGCGGAGGACGCACTGAGTTAGACACAGGTGATGTCAGTCCATCCACAGCTCCCTTTTGGGGGGCGGGGCCCCGGCATCTGTGTCATCTCTCAGTTGTTCTTGCTCACTGTTAGGACGTAGGCTTTTGGAAGGCATCTTGCGGGGTCGGAATGCCCCCTGTTTTCTTTTTTTTAATCTGAGGTATAGTTAATGTACAGTGTGGTGTTAGTTTCAGGTGTGCAGCGGAGTGATTCAGCCGTACGTACGTGTCTGTGCTCTTTTACAGATTCTTTTCCCTTATAGGTTATTATAAGATATTGAGTAGATTTCCCTGTGCTATCGAGAAGGTCTTTGTTAACTATTTTCTATATAGTAGTGTGTACCTGTTAATCCCACACTCCTAATTTATCCCTCCCTGCTTCTCCCCTTTGGTAAAAACATAAGTTTGTTTTCTTTGTCTGTGAGTCTGTTTCTCTTGTGAATAAGTTCATTTGCATCGTCTTGTTAGATTCCACAGATAAGTGCTCTCATATGGTGTTTGTCTTTCTCTGTCCGACTTCACTGAGTGTGATAGTCTCTAGGTCCCTCCGTGTTGCTGCAAATGGCATCGTTTCATTCTTTTTCACGACTGAGTGATACTCCATTGTGTGTGTGTGAGTGTGTACACACACACGCCTACCTCACATCTTCTGTATTCGTTCCTCTGTTGACGGACCCCGCGGTGGCTGCCCAGCGCTCATTTTAAAGCTCAGAAGTCGGGAGGCGGTTAGTTTGCGTGGTGCACGTCGTGGGAGGGGCCTGGCTGCCCCTCGGCCCCTGTGAGACCCGTCTCCGTCAGACAAGGGGCCTGCTGGGCAGGACCGTTTCCTCTTGCCCGCTGTGACGTTCTTCAAGCGCAGGCTGCAGAAACGTCACGTACACGGCGTTTCTCAGGTCCCACCACGCCGAACTGCGGTGACTGACGGGGACGTGGGAGCCAAGGTGTAGAGCCCCTGTTACCTGTCGGCGCGCTTGAAGTTGAAAGTGGACTGTGTTCTAGGCCTCGCGCTCAGCCGCGTGTCCGCCCGTCAGGTCCTTGGCCCCCCGTGAACAGTACACGGTGCGTCCTGAGACGCATCCGGCACAGGCGGGAAGGCGACCTCCCCCAGCCACGTGCAGGGCACGCTGATGCTTCTTCTCCTCTCTTCCTCAGACGTTAAGATGCTGGTGGTTGTGAGTGGCCTTGGGGCCCCGCCCGCGAATGCGTGCCGCTAAGGCTGCGCCTCCAGGGAGGGCTTGCTCTTGGCTGCTTCTCTCTCTTTTTAAATGTTCGTTAAAGAAAAAACATCCCAGTTCCTTTTTCTGGACTTGTTGGGAAGACTTCCCCATGGTTTGTGCCAGGCCGCGTCTTGAGGGTTGCTGCATAAACACGGCGCCCGCCCAGGGGGAGGGACCAGAGGGAGAGGCCCACGGGAGGTTCCGGGGGCGTCGCTGCGGCCAGAGGGCCCCGCGCGAGGGCACAGCGTACGGGATGCCCCGAGCCGGTGCGCCCGCCTCCGCCTCCCCCCTGCCTTCACATCTCGGCTGCACGGCGCCCCTGGGCAAGCATTGGGAGGCTGTGTGGACGGGTTCCCTACCTCCGTGCAGACTGACGCTTGAGGAGGAGGCCTGGCCTCCAGGGTGTGCCGGACCCGCAGGCACAGAACGACGGCCACGGCATTCTGCAGGCCCCCATCCCCGTTTCCTCTCCTCATCAGGCAGATGGGCCTGGACGCGGGTCAACCCTTCCGGAGCCAAGCCCACCCCAAGGTCCGGCTTCTCGGTGGCTGTGGCCCCGAACCATCAGACGCTGCTGTTTGGGGGTGTGTGTGATGAGGAGGAGGAGGAGAGCCTGGAGGGCCACTTCCTCAACGACCTGCACTTCTACGACCCCGTCAGGAACCGCTGGCTCGTGGGGCAGCTGAAGGTAGCGTGGGCCCCGGACCTGCAGCCAGCGCAGGCCTGCCAGGCTGTCACCTCCGTCAGTGATGCCCAGGGCCTCCCCGGTCCCTCTGTTTGTGAGGCTCTGTGGGGCTGCCACCATCTTTACTGTCACCGTAAGCAGGGACCAGGTCACCTCTGCCCCTGCTGCTGGCAGCAGCCTGAGAGACGCGGCACAGTGGCTGCTCTCCCGGGACTGACATCCCTGGGGCTTCATCAGGTCAGGGGCCTCAGAAGCAGGGCCGTACGGCCAGAGGAGGCGGGTGGTCCCCTCTGTGGCAAAGGCTGGCTCCGGCCGAAGTGCCTTGGCGCCTCTGAGGCGAGTCGGGCAGCGTGTGAGCGCTGGTGTCTGCCGCCCGCTCCCCGGAGAGGTCACACCAGGCGCGGGCGGCGTGCTCCCCGGGGTGAGACCCCGCGAGTGGGTGGGGGTCCTCTGGCTGTCAGGTGCTCAGCGCCCCCCTTCCTGAGTCGCGCTGCCTTGCTCTTTATCAACAGGGGCCTAAGGTGGAGAAGAAGAGGCGCAGGCGGGGCAGAAAAGGGGAGCCCAGGGGTGCCAGCAAGCAGGAAATGAAGGGGACCGGGGCCCAGGAGCCCCTGCTGGTGGTCAGAGAGCTGGTGGCAGAGGACGGGACCGTGTTCACCATCCAGCAGGGCCTCGCTGCCCTGGGCCCGGCAGGACGGCCCGTGTCCGACGACGACGACGACGACGGCCCCGACGAGGCGGGGATCCCTGCGGTGGAGCCCAGCCCCCGCTGCAGCGCCATGCTGGCCATGAAGCACGGGCGCCTCTACCTCTATGGGGGCATGTTTGAGGCTGGCGACCGCCAGGTCACCCTCGGTGACTTGTACTGCCTCGACCTTCACAAGATGGAAGAGTGGAGGGTCCTGGTGGAGATGGATCCAGGTGAGGGGGTAGCACCTCTGGAGTTGCCTCGGGGCCCCCCCTCGTCTGCCCTGCGCCCGCAGAGAGTGCCGCACGGCTCTGCCCCTCCTGCCCCCGTGCCCTCAGTCCAGCGGGGAGGGCCCTGTCGCCCAGGGGCGTGTCTGCACGGCCATCCCTGCAGGGGGCCCGGGGGCGGGGAGCGGGCACAGCCCGACACCACTCGTGAGCCTCGGGCCTGACCCGGCAAAGCGGACTGGACGCGTGTTTTCCCCGCGGTGCGCGTGTGTGCCCGGGAGCAGACAAGCGGCCACTCGTCTCAGCTGCCGTGTTGCACCACGGGCTGCACCGGACTCGGTCCCTGCTCAGTCCTTGGGTCTGAGGTTGAAATCCCTTAAAATCCCCATGTCTGGGCAGACGCCCTGAGCGGCTGTGCGAGACGACCGCTGTCTTGGAGCGCAGCTTCTCACTGCCCGTCTCTGCCTTGGCGTGCGGGGATGCGATGTTTGCCGTGAGCTCCAGACGTGCTGGGGGCGGGGCGGCCGCGGCTCGCCGGCGGTTTCCCCGGTGCCCTGGCCGTGTTGACACTCTGTGGTTTTCGCTTTTGCTTAAAGAATCGCAGGAGTGGCTGGAGGAGACGGACTCAGAGGAGGACAGCGATGCGGCCCCGGGCGCCGAGGGCGGCGGGGAGGACGAGGAGGACGAGGACAGCGGCGAGGAGGCCGGGGGTGAGTGAGCCCGGGGGCCGCGTGCGGCCACAGCCGGAGCTGAGAAGGAGCGGCCTCGGGGCCGCCCGCCTCCCCAGGGCTCACAGCTCAGGGCACCTCTCCACCGGAGCCCTCATTTTTATCGGTATGAGGGAACGTAAAGTTTTACCAAGTTTCTGTTAAAATTTGACTTGGCTGTGTAAGTGTGCTCCTGAGGCCGGCTGAAGTGTTGTTTTTTTGCTTTTTGTTTTGTTCTGTTTTTTTTTTTGCGGTACGCGGGCCTCTCACTGTTGTGGCCCCTCCCGTTGCGGAGCACAGGCTCCGGACGCGCAGGCTCAGCGGCCACGGCTCACGGGCCCAGCCGCTCCGCGGCACGTGGGATCCTCCCGGACCGGGGCCTGAACCCGCGTCCCCCGCATCGGCAGGCGGATTCTCAACCACTGCGCCACCAGGCAAGCCCTGAAGTGTTGTTTTAATTGTGTCTGGAGTGCGTTTGCGCGCTCGCTGTGTTAAGCAGGGTCCTAACGGCCTCGGGACGACGTCCTCCCTGTAAATGCGGGTGCTCGCGGCACGTTCGCTCCGTCAGGACTCAGGCCTCCTTCCCCGGCTGAACGCGTTTCTTTCTTATTCCCCTCCTTCCCCACGGAAGAGCAGCGCCCCTCGGCGGCACCCGGCGAGCCCTTCGCAGACTCCCTGCCCAGGACTGAGCAGTAGAAGGTGGCGCGGGCCACGCCGGGCCCCAGAGAGGAGAGTGCTGAGAGCCGCCCGGGCCGTGGCCACGGCTTCCTCTGGTGACTCGGCCAGAGCTTAGACTGAGGGCGTGGGGTTCCGTGCCCTGGGCGCGCTGCGTGCGGCTTAAAAATAGACTATGGACTTGGCAGGGGGCTGCTGCCGCCAAGGTGGTCTTCTGGGCGGCCTCTGGGTGCCGGCGGTTCTGGCGGGGCCGAGCTGAAGGTGAGGGGGAGCCGCCTCCGCGGCCGGCGGCACCTTGATCAGGAAGTGGAACGCCGTGGGCTTTGCAGGGTCCCCCTGCAAAACTAGGAGACGGGTTCTGCCCTCCTGCACGTCCGGCCGACTCTTCGGTTTTTAAACATTATTGGTAGCTGCGCGCCGCCTCCTGTACGCACTTTCTCAGTTCTCTGGAGAATAAAGCGCTCGCTCGGCCACGTGGCTTTGCCTGGGGTCTCTCGGCGTGCCGTGTGCCCAACTCCTCTGGCCGCTCCCCACCTTTGGGGAGGAGGTGGTGGAGCTGTGCTCTGCCCTCTCCCCTTCAGGCTCAAGGTCGGCATTCGCACAGCAACAGAAGAGGACAGGAAGCCGGAGGGCGGGCGGGCCCCGCCGCCCCCACACGGCCTCGCTGTCCCGTGCCGGGCACGTCCGGGTCTGCAGTGCGTGGGTGCGTTCACTGGTGCCTGCTCCAGGGTTAATGGCGGGAGGCCGCTCCTCATTTATGTAACTGGGGCAGAGCTTGGGCTTTGAATTCACACCAGGTGAATTCATCTTCATCTAAAATATCATCAATAACGAGAAGGCAGGATTCTTAGTTTTCAGTGACAGGCCGAACAACCCATCATTACCTTGAACGGGCCGTCCTGGTCACTACTTGGGAGTTAAAAGTGGAGGGTGGGCGCACCCAGCCCAGCAGAGCGGCCCAGGCCCGGGAAGAGGCTTCAGTGGAAGGTTGAGGCCAGCTTGCCCAGACGCAGCCCCTCACCCCAAGCAGCGCGTACTGTCTCGCCGAGCTCGGCCCCGCACCTCTGGCCACATGACCTCACTCGTCAGACTTCTCCCGCTTGACTGCACGCGGGTCAGAAACAGGAAGCGCTCTCCTCGCTTCTGCCCGCCAGAGCCTCCCTCTGGTATGGGGCCTGGCCGAGCCCACGGGGGTCCCGCTCACAGGGCTTGGGCACACGCGGGCCGCGTGTGGTGGAAGGGCAGGCGCTCCGGCTTCGGCATCTTCCTTGCGGCTCCCTGCGGGTGCTGGGGCAGGCGGGCGGGGCTCAGAGCCAGGCTGGGGGCCACGGCGGCCCTCCCGGCACCTGCATTGAGTGCTCGCGGTGCGAGGCCCAGGCGTGCAGCTCGCGCTGTCTTGGCTGCTGCCTTGGGAGGAGGCGGCCGGGAGAGCGTCGGCTCCAACGTAGGCTTCTGCTCCCGGGGCTGCTGTTAGTACAGAGGCGGCTGCGAGCAGGTGAGACTCCAGGGAAGGTAGTTTGGAATCAGACAAGTTGAAAAAGAAATGACAAGCCCCCGAAGAAACTTCTGTAGTGCTCTCTGCTTTGCTCTCCTGTCCACGGGGTTATTGCTGAGGACGCCGTCTGAGTGGCAGAGGAAGAAAAGCACAAGCTCCGCACCAGGAGCTGCCTCTGCTGTGTCAGCCCCGTGATGAAAGCGTCCCTTCGGTGGCACAGCGGCACGGAGAGCTGGGCGTACGGTGCAGGACTGCGAGGTCCCCGGGGAGGGCGGCGGCCAGCGCGCGGTCCCGCCTCCGCCCGCCGGCAGCTGGTTTGCTGAACCGCGTGCTCCTGGCGCCCGGACGGCCGGCGCAGAGCCCCAGGCCTCTGTTCCCTGCGTCGCCGGAGCCAGAACAGCCGGTGACAGCTGCGTTCAGGGTCAGCGAGGGCCCTGGGGGGACGTCCATCTTGAGCGCTCCTCGGTTTGCTGACCTGTTGGTAAGACCCCCCCACTGCCCCCCTTTGGACAGGTTCTGCCCTTCTCGCGCTGGTGCCCGCCAGCTGGCCCCGTCACCCCTGCGGACACCACAGCAGAGCCCCTGGGGGCTTTGGGGGGTCTGAGTGTGAGTGGCTGTGCTTTCTCCCCGCTTGCCGGGAGCAGCTCAGCCGGCTGATGGCGTCAGGCTCAGTCAGAGAATTTGCGAGGGTTCCTGGTCTGAGGCGGCGGATGCCTTGGGGTTGGACTGAATTGAGCAGAAATCAAGGGAAACACCCAGCGAGCTCGGAAGTCCTTGTCGTTCAGAGTCGTCTGTGGCGTGTCCGTTAGTGGTGCTTATTGCAGCGTGACATCGGTTTTTGTACCGAGTCGGTGCGGGCAGGAAGTCGGTGCTCCGCGACAGTAGAAACGCGCCGGGGGACCAGACGCTGGGCGCGGCTGCCGGGGAGACGGCCGCTTCGCTGTCCACGCGGGCTGGGGGAGGCCCTCCTGAGGCCTCGCCCAGGCACCGGCCAGGTGACACGAGAGAGACTTGTGCTTGGGGAAGCCCCCCAACACACGTGCGCGCGCAGCCCCGTGGGCGGGGATGAGAGTGTGACTGTGCCTGGAGCTTCCACTGCAGGAGCGCGCGCGGCCGTGGGGGACAGCAGCCCTGCCTGCAGGAGCGCGGCGGCTGCAGCTCGGGTGGGCGCGGTGCCTCTGCTCTCGTCGCCGTCTCCCCAGGCGCCTTCGGGCCGAAAGCAAAGCTGTGTGGGGGCCGTCAGTCCGGAGCGTAGACCACGGTCACCTGCACTTCTGTGGAAGATCCATCCGAGGCCAGGCCTGGTCAACTGGGCTCTGAACACGGGCTCCAGCAGAAGCTGAGGCTCCGACTGGCGCAGCTGGTGGCTAGGGGCTGGGGCCGAGGTGACCTAGGCTCTGGCCGGCCTGGCCATCCTCCTCGGAGCCCCCTGGACGTGTGCCGTCTGGGGCCGAGGAACCGCGCGGGTGCAGCCGGGGCCAGGCCTGGTCAGCAGGCTGGTCAGCAGGCCTGCCGGGGCAGAGCGGAGGCTCTCTCTGTTTCTGGACCTGGATCGGGGCCGGGACCGGGGCGGCTCGGGGAGCGCAGGGGCTCCTCCCGGCCTTGGGGCAGGGATGGGGGTGCGGGGAGGGGGCTCTCATCTGCGGAGCTGGGCCTGGAGAGACCACCGTGTGTCGGGAGGGTGTGGAGGTCAGAGAGACTCCAGTCGGGAGGAAAGAGTAACCGCCCCGCGAGACACACGGCTGTCGAAGTTTAAGGAAGTTCAGGGAGGTTTGGACCTACGCGGCTGGGCGGTCCCTCGGCAGGGCGCGTGCCTCTGCGAGTCGCCTCCGTGTCCTCCGTTCGCTGGCAGAGGGGAGCCGGCGCGAGGTGGGCTCCGGGTCGGGGAGGGGCCGGCGCCCCGTGGGGCAGCGCTGGGAGGGAAGGGGGCGCATTTCAGGTTCCTGCTCTCGGAGCTCTGCTGCTCAGGGTCATAAGACCCTCCAAATACGAGAGACGGGCGCTGTCAGGTAACATAAACCTGGTTCCGTGAGAAGGAACGTGTGTGTGTTCATCTCGACACGTGGGCAACAGAAGGAGTTTGCAGGGAAGACGCTGGCTTACAACGAGTGATGCAAGTTCCCAAACTTTCCGATGGTGACGTTTATCACCAAAAGGAGTGAAAGTTCTCTTTCACCTTGACAGCGTCCGTCACTTGCAGATAGTGAAGAAGCGGTAACGGTGTGATGTGAACAGTTACATTCGTTAAGGAAAGTTATTTTCATTTCGCAAGTCACCAAGCCATTTTTCCAGCTAAAACGAGAAGAAAGGCAAAGGTAACGTTTTAACCGCTTCATCGGTGAGAAAAATCAGAACACAGTCGACGTTGCCGTTTTGTCAGTGTGCAAAGCGATCGCCCGTGTTAACAGTTTACATGCACCAGGACATACGGAGGGAGAAAAGAAAGTGCAGGTTGAGACCGATGTGTGAGAGAATCCACAGGAGGGCACCCGCATCCGGTTAGTGGCTTCTCCTCTGGAGCGAGGGCTCACCTGCACGGAACGGACCCTGTGGGTTTACTTCAGTCAGGCTACGCCAGGTGGCATTTCTCTGGAGATGGCGGGTGGTACCCGTAAGCGGGGTCCCATTGGAGGACGTCGTCAGGGAAGCGCCAGGGTTCTGCAGTGCGGGGCAGACCGCCACGCAGCAGGCCCGGCGCTGAGCGCAGGCCACGTTGCTGTCACTGGAGCTGGGCTCCCTGAGAGGCCCAGTGGGAAGAGCTGGGGGTCCCAGGGGTGCAGGAGCAGCGCGGGGGGAGGCGGGCCCCCGCCCCCCGCCCCGCCGCGCCGCATTCACGCCCGTCTCCTCGCCGTACCTGCTCCCGGCGTTGGGAAGCCCTTGCTGGGGCAGTGGAGCGCGGCCCCTCCTGCCCCGTCCCGGCCTCTGCGGGCCTGCTGTGGGGTGGGAGGCACCCACTGAGCGGCGGCCTGATGGTCCTGTTGATGGTGTTCAGAGGGGGGACCCTCGGGCCGGGCCCGTCTCTTGGTCACGGTTGACCACGTACCTGCCGGGAAACCCTCGGTCTGTTCTGTGGCCCACACGCAGGAGGCCCTGGGGTACCGGCGTGCTGTGCTCTGAAGGGACCAGGACTTCTCAGCCTGCCTTGGGTGTGGCAAGCACCGACCTCTCAGGGGGAGCCTGGTGCCTGTCCGAGTGTCCTGGCAGGTGGGCAGTGAGTTACTGAAATGGGCTGAACGAGGAACCGCCAGCGGGTGGAGGGCAGGGTCCAGCCGAGGCCCATCTCGGCCACTCCTTGGGGCCTCCGGGGTAGGGATTGTGCTGTCACCGTGTTGCCAGGTAGCGGCTGCACAGCTGCACAGCTGCAGACCTGCCCCCACCTGTGACAGGACGGGAAGGGTGTGCACATGTGATAGCCGCGTGAGCCCCGGCATAGCGTGAGAGGCGTGTGTTGGGGGCAGTGAGGTTGGCGCGAGAGGGGTGCTGCCCCAGATCCGGGCCCGGGGCTGTTCACCCAGGCTCGCCCGGGGCTGGCTGCGTCCACACCGATCCTCGCCCGGGAGTGCCTGCTGCCCTGAGGTGTGGGACCATCTGGAGCAAAACATGGTGCCTGTGGGCATCCCAGGCCCCTCCACGTTGGGGTGGAAGCAGACTCCAGAAGCTCTGTCTGTGCTGACGCCTGCGCCGGTCCTGGGGAGCGTTTGGCGTGGCCTCCACCGCCCTCAGGGGTGTCCGCCTGCTTTGGGCCCCCCTCCGTGCAGCCGTCTCCTTCCTGCTGTTCCCCTGGGTGCCTGGCGGCCCCTGCTGGAGGACGGGCCCCAGCATCTCGGTGCCTGGCGCCTCGTACCCACCCTTGAGGGTATTCCAGGCTCGTGGACATGCTGGACAAGGGCAGCTTCGTTCTCTGGTCTCACACAAAGGCAGCTGCACTTTTTCTTCTTTTAAGGCTGAGTTAGTGGCGCTAGGCGGCACTTGGGGCCGGTGGCTTTTCAGTGTTTGCTTCCTGCCCGTTTCCTGATACCTGGGCAGCCCCGGGCAGGAGAGCGAGACCGACCGGGCCCCGAGCCCGGCGCCCCCCACTCCTGCGCCCTCATCTGGGCTCTCGGTCCTCCCGCTTAACCGACCAGCAGCAGCTCCTCGTCCCTGGGAAGATCAGCAGTGACTCTGTCGTGGCGCTGACTCGATGTCACGACAGGACAAGCTGGGTGCCGTCGGTTGACTGTGGGTGCACGGCCCGCATGGCGGTGAGAAGAGAGGTCGTGACGTCCGGGCGGCACCTTCACGGTGAGTTTCTGAGACGAAAGGCACGGAGCGTTGGAGACAGGACCTGTGAGGCTGAGCTGAGCTCGGTCCAGGGCGGGTGGGCCTCCACCCAGGACGCCTGGAGGACCCAGGGGGATGGTACGCAAACTAAAAAAGGGGTGAAAACCAGAAACCGTTCATCTCATTCACTCCCGGATATCCGTCTGCTTCAGCGGTCCAGAGCGTCTTGGGCTCGTTACCTGGGTCTCTCCCCTGGGCTCTGGGGAACGCCCTTCGGTTTTTAAGTGGGGCGGCCGTGTAACTTACTGTGCCAAGTGGGACCCTTGAAAGGGAGGACTCTGGTGACCAGGCTGGACGTTGGATGTTTGCCGGGCCCGGCGGGCGTGCGTGGGACCCGCACTGCGTCCTCCGTGCACCGCGGGGGAGCCGTGGGCTTCGGGCACACGTGTAGGAAAGCGCCTGTCACCCTGCCACGCGCCCCCCACGGAGGGCGTCTCGCAGAGGGATGGGCTTGCGGTTAGACGGGGTGCGCAGTCCTCGTCTTCGGAGCTCTCTCCGCCCTCCCCTGTCATGGCTGCCGCCGCGGGCATCGTGTTTCCGCGGCCGTGCGGAGCCGCTCTCGCAGGTGAGGTGCGGGTGCAGCCTCACAGCCTGGGGGGGGGGGCTGGCTGGGCGGCGGGGGCGGCCTGTCCCCTCCTGCCCGGCGCAGCTCAGGTAACTCCGTTTCTCTGCCTCTGGTTTTCACATCGAGCACGGAAGCAGCTGTTAGGGGAGGAGATGGCTCTCACGAGGTTGCTCTGGGATTAATTAAAGCCTGTCAGCGCTCCGCGCCGCTAGGGCCTCGCCACGGCATCTGTTCTCGCCCCGTCCCGCGTGTCCACCAGGATCGCGCCCGCCAGGAGCGGGGTCAGCCAGCCTGGCCCAGAGGGAGCTCACGGACGCACCTGTCAGTAACCCCAGGCCTCCGGCAGGTGGGAAAGCTTTCGGCCTGTCTGCGGGGCAGCCTGGTCTGGAAACCAGTAAAAACTAGCTTTTCGGGCCCCTCGGACCCAGTACGTCGTGGTCTCAGCAGAATTCACCCGGGTGTAGGGAAATGGCAGGAACGTGGGTGCCGCTCTGCTTTTCAGTTGTGTTACTGGCAGCCGGACAAATGATGGGCTGCTGGCCGGCCCCCTGTGAGCCCCCAGCCCTGAAACCACTGCTTGCCTCGAATGACGGGCATTTGTGCTGTTGCTTTTCTACGCAGCTGCGTTACCTCGGTGTGTGCGTGGAATATGGAATCTGCCTGTGTAGGTACCGTTTTGTGTCGTGCAGTTACTGGAACGCACAAAAGTCTGTCTAATCCTTACCAAGCATTGCGGACAGAATCACAACCACACACACACACCCCCACCCCAGCACGGACGACGCAGAGAGCTGCGAGGAGCAGGCATGTTTATTTGGTTCACTCCAGGGCCGCGGCAGCCACGCAGCCGTAAAAAAGGAACGGAAAGTAAGGTGTACAAAAACATGAAATATCCCTCTAGAAAGTAACATCACCAGCAGTGTATTTCCTGTGGCTCCTCCCTCCCTCTCCTGTGTCCCCACTCCCTGAAAGAAGACCCCCAAACGCAACCAAACTGTGAGAAGGAACAGGGGGTGAGTATGCAACAGAAAAAAAAACCGAATTTAACGGGAACATGCTCTAATCTTTAGTTTATTTCTGGTTAAAAATATAGCAATCCAGTGCAGTGTAGTAAAGAAATCTGCTCGAAAGGTAGCAGAGAAACAGCTGAACGTAAGCAAAGCAAGGCAGGGTCCACAGACGGCCGTGCCCAGGACCTTCCCGGGCGTGGGTGCCCGGGCCCCAGAGACACATCCATGCACGTGGCCGGGACCACGGGGCATCCAGACAGTCCGGGACCTTATTCTTTTGTTTGGACGGTGGGACGACGCTGGCAGAAAGGGCAGACACACCAGGAGAAACAAGGTATGTTGCATATTTTGGAGATGGATATGTCATGATTTCTCAGGAATTGTCAAGCCACTGGGTTTCAAACAGTCCTGTCCTGGGACCCGACCAGCTCCAGAGTGTGGATGACGCATCTGGAAGAAAGATGCATATCTGTGAGGGAGGTCGCGGCGGGCACAGGACAAGAATGTGAAAACCCGTGGGCTCAGTGACACTGAGAGAGGACGACATCGTGTGAGGGCCGCGGACATCTGACAGCCTGGACGCACACCCTGCCTCCTCCGTGCAGAAACGCCACGTGCTCTGAGCCCAGGCCCAACGGCAGGCTGTCCGAGCGAGGCCTTCCCCCACACCCGCGCCGCCGCCCGGCCCGCTGGCCGCCCACAGCACAGCAGCCCTGGGGTCTGGGGTCGGGGAGGCAGTGGGGAAAAGAAGGACTTTGCCTTAAGACTCGGTGTCGGGGCAGCGCAGGAGGGCCGGGTTGTGATTGTTTCATGGGCAGAAGAGAAAGCAGGTCTCTGCTTCCCTACGTAAGTGTGCGGCACGGATTTGAAACAGAAAAAGGCCCAGGCCGCTGCCAGCCGGAGCGGGCGCCCTCTCCCGTGCCTCGCGCCCGCCTTGCGAGCCGCCGGACGCTCCAGGGGCTCTGCCTCCGGTTGCCTCCTTTTCCACGTCCCAGACGGGGCTGTGACGACGGTGGTGACTGTATTTTTTTGCCACTGACTTGCCGGGATCCCTTCTCTTTCCACGTCAAGCTGGAGGGTCGGCGTGCTGGCCGCCTTCTGCCATGCCACACGGCGGAGTGTTATACAAGCAAAGAATTTTGGCTAAAATCCAAAAAACATGACCCAGAAAAAAAGGCAAACTGTGAGTAATACCCAGTCACGTGGTTGTGTGGGAAGAGCAGGAAGTTGTCGTTGGGTGTCCGAGCTACGAGCCTTCCCTTCTGTCGTTCTGCTTTTAGCGTCCCCCGGTTGTACACCAGCTGCTGTTGCTAATGCGGCAGTCTCCTCAGATGAAGAAGTTAATAAACAGGATGGCGACTCCGATGTTCAGCAGGATCACCATGGCCACCAGGATGGGCGCCGAGGCCTGGAACAGAAGCAGGAGAGGCGGGCTGAGCCCGAGGCCACACCCCTCCTCCTGCGCGGGACCCGGGCTTCCCGGAGGCGCCCACGGGCTTCTCCGTGGGACTTGGACCCCTTTGGACCTGGCGACGGGCGGGCCCTCAGCTCGGTGGACCACTGCCCGGGAGCGGCGCAGCCGCCGGGCGCCCCTCGCTCTCCTGGGGCACGAGCCCACCTCGCCGTGGGACCACAGCCTCGCCCGCCCGGACCCGCCGTCCTGGAGCCTCTGGGGTGACGGTGCCGAGGCCACGGTGCTGGACGAGGGTGAGGGGCGCCAGCTGCCCCGACCCCCCCGGGCCTCTGCCGGAAGCCCCCTCCCGTGGACCCACTCAGCGGTGCGTACACGCCCGGCTGGAGGAGGCCACGTGCTTGCGCCGCTGCCCGAAGCAGCGTTTTCAAGCACCCGGGACGCACCTGAAGAGGTTTTAAAGCTGCAGCACGGCTCCGGAGGCTAAATACAGAACCCCTTCCTGCATCTCCCACCCTGCCCGTCATCGGGCTTTCCCAAAACCCCCGCACACACGCGCCGCACGCGTTGCTGGCCTAGAGCGGGGATCCAGGTCCCCGGGGGAGCGCCGGGGTTCAGAGAGGGTAGGCGCGTCCGGGGAGCCAGCCCACCGCCCAGACGGACGCTCACAGTGGCCTCGAGGGCCGCCTTCCACCAGAAAGCTGCCCGGGCTCCGCCTGGCAGGTACTGAGTCCCAGAGAGCCCCGTGGGGACGGCCCCGCCAGGCAGGCCCTCTGGTTTCCTCGTGTTCGGGCGGGGCTCAGCACGCTGTGCCCGCCAGCGGCTGCGGGGCCGATGGCCGTGGGACTGAGAAGGCGTGTCAGGGGCCGTTCCCGCCACCCTTCGGTCGGGGCAGCGGCGGCCGGTGTCTGCTTGTGGGTGGGAGCCGGTGGGCCAGGGCTCAGGAGGTGTCCCCTGGGTGCAAGAGCCCCCGCCCTCGGCCCGGCCCAGGTTCTCTGTTCTTTCCTCGGCACCGCCCACCCTCCCCGGGAGGAGCGCGCCGAGGGCGGGGCTCACCCACGAGGCGTGGTCCCCACCCCCGAGCGAGACCCCGCGCCCACCGCGGGGCCCGAGGAACCCGAGTCACGGCCCCGCCCCACGCGTCTGACCCCACGGGCCTGGGGGACTCCGTCCCTCTCGCCCACGTGGGAGCCAGACCTGTATTGTGTCCTGCCTGCTCTGGCCTCCGCGTTTCCCTCCGGGGCGCAGAACGTTCCTCCAAGGTGAGGACCGTCCAGGGCAGCCCGGGGAGGTCTGGGGGCAAGGGTGGGGCCCCACACTGCCCCGTTGCGTTGGGGCAGCTTCCCAAACCACCCAGGTGCCTTTACTGACAGGACGGCACCGGGCAGTCGCCCCCACGGGGACTCGTGCGAGGCAGCGCAGCCCGCGCCCGTGTGGGCTTCCTAGCGGGGAGGGTCGGGGGAGAGCCAGGGGGCCAGGCTGGCGGGCCCCGGGCCGCTGGCGTCCACTCACCGTGCCGGCCTTGAGCTCGTCCCCGTTCTCCTCGTCCGAGTCCAGCGCCACCGGCGAGGACCTCTGGGGCGGAGAGAAGGTCAAGTCCCAGCGCAGCAGCCGGGGCTCCGCCCGGTCCCCCAGCCGCAGGCTCTCCAGCCTCTGAACCGCGGGCTCCGCGCACGAGGCCGGCCTGGCGTGCTCCTTGTTCTGGGACTTGGACCGCAGTCTCTGGGCCCCGAAGCCCCGGTCCTCGGTGCCCCCCTTGCTGTAGCGTCTTTTCGGGGGGTGCACCTCCTGCGCGTACGAGTCCATCCTCAGCAGGGGCTTCATCTCCATCTCGTAGTTGCTCAGCTTCTCCTCGTCCAGCTCCAGCAGCTTGCTGCCCCCCGGGCCGGGATTGCCGGCCCGGTGGTGGGAAGTCCAGGAGAAAGTGGTGGGGGACCCCGTCCGCCGCTCCCGGGGCTTGGGGTTGCTGGGCTGCCTGTGGCCTGGGCCCCGGGCCCGGAAGGCTTCCGCGGGCTGGCCGCTGCGGAGGGCGCCGCTGCGGACGCCCCTGGAGCCCCCGGCCTTCTCCTCTCCCCAGCTGTTCCGGGCGCAGTCCCCTCCCCGGCCCTCCAGGAGCATCTGGATGTCCCCAGCCCGCTCCTCATCCACCGAGACCTGCCGGGAGAAGTGGGCCACCTTGTTCCTCGAGGCGGGGGCCGGGGGAGGGGTGGCCGTGGGGCTGGCGGGGAGGCTCTGCAGGGGGCTGTCGTCGGGGGTGGTGCCCTTGCGGTACAGCTCTGGGCTCTCCTGCTGTAACGGTGTCCCGGTGGAGATGACCTCGATGTCGTCACTGGAACGCTGACGCTTCGGCCGCTGGTACTCGAGCCCTGGAGCAGGGAGGAGATGGGGAGCACAGAGGCGGGTTACTTGGATGTTCTGTGTGGAGGCCCAGTCTCACCTGAGGGTGTCAGGGGACCAGCACCGACCAGGCCACGGTGGCAGCGGGCTGTGGGGCGAAGGAAGTGGGAGGACCGTGTTCCCAAAGCCCCTACTCGACCCTCCAGCTCCCCTCTGTGGGCACTTCAAGGAGGACCAGATGAGGACGGGCGGCGGACAGTTGTTCTGGTCCAGGCCCCCGGCTGCAGGGGTGACCCAAGGCCCGAGAGCATGCGGGCCAGGCCTGCTCGGGGATTCTGGGGTCCCACCGCCGTGGACCCCTCCTGACGATAAAAGAAACATCTCATGCTGGGTGACCTTCTACTAGGCAGGACATGGAGTGTATGTGGCTGGATTCCAACGCTTCTGTCCCCTATCTTGGGTCCTGTGGTTCTCAAGGCTGCGGCAAAGGCCAGGAATCCTACCAGCAGGGCCAAGAGCTGCAGGCTCTGGGAGGGGAGCTCAGGGTGTGGTCCCAGAACACATTCCGCCCCCAAACCCCGACAGGCTTCCACTGGCTCTGGGAAGCGTGAGTCTGAGCGGGGTGAGCCTGACCAGGTTCAGGGGGGCGCGTTGGGCTTGGAGGAGCGTGGCCTCAGCGGGCCTCTCTGATCAGTAACCCCTGCTCCGTCTTCCTCGCCTCCCTCCGGCCCGTCCCCCGGGGGGACGAGGGTCTCGGGTCTGGCCGGCTGACTCGTAGTGGCTTCTAGCTCCTTCCAGCCCCCCCGCCCCCCGTGTCCCAGAGCTGTGCTGACGAACTCGGCCCCTGCCAGTCACGCGTGGCTACTGATGGATTAGGTGAGACGAGGAGAAGCTGAAGATGCAGGCCCGTGGCCGCAGCGGCCGCAGTCCCAGCACTGCGGGCGGCAGCCTCGTCGGACAGAGCGGTCACACAAGGTTCTAGCAGAACCCGAGGGGGAGGAGTGCACAGAGTCTCGGGGGCGTGCAGTGGGCTGATGGCGGCTGCGGGGCGGAACCGTCGGACGTGCCTTGGGACGCCCCCGGCGGCACCAGGACTCACCGTTTTCCCTGTGCTGGAAGGAGGGGGAGAACTCTTTGGCAGTGATCCTGGCGAGGCGCGCTTCCTCCTGGGCCTTCTGGGCCGCGGTGAGGGCCGCCTCGGCCTTGGCCCGGGAGTGGGAGGTCCTGGGCAGGAGAGACGGGGAGGGCACTGAAGGCACGGGGTGGGGGGCGCGAGACCTCGCTCACTCGGCAGACGTCCCCGGGCACCACCTAGGCCAGGGTGCCCTCCAGCGGCTCTGGGCGCGGAGCAGACCACGCCCTCGCGAGAGCACCAGGTCCTGCCGCCGCGCGGAGGCGCCCTCCTTCCCCCGGTCTGGCTACAGGCTAGAGACCGCGACCCGTGACTGGCTCATCTCGGAGCCCCCGGGGGCGGGCAGGTGCTCCATGTGGGCCCGACCAGAAACGATGGTCTGGGGGCAGCTGGGCCGCACCCCCCTCCACCCGTGGGCAGAGCAGGCCACCCTCCAGGAGGAGCAACTGGCCAGCCTCGGGCAGGAAGGGGAGGGCTCGACGGCAGGAGCAGCCCGCGCTCAGGAGAGGGCGCAGGGCACGAGGAGTGCGGCCCGCCCTGGCGCCTGCTCAGCCCCACCCCCCCCGTCCCGCGTGAAGGGGCCTCACTCGTCCCAGCGCCCCGCACCTGGGCCCCCGGGCAAGCCGTCCTTCCACCCAAACCCTGTCCCCTGCAAGCTGGCGCCGCGAGCCCCGGGTGCGTGGAGCCGTCTGAGCCCTGGTCCGCAGGGGCCAAGAGGAGGCAGGTCCGTGGCCCGGGATGAGGCCCGACGCCCCCTAGCAGCTGGGGGCGGTGACGGGCAGAGCCCGTGACAGCCCTGCCCTCGCGTGGGGCACACCCCCGGGTGGACGCGGGCCCGCGAACCCGCACGAGCCGATGGCACCGCCCTGACCCTTCCAGCAGCACCACCTCCCGCCCGGCGCTCAGCTGCCCCTCCCCAGCTGAGCCCGTGTGAGACCCTTCAGGGGGCAGGACTGGGTTGCCTGAAGCGGGACAGCACCCAGCCTCTGAGTGTCGCACCTGCCTGCGGTTTCCGTTTCTTCCTGCCTGGTGTCCTGGCTCCAGAGGCCCTGCTTCCCACTGGGGAAGCCGACGCAACAACGACTGATCCCCCGAGACGAGGGCGGCCTGCCCGCGCCGCACCCCCCCCCCCCCCCCGGCCCCTGTTACCCACTCCACGGGCTTAACCTGGAGACCCCCTCACTCCTCGTGAGCCACTGGGTTCTGGTTTTTTCCCAAAATGCCACTGTGCTGACGAGGAAGAGTTTACAAGAAAACCAGCGTATGACGTACACACGCGTACAACATGCACGTCCATCATGTGAACACGAGTCCAGGACGCGGAGCGGCAAGTGGCTCCCAGGCTTCTGGCCGCCGCCACTGCCGCGTCACCTGGGAGCTGCCCCCAAATACGGGAGAAACCCATGTGCAAGAGCGCAGCGTTGAGAAAACTCAGTCCTGGGCGTGGTTTCCTAGAAATAGGGAGAGACAGCTGTCACTCATCGTGGCTGCGTCCCGTGCCCCTCGGAGTGAAAGCTGAGCAGCACCGCCTTGTGCAAGAGTCCTCGGGAGCTCTGCGGTTACAATTCCAGCAGAAGAGGGGCAGGGACCCCAGGGGGGCAAAGCCAGGAATAAAACACAAATTATGAATACTTAGTTGACATAAACCGTGGCTGCAGCCCCCAGGCTCCCACGCGGTGCCCCCCACCTGTGGCCAGCGCGTTCTGCTGCGTCCCTAACGGCACAGCCACGAGTTTACGGCACAGACGGGCTCTGCACCGAGTTGGAGGCTGGTAGAGGCACGTACGTATCTCAGGAACCGGCAGTGTCACGTCAGAAATGAGAGTGCAGGTCAGACCCGGTGACGGCAGGTGTGAGGCCACCGTCGTCCAAGGCCCGTCTGGGGGGACAGAGAGGACAGGACAGATGGCAGGGTGTCCGGCTGCGCGGGGGCCCCGTCGGGCGAGCCTACTCCCCACAACCTCTCCCACTCCTGCCCTACCCGCTGGGCCAGGACCCCGGTGAGCAGCCCCAGGACATGCCCCGAAATTGTACCCGAGGTGCTCTGCGTGCTTTCCTCCTTCCCCCGCAAGCCGGGGGTCCACGGCTTTTGTCACATCCCATGAGCCCCCAAAGCCTAAACACGCTGGTCTGGACGTGGCCAGTCGCGGCCGGGTCGACCTGGTTCCCTTCACGCAGCCGAGAGGTGCCCTGTCACGGCATGGCCCCAGCTCAGCCCAGAACCAGCTCGTGGGCCCGAGCTCGGCTCTGCTGGATGACGTGGCTTCTCCAGAACGTGCCACGGGTTTGGCTTTGGTGGTAACGGTTTATTGAGATAAAACCCGCAGAGCAGACAGCTCACCCCTCTGCTGCACACAATTCAGTGGGTTTTAGCCTGTTCGCGGAGCTGTACAGCCGTCACCCCAGCCGGTTTCAGGACTTTCCATCACCCCCAAAGGACCCCATTACCTTTATTAATCACCCCCATTTCCCCCAAAGCCTCCCCACCAGCCCATGGCAATCAGTAGAGCTGCCTGTTGTGGCTGTTTGACACACGACTGAGTTGACTGGGGTGAAACGCACGTCACAAGGTGCACCACCTGGGAGGTCCCGGGTCAGGGGCGTCCAGCACGTCCACGGGCCACGCAGCCACCACCTTGGCCTGGTCCTCGCCCCTTCCCACCACCCCAGAAAGGGCCCCACCCCCAGGGCACTCCCTCCCTCCTGCACCCCCAGCTCCAGGGGTCTCAGCGCCGACAAAGCCCCTCCCGTTGCCGCACGGAGATGTCGCCCACACCCCGCTTCCCAGCCACGCGGCGGGGCCAGTCCTGGGGCTGCTCCTGGGGTGTGAGCCGAGCGCCCCGCCACGCCGTGCTGCCCCTGATCCCGGGGACCTGGGGTCGTCGGCGGGCAAGTGAGCATCACGGCTGACCAGGCGGGGTGGCCGCGAAGCCGGTGACACCCACCCCGAGCCCCCAGCAGGCCCTCGGAGACCGTGTGTGGGACAGGCCCAGCCCTCGGGACGCAGCGTGCTTCCGTCACAGACAGCGGAACGCCGAGGAGTAAACGTGTCGGGGCCGCGCCACCCAGCGGTGGAGGCGCCCCGAGTGAGGAGGCTGTGAGGACGGGGGGTCCGGGGAGGCTGAGGGGGACACAGGGCTCTCGCGGCCCCCGGCCCATCCGTCATCGGGGCGGTTGCCTCGTAGCCCTAAGAGCGACAGGGACAGAGTAAAGGGACGAAGTAGGTGATTAAATAGTTAATCCCACTAGGGGATTATAAGTAAAGCAAAAAGTACGCGAGACCCCTGTGAGTTAACGATCACTCAAGAAAGCAGGTTTGCTTAACCACAAAACCAAGCAGGCTCGTTTAGCAACAAAACCACGCAACAGAAGCATGAGACAGGCCCCCAAACGATAAAACGATGGCGCCACGAGACCCACGTCCTGCCCGGCGAGCTCAGTAAGTTAATGGTTCCTAGCACACGCTCCTCTGTGTGCACTAGAAACAAAAATACAAGGAAAAGGAGACGTTATACTAAAACCTGAGATGATTTACCATTTTTAGCATGCGTTACCACCTTTTTGCTCATTTCCATCGTGCTGTGACAGTCCCGGCTTGAGCACGTAGACAAGGACACGCCCCTGCCGGACGTGGAAGAGGACAAGGACGGCGCCGAGACGTCTACTCAAGAATGAGGAAGGAGGTGGTCCTCACCCTCCCTGCCGCCTCCCTCACTTTTCCTTTGATTATAAAACTAAGCTCTGGGTACAGCACCCTCTCGCCGCCCGCCTGTCAGCCTCACAGGTGTCTTCTAATAAATCACTTCGTATCTATCGCTTCGCCTCTCGCTGAATTCTTCCTGCGCTGAGACAGAAAAAGCAGGAGCTGCTCGGGGCGCCCTCCGAAACGCCCCCCGGCGGTTTCAAGAGCAGGCCGGCGCGTGCACTGACAGTGGAGTGTCTTAGGGTCAGGAGGGGGGATGGACACCAGGGGTGAGTACGGAGTGGGTGTTGGAGGGCCCAGGGCACCAGGAGGGCTCTGAGCTCCCCGGGGGGCCAAGGCGAGCACGGAACGGCGCTGATGCGTTCAGGGCACTTGCCAGACAGAATCAAACCCTTGGCTCAGGAGAGAGGTGGCCGGGCCAGGCCCTGGTCCTGGAGGAAGTTTCTGGGCCTCAAGGTTCCCGGGTGTGGGGGCGGGGGAGGTCCCATAAAGACCCCCAGGTTGGGACGTGGGGCCCTGCAAGGTGAGTTCCGTGCCACATGCGAAAGGCGGGAACGACCCAGAGACCAGCACTGTGGGCGGGGCCAGCACGGGTCCGCGTAGGTCGGGTGGCTTGGGGCC
Organism: Kogia breviceps; assembly: GCF_026419965.1. NCBI lineage: Eukaryota > Metazoa > Chordata > Mammalia > Artiodactyla > Physeteridae > Kogia > Kogia breviceps. The sequence continues at coordinate 56,760,419 of NC_081327.1, read as the reverse complement.
GACACCCCTCACCCCCACACACACCGGCAGCGTTTCCTGGCGCCTGCTAACAGCAGGTCCCCACACCTGACAGTTTCCTGTTCTGAGAGTGAGAAGTGCCGATGGTTGTGGAGCCCAGATGGGGCTCTGGACCAAGAGGTAGGACCGGCCCCCGCAGAGGGATGGGGTGGCAGGAACGCAACCGGCAGAGGCGGGGCCGGACTGGGGGGCCGGCGGGTGGTCAGAGCCTTCGGAGTGACGGCCAAGGGCGGCGCGCCGGACGGAGTTACGGGCATGGGGACGGGAGCGAGGGTCTGTGTGTTCTGAAGTAGCGGGTTTGACGGCCCCTCCGAGGAATGACGCGAACATTCCCTAAGTAAGCGCCCACCTCGAAGAGCCCAGCTTAGATCCCTTCAAAGGTCAGGCTGACAGGCATCGTTTCTGCACACACGTCCCAACGGCACGCGTGTAAACGCGTGTGCCGCGGCCCCTCTGTCCCTGATGGACACGTGGCTCAGACACAACAGTCTCTCCAGGGAGGGCTTCGTCCAGAAGGCCGACAGAGGCCCAGCTTTCACAGTACGTGCTTCCCTGTTTGTCCCGAACCCTCGGAAATAAAAACAAAAGCACCTCCTGCCCAGCCGACCGCTCCGGACGGGGCTGGTCCGCTCCTAGGGAGGCCGTGCTGGACAGTGAGCTGGGTCGCCGCCCTCAGATGGCTGCGTGGACGCCTGACTTGGGCCCGCGCCTCAAAGCCAGCGCGGTGGGTGTGGCCGAGCCCCAACCGCCAGATCTGGTCCCCATTTGGACGCCCCTCGAGCGTCGGCTCCCAGAGAGGAGGGCCCACTGCGCCCGCCTGCTCGGGACGCCCCCTCATACACACGTGCACGCGCGCACACACAGCCCCCCCCCCCACACACACAGCCAGAGGGATCGAAGGGGCCACGATCTGGTCCCCGCAGCTTTGCTTAGTAAAAACACACGGACGTTAATTCCCCAACATCATACGTATATTTACACATATACGTTCACACGTATATAAAAAGAACATATGCTGCGGCAACCCTAAAATAAAATTAAATCAAGGCGACTGCATTTAATAGAGAAGAAACCTCCCAAGGCTTCGCGAAGCCTCCCCTGAAGTGAGGCTTGCAGGACTCGGCCGGCAGCCAGGTAACAGCTCCCGTGGGCACCGGGCCCCCGGCTCCTGATGGCAGCTCCACCCGCGTGCCCGGCAGCGCCTGCACCCCCAGCTCCCCGAGAGGAGGGCCCCGCGTTCCTGCCGACCAGGGGGCAGCGCCCCCTCCAACGTGGGACACCATCTCCCATAGACGGCGCAGGGGACGGATAGCCAACCACGGGGCTGCACGAGACAAAGCCGCAGGCGTGTCACATGGGTGGACGGGCGGGCTGTGCGGTGGCCTGCCTGTGTCCCTCCCAAACTCTGTCCATCTGGGAACCTGGGAATGTGACCTCAGTCGGCAACGGGTGTGATAAAACCCTGGACGGCCCGGCCCCTCCAAGTGTCTGACTCAGCAGCTCTGGGGCGGAGCCCGGGAACCTGCATTGCTAGCAACCCGGGTGAAGCGGCTGGTGGTCTGGGGGCCCCACTCTGAGAACCACTGCAGGGAAGCGGGCGCCTAGGTCTGCCCTGACCGCTCCTGCCCAGCGGCTACCGCACGTCTGCAGCCAGCCCCCTGCCCTCTGCCGACACGCGGAGAACCCAGTCAACGCGCTCCTGCGGCCGGATCGCGGTGTGCCCGCGCCCAGTGCCTCCCCGGGCCCTCCCGCTCTCCTCTGCCCCAGTCGGGGCGTGCCGTCCCACTCGTGGCCGCCACCTTCCCCGACCCAATCCACACTTGACTTTCTCCGCTCACCCCCTTCCTTGTTTCTCCTGCAACCTGAGCCCGCTCCTCCAGCCGGCTCTGTGATACCCCATCCTGGTTTCCAGGGGACGCAGCCTCCAGGCAGCTGTCACCAGTGCTGGTCACCAAGGGGCTAAAACAGTCCTGGGGATCTCCGAAGAGACGCCCCCTTCCCGCCCATTCACGTCCAGATTCAATTCAGCACTTGCTGAGCGCCTACTGTGTGCGTGCTGGGCCGCCCGGGGTTAGGAGTTGTCCACACGCTGCGTCGTGACATCTGTTGGCGGCCCGCAGTCTGGCTCGTTTCCACGTCCGTGGCGACCCTGAGGTCGGCGTGGGGACCGCTTCTCGCTGACAAGTGAGGAAACCGAGGCACAGGGTCTGGGCATCCACGTCCCTTCGCTGCTTCGGCCCAATCGAGGATCCGAGTTCTCCTCCAGCTCCAAAAGGAGCCCCGGGTCCACGATAAGTGGCCGATCCAGAGGGTGAGTGACACAGGCTGTCGTGAGCATGTGCCCGGGAAGGGCCTGTACCGCGGTGAATCGCATCGCCAGCAAATTCACGTCCCCCCAGAGCCTGCGAACGTGGCCTTATCTGGAAATAGGGTCTGTGCAGGTGTCATCAGTTGAGATGGGGTCACGCTAGATAAGAGTGGCCCTGAATCCAATGACACACGTCCTTCCACGGGGAGGAGGCCATACGAAGGCAGAGACAGAGGTTGGGGGCGATACGCCGGGGCGCCCAGGAGCTGGAAGAGGCAGGAGGGACCCTCCGCCAGCGCCTCTGCAGGGAGCGCGGCCCCGCACACACCCGGGCCTCAGACCCCTAACCTCCAGACTGCGGCCGTTAGTTACGGCAGCCCCAGGCCACTACCGCAGGCGGCGAGGGGGCCGCCCAGGGAGCAGCAGGTACAGGCACAGCTGGAGAGGTTTCCTCTGCTCGGGAAGCAGCGGATTTGCACACGGGTGGCGCTGCAGGGCCGGGGCCGGGGCTGAGGACGGGACGGGTACACACGTTTCTCTGGCCACGTGAACGGCCGTCTTTCAGAGGTGTAGGTGTGCCGCGGGCACATTTAGGGGGAAAGGCTCCAAACGGAAGTCAGGTGTTACGGGGTCCCACCTGCCCCGTTCCTCCGCCCGACGGCCCCGCGGGGTCCCGCAGCAGCCTCAGGAACCCCACGTGTGCTTCCAGCTGGGGCCGTCAGGCTGGGTGTGAAGCCCTGGGTGCCAAGGTCTCCTCGACAGGCCCAGAGGTTCTTGGGGCCCCAAGGAAGGAGGGACGAGGCCCAGTCTGCCCGACAGCCCGCGGCCCTGCCCGTGCTGCCCAAGGCCGCGACCCGGCTCCACGCCCGTCTCGTCTCCACAGCCCCTGGACAAAGGGGACGCCGGCCCCAGCCTCCGGAGCTCACGCCGCCTTCCTGGCAGGTCATGCTGGAGATACGGTGTCTGGACCTCGTAACCACCGCCTGTTCCCTCTGTTTTTATAACAGCTTAATTGAGGTTGATCCACACCGCTCTAAGACCCCGTCTTCACGTGGCCATCCTCTGTGGTACAGGCAGGGGTCCCCTGACCTCTGTACGGGCACCAGTCGTTGGTCTCAGGGCCACCCTCATCCAGGACGACTGCATCTCCAGATCCTTCAGTCACTTCCGTGTGCAAAGACGGTCTTCCCAGGAGGGCTGCTCTCGGTTTCCGGGTGGACGTGTCTTCTAGGGGGTACCGTTCAGCCCACTTGAGGGGGGACGGAGGCTGGCACTGTTTGGGCTGCGGGGCAGCCGCGCCCCGCCCACCCCTGCTGAAGGGTCCTTTCATTCTGTTGTTTGCAAGGCTGCCTCGAGGGCAGTGCCGGATCCGTTACCGTCCCCGGCCCCGCACGGGACTTGTGAAGAGCAGGCGTCTCTAGGGCAGACTCGAGGGCTGTACTTCCCTTGAAGAGAAGCCGAGGGGCCGAGCCAGGACTGAGGGGAAACGGGCAGGAAGAGCAGACAAGCCTTCCTTCCGCAGGCAGGGCTCGTGTGTTAGCGCTCTGCTTTCACCTCGTCAGATCCTCGCTAAGGGCCGCCTTCCAGCCGGGGAGCCGAGCGTCCCGATAAACGGTGCATAAAGGGAAATGCGCGAGGCCACCGTGTGAGTGAGTGAGCGTACGGTCACGGTCACGGTCACGGCGGCTCCCCCAGGACGACAAGGCTAAAGGCAACCCGGTCGGCCCCGAGCCCCTCACGCGGGCGGGAATGGCAGGGTGGGACCCCTGCGCCCGTCTCGCCTCGGGACAGGAGAGGGCTGGGCCCCAGGTGAGCGGCTGGGCTTTGCCTCCTATGGACACTGCTGCAAGATCACGGTAAGGCAGGCAGGAGGGAGGAGCTGGGCTCATTCTTAGGGTCGAGGAGACCTCCCAAACTATACACGCGCACAGATGTTCCTCAGGGGTCCGAGGAGGGAGGGGCTGCCAGCCCATAACATGCCCTGCCAACCTCCCAGAAACCCTCACGCTGGAATCCGTCTTGGGTAAGAGATGGGCGCACAGGGGGCAGGGCCCTTGGTCAGACCAAATAAGGACACGAAGCCGGACAAAGCAAGATGACTGGCCAGAGAAAACCCAGACAACTGCCCCCAAGTGAGCAACCGGAACGGCCCCAAAGCACGCGACGCTCTCTCCGGGCCCCCACCCTTGTGTATTTCTGCGTGTACTTTGCTTCTAATAAACGTTCTGTTTCACCACCTTTCCGTCTCTTTGCTGACTTCTCTTTTCAAAGAAGACAAGAACCGGGGTGCCACTTGCAGCCACTAGGCCCCGGTTGTCTGGTGAGTAGGATCTGGTGCTCTCAGCGCAGTAGCCTGGGTTCAATTCCCGATCAGGGAACTAAGACCCCACTTCCAGCCACCGCACACTGTGGCCACCGGAGGTCGGCCTCACGTGCACCCTCCCTTCGGCCCCAGGGCCCCATGAGGTTGACAAGGCCCCCATCTTGCAGACGAGACACCTTGGGGCCCAAGGGTGGCGTGACTTGCCCGGGGCCTGTGGGGCAGCTCGTGGGGAGGACACAGGCCCCTGACACCACCGAACAGGGGCCGCATCCCAGGGCCTCGCGCGGCCCCGTCAGCTGCCCCCCGGGTTCCCCATTCAGGAGCTCACGTCCCCCCACCCCTACGCCCTCCCTCCCCCCCGCCACGGCAGCTCTCCCTGTCCACACCTTCGGGCCGCGGAGGAGAGCAGAGATGGGGCAGGACATGGGCAGCTGTGGAATCGAGGCTTTTCCATTAGGAGAGGCGCCGACCGGAGCCCGCTGAGCGGTGCGGACGTCGTTGATGGTGCGGGACAGGAGGGGCTGCGGCGGCGGCGGGGGGGGGGGGGGGGGGGGCGGGGGTGTCAAATCGCCGCATGAGCCAATTCGCAGGTGAGAGAGCCAAGGCCCAAGGAAACGAAGGGACAGATCCAGCATCGCCCCAGGCAACGCGGGGCTTTCGGCCCCCGAGGGCAGGTGGACTCTCTTCCTGCCTGAAAAGTGTGGTTTTTTCTTTCTCAGGCCTGGGACGATCTCTAAGCATCACCGAGAATATACGTATGTTGCGGGTTGATTTGTGTTTCCCCAAAGACACACGTTGCGGTTCTAACCCCGGTAGCCCTGAACATGACCTTATTTGGAAGTAGAGTCCCTTTACGGAGGTGACCAAGTGAAAATGAGGCCACCTGGGTGGGCCCTGGTCCACTATGACCGCTGACCTCGGCAGAAAACCAGGACACAGACACACAGGGGCGCGACCACGTGAGGACACAGGGAGGACAGGGCCGTCTACGTGCCGGTGAGAGAGTCTCTGAAACCAACCTGGCGACACCTTGATGTCAGCCCCCCAGCCTCCAGGGCGGGGAGGAGACCAAGCTGTTGTCCGCGCCCCCGCCCGCTGCCTCAGCGGGTCCACAGAAGTACGGCAGGCAACTGGCAATATCTTCCAAAATGATTAAAGTCAAAAGAGAACAGTATAATACAGAACAAGTCCCTTGTTGCAACTATTTCAATGGGGTTTGCTACCGCGGCCAGGAAACTCGGGGTCGGGGGGAAGGGGTCGGTAGTGCCTGAACCCCACCTGAGTCCCTGAAAAGGGTATTTCATCTGGTCAGACCCAGTTTGAACATCAAAGACTGGAGCGGCCCAGAGAGCCGGAGAACATTCTGGATCAAACCACGCCAGCCAGCCTCTCTGCCTCCTGCCAGGTCTCCCCCACCTCCTCCCCCCTTTTCTTTTCCTACTAAAACATCTTCAAAGACAGAGGAAGAAAAACTCAAAGTCAAGAAGGAAATGGTGTCCAGTGTGCCGGCGGGTCCAGCGACGCTGACTCACAAGCCCAGAAACAGATGGGGGTCAAGAGGCCGTCACAGAGGGACGTGCAGGCCCCAGCGCTCCGCGCACCAGCTGCAGCTGAGCCAGGCCCCGGCTGCCAGGGGCCTGGGGCAGGAGGAGGCCAGGAGGCACCTGTGCCGACACCGAGCGCCCGCCCAGGGAGCGGCCTCGGGCTCTGTAGAGGGTCCTGGGGCTGCCGTGACGAAAGACCACAAACGGGGGGCTTACAAGAGAAACTTACTCGCTCCCAGCTCTGGAGGTGGCAGGTCCAACCCACGCCCCGCCCCGACTCCCAGCTCCGGAGGGGCTGGCAGTCCTCGGCGTTCCTTGTGGGGCGGCAGCCAGCCTCAGCCGCCGTCTTCCTGTGGCCTCTCCCTGTGTCTCTCTGTCTTTCCTCTTCTGTCTCTTATAAGGACACTCATCGCTGCATTTAGGGCACCCTGATCCAGGATGATCTCATGTCAAGAGCTTTAATTACATCTGCAAAGACTCTTACTCCAAATAAGGGCACAGTCTGAGGTTCCAGCTGGACGGATCTTTTGGGGTCCACCATTTAACCTATCATGGGGTATGAATGCTCCATTTCTTTGGGACCTTTGATCCCAGGCCAAATGTCACTCCCAGGAAGCAGTCCGGACCCCCTCCGTCCCCCGGGAGCATTCCGGGCTTCCCAGGACCGGTGTCACTGCCCAGGAAGGTGTGATGGGGGTGAAGGGGTGAGTGTTGACATCCAGCCTCCTGCTCACTGGCTGCTTCGTCTGGGGCAGGTCATGCCTCTTTGCGCCTTAGTGTCCTCAACTGAAGAAGCTATAGTAACAAGGATCCTCGTGGGATCTTGGTAAAGATTCCTGAGATAAGACACAGACAGCACACAGCCCAGTTCTCCGTATTAGTGGATACTTTGCAGATGAGGGTTTTTAAAAAGCAGCTTTACTGAGGTGTAATTCACATACCAGAACATCCTCCTATTTAAGGGTGCGGCTCAGTGGTATTTAGTATATTTAGGTTATGGCGATGGCTGCATGACTCTCATTTTACATTTTCATCACCTTTAAGACACCTCATATCCATCAGCATCACTCCCTCCCTGTGCCCTGGCTCCCGGCAACTGCCAGCCTGCTTTCTGATTCTTTGCTGTTCTGATGGAAGTATTTCTCTCAAGGAGGAATTCAGGGCCCAGGGCTGGCGGGGGAGAGGCAGCAGCATTTGAATCGGGTGCGGCGGGGGTGGCGCTGGGAAAGGTGGGACGGGTGACCTGGGGGCAGGCCACCAGCGCAGCCCCCTCCCGGCTCTCCGCGCTGCCCCGGCCATCTCTGAACTTCCTTTGTCGTGCTGTTCCTTTCCGAGTTAAAAGAAACCCTTTGCCATGAAAATACATAAAAGTCTAGAAAACCACCCTCCTGGAACAAAACAGACAGAGACAGAGAGGAGGGTAGAGAACTCAACCCGGACACGGAAACGCCTTCCCACAGCAGGGCTCGGCCACCACCGACACCCGCCGGCACGGCAGGTCTGCCGGGCTCACGCGTCCACTTGCTCCTGGTGTCCTGACCTGCTGCGACCACGCGCTGGGCGTGTGGGGACACCACGGACTCAGCGCGCAGGGCCAGGTCTGCCCCGACCGGGCGGAAGTCCTGATGAGGAGGCCGGTCTGGACACACCCGCGGGGCAGTGAGCACTGGCCACGCTCTGGAGGGGACACGGGCCTCCCCGAGGCCTGAGAGGCGAGGAGGAGCTGTTGGCCCGGCCAAGAGTCCCGGGGCGAAGAGGCAGCGAGCGCCAAGGCCCAGGGCGGGGGTTGAGCAGCGTGCGGGGGCCCCGGGACGGCGGGGGCCCCAGTATAACCTAAATATACTAAATACCACCTGAAGAGGTGGGCTTAAGACCTGCCACTGTCCGGCTAGTGCGGCTTTTAAAAATACATAATAGGGGCTTCCCTGGTGGCGCAGTGGTTGAGAATCCGCCTGCCGATGCAGGGGACGCGGGTTCGAGCCCCCGTCCGGGAAGACCCCACATGCCGCGGAGCAACTAAGCCCGTGCGCCACAACTACTGAGCCTGCGCTCTAGAGCCCACGAGCCACAACTACTGAGCCCACATGCCACAACTAGTGAAGCCGGCAAGCCTAGAGCCCGTGCTCCGCAACGAAGAGTAGCCCCCGCTCCCCGCAACTAGAGAAAGCCCTCGCGCAGCAACGAAGACCCAACACAGCCAAAAATAAATAAATATACTTTTTTTTTAAAAAAAGGTTTAGATAAAAACTGTGGAGAATGAATGTAAATTCCCCTTCCAACCTTTCCCCCATCTCCTCAACACCCCACAGTAGCTACTCTTAATTCTGGTCGATGCCCTTCCAGCTCTTGTTCTACATACAGGAATCCCTTGCTTCTCAAAAGTTCACTTTACGCCACTTTGCTTTTACAAAAGACCTACACTCATCCCTGTTTTCCATAACTGAAAGAAGATTTTCGTGCTTATGAGAAGAAGAGAAAATCGAAAACAGTGTTCAGTGTGTGTTTTGCAGCGAGAGGGGCCCCGTCAAGCTCCTTCCCAGGGGACCACGTTCAGCATCTCAGCATCAGGCCGCCAGAGCTGTGAAGTGTGTCAGTATCTGTGCTGTGTCTGGACTTTTCTGGGCATCCGACAGCCAGATGTGTCCTGAGGTCACTGCTCCTTCACCTTATGCCATTCTGGCTCAGGAGAAGTTTCACAGAAGCGCTCTGCTTTCGGATAGCGGGGCAGGCTGGCACTGACAGCCATGCTCATCGATTTCTGAAGTACGAACGGGGTCATACTCTCCAGACTTCTTCCCGTGCCTCGTTTTTGCCTTTAAAATGTCCTGAACGCCTCCGCTCATGACTTCCCCACTGTTTTCCATACTGTTTGCGATGCCTGCGTGAACCTGTGCTGCGTGTACGACACCAGGCCTCACACACTCACACACGCTAGAAAGTTTGGGCGTGGGTGTCGGCTCACCCCACTTGGCTCTGCCTCTTGCCTTCTCTGTTGTTTTCACCTAACACTGTACCTTGGAGATTGTTCCACACCAGCAAACAGGCCTTTCTTGTCTTGTTAATGGATTTTGTGCCAAAATACATTGAGCCTGCCCTGCTGACAGACATGTAGGCTGTTCTCCATTTTCTGCTTTTACGAATCAAGGTCCAATGACATCCTTGTGCATTTGGTGTCTCACACACAAATCCATCTTCAGGACACGTTTCCAGAATTGCGGGTGCCCGTTTCCCCACATCTCCAATTCAGCGGGAATCCTTTTTTTGTTCCTTCCCAAGCTGACAGGTGAAACGGTATTATATCCGTGTAGTTTTCTCTCTCTTTCGTTAAATATCCTTGTAGTTTTGGGACTTCCCTGGTGGCGTAGTGGTTAGGAATCCGCCTGCCAATGCAGGGGACACAGGTTCAAGCCCTGGTCCGGGAAGATTCCACATGCTGCGGGGCAATGAAGCCCGTGCACCACAACTACTGAGCCTGCGCTCTAGAGCCCGCGAGCCACAACTGCTGAGCCCGCACACCACAACTACTGAACCCACGAGCCACAACTACTGAAGCCCGCAAGCCTAGAGCCCGTGCTCTGCAACAAGAGAAGCCACCGCAGTGAGAAGCCCGCGCACCGCAACGAAGAGTAGCCCCCGCTCGCCGCAACTAGAGAAAAGCCCGCGCGCAGCAACGAAGACCCAACGCAGGCAAAAACAAATAAATTAATATACTTATTAAGAAGAAAGTATTTTAAAAATATATATATATATCCTTGTAGTTCTTTTTTTAACATCTTTATTGGAGTATAACTGCTTTACAATGGTGTGTTAGTTTCTGCTTTACCACAAAGTGAATCAGTTATACATATGTTCCCATATCTCTTCCCTCCTTGTAGTTTTCATTTGCACTTTGGGAGTGGGTTTCCCTGTTGATCTGTAGCCCTGCTCGTAGAGAAACTCTGAGGCCGCCACAGCCATCCCCCACCCCATTTTGCAGGTGAGAACACTGAGGCCTCTGCAGGCAGGGCCCTGCCAGGGGCACGGCTGGTGCGTTGACCGCCTCCAGCCAGAAGCCCAGCCACAGCCTGAGCCGGGCAAGCCCACAGAGAAGGGCCTGTGATGGGGGGGGGGGGCGTGGGCGTGGGGGGAGGCACACCTCAGTTGCCAAGGCAACCCACAGGCTCCCGCTCATTAGAAACGCAAGTCTCTTAAAGGGTTGACTTTCCAACATCACATCTCCCTCCCTCCCGCCGCCTCCCCCCAGGCTGTGGTCTATGTTTAGACCGAGCACCCCCCTCCTCCTCCCTCACCCCACACCCCGAGCCCCCGCACACCAGGAATAGCAGGCGAGCTGCCGCCCCGCAAGTAGCCTATATACCCACTGAGCGGGTGGGAGACGGCCGACCCCAGCACCGCGTTTCCCAGGGGTTGTCTGCGCCCCAGGCAGGCTGGCTGTGGGGAGGGCCCGGGGCCGGGGTGGGCACTCTCTCTCTTCAGCATGTAAGGCCCCTCCCCATCGAGTCCATGTTACTTAGAAGCCAGTTGGAAGTGTGTCCCTGTCCTCTGGTTTGCCTACTTAATGCCCCGATTGAAACCTGCACTTTGAAATAACTCACTTGTATTCAGCCGAGTAAGGCACCAGTCTGTCCACGACGTGTGGACTGGGCCCAGGACTGCCGGCCTCCTAGGCTCCCCAGGAACCCCGAGGTGGTCTGCCCCCAGCCCCCCACCAGACTGCCGTGACCCGGCCGGCGCCGAGCAGCCCTGTGCAGCCGGCCTGACGCGCCAGGCCCCGCGGAGCACGGGGCAGTGGTGGACGAGGGTGCCCTCGCCGACGAGACCGGCCACGGTGCGGGTCGGGAGGGGGGCGGGGGCCCGGAGAGGTCAGGGACGGGTGGCTACGAGCCCGCTCCTGCGACCAAGGCCAAGACCCTGCTTGCTGTCCCACTGGAGCTCCCTCGACACGATGCAAAGGGTCAGGCACTTCAAGACGGTGACGCCGAGCGTCGGGGCCCTTCGGGGCAGGGGACCCAGGCAACCCCTCTGCCCGGAGCCCACCCGGCGCCCTGCCCAGCCCCCCCGCGCCCTCTGGTGATGGCAACGCTGCCTCCAGACTCCAGGAGCCGTCCCCGCCGGCGCCGGGATCTCTGGCCAAGGCCGCTTCCCCGGGAGGGCCTTCCTGCCCGCTGTCTGCCCTGCCCCGCAGCGCTAGGGCCCCGCGGCGCCCCTCCCAGTTCCCGCTCCTGCCTTTGCAGCGGAAGCCCCCTGAGCAGCGCTGCCCCCCCCCCCCCCCGGCGCCAAGGCCAGCGGCAGGGGGCAGGAGGGGGGCCCCATACGGGCTACTGGCGAGCGGACAAAGCAGTGTGTTTACGGGGCTCCGCGGGGAAGCCCGTCGCCCCGCACCCCACCCCGGCCCCTTGAGAATGGCCTGCGACCGTCCCCCGGTGCCCAGGGCACAGAGGCCGCTCGGCAGGCACTCGCCGGATGGACGGGCGGACCGAAAGGAGGACGGAGCGGCGTGAGCCACCGGGGAACACGGGGGGAGGCTGGCGGGGGGATGGCGCCGCGTGGGGACCAACGCTCACCCGGGGCCGCCGCGCGGACGCCAGCAGCTGGCTGTGCCCAGAGCAGAAGCAACGGGCGCCGGCCGATAGAATTCACACAACCAGGCCAGGCCGGGCCCGGGGGGCCTCGGAGGGCAGCGGGACGTTAGCTGGGGGCCGTGCCCCGCGCCCCCAGGCCCGCGGAGGGGCCCCTCCAGTGCCCACAGCCCGCGGACGCCACGCACGGGCTCACTTCTACCGGGGCCTCAGTCGTGGGAGGAGCGGAGACCACGGCCGCTCAGGGGCGGTGCCATCTCCCCGGCAGACCCCCCGAGGCCACCACCCTGCAGCCGAGCGCCCACCCGTGCCCCTTCCCACCCCTCCTCACAACCCTGGCCGGTCATTCCTTCCGCTGCTGCCGAGTGACAGCGGCTCGGCCAGGGCCTCGGGCTCCTGGGGACCAGCTGCTGGCCACGGCGTGGGCCCCGCTCCATCCCTGACCCGCTGCGGAAAGCCTCCGCGCCTCCACCCCGGAAGGGCTGCCACGGGCTAAAGGAACCACTCCCACGGCCGCCTGGACACGGGCGCTTGGGCCGGAGGACTCGGGGCTGGGTTCCGCGTGCAGCCGGACCCGTGCTGTGGGACGCCGGCACGAGGCTCCAGCCCCTCCGAGCCCCAGAGCCCCTACGCGTAAGATGCTCACGCGAGAGGAAGCACACGCAGGCCCTCCGCGGGGCCGGGCGCCGAGCCGCGCCCGGGACCAGCTGCTGTTACTGCCACGACGTCGCTGTTCCTGTCCCTCTGCCTCATCCAGCTTGGCCTCCCCTCCTCCCGGCCTGGTGGCTCTCACACACCCTGCCTACCGGTGCCAGCAGCCCAACGCCCTGCACTCCCCCACCCCAGTGCCCGGTGCTAGGATGACCCACTTGCACAGGGGAGGTTCAGCAACCTGCCTCAGGTGACACACAAGCAGCTGGGCGGGGGGCATGGGGCGGGAGGAAGAGATCCTGCCCGTCGAGCTCAGCTGCCCGCCTTCCCACTCGGATACGGCACCAGTCTGGGCGCAAGCTTTAGCCTTAAGGTGACCAGTCTCTCCTTTCCTCAGCCTCTCCCGAGTCAGGTGTTGGGGAGACGAGACACCCGCTCTGGGTGCTGAGCGCCCCTCTGCAGGGGGGCATCCTGGATCAGGAATCCTCTACCCCCTGACCTGACCAGGTCTCCCGCAGGTGTGGAGGGGAGACCAGGGGCTGTCAGCCGACTCCACCCCTACACCTCCTGCTTCCCGCACCCCCTGCTGCAGACGACGGCACCCCTGGGAGGGCCCAGAGCAGGCCTCCCCCGACTACAGATATCCCTGGTCGCATCTGGCACGAGACGGCAGAGGCCAGCAGCATCTCAACACTCCTGCGTCCAGCTGGAGAAGCTGGGAGAGATTTCCTCACTAGTTTCCTTCAGTTCTCCAAAGGCAGAGCTGCGTGAGCTTAACCTCACGGGGCCTCAGAGAGGATTAATGAGATGTTTGTACGGTGTCTGGAGCTCCCTGGAGGCCAGATCTGGGCGGGTGCAAGCAGCCGGCTGGTGGCGTCGAGGTCCCGGCTCCCAGCCAGCGTTCCCTGCGGAGGAGGGCCAGGTGGCGGCACTGGAGTCCAGCTCCTTGGTCAGTGACGTTGAGGGCACGAGGGGCTCAACGCCAGCCACGAGAGGACCTCTGTCGAGACTGAGCATCCATCACACCAGGGAGGGAGGGGACGGGACCCGTCCTGTCTCGAGCGTCACCCACCTCGAGCGTCACCCGCCTCGATCAGGTCCTCTGACTTCTCCCTGGACAGGGCCAGCCTGATGGGCCACCCTGCACGGAGTCAAGTTCCCCCGACCCTCGCACGACAGACGGGAGATGTTATCGCCTTCTCTGTGGATCCGAGTGGGATTAAGGCTCAGCCTTGCTCACCCACCATTTGAGAAGAACCGGAAAGGGTGTTCCTGAAAAGTGTGTGAGCGTGGGACCCGCCTTCAAGTGCTTGTATGAGGGACGGGCCTCGGTGGAACCGCAAGTCCAGGTCAGTTCCACACCGGAGAAGGCAACACTGCAGAAGCAAGGCCAGCTCCAAGGGCCAGGTCAGCTCTACCTGAGGCCAAGCTCTCAAGTGTTCAGGCAGCAAATGTGCTGAGGCTGGGACGGAGATCAGGAGGACTTCCCGGAGGAAGTGCAGCTGAAGGCAGAGGGGCCTGGAGCAGACGGAGGGAGGACAAGGAACCAATGGCGGAGGAAACGGGGGGCTGGCGTGCTCTGCTCGCTGATGCGCAGCCAAAGAAAAGAAACCCCCGGGGCTTCCCTGGTGGCGCAGTGGTTGAGAGTCCGCCTGCCGATGCAGGGGACGCAGGTTCGTGCCCCGGTCCGGGAGGATCCCACGTGCCGCGGAGTGGCTGGGCCCGTGAGCCGAGAGGACGCAACAGTGAGAGGCCCGCGTACCGCAAAACAAAAAAAAAGAAAAAAAGAAAAGAAACCCCCAAAGCAGGACGGATGGAGCCCGCCAACTCCACTTGTGGCCCGGTGCCCGTCGATGTGGAGTACAGCAAGACGCCTCCAGACAGCGTCAGAGCGCTGGCCCAGGGCAGGGGGCTGCCACCTACAGCCCACCGCCAAACGTGGCCGACACCTGGAGCTGAGAGTGGGTTTTGCATTTTTAAGGATTTTACAAAAAAGAGAAGATTCTATGACAGAGACCACAGGGCCGGCAAAGCCCAAGACACTTACTGTCTTGTTCTTTACAGGAAGAGCGTACTGACGCCGATCTAGGGGACTCTGCGGGTCAAAGTCTCACCCCTTTACCTCCGAGGCCCTGAGATGGGGGTACCTTGTCCTAGATCCCCAGCTGTCGCCACCAAGGACTAGGACCCGGTTCTCCACGTAGGTGTCGGGACACTGGTGCTGCACAGGCTACCTGGGCTCAGGGTCAACCGTTAGATCCGACTTCAAAGCCGAGGACGGAGCCGATAATGACCAACGTGCCAACTGGGGAGGGGGCATTCTGGAGAACCGACGAGGTGTTCTGTCTCAACAGCCTCATCAAAGGCAGGAACGTGCACGTGGCGCGCAGGTGCCAGCCGGGCTGGGCGGGACGTGTGCACAAGCTGGACTCGGGCAGGGGACAGGTTTAGAGGTCAGCAAGCTGCGGGGGGGCCCCGAGTCCCGCCCGGGAGCCTCGCCCGCCCCTCCCCTCCGCCCCCAGCTTCCTGCCCCTGCCGCCACCAGCCCGTGGGCGGGGTCCAGGCCTCCGAGCCACAGGGGAAGGCGTGGTGAAGGCTCCATGCCACGGGCTCACAGGACACCATTCCCGCAGCCTGCAGGGAGAACGGCGTCTCCACACAGACGGGCAGGTGCGAGACACCGGAGCCCCTGCCGGCCCTGGCCTGCGGGACCAGCCCCCAAGATGAGACAGGAGGTCCCAGGCAGCGCTGGCCCCGGGTCCGGGGTGGGGGTCCCTGAGCGCTCCCCAGGGAAGAAGGTTCCAGTCCGGCCACTGGCAGTGTGCCCGTTACTTCCTGGCGGTGCCCCACGCGCCCACACGTCAAAGGCATGAGCTCGGGGTGACAGCTCCCAGGTTTATCTTGCAAGAAACAACCACTGCATGCTGACTGTTTGCAGGAAGGAGCTAGGTGAGCCTGTGCGGGGCGGTTCCCGCTCATGAGACGCTCAAATTCTGAGCAGTGGAGGCTTGGGGACAGACATCTGAGCCGGGCAGGGGGCGAGGCTGACCCTGCAATGACCTGGGCCTCACAGAGCTATGCTGCCTACTGGGTGGGGCCCTGGACAAATCACAGGGCCCCCCCGGGACCTCAGTTTCCCCACGTGTGAAGCACGGCCCATGACACCCCTGTCTCCGAGGCATCGTGAGGACACCAAGGGCGGGCGGCCCTCGCTTAGGGGGTTTGAGTCTGGCGTTCCCTCTCCGCCTGCCACCAGCCTCCGCCGAGGTCACTTACTCAGTGACGGCCGTCTGTCCACTAGGCGGCCCCAGAGGCGACAGTCTCATCCTGCTGCACCTGCAGCTCTGAATGAACCACTGGCTCCAGTGACCTGTCTCCAGCCCTAGCCGGGGCCCTCAGGAAGGACCTGCTGGTCCAGTCTTGTTGTGTCTTCAGGTGGTGGCACCGAGCCGGACACCTGGGGACAGGCGGTGAAGGAGACTCAGGCTTGGCCTGCAGCCACTGAGCACCACCCACCATCTTCCCATCTGTGAAGTGGGACGGTTACCGGGTAGGTGAGTCACCCACACAAGGCCCTGGGACACAGCCAGGCTCGGTGAGACCGAGGCAATTCTACCCAGACGTCCGGGGCCACAGGAGTGAGGATGGAGGAGGGGCTTCTGCCAGACCGGCTGCGGGAGCACGTAGAGATGGGAGCAGTGCACACGGCGCCGTTCCCCACGCTCGGCGGGCAAACACATACCCACCACAGCGCCCCTGCCCCTGAGAGACGCGCGACTTTGGACGGGGCGCGCGTGGGATGGGTGTGCCCGACGCGGGGCCGGGGGCCTGACACCCGGGACCACCGACACAGTGGGATTGGGGTGTCTACGTGGTTGCGCTCCCTGTGGCTCGGTGCAGCGGGATGTCCGCGTCCACCAGGGCTTCTAGCGGATGAGACTGTGAGAAAACAGGTCATCTGTCTTATGCTCAGACTGTTCCCCAATATATCAATCATGTTGTTTTCATAGCAAATGCTGGGGGCCGGGCCAAACGAATACTCTTCACCCACTAGCCGGCCTTGACCCTGGAGACAGCCGCGCACGGCCCAGCCCTCAGTGGGCTCGGCGCACCCTGGGCCAGCCCCGGGTGGACCACAGAGAGGCCGCTGGGGGGGGGGTCAGCAAAGGAGGGTCTGAGGCCCCCGAGTCTCCTGCTGTACCCACCCCACAGGAGCTCAGCCTTAAAACAAACCCCCAAAGACGCCAGTGCCCAATTCCACCACCACCAGCCGTAAAATGAACCCAGGCCTGTTAGCCGACAGTATCACGCCTGGCAAAATCAGGTGTGGGGCAAAAATCTAACTCTTCCCCTGGTTTCTGTTTCACGGGGATGCAGAGTCCACCGCCAACAAAACCCACTGGCCCCCGGGGTCCTCGAAGGTGGACTGAGCACTTCAAGGCCAGGCACCTCCCAGTGACACGGGGTGGCCGCCTGCAAGTCCTCTGGGCCGGCAGTGGGCAGAGGAAGCCCACGGCCTGTTTCAGGATGGTTTTAAACACGAAACTAAAGACATGGTGTTACGAAGAAACCGACTGTTCTGCGCTGTCAAATTATTTGTGTTACGTCTGTGACAGTCACATGTCCTGCCAGCTCCTTGGTGAGCATGTGACACATCAAGGCCGAAAACCACCGGAATTTAGGCCTCTGAAACCTCCACACATGACGAACTATCTGAGGCTCCCCTGGCAGCAAAGTCCGGGCTCTGCTGCCTCGGGGGCCACAAGCCTACGTTCATACATGGGGAAGTGGGGCAACGCTCATCTTCTCTAGAAGCCAGCGCAACGCAGATGTTAACTGTCCCCATCCCATCGCACTCTGAGCTGTTGTGCAGCTGGGGGCGGGGGAATGAGACAGCATATTTGTCAGTCTGCTCCGTGCCCGGCCCTGTTCTAAGCTCTGAAAGGCAGGTACTATTATTATCCCATTTGACAGATGGGAAAACTAGGCTCAGAGAAACCACGGTGAGTTCCAGGAGATCCATCTGGTGTGTCCCAGGAGGACGTGGGATTCCCCCAAAGCTGACATCCAGCTGGGCGACCCCAGACCAGACGCCTCCCTCCAGCTTTATGAGGACTCGCCATCGAGTGCCCAGGACGCCCCGTGGCGCGGTTCCGCCGTCCCACCTTGTGGGCGAGGACAGCGAGGCTCAGAGAGGTGACCTGACGTGTGATCGTGGG